>NC_142348.1:16657500-17302500 GCF_054954075.1 Amborella trichopoda | reverse complement strand
AGAAACAAAGGTTACCATATTCCATGTTGTGTTGCGATTGAAAGTTAGACTTGGTTATGCTCTCATAGTTTAAATCAGGAATTTTCCTTGGCTTTCCATGTAAGAGATTAGAGAAAAGGATGTGGATCATGTGCATCATCAATGTTGGAGATTTGGAGTGGGATGTGCTGTCTTTAGAAGTGATCCAAGGCAAGGTAATTTGGTAATTTTTGCTTCCATATTTCTTGATTCACGCATGTACATTGTCTTGATTTTTAGAATAAAAGTTATTTTTCTTTTGGGGCATTTTGAGTGAGGTTCCTAGATTGCATTAAGGTTTTGTTTTATAATTTTGAGTTGTAATTGGTGCATGCAAGTGGTCTTGCCGGTATAAAATAAAATAAAGTAAGAAAAATTTTCAATGGTATATACTTGCTAGAACCTCATTGCTTCCTTTCAGGTGTGACACGCCGGTTATCTCACATCCCTTTCTCTCACTCTCCTCTCTCTTTCCCTCTCACTCCCTCTCTCTCACTTTCCTCTCTCCCCCCTTCTCCCTCTCTTTCCCCACTATTGATGCCGCCACTGGTCACTCTCCTCTCTCTCTGTTCCTCTCGGGCGCTCTCCTCTCTCCTCTCTCCCACTCCCTCATCTCTCTTCTTACCCTTTCTTCTCCTCGTCTTTGCCCTCGCCCTCCCTCTCTCTCTCTCTCTCTCTCTCCCCCTCCCCCATTGTTCTTCCATCATCCCTCCCCTCTCTCTCTCTCTCTCTCTGTCCCACTCCTACCCTATCCATTCACTCTACCTTCATCTATCCCCCACCCTCCCCCCCCCTGAAAAGAAAAAAAGAAAAAGAAAAAAGCATCCACATGGTGTTTTGAAAACTAGTTTGAGGTGGACTCAGAGCGCCAGAATCTAGCAAGATTTGGGCACTTGAAACTCTTGCCAGTCCCATGAAGAACCAAAGTTTGAGGTGGACTCAGAGAGTCAATCCCATGAGAGCAAGTTTGAAGAAGCTCAGAGAGCTCCCAAATCCTGTAAAGTTTAGGCACTTTAAATGCTTGCCAGTCCCATGAAGAACCAGATTGAGGTGAACTCAAAGAGCAGCCAAATCCAATAATTTAGGCCCTTGAAACTCTCGATGGCCCAAAGAAATACCACCCCTCGCACGATGCATGCCCTTGAAAGGCCCTCTTGGCAGATGCAAGCCCCTCACCCCTGTTTCTGAGGAACATGTCCTTAGTTGGCCCTTGGGAATGGTGCAGGAAAATTTATGTATTACTCAAGGTGAGAACAAACCTATGAAAGGTACCCATCTGAGCTGACAGTGTAGAAAGAAACTCATGCCTATTTATTCTTGAAGGTGTGAGGTGTGGTCAAACCTATAAAAGATACCCATCTGGGTCGACAGTTCAGGAGCAAACCCATAAAAGATGTTTGTTTGTCCCTTGAAGATTCAAGATGGGGTCAAACCTATAAAAAATACTCATTTCTGTCGATAGTTCGGGAACAAACCCACAAAAGATGCGTGTCTGTCCCTTGAAGGCTCGAGGTGCTGTCAAACCTATGAAAATTCCTTATCCAGGTCGATAGTTCGAGATTAAAGCCATTAAAGCTGGGTTTGTCCCTTGAAGGTCGAGGTGGGGTCAAACCTATAAAAGATACATCTTGGTAAACAATTTAGGGGCAAACCCATAACAAATACTTGTCTATCCCTTGAGTGCTCAAGGTGGGAAACAACCTTAAAAGGTATCCATCCAGCTCAACAGTTCAAAAACAAATCTGTGAAAGATGGTTGCATGTCTCTTGGGGAGAGGTGTGAGCAAACCTATAAAAGGTATCCATCCGAGTTAGTTGTGCAGAATTGTAAGAGATACCTACCAAAAAAAATAAGCCATGAAGAATGAAGCCAGGTGAAAACCCAGTCTTCAATTCAAACCCAACCCATCTGGTTGCCACCCCTAGGTTATGGTTCCCATCCAAAGACAACACATCGATCGTAGGTTGTCAGCATTGACTACACTCTGATGATATATATGTCGAACATCCGGAGTACCAAGGTGTGTATGACAAAGTCAATTTCTAAACACTATGGTCCATAGCTGTGGATCGTGGAAAAGGTGGCAAATTTACAAGGGAGAGCTTCCAAAAAGGCGCCTGATTGGCTCAAAAACCCTGGGAACAATAGAAAATGGCTAGAACCAAGAACTCTGAAATTTCGCGTCTTTCTGACACTGTTTGATGGGATTTACTAAAAGTTTTGAGTTATTACATACCATACAAAAGTCAAATCATGCTAGAAATGACTATTTTTTGTAACTTTTGGAGGTGATTTGGCACAAACCCCATGGAGTTTTGATCTGCGCTTCAGACATGTTCCTCTCAACAAGCACTTTCTGATGATGTATATTTTATGGGGGTTTTGATGCCTGATAGTGGTGAAATGTTAAAGAAAAGTCAAAGGTGTTTTTATATTTATGCAGTTTGCAATGCTCATGACTTTCGCTCAATTTTCATGCGACTTCTCCCTATTTGGGGGGAATATTTCAAGGGTTTTATTCTATAGACTCACAATTCTCTTTCAATTGATATGTGGCTAGCCACAATCAGCTTGGAGATGGCAGATGATCTTGAGGACGATTTGTGACCCATTTTTATGACAGTGATGAAAATCATGATTTTGGAACAGTGAAAGACCCATAGCTCATTCAATATGTGGAGTTTTTGGGTGACTCTTGAGGCAAAACATCCATGAGATCGTTCTTTACGGTTCTATGGCACCGAAATAATGAAAATCTAGCCAAATAAGAGGGAAAGGTGTGTAGAGAGAAGCATGTGGCCAATTTTTGAAGACCTATCCATAAAAAGATCTAAAACTCCTTCAAATCTTAGAGTTTATTTTTTATCAATTTTGTTGTAAAACAATCATGAGGTGATTCTCTATGATTTGGTGGTGTTGGATGGCTATGGTTGGAATTAAGCTTTTCAAGGGCAAATATCGATATTTTCATCTTTTTGATCTTAACAAAAATGCCCTTTTGAATTATTATGGGATAAAAAGGTGATAATCCACCCATATATGATCCTAACTTTTGATTTTCTACCTTAGTTTGGAACCCTATCTATAAAAGGGGTTAACCCCATTCATTTTCAAGGTTGGAGATCATTTATGTAGGTTAGAGAATTCTAGTGAGAGAAAACACTTCTAGAGAGAAACCCTAAACCTATTGAACTGCGATTAGGGCACTGCTCCTTTCCTAAGCTTAAAACTTTGGAGGCTAGTAGGGGTTTTGCCTAACGTTGTCCCCCTTTTGGAGAAATTCTTGTGCTTCCCAAACCTCTTTTTTTGCAAGGCACCCGCCCGATTGTGCGGGGCATCTCCTGGTATCCAAAAAACCACGTTGTCTAAGAGGGCCACTTAACCGGACTAGGAGGATTCGAACTCAAAATCAAGTGTTTGGTCCTTGTTCCCAGTTACCACATTAATGAAATTGGTAGTGCTTGTTCGAGCTGCGTGATCTTAGAGTGCATTATCCACTACCAACTTTGGAATCCAAAACAAAAAAAAAAAAAAAGAGGAAAGGAAAAAAAAACATTAACACACACGAAGAGAACTGGCAGAACACCTGGTTTCCCCATTGCCTTTAGAATTCAAATCTTTCCAAAAGCTTTAACCTTTTTAAAAGATTAAATCTTTCTCCAAAAGAATTCTTATCATGTTTTAATGTTGAATGAAGATTCATAAAGATAAAAAAAAAAAATATATATGGGTCCTTCCCAAGCCCTAAAATTTATGAAATAATTATGAGAAGAAATGGTTGCACATGGAATATGTGCACACGTCTGTCACACATGTTGCTCACATGTTCCTCAACTGCTCTTAAACCATATATTGAAATTCTTGTATCTTTGGAAAGGACAAAAACATAATTCCAAAATAGTCTTTTAGAGAGTACACAAGTATATTCCACATATCCTCTCTCCTTTAAGAGTGCAAAAATTTTAATTCTAAGGTGACTCTTGGAAGGAGAAAAACTCATCTAATCTCTTTAAGAAATGCATATTTGGTGGTCGTAAAGGTAGTGGGAAAAGTTAAAAGAGTGGGCATGCCGTGGTATAATGCATTGGGTTAGAATTAGGAAGTCCATGTATGCTAATCATGTATTCACACTTGACCTCTCATATTAACCCAATGGAACCCATGACCCATTTGTCTCTCATGCAGGCCCTCATGATGGACCTATTAAAGTTTGCCAAGATGTAAATAGATTGCAAGGTTGCTATGGATTTCAGGTGCCCCCATGACATATGCATTATCCAAGTGGACGTCTTCTCTCAGCACATACATTCGTAGGCTTCCTAAGTTCCCCCAAAGATGTGGCTATCATGCATGCTTGCTGTGAGGCGGTATGTTAAAGTTTTGACCCTTGCCAATTCAAGCCTATAAACCCTCATGCAAGAGAACATATTCCTCCTAGCTCACAACCTGAGATCTCAGTCGAACCTCAACTAGGGATGACCTGTAAACTCTCTGTGATGGTGTTCCAGGCCTCATGCCTCTTTGGAGCCTAGGGTCCCAGGGTTTTTCGGGTCGTCAGCTTAGGTCTATCCTGCAATCCACGACGAGAGTGCTATGGACACTCGTGCTCCTCTGCTCAAAGGCCCTCATGGATTTTAAGCCCATTGGTCCTCATTGACCAATCCACACCCCCACTCAAACTGGGGTGCCTCTCTTTAGTTCACTAATTGCATGAGCACTTACACGGGTAATACAAGAGCCAAGGTCTTTGGAAGCCACAAAAATCCAAAACTCCATATGTTTAGCAAGAATTTTTTTTATTCTCTTCTAGACCTCATTTTATTTTTTATTATATATATTTCATTGTGCTCTCTATTACTATTCAATTACACCTATGCATTAGTTTGTTAAGTGTGGAACCAAAATACGATGTTGCATGTTATGATTCTTTCCCCCAATTGTCACGCTGCTATCTTTGAAGTTTGATTGCTTTTTTGTATTTGCAATAATGTGCGTAGTAGGGTGCTTTAGAAGTTCTCCAGAAATGTTCCATTTGGACTGCTGAAGCTATTGTATGTGATGCTTGTGTAAATTTATTGTAAGTATTAATGACTTGCAGTTTTGGTTTCTTCTCAGGCACCTCCTCGGGCTGAAGTAGTGAAGAGATTGAGAAATGGTATTGTGATTAACGTCCTTGGAATGGGTGCTACAGTGCTTGGGATGCAAGCTACTATTGGTTTATTGGTAGCAAAGGCTCTCACTTCCTCTGCTACTCCATATTACCAGGGGCTAACTCCTGGTTATAGTCCAGTTTTAGCTCTCGATGTCTTCTTGGTGCAGGTATGTAGCTTTCCATATTCCATTGCATCTCCCTAATTTCATTTTCAGGTTTCACTGTCACAAGGTAGCCTATATGGTTGCAGTGGGATTACTATATGATTATGGCTTCCAAGTCTTTCTGCCAGGCCTTTCTTGTATGTCAAACCTTTCTTACAAAGTGTCTATCCGATGGAGATCCAATTCCTATGTGTTACCTGATCATGCTTCTTTCTAGTAGATTGC
Organism: Amborella trichopoda; assembly: GCF_054954075.1. Taxonomy (NCBI): domain Eukaryota; kingdom Viridiplantae; phylum Streptophyta; class Magnoliopsida; order Amborellales; family Amborellaceae; genus Amborella; species Amborella trichopoda. Next base: position 17,296,941 of record NC_142348.1, on the reverse strand, counting down.
AAAGCAGTTAATTTTTAGCTGAAATTGGATTGGTGGCCTTTTCCTTCGGATGTGTGAGGTTTTGATGAGAACAGTCTTATAGGCTTATCGGTTCTGCAGAACCGCTACAAAAAATATTCATTAGAGTGAACGCTTAAGATGAAGTCATAAACTGTCAGATTTGGTTTGAAGCTTACAAGAGAGAGGACATCATATGCAAAGATAGTTTGATATGACTTCATCTTATAGGGTTATCAGTTCTGCATCTTAAGTGTCCCCCAGATGAAGTCATACACTGTCAGATCTGGTTTGAAGCTTACAAGAGAGAGGACAAAACCATTTCAATGTTAGGGGCCACTTAAAAATAAGATTTAGGACATGAAAAATAGGGATGGACCATGCCCCCTCGTTCTTTGGACCGCTCACAGGACATGGCCCCATTTGGGCCATCTCTTCACTTGGAGGCAGTCCACCCCTCCCATTTCAAATTTATTGCCCTGTGAAAGGCGGCTGTCCCCCCCCCACATCCCCCTTTGACAGCTAGACCCCCCAATAGCATGCCCTTCCTTATTTCCCGAGGCAGAAGCCCCAACTATCACTGTCTCTCCCTCCTCATCTCTCTCCTCGGGTTGACCCCTGGCTTCAATCTGGAAGGGCCCCTTTGCGTGTCCCTGCCCTCACCGCCTGCTTTGATGCCCCAGGCAGAAGACTCTAGGCCACCTGTACAAGCCCTTTCTCCCTCGTCGTCAACCCCCCATGTTGGACAATGCCTTGTCCCTGACCTTCATTTCCCTTCCCGCCACATTCCCTTGCCCCATCAACCCCTCCATCGTGATCATCGCCCCTCTCTTGATGATGACAAAGGCTTCTATCCCTCCCACTTCCACTCACTGATCCCCCATCCTCTGAGCTCCTCCTTTCCCGTCCAAAACCTTGTTCCCCTTCCCTAGTTTGAGCTCTTCCTTTCCACCCACAATTTTTCCCTCTTTCCCCCCCTCCCCCCTCCCTCTCCTACCAGCCTCCCTCGTCTACAACATCCGACCTTATGGCCCTAATTTGATATTCTATACCTCTCGACCGCCCTGCACCCTCTGAGGGCCCCTCACTCCCATTCCTTTGGCCCATGCCCTCACCTCTCTCCCTGCTTTCCCCAACCTTCCTCCCTAGCTTCCTCACCTTCCCTCTGCCCTCTCGCACTGGCAAGGTTTGACCCATCCCTACCGCATATTCAACCCCCCTTTTCCTTTAGGTATCCAAAGGTGGCAGCTTCGGCCTCTCTTACCCTCCCTTTCTGCACCTCTTTACTCGTTGACTTTCCACGACCTTGTACCTATCCTTAGCTTGGATGCCTCCCATTCTTGGGACCTCTACTTCTCTTCCACCCGTCCTTTGGAGGGCTTCTCCTTACCCCTTCTTTTCTTATCTAGTCTCTTGCCACCCCACCTGTCCAATACCAACTTTTTCGAAACCCCCCCCACCTAGCTGCTATCCCTGTCCCACAGCCCCAACCATCCAATCTTCGCTCCCTTGCCCTTAACTAATCTCCCCTTCCCACCCCCTATATCAGCCATCTCCATCCCCTTTTCTTCTTCTACCCCACGTTCGACCCCCCTGGGGTGGAGTAGTATTCACATCCCCATCTGGGAAACCTTACCCCCCACCTCTTCTTTGCTACAACTCCCCTGCATCCAAGATGAGCTCCCACTCTCATAGTTACCAAGATCTTCTAATGAGAGGTTCACTTCTACTCTGGAAGCTTGATCCCACGCTCTGAGACACGGGGTCTTGATTCCAGGTGATTCCTTGATACTTGGGATCTTGATTCGGGAAATTAGGAACTCGCTTCCATGTAAATGGGATCCAGATCCAGATCCCTATGCCAAAAATCATGGTTCTATGGTCAAGCTGAACCATGTTTCCACCAACTTGGAACCGAGTATCCTTTACTTTGGGAGCGAGTTTCACCGGAAAAGTTTTTTTGTTCATATACAATGGAGTGTGGATCTCAATTTTTTGTGCTCTAAAAACCTTTTCAATGCCATGCTTTCCTATATACGCTGCACTACACAACCATGCACACCTTTTGAAATATGATTTGTGTCTAATTTCAAAGAAAGGTAACAAGAGTGGCAAGGAGAGAAAAGGAAGAAGTTGGGAGGAGATACAAAAGTTAGTCGTGTTGTGATTATATTGAGAAGTGAGGTTGCAATCAATGTGCTTAACTACCTTGGGGCTAGTTCATTGGGTCATGTCGACTTCTCGAAGGACTTCTATTGCTCAAGTGTTGGTAAACCAATTCAAGCCACTCATGGGGTTGCCTTATGGGTGATGGAGTAACTTGGAGAGCCATTGGAAAGATTAAATACGACAATGTCTCTCTTTTTCTTGTTTTTCAAAGGAGAGCTTAGCTATCACAACATTTCTTTTTTGGAAAAAGGTATTGCAGCATTATTGGATATGTGAATTTTGAAAATAGTTAAATTGTTCATTGGAATTCACTCCCAAATTACAATACAAGGGAAAAATGAACTTGGGGGACCTCAATCCTAATAATGGCAAAATGCGATCCCATTTAGTAAGAAACCCGCTCCTCTGCAGATAAGCAATGGGCTCCCTGAAGTCAAGGATCTCAATCCTTTCCTTGGCCATGTACGGATCTTGTTCTACCGGCCGTAGAACTTCAAGCCTGCCTCTCTTCTCACTCTTGCTCCCTATCCAGGATATACTCCTACTCCTATTCCGGTTAACTATGGCTACTCTACATCTCAAACTTTTGTAAACTCCAATTTAGTCAATGTTATGGACGACACGCAAGGCGATATTCACCAAATCCTCAGGGTGATGGGCCTCTAATATGATGGATTACATGAGGATACCAAAGCCTTCATTAGAGCAGACGCCCAAACAAGGTTCAAAGTACATGCCAAAGACCAAAAGGAAATCTCAAAGCTCGCTTTTTGGGTCAATTATAACTAGGAGGACCATGTCCCCCCCTCTTGTCCTACTTGTGGACCCAATCCTCTTGGCTTGTCAGCTCCCCTGGTGCTCTCCTAAATGCGCCTTCAGGGCTTGGGAGATCCTGATACATGCAAGGCTGTCCATGACTTCAGCCTGAAATTTTTGAGTAAAGTACTGGCCATAATCGAAACTAAACTTCCTCCTTCCCTTCTCTAGATACCACTGGGGCTTCAGGCTCTGCATGTGGGTGGCTTTGGAAGCTTAAGGTGCTTCTTGAGGCATTTGGGTATTTTGGGATCCCTCAACGCCCTCTCCAGCCCCCTTGTGGGCAATTTCTCCATCTTAATCGCCCTTACTTGAACCTTCGATGGTCTATAACGTCACCAGATGGTCCTTTGAGCTTAACTCTAACCCACAAATATCTCAATCAATGCTCGACTTCTCCGAATTCATCTCTAGAAATCATCTCCTCGACATGCCTCTTCGAGGAGTAGACTTCACTTGGTCCAACCCTTCCTCTAACTCGTCCAGTGTTTCAAAAAGCACTAGGCGGCACCTAGGCAATCAAGGGGGTCCAGGCCGCCCAGCTCCTAGGCCTAGAACCTGGGCGGCCCAGTAGAAATTTTTTTCTTTTTTGGGTTTGCTCTCTCCAAAATAGCCTCTAATGGGTTTTAGGTTTCAAATGAACCTAAAACCCACAATTTTACCCTTTTAGTATTAAAACAATGACCCAAAAATACCCTTAAGGAGCCGCATTTCAGCCCCTAGGCGGGGCACAGGCCTTGGGCGGCCTAAGCTGTTCAGGCGGGCGCCTAAGTGTGTGCCCAGGGATATCCGCCTAATTTGGCTGCCTAGGCTTGGACAATGCGTCCTGGCCTTCTAGATCGCCTAGGTGGCCGCCCAGGCGTTGGGCAGTCTGCTTTTTAAACCATTGAACCCATCCCTCTCTAAACTGAATGGATACCTCATCTCCCTCGATTAGGACTCCGTGTTCCCCAGAACCAGAACCTGTGCCATAGCCCTCACCAAACCTACTTCTGACCATTGGCCTATTCTTCTGGATATCGAAACTCTTATGGTTTGAACTGGCTTAGCTCAAGGAGCCTAGTTTTATGTCCCTCATCCCTTCCTGGTGGGAGTCCTTTATGAACCAGTTCCATGGTTGGGCTGGCTTTCTCTTGTAGCAAAAATTGCAACTTCTCAAAGCTGCCTTGATAACCTGGAGTCGCCAACTCCTGGGAAACTTCTGGGTCCAGAAAGAAGCTTGCCTTCAGAACTAGGACTCCACCGAAGAGCGCAAAGCCTTGACTCTTGACCAAAGGCACCAAAAAACACAACTATGAGCTCAGCTACCAGCTTCTTGTCCATAAATAAGAGATCTTTTGGTCCCACCGATCCATGGTCAAATTGCTGAAACAATGGCGACCTTAATACAACTTTTTTCACAAGATTGCTACCTGTAGAAGGTGCAACAACTCCATTTCCCAAATCAAAGGCGGTAAACTCGTCCTTCACCAACATCCACAAGTGGTAAATGCCATCATTGACTTCTTCACAAATCTCGTTGCGGCTCCCTCGGGCCCTAGGCTGAGGATGGCTAATGTGTCTTTCCAAGCTATCCCACCAGACAAGGAAGCCTAGCTCGAATGTTCTTTTTCAGAAGCGGAGATCCTGGGGGAAATTAAAGATCTTGGTCAGGACCTTGCTTCTGCTCTGACAGATATCCGGTGGCTTTGTTCAAAACCTTATGGGACTCCCTTTGACCTGACCTGCTTGCTTTCTTCGAAGAATCCCACGGAAAAGGTGTAATCCATAAGACCATGAATGTTACCTTCAGCACACTTATCCCCAAAGTTGAAGGAAGGACTTTAGTCCAATCAGCTTGATCAATAGCTCGTACAAGATCATCTCCAAGGTTCTCACTTCCAGGCTGAGAGAGGTCCTTGGTTGGTTCATCTCCTTGAACCAAGGGGCCTTTGCCAAGGAGTGCCAAATCCTTGACAAAGCCTTAGTGGCTCATGAGAATCACTTATCCAAGGTCCCGGGTGCGGTCACCAAATTGGACTGGGAAAAGCCTATGACCACGTTGATTGGCCCTACATAGGATGGGCTTTGGGCTAGGATGGAGGGTCTTGATCCATGGCTGCATCTTGAACCCCTTCGTCTCCATCCTTATCAACGCCTTTCCTAGAGGATTCTTCCCTTCTTCTAGAGGCCTCAGGCAGGGACACCTCCTTTCATCCTTCCTGTTTGCCATTGTTGCCGAAGTAGTTAGCAAGTCCATCTCCAGGATGTACCTAAACGGCCTCCTTAAAGGTTTCAATATTGGGAGTCATCGACCTGAGATCACTCACCTCCAATATGCCAACGACACTCTTCTATTTCTGTGATGCCACCACCCAACAAGTTGACGCCTTGCTCCTCTTCCTCTGCTTCGAGATGGCCACTGGTTTTAGAGTGAACATGGCCAAATCCAAAATGATTGGAGTGTCCACCGAGGCCCAACTCATTAGTAACCGAGCTGATCGGTGGGGTTGCAAAGTCGATGATCTGCTATCGTTCTATTTGGGATTGCCCCTGTGCATTGGCAATGGAGCCATGTCATTGACAAATTCGATAGGAGGCTTGCTTGGTGGAAAGACAGGTTTCTTTCCTCTGCAGGTAGAATCACCATCATTAAGGCCACTCTCTCCGATGTCCCTATCATCCAGATGTTGCTCTTCCATATGCCTTCCTTGGTTGTGGCTTGCCTAGATCAGCTCATGAGAAACTTTCTCTGGTTGGGAGAGGGGGACAGAAGTACCTCCTGATCTCTTGGGCCAAAGTATGTTCACCTAAATCCCAAGGTGGCCTAGGCATTTGCAGCCTTAAAACCAAGAGCTTGGCTCTCCTTGGCAAATGGTGGTGGCATTTTACCACTCAAGAAAACCACCTGTGGCAAGGTGTCCTCCGGCACATGTATCAATGCATAGAGTCCACCTGCCTCCATAGATCCCTACTCTACAGCTACAACCTCTTCAAAGACAACATCGACTTTTAACCTCGGGTGGGAAGTAGAATCGATTTCTGGTCCGACCTTTGGATAGGTCATTCCCCATTGAGGGTGCATTTTCCTAATTTGTCCTCCCAGCCAAAGACTGTCATGGGCCAAAGACTGTCATGGCTGACCACTTTGTCATGTGGGAACCCCGAGGATTTAGAATCCCAAACTTTAGGAGGCCCGTAGCGGACCACAAAGTGGAAGACTTCTTCGTATTGTTCTCCGTTCTTCAGTCAGTTTTCCAATCCAAGGCGCCGACAAGATCATTTGGTCACCTGCCCCCCTCAGGAGTCTTCTCGGTTTCTTCTTTCTACTGCAAACTCCAAATGTGGCCAATCTGGCCAGCCTCGTCCTCATCCATTGCTGTAAAAGGTTGGCTCCCTTTTGTCCCTCCCAAAGTGTTTTTGCTGGATTGCTTTATCCTAGAGAACCCTAACAGTTGATTAGCTTCAAAGAAGGGGACTGCCCATACCAAATAGATGCATCACGCGCACGGTGGAGGAAGAAACCGAAGCTCACCTATTCATCCACTGTGACGTTTGAGTACCCTCTGGGGGGACCTACTCCAACTCTTCAACTGGTCCTGGGTGACTCTGAGATCAGTCCCACACCTCTTTCACTCCCTCCATTCCCCATTGTGGTCGAAGTCTGGCATCCTTTGGTGGGCCTCTGTGGCTGCCATGTTGTGGGTGCTTTGGGGCAAGAGGAACAACAGGACCTTCTGTGGTGAGAAGGTTACCAGCAAAGCCTTGAAAGACAGGGTTAAAACATTGCTGATCTTTCAAGTAAAAAATCACAAGTCCTTCAAGCATTTCTCTGACACAGACTTTCATCAAGACTGGCAGGCCTTGCTGAATCTGACGCCCACCTGTATCCCTCGCGCCTCGCTCTGTATACCTCTTGAACCCGGCCAATCGAAGCTTAAATTCAATGGCTGCTCCCTAGACAACTGGGGCCTAGCAGGCATAGAGGGTATTTTTGAGACAAGGACGGTCAGACCCTCTTCTCCTTCTCTCGATTCATCGGGCACACTGATTCTAGTATTGTGGATGCTATCGCCCCTCTTCGGAGGTCTTAGGAACTTCAGTCCCACCTGGAGTCCAGTTTTGGTCACCGAGAGGGACTCCAAATATGTTTTCGCTTGGGCCTCAGGATCTTCTCCTTGTCTTTGGAAGCGGGACCATATTTGTGATGAAAATTTTCACATTTACAGGCATGTCTTATGGAGACATACCTGGTGAGAGGACAACGTAGCAGCTGATGCCCTCGCTAAAGAGGGAGCAATAGTAGAAGGCATACAGGGGATTTTCTGGCACCTTTTTTAGTTATCTTATTTTGTTATTTATAATTTGGATGTAAAGCACTTTTTGAGCCCTTTGCAGGTTTTTGTATAGAGCACCAAGCCTGTGGGTTTGCCTTAAACTCTTGTATTTCAATTACCCTTTACCTCGATTCAACAGTCAACACATTCAAAAAAGAAAAATATGGAAATGTGAAACCAAGTTGTTAGCCTAAAAAAATTGGTTTCCACGAAGCACACACTTAAAACGAATCCATGAAAATGGATGCAAATCCTTTAGTAGGGGACAGAACTCTTCCCAAAATTAATGTGCATCAAGTTTTGTTGAGTTGTTTTCTGTTTTACCAAGGTGGTCCACGCTTTAATATGAAGAGGTAACTGTTCCTTTTGCTGGTTTTTTTTTTTATTGTTTTTTATTTTTTTTTCTCTTTTTATGTCAACTTTGCTGGTTATTCTTTTACAGTATTGGCTCATGTGTATTGCTGGGGCTGTGCTCAAGCTGAGGTATGTCCAGGCTGGAAATATATGTAGAAGGGCCCGGCCCAAGCCGAGCCTACAGGGCAACCAGGGTTGCCCAAAAGCAGGCCTGGCCTGAGCCCAAAGGCCAAAGGCCGGCCCACACCCATTGGCAGCAGTAGCCACATAAGGCTGCCAATAGGCTAGGTTTGGACAGGACTAGGGTTGGGTTGGGTTGGCCCCAGCCTAGCAGAACCTTTATAGCTCAGTCTGGGCATGAACTATTTAATGCCAAGACTGGCCCACATGCTATGCCTGGTGGCCCAAACCAAGCCCTAAACTGGCTCTGGCCAGGATGCCTGAGGGCTATCGAATTGGCAGCTCTAGTATTACGAGTTGCTACAGTTATTAAGTGCCTATGAGGGTGTACCTTTTATTCTTTATAAGTCTCTAGGGTGTCGTAGTCCATCTGCAGTGTCTATTGAAATTTAGGAACCTTATAGAGACTGCAATGAAGGATTTTTCTCCTCTTGCTCAACCTATGGCTTGTATGGGATATTTTTTGGTTTTTCTTGGAGTCATTAACAATTCACAATTGAGTTAACATTGTATCTAGTTGAGTGAATTTTCATCACAGGACAGAATATTGATCACTAATAGTTTTGCTTTTTTCAATAGTTAGTTTCATTCTTTTACGCATCCTCCCAGTCATATCTTCCGTGAAAGCAGGAGTCCTGTCGAATGAAGTGAACTTGTTTAGAAATTGCCACCTTTGAAGGTAGTGCCACATGTATGGGAGAATTCTAAATGTATAAGTACTGCCATCCTTGGGTATGAAGTTTCTTATCAAGCTTCCTTTCCATGGGAGTTCCACTATATGTTATGCAAGAAAAATGTGATCCTTTGGGGATGATCTAAACTGCCATCATGAAGCATTAGATTACATTTTATTTGGCCGTAAATTAGCTTTTTAAAGTTTTCATTTCATGAATTTCCTATGTTGGCAGCTATTGTAGGATTTTTGGTTTATTTAGCAATCTTCCTTATTGGGTCGGCCATAAACATCTCTGCTTGGTTTCTCCTGTTGTGATTCTCAGACTTAGTGTTTATGAATTTGGGTTATAAGAATGTTTTGCTTGTGAAATAGGTTTGCATACATTTTAATAGGATGGCTGGTTTTAAGATTGAGAAAACATATTCATGCAGAAATTTGTTAATCTTCCATATCCAAAAAAAATAAAAAGGATCTTCAATCACGGACCGCACATTTGGAAAATAAAAAATTTAGAAAGTTAATTAGGGTGAGATTCTTCGTTATCACAGTTGTAGTTTATTAAGGAAAGGAAATCTAACCCCAATGAGAGCACTTGATGTGTATTCTTCTTGGTTAACACTTACTTGCTTGTGTAATCCTTTGTCTCTTGATGCACCTTCTTATTTATTAGACATTGAATACAAAACCAATATTATGATTAGATTAGTTCTTGTCAGATCTTTGCAACTTCTTCTTTGCAGGCTTGTGCAAACACTGTACTCTCTCATTTTCTGGGGCTTATTGTCTCACTGGAGCTACTGCGTTCAGTGACATCGCCATCATCAGAAGCTGTTGTCGTCCCCAAGGTTGCATAAGTGGCTGCTCTTCATCTGTTATTATAATAAAAGAAATTTCTTACTCCTCTCTCTCTCTCTCTCTCTCTCTCTCTCTCTCTCTCTCTCTCTCTCTCTCTCTCTCTCTCTCTCTCTCTCTCTCTCTCTCTCTCCGGCATAGGTAGAAGGACGGAATGCACATATCTGATCTCACTACAGAGGAATTTTTTAATGGTAATCATCTGGCAAAAGAGGTCGATATAGTTTGTAGTGTGAACGTTTGTTTTCTGTTTCAAAATGGTTGTTTGCATGGGTTATCCATTGTACCTCTCAGTATTTTTCTTTTTAAACGAAATCAAAGATTGAGGACCCTTTCCAACGATATCCTTCTCCTTGCTTTCCAGTGTGACACTGTGCCAAGAGTGCGCCAATACTTGCAACTAACTCACAATCATCATTCTGTGCAGATTCCTTAGCTATTCTATTTTTGCCTTTAGTCTCTGCAGGGAGCAAAGGTCTGGAAGGATGATGACAATTTCATAATAGAGGGGAAATAAATTTTCGACCATCCTAAAGGGTTCTAGAGCCGGAACTGTATTTTCTGGTGGAGTTTGGACTGTGACTGTACTTTTTATAGTAAAGCTTTGGTCTTGGCCTTGCTAACCACACCCTAAAAGACTTAAATTGATAAAACCAATGTTTAAAAAAGCGCTAATATTGTTTGGACTTGCTCGATTGGTTTTCAAAGGAACCGGTCCAATTCCCTTTAAATTTTGGGAATGGCCGGTTCTTGGTAGGGGTTGGCTAGTTCCACGTAATTTTTTTCATTTTATATAGGATTTTATTTTTGTTTTTTTAGTTGGTTTATTTTTCAGAGGCCTCACATGTCCCATGTAATCTTTATTTATTATAAATTTTTAAATTTTTTATTTTTCGAAATTTTATTATTTACTAAAAGCCCCAAATTTTCTTACGGATGGCCCCACACCTACTAGGTATAATGGGGTATATACATCTTCCCTCGTGTGGTTTTTTATGTGTTATGTGTCACTTTTTCCATGTGATAAATCTTTTAAAGTTTTTTAATGTGATAAATCTTTTAATGTTTTTTAATGTGATAAATCTTTTAAAGTTTAAAAAACTTGTATGGGCTATGAGTATGTATCCCACTTAAAATCTCCCTCTATTTTTTACTTTTGTGGACTCCATTTAAAATGACAAAAACAATCATACGACAAAATAAAAATAAAGATCTATAAGCTTCAGCTAAAATAACTAAACTCTATAAAGGTTACAAATAAAAAGTTCAAGTAGATGTTAATTTTAAAGGGCGAACTTGCATAGATAGGAATCTAAATACAACAATAGAATAAGACAAAGTTAAATCGAATTTTATGTTTTTAAAAATACTTTTATACTAATTATGACAAGTTGTCTACTTGTCGCACCTTTTTGCCCTTCTTTCTCTTTCTCCTCTACCCCTCCCTCTCTCATTAGGCAAAAGATATAGATCATCAACACGTGGGTGTGAGTGAGGGAAGATTATTTGGTTGGTGTAAAAGAGGGATCACTTGAACTTTTCAGATAGATGATATGGGTATGTGAAGTTTAGAGAATCTATACACAAGGAATTTGTTTGCTGAGGAGAGTAACTGAATATGTGGGTATGAGGAGACCATTTCGAGTATATGGGTATGTGAGGATGAAAACGAGAGGTCTAAGAGAATATGACGATGGATGAAAGAGAGCGTTTAGATAGAGAATTAGGGATTAAAGAGATCCTCTCAAGGGGAAGAATCTGTGGGGATGAAATAGACATGTGTCATTAGAGGGAGAATGTGGGGATAGAGGAGAGATCCATTTTTTTAAAAAAATGTGATTTTGCCTCAACGTAAGAAAATCTCTAAGCTAGATCAACGACAAGTTGGTAAGGTCAGGATTTTCAAGCAGAAAATAAGAGAAATTAAATACAAATGGTATTAAATATGATACAGAAATTAAATACAACACATCTAGATAAATAGAAACATTAATAGAAATACGAATCGAAGAATAATCAATTTAAGAAATTAATTTCAAAAAATGGTAAAAATAAGAAATGGGTAGGCAATAACCCCTATCTTTATAAACGCAAGTGACATTGGAGATTATAAAAAAATAAAAAATAAAAAATAAAAGAAAATAAAAAAAGTTGAGTTAGAAATATCCATTTTATTACAATGAATGGCATTATAAATTTCATTTTGATTATAAAATCAATTTGATGGTATAAAATCAATTTAGAGGTTAACAAACACTCAGATATGAAACAAATATTGATGATTTTATGTATTCTTGATAGGATAATGAAAATCCATAATGCAATACTCATTTTTTAAGAAGCTTAGAAAAACTGATTTTAAAAAATTCTAATAATTTTATGGAATTTTTTAAGGCCGGATTTAGTCGATCCATAGATGCAGACTGCTAGTCCAACTGGTTTTCAAGATGGGTGATCTAGGTCACCTATCCATTTTTTTAAACATTAGATAAAACACTGGAAGTCTTTGTTTTTTCCAATTTGTTTTCAAGTAGTTGAGAAATCAGATGGAGCACCTAAATTACACCGCAAAAAAAAGATGGAGCGCTTGGACTACGCTAGATCTTATTTTTTTGTCAAGTATTATCTTTTTTTTTTTTTTTACAAATGTTGTATAATTTGTTGATGGAAAGATTACATAAAAGAAATTACATCATTGCAAACAGAAAGAGAAGACAATAAAGCTCTACCATTAGCGAGCATGTTCACCACAGTATTCGTCTCTCTGTAAACGTGGAGAAAGAAGGCTGTCAAAGGTTCTACCATGTCAAGGATCTATTACCAAACTCATCTAAGGAACTCTTTGCACCTTATTGCACTAATTGATGACATTTATCGAGTCTCATTCAATCATGCAGCAGTTTCCAAGATTTCTACTAAAAAACTCTTCAAGCCTTGTAGCAAATTTAACATTTCTGCATGATTGGCAGTGGCTATGCCTATGGGCACAGTGAAGGTGAAGATAATGTCACCATTATCGTTACGGATAACTCCACCAATCCCAGCCACTCCTGGATTACCCAAAGAACTTCCATCAATGTTCAGTTTAAATCCACCTTGGCAGGGTACAACCCAAATACTACACATCCTGGCCTTGACAACCCCAGTGGAAAAAAGATTGTGCATGGAAAAAAGATTGTGCATGTTAATCATCGTAGAACTAATGGGAGTATCAGCAAAATTTTAATCAGTCCACTAAATCAAGTTAAAATTCCCCCCTAATACACAATGGATGAAAATTTTGAATAACATCATTCATGTCATTAATAAAAATTCCTTTAAGAGCAGACAAATTAGGACCATATGCATTCAAAAGACCCCAAGAAAAACCCATCATAGTTCCATGAAAACCAATCAACAGAAACCTATCCCTTAAAATAATCTAAATTTTTTTGTAAGACCAATGGGTCCCACAACACCCATAACCCACCTGAAGTACCTATGGCATCAATACCACAAAAACTAACAGCCCCTAAGCGCCATCTCTCTCTTAACTACAGAGACATTGGGGCTAGGGAGTTTGGTCTCTTGCAAAATCAACACACCAAGTTTATATTTGAACACAAAAAATAAAACATCACGTTTTTTTTTGGGATCACCCAAACCCGTTACATTCCAAAATAAAAATTTCATTTAACAAAGGGGGTTAGAAGATGAACTTGGTCCATCTAGACCCATTTCAAAATAAGTTTCTTTCAGCATCCATGCTTCTAACATTGCTGATGTGTCCGAAGACGAGGTATTGCTGCTTAAGTCTACCGTGGGTTCACTGAAGATGACATCTTTGGAATAGCTGCCTCCCTTAATAATTCCTCGTGCCTCCAATCTAGCAAGATGAGCGGTTCCTTTCAATGTACCCTTGTCCTTCTTATTCTTGTTAACTGGTTTAGCAAGAGTTTCGCAAGATTTTAGAACATCACCCGAAGCATTTGAATCCCCTTTTTCTAAAGACTTCTTGATCTTTTGTACTCCTTGATTTCCTGATAAATCACACTAATGGGGGCATTGAAATCCATCCCCATATCCCCCATCATTGAAACAACTAGAATTTCTTTCTTATCCTGATTGTTACCCAAGTCTTATGCTTCATTAGCACAGTTTGGCAACATTAAAGTAGGCATCAACTCCTGAGGGATAGCATCCAACGGTTCAACAATATCTGCTTTAGTTAAGGCCAAAGCAGGGTCAAAAAAGACTTGCTCGTCCTGTGATTCTTGATCTCCTTTAATCAATAATAACATCATCTGCATCACCAACATGCATAGGAGTAGGGGTTTCCTCATCCACCTCAATCACAACAATTGCTGACGGGTCAATATTCAATGGATCTAACCGACATCTCGGCTTGAAGTGTTCCTTGATATCAGCAACTCGATGAGGCAGGGGATACATTTCTCTAGAATTAGATGGTGGACAACACCGACTTTGGCAACCACACAGGCTGAAACAAAAAACTGTCAAATATTCTAAAAGCTTCGTCATATCTTCTACTACTTTCCACAAAGTAAGATTTGAAAAAGATGTCATTTAGAAAATCACTAGGTGATATTGGAAAATACCAGCCATGTACGCCTGCATAGCTCTTCCTGATGCCAGGCTGTCATCATATCCCTGCTTGGAACTCAAACCAAACATCCATTCAACTTCATTTTTTCCTTTTTTTCCCATAGGTTCAAATGTACCCGAGGGACTTCCAAATTGGCATACAACATCATTAGATACCCGTAAGATACAAATTTTACGGAGCATTATTACCCTTATGCTTAAAAGATCCACCTTCCATTATCAAAGAAATTCGCATCGCCAAACAAGGATCTCCGATTTTCGAAAATCCCAACATAAAATTCAGGAGCCTACCAATGGGAATCAAGAATTTTTAAATTTCAAATTTTAGAATTTAAAATCAAGTCTGTTACTCCAAAAATCCGCCATTGTTTCCAGCGAGCCTTCTTGGAATTTGTAATTATGTCGAAACCAGGGGCCATCTTTGGTATAGACATAGACAATTTATGATGTTTATCCAAGTTCCGACCATTCTCCTCTATTGAATCACGAGTTACCGGTTTGACCTTCTCTTTTGTATTTCCTTCAACAGCAACTGTAACTACAAAATAATCCTTATCTACTTGCAATCTTATTTTCTTTTACAAATTTACACCGAAAATCTTCCAAATTTTGACTCTCACAGAACTACAATCCACATCAAGGAAAGAGTCTCAATCTATGTCATAATAGTCACTACAACATCTGGTTATTTCCAACTGATGGTTAAGTTCCAAGCATGCAAATGAATGTCCCAAAACCTAATCCAAACTTCATCTTTCTACAGAAAAGGCCTATGATCCCAAGGTTCCCATCGATCCAATGACAATAGTTTCTCTCGAACCCTATAAAATTTATGACATAGTGCTCTTGATACTTCCTCTTCTGATTGTAACTTGAATGCCACCTTATTCCCAACAAAAGATTTAATATCTGGGTTATAAGGTAAATCCCAACCCCATTTAGCCCAGAAGCTAAGGCTAAATATATCATTAGAGGGGGGTGAGAACCAACAATGAAAATTTTGGACTTGATCAGAGACCTTTCACTATTGAACGATCTATAGATACAAGGGGAAAATAAGCATCTTCATCCTCTTCCCCATCGCATCCTCCATTGATCCCGACCCCTACATACTTCTTTATTAATCCTTAGAGAAAAGGCTAATTTTTTAGAAGATTTATCTCATGTCAACTATTATTGACCCACTTGAAAGTTGTCACATTCTCCTCTCTCTATGTTACATTTTTATGAAGCCACATTCTCCTTCTACGCTTTGCTTCTCTTACATTTATAAAATCTTAGGTCTAGTTGTCATATTTAAAATATGAGATTATATACAAGTCATTGTCAAGTAGATCTGATATTTAAAATCTACTATAAGATTATTAACTTATCAATTTTATCCACTGGGTGTGAAATCAAACATATACTGCATTATGTTACAATATTAAAAAAAAATTATTTTGGATTTTGTGCCAAGTTAATGAATATTTCTAGCCACACAACACATTTACCGGTCAATAATGATTGTGAACTCCTTATAATAAAATATTTTTCATTGTATAAATTTCCTTAAAATTTTCAACTTCTCTGCTGGAAACCCCAAGTTAATTTTGGCTTCCAATTTGCAAACGAAACCAACACGTTCCTTTCTGTATGCCGTGCTTTACGTTCGTAGCTAGGAATTTATGACTTAGATTACCCATTGGTGGAAAAAGGGTTGGCGTCGTGGTGGTAGCACTCCCCATAGCCTAGTTGTATATTGTGACTTCCATTTCCACTAACACTGAATTACCCAAAAAAAGCAAAAGAATGGGCATTGGTGAAGGGTAGAACAAGTAGGGGTTGGAAACGAACGTAGGCTTTGAAAGCATAACAAAATGCGAGGAATTTCCAAACCTTTTGGAATGTCGTTCACAAAGCATAACCATCTTCCTAGTTGGGATTCAAAAGTTATCAAGAGCTTATCTTAGGAGAAAACACTCAATTTGAGAATATAAATAGGAATATTAAATAGTGTGGCACGGGCATCAACCAAAAAAACTAAGGCTTCTCCCCATTTTTGGATGAAGTACAAAAATCAGCAAATCCATCCTTGCCCCTTGAGAAAAAAATCCTTAAAAAATAGGATTTTGGGGCTGTAGAAGTGCTGAATGTCATCTCAATAAGTGATCTAGACCACCTATTTCAATGGACGCTAAATCAATCAGCTTTGGACTATTTTAAGAGCTCCAAGGGTTTGATTTTACCTACAAAAGCTTATAATGGTTTTTTGACGTCGAATCCTTCGAAAAGATGGATTTTGAGGGGTGGTGCATGGGGTTTGCATTCTCAAATGGATAGTCAATCTTGGAGGGGGGTGGGTTGATTTGGAACAACTTTTTAAACTCCAAATTCATTTTTTCAATGGCGTTTTGCCTAATCGATACAAATTGTGATCCGAAAGGAAAATGATCTTAAAAATGAATAAAGATGATTTGAGAGTTTTGGGGTTAAAAAAGCCTCTTCACCGTGGCGTTGAAAGATGATTTTTCAACAGGAAAAGTCTTTGTGATGGCCTGAAAATTTATTTTCATCTCTAACTATAAAATTTAATGTTTAAAAATAGTGTAGATAGAGCAAATCTAAAAACCTTAAACATATTTAAAACTGACGGCCCAAATAATGCATTACAAGATGCACTATTTCTCAGACTTGAAATCCAATCTCGAGGTCAAGATGATCTACTTGAGGTCATCATCGAAACAACCTCTTCTAGTAAATTTATGAGATGCACCAATTGTTTAGGGCTTGAACTACGTTTTCCTTCATTAATATAGTAAGAAGCCACAATTTCATTTTAAATTCTGGAATTCCATAATCTCCCTTAGGACTTCTCTGTGCTGAATTTTAATCAAATTCCTTTATTCTTGCATAAGATATTAATGAATTTTCCTCTTTCGACCGCTGTTCTTCATTTCCCTCATTTTCACATTAATCACATTGTAGCATAATTTGAATAAAAAAATAATCCACAAAAGCACAAGACCAGTAATTTGAATCTAAGTAAATCACTCCTACTCAGGATACTCTTAAGTTTTTGTTGGAGTTCAAAGTTTTAGCAAGCTTCCTATCATCCACTTGGCAGCAGCAGCAAGTATCATGATACCATTTAGCGCAGGCTCAACACAAATTTCCAGTAAATAACAAAAATAGAAAAGAAAAGACATCAAAATCTTATAAACATGCTCAATCAATGTGGCTTCAAGACCAATGTCACCATTATAAAATCTAGTCTCCAATAAAAATATGAAGGTTTTCTCAGGTCTACATTTTGTCAGCTATGGTTTCTGAGCAATGCCTTTCTTATTGTTGTTCTCATTCAGTTTAAATCATACTACATAGAGGCATGATGTTGAGAAACATCATGCACCTCATCTATTTCACAGCATTACATGAAGAGAGCAAACATATGAAACCCTTAATACCCAAGACACCAAATGCCCACCATCCAAAACATTAATCTCAACAGAAAATTCTTCAGTTTAAGTGAGTAGAGGATATCAGCCTCTTGTCTATTTCATGGCTTTACAGCTCCATGTCCAACAGCCTAAATATACTTAAAATCAATTGGCCGTAGCAGCAAGTATCATGATACCATTGAGGGCATGAATAAAGGTTTGTTGAGCATGTTTCTTTCTCAAGCTTGACGAGCAAACCCTAGCTTTAGGCCTAACATGCTTCGGTCCCTTGCACTGCCAAGAAATACCTTAACTTAATTACGCCCACCTGAAATGTCTAGAGAATTAGGGGCCCATGGGAATTTCTACAGGGAGGCAGGGAAAGAAGATTATCTCTACAGCATTGCTTACTAATCATCCAGTGGTTGTCTTCCAGAACAAGAACCAAAGGCAAAGCCCAAGGTTATACTAAATTGGTGGTATATTATGCAGCCTACATATTTTAAAACAACCATATAAAAAGTTCAAACCACCATTTGTGGGTAGACAAAGAAAACCACATATCCACCCATTATGAGAGTGGGCACTACTGCAGCAACATGTATCCAAACATGTCCTTCTGAAGTTTAGTCAGTAGCATCCAATCATTACAAACCAGATACAAATAGAAATAGACAAGTTCAACCATGTAATGATAGTATACCAAGTTCGAACCACCATTTGTGGCTAGACAAATAAAACAATAGAAGATCCACCACATTTTTACATTCATCATGGGAGTGGATACTACTGCAAAAACATGTACCCAAGTTAATCTTACAGAAGTTCCGTCAACAACATCCACTCATTACAAACCAGATTTACAAACCGACATCAAACAGGTTTATACCAAGGGATTGAAGCTAAATAACCCAAGTGACAATACCGAAAAATGATCAAACTATCTCATTCATGCATTGAAGTAACTGGAACCATAAATAGATAATTACCCAATTCTAGACGCTGCAAAAAAAGTTACTGACAAAGAAAACAACTAATACAGTGGGCAAATAAAGGAATTTCCTCAGAAGATTCCTCATGGTTAAGCCCGCAAGGAAACTTTTTGGCGCTTGTAATTCCAAATCTTGTTTGCAAACATGTGTTTCAGCTGCAGTAATAGCTCCTAAACTCTGAGGAAAATACATAAGAAATTAAGCACATAGTAAAAACAGAGATAGTAACAGACTTCGGGCTCTTTATTAACCATCAACTTAATTTTGCTCATAGTTTCCATATCTAATACATGTTCATTTTAAACCTTAGACAAATGTTGGCCTAGAAAAAGTTTTTTGGGGATAGAATAGCCGTGGGATTTCCACTATGTACAATGCATTGCAGCGCCTTTATGACCTGACACCAAGCCAAGTATGTACATTCATCATGGGAGTGGATACTACTGCAGAAACATGTACCCAATGTTGTCTGTATTCATTAAGCCAGCACCTTTTTGTTTAACAGATATCACCTTATGAGTATGCATTTCTATATTTTTCCAAAGAAAAGAGAAAAAAAGGTCAAGCATTTCTATTTGTAGATGAACAAAACAGGACTTGCAAGAATAACAGATCCACATCATAGTACCTGGCTCAAATGAAAAAGAGGGTTTGATTAAAAAGGGACAAAAGGTATATCCAGCCTCCTAACAAGTTCTCAAATGAACACTATTGTGATTCAAAATTTCATAATCGTAGACCATTCATCAGATTAGATGATTGTACTTGAAAATTCTGAATTCCGACACTCCAAGAGCAAAGAAGTCTGCATGAACTTTATACCTTAAAAAATTCGAAAGAACTTTACATCCAAAACTAGCGCAGGAACTACAAAATTAAGTCTTCTTTTCCTTTGAGCAGGAAACAGCAGGAATTTTGCTCAGAAATTTCTCATCGATCATTCTATATTGATGTGAGAGAACTTTGTGAGTGGCATTCAGTTTCTCATCAACATGGTCTTGATACTTGTCATACAAAATAGGGAGAGTGAAGGAAATAACAGCTCCTGCAACAAATTCCCAATGGAACGACAAATAACCCACAAAAGATAAGGGAATAGGGATACATTCTTGAAAAAAAAAAAAGTTTATATAAAGTTCACACCTTAAAATGTAGAATTAAGGTGCACCTTTAAAATCCTTCGAAAACATTGTTTTGATGTTGGAAAAATATTTAATTGATCATGTCGACATCAAGATCTATAGATATGGAGAAAAAAAAGAGATTTCAAGTCCTAAAAATAATACATCTTGCAAGACATTATTTGGACCATCAATTTTCAAAATTTTCGTGCGTTCATAGATATGCTGGATTTGAACCTTTTTTGGGGTTTAAAATTTTATAATTAGAGATACAAATAGATTCTAACACTATCCAAACAACTTTCAACATCTAAATTGCATCTTTTGGAGGTGCACCTTACTTTGACTGTTTAAGGTTGCAACCTTATGCAAACCACAAGAAGTGAAGATAAAAAAGAACACAACAATCTGAAAATAAATAAATAAAATAACTAGAAGCAGGGGATCTGAAAGAAGTCGTATGAGAAATCAAATTCTTAGATATAACATTTTTCTCTGACAAATGAATTTCTTAGAGATAAAGTTCGTAAAAACTCACCAATGTAAACAAGCATAACGAAACTGCAGAGGCTGCTGAGGTAGCAAACAACCCACAAACCAAAAATAACCTGTGACGCGAATTTTACAAAATTTCAATTAGCTCGCATTGCGTAATGCCCTCAGATGAATTCAACCAGGTGAAGACACAAAAAATACACAACAATCTAAGAATAAAGAGATAGCAAAAGAATAACGAGATAGCCAAAGAATAACGAGATAGCAAGAGAACTCATTAGATCCTCTGTTCAATAAAGGAAAAGTTCAAAATAAGTATGAGAGAGAGAACAGAGAACGAAAGCATTGGGTAGTTTAGTTACCTCCAAGAAGAGTTTCACATCTCTTCCAAGGGCAATGTCATGTGCAATGGCAAGCAACCTGTTGATCCAACACCTTGCCGAAACTGCGACTTTCCCTACCATTTCTTCAGAAATTTCGAGATTAGGAAGCGGTGGAAGAGGCCTGAAAATTGACCAGAAAAACTCATCAATCCAATTTGAAAAAAAAAAAAAAAGCAGTGAAGAGATTCGATTGAACAAGCTATGAAAGAGATCCAAGAGGACAATGAATTACCTATTGAGAAGAGAGGCAGACTTTGCCCAGAAGAAGAGAATGGCAACCAAAAGCAAGAGCACGTTTGCCACAAGAGATAACAGACTGTAACCGGCTACTTCAAAAAGGAACCAGAACGCCGAGGCACCCATTAACACAAACACAGATAGATTCATCCGCTTCCATAGCAGCACATCCGCAACTGGAAAAGAAACACCCATTTTTTCCTTCTTTCAGAAATAAGAATAGAAAAACCAGAAAGAGAATGCCAAGAGAGATACAGAGAGAGAAAGAGAACCTGCTCCACCGCCAAGACAACGATGGACTGATCGACGAGGAGGCGATTGAAGGTGTGATGTAGTCACCTCTACTTCATTATCAGGAGCCATTGCTGCGAATTCCAACTCAGAGATGAAGAAGCTTAACTGTTTCCTCCCTCTCTCTCTCTCTCCTCCCTGTTTTGCTTCAGAATTGGTGGGGTGGGGTTGAAGCAATCGAATGTGAGGGTAGGTCTCGAATTCCAATCACAGGCATTCGAAATTCCAAGCAAGACATTGATCCATCTATATTTGATCGACACAAGCGCCCCCGCCTGAAAAGAGCGCGTATCCTATGCTCCCACGTGAGCATAGTGTACATTTACTTTCTTGATCAGATTGATTTTTTTAATCTTATTTTGAGAACAACTTAATAATTATAAGACGATTATTTTTCAATTTTTTTAAAAATTTTAGAGTTTTTTAATACTTAAATCTCACCCTTTAAGAATTTTAGATAGTATGCGTTCAATCTTATGATATTATATTTTTAAAGTGGGTAAGGATTGTAATGAGGAAAATTTGAGATAGGCATGACGGTCGAAGGTTTTACATCTCGAAAATTCGGGGTATTAACTAAGTTAATTTTAGATTTGTTTTACCTGAGGGAATAAATAGGCAGTATGCTCCTATCGGAGTAAAAACTCATTTGGTCAACATTGAAAACCCAATACTAACCAAATTACAAAACAACAAACAATATATAAGAGGGGCCCAAGAAACACCCTTACGCCGAGAGTTCCTCCTAAGAATAAAGGACACGGTTTTGGTGATTCAGCAGACTCATCTATTACCGTACGGTCCCTTGTCTATTTAATGTTGATCTCATAAATGGAACATCCACTAAAAGTTAAAGTGGATGTTTTTTTAAAAAAAAAAAATTTCAAATTTAGATTATTGTTACATATGATATTATTGAAGTCTAAAATTTTGAATTTAAGATATATTTTATAGGCAAGTTTTCTATGCTTTCCGTACCGTATAAAACTTATATATTTCTCCTTATCCAACTGTCCATTCTGAATGGAAGGCTAAGATTGCCCCAATCACAATGTCACATCTCTACAATATTTTATTTTAAAACTTTTTTTCTATAAACTATTTTAACATTAAATTTGGATGTCTAATCCTCTATTAAACTCGCACTAGTAAAAAATATATAAAAAATATTTTCAATAAAATAAAATGACCAAAATATCCCTTAAAGATTCAAGGGGTACTTTAGTCGTTATATTTTATCGAAAAGTTATTTTTAATATTTTTAATAAGTGCGCTCCAATGATAAGATAGCACGTGCCAAATTTCATATTCATACAATTTGTATAAAATAAAAACTAAAAAAATAATAATTTGAGATGTCAAATATAAGATGAAACGATGAGTGGTTGGCTCTCTTGATCAAAATTGGATGGCTGGATGGTAAGAGAAGCATAGATCTTCTATGATGTAGGAGAAGTATAGAAACCTTTCCTATATTTTATAAAAAGACAATACAAGAATAGTATGAGTCGGCCAACTCAAAAAAAACTTTTCGAGAATAAATGCCGGTCTTTCTAAGCATCACAATCCTGGCCTTATTTAGTTAGTCCGCATATATGCAGCATGTTACATGTATCCTCTGCCATATATTCTCACCGATCCATGTTGAGATTCCTCTTATGGAGGGACAACGAGGGAAGTCGCGGCTCATCTCCACCGTTCCTAGCTGAAAACAATGGTGGAGTCATGCATGTGGTGTGCAACAAGTAATGTGATATACACATGTCAATAGTAAGTAACATGGTATGCTAGGGGCATCTGCCGCTTTCACTTATGGGCGGTCAAGATTAAATATCATGGTGATGGAACGGACATTAGATAGTTAGACGTGCTATCTGTATTGTATATCAAAGTACAGGTCTTGAAATTGAGATTGGGTGATGGTACGGACATTGTGATTGGGGATATTTTTTAAATAATCCAAAAACGACGGAAAAATGTAAACATTTCCAAAACTTTGCCAAAATTATTAAAAACATAAAAAAGAAAATCCCAACTAAATTTCTTATCTTTAGAATTTTTATTTTTTATTTTTTGAATTTTTTTTAATATCTTCGGATTCGGCACCCAACTCGGGACAACTCTAGCTCGGCAAGGGCCTAAGCCTAAGTAACTCTACCAAGTAGAAACTATCTAGCCGATTTTTCAATCACCGCTTGTAGGGCCTATTGCTATTTGTATCCCTAAACCCTCTTCTGCTTGAGGTAGACAGATTGTGTTCCATTTAACTCGATGAACCCCTTTATTTTCAACTATGCCACCTCATAGGAAGTTTCTATGCAACCGTTTAATCATATTACATGTTCTCTTTGGTAAAATAAACGATAAAATCCAAAATATAGAAGAAGCGCATAGAACTGATTTCAACAACTTGAGACACCCTGCATAAGATAAAGTCAAAGCCTGCCAAAAACCTATCCTTCCAATAATTTTTCCAACCAAGCATGACACTGAATGTACTTCAAATCATCATGAAAAAAAGGTAGCCCTAGGTAACGAACTGGAAGGGATCATTCACCATAACCACGTTCTTTCATAATCAAAGATTTCTTGCCCTACAAGACCCCAAAAAAGAAGGCTATGCTTTTTGCAATATTAAGTGCTTGTCTTGTAGTTGCTTCAAAAATAGAGAGAACTGACTTCATAACAACAACAATATTAATTGAAGTATTACAAAAAATCGCTACATCATCCGCATAAAAAAAGATGTGATATTCCATAATCACAGCCTGAAGGAAAAGCTCTAGTAATTGTACCTTGCTTGATAGCATAATCCAATTGTCTACTCAAAAAATCCATCACCAGTAGAAAACGATAAGGAGATAAGCGATCCCCTTGTCTCGGACCTCTTTTCCCCTTAAAATAACCCTCAAGAGAGCCATTATACAACACAGAGAATGAATGTGTGGATATGCATAAAGATATAAAAGTATCTAGAAATCCCAAAGCATTTGTACGAGCAATAACAAAGGACCAAGATACTTTATCATAAGCACTGCTCAAATCTAGTTGCAAGGACATTTTTGCTCTATGAGACTACTTATTGCATATAGATATGAGTTCATTTGCCATGAGGGTGTTATTAGTAATAAGTCTACCTTTCAGGAAGGTAGCTGTTTAGGGCCAATCAAATCATTTAGCACTACCCGTAGGCGATTATAAATTATTTTACTAATTATTTTATACAGCACATTGCATAAAACCAATCGGGCGAAAATCTTTCATCATAGTAGGAGTGGCAACCTTAGGAATCAGACAAATAAAGGTCGAATTAATTTGTTTAAGAAATTTACATTTCTTAAAGAAAACATTAAGAGCCAAAAAGAGATCCTTCTTGAGCATCTCCCATCTGCATTTATAGAATTTTACCAAGAAACATCGGCGCCCGGAGCACCGTCACATTTCATTCCCCAAATACAATCATTTATCTCTTTCATAGAAACATCCTTTACTAACCTCTCCTGCTGATGAGTGCTAAGTAGAGATGGTGGCAAAAAATGTTCAGCCATATGATTATCAACATCATTTTCTTGGGCTAGACGATCTTTGAAAAAACATATCATGTGATTGTCAATATCTGCTTCAGAAGCCAAAACAATTCTGTTATGATATTTTAGGGAGATAATATGATCACTCCTTCTCCTAATTACAGCAGACAGATGGAAGAACCTTGTATTCGAATCCCTGTCCTTCAACCTTTTTTGCCTTGAGTTTTGCGTCCATATTCTCTCTTCATGGCTTAATTAGTGTTGTTATTTTTCAGTACAGTCCTCTTCTACCGTTAAATTTTCAATGGAAGGGCTATCATGTAGAATAGATAGTTTTTGCCAACCTTCCAAAATAACATCACTCACATGACCAAATACTTCCTTATTCCAAGCACGCAAATCTCCCTAAGTCTTTTCAGCTTTGTAACAAAGCGGAACATAGGTGTACCCCCCACTCTGCCTTGCCAAGATGCTAAAATTATATCAATAAAACCAAGATATTTTTCCTAAGTGGATAAGTATTTAAAGGGTTTTGGCCCAACTAGATCCAAATCTGATATGGATACTAGTGTTGAGGGGTATTTTCTAATACTTGTTATCTCTGGTACGCATAAAGAGAGAGCAGTTTGCGATCTAGGTCCGTAGGTACCAAAATTCCTATGGACCACGGAAGCAGTAGGCAAATAAGCCCTGATTCAAAATTTGATTTTTGATAGTCCTAGAATGGCCTAAAAATGATCGAAAACGTGGCTAAGGGTCTCATAAGAATACCCACTAAGTTTCGTCGCGATTTGACGAAGTTAAGGCAGATCAGACGCCAAAACAGTTTTCAATATTCTGCCTCTAGCATGCTGAAAGAAGACCCTGTAACTACAACACTATCGTCGAAGCTTCAAACGATCACCAGACCACTTCCATTGCATTTAGAACGTTCGAAAACCCCTGGATACCAAGTTTCGACTTATTCGAACGTTTCTGGACCAATCTGTGGCCAACTTACCAAAGGATAGGCCGCACACAATCCTAGTTTACCCTCAGTGAATCAGCTTCTACTTATGGAAACTATGTTTTCCAATTTTAGGATGAACTTTCCATGGCCATTTCTCCTTCATCCTGGGTCAGAATGAGCCCAAATTTCGGAAGGATGTTCGTCTCATCGACCCAATTGTTTTCATATATTGCATGCCCGATGGCATGGTCAGAGCCGAGAGAAATCAAAGAGAGAAGATTGCCATGGAAAAGAAAAAGTTGCAGGAATTTTGAAGAAGAAGGTCTCTTTGATCAAATACCCGTATCACAACACCTGCATACCCGATCGGCCTAAAAATGGATGCATCGCGACCACAAGGTCAAGGACTTCATTCGGACCAAGCCTTGGGCGTGATGAATGGTCGGATTTATTGTATTTCAAGGATAAGGAAGAGGCAATTTTTGGCCACTGGAATCCTAATTCTGGCCAAAATTCCTCAATTGAGAAAGTGGCCATTCGGGCACCAAATCAAACCATTCTTGTTGCAAAATGATCATGGCAACTTGCTCGTCAATCTACAATAAATAAATCGAGGAAAAAAAAATCAAGAAGTGGGTGAGATCTTGAATCTAAAATCACAAGTATCTCACAAATCTTGCTGCCTCAAGTTGCGGCCCAAAACCTCGATTTATGGCTCAAAATCTATACAAAAATGACCACCTCAACGAGCTCTACAAGTTTCCGATATTATTTTTGCCGGGCAGTGGCAGGAAGAATCCCATGATAGCCACAAGAAGTTCACATGAGTTCTTGGCCATGATAAGGATTGATCTGGAATTACTCAGCTTGTTATGGGCGAGGGGCAAAATCGTTATTTTGCCCCTAATTTTAGCATTTATTTAATTAAAAAAATGTCCATTTTTCAGCAATTAGGTTTGGGTACCCACCAATGTTTCCCATGGTTGCCTATATATATCTAGCATGTAATAACCCAGGGATCTCTTGGACTTTTAGACTTCTTCTTGGACTTTTGGATCCAAGGGTCTTTTTAATTGAGCTCCACTTAACTCATATTATTGAGTGCTTCCCTTGGTTATTTTTGTGCGCCCTTCTTTTGGAAAAGAGGAGAGAGAATATTTTGCTCAGTACCCCTAGTCTTAGCCGCCGAGCCAAGTCCTACTAGGTAACCTCACTTCCCTCCCACCTGCGAAGCAGGGGTCGGTGGGTAGGCCGTCGGCCCCAACTTTCTCTCTTTCTCTCCCTTCTTCTTCTCTCTCCTCTCATCATCTTGTCCCTTCTTCTCTCTCCTTCCTTCCTCCCTTCTCTCTCTTTCTCACTCCTCTTTTGCATTCTCTCTTCTATCTCCTTTCTCTCTCCTTCTTTCTCTCTCATTTTATCTCTCCATTCTTTCTCCTCTCTTCTCTCTCTTATTCTCACTCTTATCTTTCTCTCTCTTCCTCATCTCTCCCTTCTTCTTCTCTATCCTTCTCTGTCCTTCTTTTTCATTCTTCTCTCTTCTCTCTCTTTTTTCTCTCCTCTTTTTTCTTTTCTCTAATGTATCTTTCTTCGATCTTCATCCCTCTCTCTCTTCTTCCTCTTTTCTCTCCCTACTCTCTCTCTCTTCTTCATCTCCTTGCCCTTTCTCTTTCCTTCTCTTCTTTCTTTCTCTCTTCTTCACCTTTCTCTCTCTTCTTATTCTTCTCTCTCTTCTCCCTCTCTCTTCCTCTTTCTCCTTTCTCTCCTCTCCTCGAACGGCAGCTCAGTCGCTGTTTCACTCTCTTCATTTTTCTCCCTTCTTTCCCCCTTTTATTCCTCTTATGTCCTTTCTCTCTTCTCCCCGAATGAAAACTCAGCCGTCGTTTCGCTCTCTTCCTTTCTCTCCCTTCCTTCCCCCTTCTTCTTCCTCTTCTGTCTTCTATGTCTTCCCCAAACGGCTGCTTAGCCGCCGTCTTGCCTTCTCTGTTTCTTCCCCCTTCTTCTTCCTCTTCTATCTTTTCTCTCCTCCCTGAACGGCGGCTCAGCTGCCATCTCGTCTTCTCCCTTCCTTCACACTTCTTCTTCCTCTTCTATCTTCTCTCTCTTCCTCAAACGGTGACTTAGCCACTGTCTCGCCTTCTTCTTTTCATCTAGATTCTTCTCTCTCCAGTCTCCTCTCTCTTCCTCGAACAGTGGCTTAGCTGTCTTCTCATCTTCTCTCCTTCTTCAATCTTCTTTCTATCCTCTCCCTTTATCACTTTCAACATTCTCTCTCTTATCTTTATTTTCTCTCTTCTTCTCTCTTCTCTTCTTCCCCTTTCTTCTTTCTCCTCTTTCTTCTTTCCTATCCTTATCTTCTCTCCTTCTCTCTCACTACCTCTGTCTACTTCTTTCCCTCCATCTGACTCTTCTCTTCTTCCTCGAATGCTATCTATCTCCTCTGCCTTTTCTCCTCTTCCCCTTTACTATCTCCCTCCATCTCTTCTCACATCACCTCTACCCCTCTTCTTCTCTTCTCTCTCCTCCATCTCTTTAATTTCTCTCTCCTCCATCTCTTTGATTTCTCCCTCCCCCTACTTCTCTCAATACTGAACACAATGTGAGTCCTTCTGTCACTACCCTACCCCCTACCGTCCTACTATACTTACTGGAGGGAAATAGGGTGCGGGACTGCGACGAAAGGTAGCAAAGCAAATGCCACTCAGGTGGGAGTGCGCTTGACACTTTAAGAAAATGAATCAAAGCAAACCACGAAAGAAAACAAAACTCCAATCACACATTCACAGGGGTAAACTGGACAACCAATTTCAGACTGCATATACACATAAATAGAGATCCAAAAGTACTACAAATATGTCCAAGGCTCCAAAGGCCCAATAACAATTACATGATTTCAGAAATAGATAAAAATTATATAGTTACTGTCATCCAAAACATACAATTGAAAATAAAAACTTATACAAAAGGGCGGAGGTCCAACCACCGGCCGCGACTGCCAAACTGCCTGTCTTCCACCCACAGCTTTCAGTCTGCATGGATGAAAGATGAAAGATTGAGCTATAAAGCTTAGTAAATAGATCAAGTTGCCATGCCATTCTGTCTATGAACATTCTTTTATAACAATACACAGGATGTTATGCAATTCTTATAGAATATGAGCCATGTGTCGAAATCAACTCTACTACTGTGTAGTGCACAATTCATAGTAAAGCAAAGATAAATTAGGTGAATAATATATGATATTAAACAGAGGTCTATATAGTCATTCAGTAGTACAAGTCTTAACAAAATTGACGCATTTAAGCAAGTAACAACAATTTACAACTAACTCACTCCCTAGTTTCCCCTACTTTCAAAGTAGAAGCCCTATCCATCAGGCTAAGCCAATCCCATTGTTTAAGACTTCTACCATCACTTAGGAAGGAAAACAATGACAAATGAGTGACCCATTTCGTAATGTCTTCACATACAGTCCCCAGCACCCTTTGGGGCTTTTGATTGGTGGTGGCCTTGCAAGACACGACCTTCTCCTTACGCCCTTCTAGAGAGAGAGCATTATACTACCAAAAGATGACCCAATGCGTAGTGCCCATATAGATTTTTTTTTTTTAGGAGGTGAGGGGGGGGGGGGGGGGGGGAGGCGACCCTCCCAACACACACTCATCCTAACTCTTGTCCTAACATAGGGAGTCAGGGGGAAAATTTCTCAACTGTCGGCTCAATGTCTGACCACTCCGGTCTTATTACATAGCATTTATCACATAATACTTATCACATATCACTTATCACTTATCACTTATCACTTATCACATATCACTTATCACATAACACTTATCACATATCACTTATCACATAGCTAACCACACATGCCTTATCACATGACACTTATCATATAGCGCTTAGCTGGTCTCAAAATCAAGCACACATATCGCTATAGAATGTATTATAATCATTTACACCTATCATAATAGAGCTTGTCTTACTACATGCTCCCATATCATCACAACTCTTATCTCATTATCATGCTTATTAGTTTGAGAGACATCATGTCGTGTCATACATATAAACCGACCAATAGGCACATTAGTTCAGAAGATATCATCATACCATTTTTCTGGTTTTTCCACTGTGAATAAGGTATACCTTTAAAGGCATATTATGAAATTCAGAAATCATTTGGACTTGGGACAACTTTTATAATAATATAGAATCATTAAAATACAACTTTAGTGAAGGGAATAACCCTTAAATATTAGCCTAAAGTTTGCCAAACTATTGGTGATTTTGAGTGAAACTTCTAGCTTTTCACCACAGCAAATATAGGGTGATATCTTAATAGATAATCGGCCATAATTTTCAAACCATAGAGAATTTCATCATGCTTTCAAAACTATTTTTGAAATAAACCCATTTATCTTTCATTTAGAAGTGGTTTGACTCCATTCTAATACATTTTAGTCAGTGGACAGGTCCACACAAAAACACATAGAGTTCCGAAAAATTCATTTCATAGTCCTAACATACCTTCGAAAATGGCTCATAACTTTCAAACCAAAAGAGATATTGGTAAGAGGTAAACTAAAAGGGATATTTTCCCACAAAATTTTGTGATCAACATAGATATTTTTGATGCTCAATTGATCACACAAAGGGGAGTCACAGTTCTGGAAAATTCCTGTCTTCATCGCAGAATTTTCCAGTGTGACATCCTAGTATAAAAATAGGCATAACTTCCAATCCACATGAAATTTTGTCATGGTTCTAAAACTATTTTTAGAATAGACTCATTTATCTTTCATTTAGAAGCGTTTGACCTTTTTCTGATTCATTTTGTTCAGTGAACAACTCCATACAAAAATACATAGAGTTTTTTGAAATTCCTTTCACACTTATATCGTACTTCAGAAAATGACTGATAATTTTCAAACCAAAAGAGGTATTCACATGAGGTCTGTTCCATCTTAATATATATTCAAAGGAGAACTTTCCCACAAAATTTCATGATCAACAGGGACATTTTCGATGCTTAAACAATTACACAAAAAGGAATCACAATTCTGGAAAAACATAGCACATACAACAAGATTTCACATTCACAACCACATCCATTTTCACAATCACATCCCTATTCATAATTACATCCATATTCATGCTTGAAATTTCACACTTTGATAAGATAACTAAACAAAAACATGGAACATGGGAACTATATCCACTTACAACGCTAAGTGAATCCCCCAAGTGCTACCCACAGGCTTCTCTTCAAAGGCTAAGCTCCAAAGGGTTCAAGCTCAAGGTTCTAAGTTGGGGAGGGGGAGGACGTGGGTGAGAGAGAGAGAGCAAACACTTGGAGGGGGGGTGAAAATGGGGGGTTTAAATAAGCAAAAAGAGGGGGCGGTAGCAAGCAATAAACAAGTGGCAAACTAAGGGCATGCAAGTGCCACATGGCATGCAAGAGGCATGCAAGCAATCATGGACTGTCGCTTGCTCGATAGTGTCTTGCGCTCGGCGATATCACAAGTTGCAGACTCAATAGCGTCACGGTCCCGACCGTGTCACATGCTCGGCAACGTCACATGCTCGACAGCGTTGATGTCGATGGGGTCCTGGTTTCCCTCCAATTGAGGAGGAGGAAACCCTTTCTTGAACAATCGTGGAGGTCCGGCGCTTAGTGCACGCGTGGGCCCTCTTGCTAGTGGATAGGAGGCTGACAGTGGGAGAGATTTTTGCAGTTGGAGAGTGAATGCTCTTGCGCTGCTTCGGGGACATGCCCGGGCGGATGGCCGTCTTGGAGTAATTACATAGCCGTGTTGCTGTTTGTCAGCATGGTTTGGACAAGAGCCCTCTTCAAGCTCACAACCTCTCTCCTCTCACTCTCTCTATGCTATTGAGATGAGATCTGAATGTCCCTCCTCCTTGGTCACCCTCTCTGAGGGATTTGTTGGCCGTTAAGGGGGGTGTGGGGAAACCTGAGGTTCGAGGCCCTCAGGTTTGCTCACGTTTGCAGGCTTGCAGATCAATCGGAGCTGCCGCGCGGGATAGGGTTGCGTGTGCAGAGGTGAGAGTGAGAGCGAGAGAGAGGAAGGACCACTCAGCTTAGGAGAGCTGGGGGGTGACCCAGGCGATCGGGGTGCCCGCGGGGCCACACACTCAAGGGTATCCTTTATCTTTAAATTTTTTTTTTCTCTGTCTCTCTCTTTCTCTCTCTCTCTTCTCCCGCAAAGGCTGGGGGCTCATAAAGGAATACAAGCTAATAAGCGAAATCTAGCCTCGATTATTCCCAGCCTTTAGGGGTATGGGAGACTAAAAAAGGGGATCCTTTACAAGTGAGTAAAACTTGCTTATATAGAGGATTCACCAAACGACGGTGAATGCGCCAAAGTCAAGCTTAATTACAATTAAAGAAATTCAAAACAAATCCAAAAA
The DNA here is from genome assembly GCF_054954075.1 of Amborella trichopoda. NCBI lineage: Eukaryota > Viridiplantae > Streptophyta > Magnoliopsida > Amborellales > Amborellaceae > Amborella > Amborella trichopoda. Next base: position 17,265,139 of record NC_142348.1, on the reverse strand, counting down.
TTAGGCACAAATGATCAAAATGTCCCAGTGATTTTTTGCCTGAATGACGATCGTTCATGCATGTAAGTTGCTCTGCCATGAGAAGACCTTGGAAACTGGTCCTGCAACTTGTGGTAATTGTTCAGCTGTTTCAACAATATATCTTTGTTCTTCTCTCGATTGTGAGCATTTTAATGCCCTTTAATCATGCTATGGTGGCCTTTTCGTTTGGGGTGAAAGTCCGGTCAGTTTGTTGAACTTTGTTTGTCAATGCATCTTCGCGCTGCGTTGTTTTAGATCCTGTCTCTGCTTGCAAGTTAGAGAGGAGGCTGTTGCAGTCGTTTTACACAAGTTTGGGCTGATTTGATGTCAATTTGCTCACTTGCCTAATTTGGAAGGTTGCCGGAGAAAGGGATTCTGGCAACTAGCTAGATTTGCTTCTTTGGCGATCTGGATTGAAGGCAAGAGTTTTACCATAATGTAGCTCTAAGAGAGGTGATTCTATTGAACTCCTCCCCACGTCGATCCAAGGCTTGGACATTGAGCTATGCTTCACCGAATTAGGAGCTTGATAAATCCTGTTTTTTCCTTGGTTTCTCTAGTCAATTTCCTATTCAAAGCAATGAGGGTTCTCAGTCATGCCACAATGTGTGCCATAGGTCAAAATGATGGGGTTGGCGTGATCTAGAACATGTCAACGTTTGAGCTCCGTTTGACTTTGGAGGAAGGAGCAGTGGGTTGGGGAATTTACTGCTGAAAAACAATGTTGCAATCCCCATTTTCGGGACTGGTTTGGTGAAGCTGTACCGCGATATGGTAAAACCCATGAGTTGCGAAACTACATGAGCGTAGACCCCTCTAGGGAGGTCCGATTGAGCCCAAATTTAGTCCTCGGGGGTTTTTCGACATTCTAAGCACAATGGCCGTGGTTTAGTACCCTGCTGCAGCCGTTAGCATAAGGCTACAGTGGAGAGTCCTTTCTTGGTGTGAGGGCACTCCACCTAGATCAGTAGGTTGAAGGCTTTATTTTCGACACAATCTTGATCTGTGGGTGTTTCGTGAACCTGCAAGACCAGATTGTCGCCTACTCTCTCCTTATTCTAATGGGCTTATGGAAGTACGTTAAAAATGATGTATACCAACTTGCCTGAACAGATGTTGAGCTTCGAGAGAAGCAAGAAGTACAAATTTGAACGTCATAGCTCCTCTGATGAATCCTTTCCAAGATGTGTTTATTTCCAAGATGTGTTTATTTCCTCTTGATCAATATTTTTTTTCTTGATCACCTGCACAGTGCAATCCTCGAGGGGTAGACCTTGCTGAGCTTTTCCCTTGACCTGTGGGCAATCAAAGTGGTTTCTAGTGGTTCGGTGCCTTGTTCAAGGGATTTCTCTGGATTATGTCCGAATTTGTTGTTTTTTGGGAGGTCACGCTAATGGTCTGCCTTCGACGGGCTTAAAATTTTTTTCTCAATGTGAACTCCTGATGTTCCAGCCAGTGGGGGCCCTTCTTGTGAGCTTTATCCCATTCTGTCTTGGGAGATCCTGGCGTTTCAGTTGGCAGGGGCCCTTCTTGTGAGCTTTATCCTTATCCAAACAGAAACGCTAAGAGAAAACAAGGTACCTCTTCACTTACGTCCTATTGGTTCCGTCTGGGGTCTCCCAAATTCCCCAGACTTGATAGGAGGATGGCCTTCGAGGCGATCCCATTTTTGGGGACTTCACCATGGATGCTTGAAACTTGATGGAGGTAGAAAAGACAAGCAAGGTACCTCTTCGGCTTACGTGCTACTGGTCCAGTTGGGGATCGCTCAAATTACCTAGACTTGATAGGAGTATGGCCTCTGAGGCGGTCCCATTTTAAGGGACTTCACCATGGATGCTGGAGTTTGATGAGAAGAATGGCAGCCAAGGTACCTCTTTAGCTTACGTCCTACTGGTCCAGTTGAGGATCGCCCGATTACCCAGACTTGATAAGAGGATGGCCTCTAAGGCAGTCCTATTTTAGGGGACTTCACCCTAGATGCTGGAGTTTGATGGAAGATAAGAGGAGGAGAAGACTTTTTTCTTTCTTTCTTTTTTTTTTGACGTGGTGGCACTAAGGCCTGTGATAAAGGTGGCCCGAAGGTCAAAATTTTTTTTTTTGATGTTTTTTTTTTTGCAGGCAGCACTAAGGCAGTGGATAGGAGGGTGGCACCAGGGCACAAAGGCCTGGGATAAGTTTGGCTCGAAGGGCGAAATTTTTTTTTATTTTCTTTTTTTTGCAAGCGGCGCTAAAGCCCGTGATAGGAGATGGCACTGAGGCCAGAGTTTTTTTGTTTGGAAGGCGCAGGGGCTGAAGGTGAGAAGATGGCTCTGGGGCCAGATTTTTTTCTTTGAAGGCGCTGGGGCCAAAATTTTTTGAAGGCCCTGGGGCCGGATTTTTTTTGGAAGGCACTGGGGCTTGAATATTTTTTTTTTTTTGGAAGGCACTGGGGCCTGAATGTTTTGGAAGGCACTGGGACCTGAATTTTTTTTGGAAGGCATTGGGGCTCGATTGTTTTGGAGGGCACTGGGGCTTGAGGTTTATTTTGAAAGGCACTGAGGCATGAATTGTTTTTTGGAGGGCACTGGGGCCTGAATTGTTTTTGGAAGGCACTGGGGCAGAAGGTGAGAAGATGACATTGGGGTCAGAAATAAGAAGGATTGGCCCGATGGCTGGAAGAAGGAGGCTCGGTTCAGGTGCCCTTTGTGGGTTTTCACCTCAACCGAGTGGATGCCAACAGAGTGGTTTTCACCATATCCTTTATTGGGGTGCTTTTAGCCATGACTTTGAGGTCACGTCCACGGCGCCCATTGAGGGTTTTCGCCATGCCCATATTTTTTTTTTTTAGGATTCTCTTACTCATGGCTTTGTAGCTATGCCTGCTTGTCATTTTTACTCATGTTGCCCTTTGCGGGTTTTCACCATGTCCCTGTTTTTCTTGTTGGGTGATTTTACCCATAGCCTTCTTGGCTATGTCCGCTCGAAGCTCTATTACTTTTACTCATGATGGTTGCTATCATGCCTGACTTCTCTTTTTTTTTAGGGGAAACAAGGTCACTAATGTAGTGAGCCTTGACGGAGGGTCTTGAGAGTTTTGAGGGTGTGGCCCTACCTCGGATTGATTGTAGCAGCTGGTGGCCGAGGCAGGGTGTCCTTTCATCTCCTTGACTGTTGCCCTGAAGAGTAGCTTTATTGTGACCTAGGCGGTTTGTATTCACGTGGGGTCAATGATTGTGGTGTTCGCGAGAGGTTTTAGATGACGTCAGCGGTGGTGGAATGCTGGAGACACCCGCTGGGGATGGAGAGAAGATGGTACCCATGGGGGGTGGAATGAAGTGGTACCCACGGGGGGTGGAGTGAAGATGGCACCTGCAGGGGGTGGAATGAAGATGGCACCCGCAGGGGGTGAAGAAAAGATGGCACCCCTGGGGGGTGTGAAGATGGTACCCGCGGGTGGTGGAATGAAGTGTTGCCCCACGGGAAGCGTGCTTAGAGAGGCAAATGGAGAGTGCCACATGGTTGGCGGTGCCTTGCGTAAGATCCTTTTGCGTGATCTGCTAATGACACCAGGCTGGCAGTATGGATGCATGAGATTTGATCATGACGCTTCGTGAGTAATGCCTGGCAGGTGAGGCGGGAGGAGGTTTAAATGTCACAGTCAACGAGGCGCCATTGTGTTGATACGTGGTCGAGTTGCTAGGTGGCATGGTGCTCGGGAAGTAGCAAGCTTTGATGAGCCTAAGTCCTTTAAAAGGGACTAGGCAAGAGAGTGTGAGGGTAGCTTTTCTCCTTTGTGATGAAGTTCTTTTTCTTGATGCTCCTTCGTGTGGAGGCAGTGCAAAAACTCCGTTTTCTTTGAAGAACTTGGCCAGTTAGTGATGCCTGCTGCCGGGGCTGATTGCTTGACACTGGCCTTTGGTGTGTGTATGGGTGTTGGGCATCCTTGTGAAGGTAGTCGCCCATGCGAAAGCGACAATGGATCATGATAGAGGGTGAGGTTGTTGTTATGGAGCTCCTCTATTTGTGCAGGACCCATGTCATGAGGTCCACGATCAGGTATAAGGCACGTGTGGCTGGTCATCCTCAATCGAATGATGAGTTGAAGGAGGAGGCCCTCTCAGGTCCCCTTCAAGCCTTGCTTGAAGAGATGGAAACCTCTTTGAAGGAACCACCGTCGTAAGAAGGTGGTGGGATTCTTGAAGGGAAGGGATCCACTTCAAAATGGATCTACACATTTTTTTTTATGCTACAGATTGTATTGTAACAACCAACACGTAACCCTTTGTTCTGTTCATGAAATGAAATCACCCTTTGCAATGAATTCTCCTTCTTTGCCTTGCGCCACTGTTTGCTGCTCCCTTTTTTGTGGGCCAGTGTAGTCCTTATCCCTGCTGATGATGGGGATAAGGAATGGTCAGTGGAATACCCGTTGTGCCCATGAGGCGATTGCTGCTTGCTGTGTGATGGTTGGGATGCCCTTGCGAGTTTTCATCCCAACCCTCGGGGGATGCGTCATTGCTGAGTTTTACGAGTCCCCACATCACCATTGTGTTTTTTTTGGGGACCGCAGGGGCTCCGGTATGTGGGCGAGACAAGGAACGAGGGTCGCTTGCCCATGAAGGAGAGTTGTGCAAGGGTGTGCCCTAGGCACTCTTTCACGACCACCTCCTGACCCCTGCCGTACTCGCCAGAGGGCAACAGGGTGCGGGACCATGATCACAAGAGTAGCGAATGTGACTCAGGTTGGAGTGGACTCAATGCTTCATAAAGTCAAAATTAAATAAAACCACGAGATAAAACAAAAACTTCCAAAAAACCATACAATAACTAAATTAATAAAAACCAGTTACATAGATATATGCTCCAAAATTTTTACAATTGAGTTCCAGAGCGCCAAAGGCCCAACAACAAAATGCATAACTCAACATAAACAACAACATGGCCCTCGACCATCAAACACCTACAGCCAAAAAGTCTCCTAGTCAAGTGCGGTCTTGCAGCCACCAAAACGTTCACCCCAGATGTTTGTCCTTGTCTGACAAACTATCACTCTACATGGAAGAAAGTCAAAGGGATGACCTATAAAGCCCAGTAAGCAGATCAAGCATCATGTATTCCTGCCTAAACAGAGTTACTTCCATTCATTCACAAGGTTCATACAGTTGTCTTAGTGTGGAGCCATAAATCATAACTCTTTTGGAATTATGAAACAAGGCAAATCAGATATCATTGCATAAGCTAGCAGTCTATCAAAATCTTTCTATCAAGATAACAGGGTAATAATTCAAGCAAGTATAAAACAATTACATATAAACAATTACAAGAAATCTTAACACTGCTTACTCTCGAAGTAGAAGCCTTATCCATTAGGCTAAGTCAATCCTGTTACTCTCGAAGTAGAAGCCTTATCCATTAGGCTAAGTCAATGCTATGCATAAAGAATTTGATCACGGTTCCCAAATCAATTCAAAACTAGACTCACTCATCTTCCATTTCAAAATGGTTTGGGCTCAATCAGAGACATTTTTGTCACCCAACAGGTTGTTACAAAAACGTGTAAGATTATGGAAATTCCTGCAACTATAACAGTGACATATCCATAGAAAAAGTAGCATAATTTCCAATCAATAAGGAATTTCGGGCTGATCTCCAAATACGTTTTTGAGTAAACACAACTATATTTCATTTAAAACTAGTTTGGGTTCAATCAGGGACATTTTGGTCACCCAACAGATCATTACAGAAAGGTGTAAGGTTCTGGAATTTCCTGCAACTACAGCAGTGAGATACCCATAGAAAAAGTAGCGTAATTTCCAATCCATAAAGAATTTCGGCCTGCCATCAGAATTATTTTTGTAGTAAACGCAACCATATTTTATTTAAAACTGGTTTGGGTTCATTTGGACTTGTTTGGTCGATGAAAAGTTCATCACAAAAACATGAACGGTTCCTGGAATTTTATTTCCAAATTTTGGCATACTTCAAAGAATGAGCGAGATCTTTTAAACCAAAATAGACATTAATACAATACCTTTTTCATATTAAACTAGACTCACAAGGGTGCTTTTTCACCAATTTTCATAACTAACATAAAGATTTACAATGCTCCATTTATAATGAAATTAAGAGTAACAGTTCTGGAAATTCAGGCTCATTCTAGCATAATACATACATCCATCTCATTCTTACAATTTCATACAAGTTCCTTCTTAAATTTTATACTACATAAGCTACCAAATCATGGAAGCATAGATGTCACATCTACTTACTTGCACCAAGAAGTTCCAAGCTTTCACCACACAGTTTTTCTTGAAAGCCAAGCTTCCAATGGAGGGTCTCAAGCTTGAGGCTCTAAGGGGAAAAACGTGGGTGAGAGAGAGAGAGTGTGTAACTCTTGAGAGGGGTCTGTGAAGGGGTACTTAAAAGAAAAGTGCAGCTCGCACAAGCCACGTGGCACTCATGCAAAAGCTAAGTGGCATCCAAGTGGCACACATGCAATGGCAGGTAAAGAGGCTCTTCTGGCATAGAACACTCAAGGCGGCTAGCACATGCGCGACAGTAACACTTACACGCACAGCAGTGACAATTCACTTATGGTGGCTTCCTTGGTATTCTTCAAACATGGTGGTTGACTGAAGCTCTTCACTTACACTCGTGGTGGCTACACATGCGACACTCATGGCAGCTGCTCTTGGTCTTCTTCACAGACAGCGGCTGGCTGAAGCTCTTCACTTACACTCGCGACGGCTACACACGTGACACTCATGGCGGCTGATCTTGGTCTTCTTCACACTTGGCGGTTGACTTACACTTGCGATGGCTACACACGCGACACTCATGATGACTGCTCTTGGTCTTCTTCACACATAGCGGCTGGCTAAAACTCTTCACACGGCGGCTACACACGCGACACTCACAGAGGCGGATCTTGGTCTTCTTCACACATGATGACTGGCTGAAGATCTTCTCTTACACTCATAGCAGCTACACACGCGACACTCATGGCGGCTGCTCTTGGTCTTCTTCACACATGGTGGCATCTTCTCATACTCTGCCATTCACGGTGGCACACGTCCTCAGCCGTGCTCGACGGCACACTCTTGCTTCGAAAAAGCTTGGTTCCTCACATCATCCCAGCCTTAAAAAGGATTTTGTCCTCAAAATCATATCTTATTGATCAAATAAATGGGGTTATCTATCCCTAATCTCATCTTCTTGTTCCCAGGTCGACCCTTCCCAAGAATGATATTGCCATAATACTCAGACCAGAGGGATCTCCTTATTACGTAACACTTGCACTCTTCTATCTAGTACCTCAACAGGCTGCTTTATGAAGGTCAGGTCTTCTTTCATTGAGACTGGCTCATAATTCAAAACATGTGATGGGTTGGGCTGGTACTTCTTCAATAGAGATATATGAAAGATATTGTGGATGTTAGCCAACTCGAGTGGTATGGCAAGTCGGTATGCCACACTTTCAACTTTTTTTAGAATCTCAAATGGTCCAATATAACGTGGGCTCAACTTTCCTTTCTTATCGAATCTCATAACACCCTTAATTGGTCACACTTCCAAGAAAATCCGATCACTCACCTCGAACTCGAGATCTCTTCTCGGGTTATTGATATAACTGTTCTACTGACTCTGAGCCTTTCTCGAGTCAAAAAAATCTTCTCAGAGCTCACTTGAGCAATTTTTGGCCCTAAAAGTCTCCTTTCACCGATTTCATCCCAACATATAGGTGACCTGCACTTCCTTCCATATAGGGCCTCAAAAGGCGCCATCTGAATATTAGCTTGGAAGCTGTTGTTACAGGCAAATTCTATCAGAGCCAAATGATCATCTCGGCTTCCCTTAAAGTCAGTGACACAAGCCCTTAATATATCTTTCAGGGTCTAAATGGTTCTCTCTAACTAACCATCGATCTGGGGGTGAAAGGCAGTGCTAAGGGTAAGTCTTGTCCCCAAGGTTGATTGTAGACTAGCCTAAAATCTAGAGGTGAATCTTGTGTCCCTGTCAGACGTGATGCTGACTGGTGTTCTATGTAACCTCATTATCTCCTTGATGTATAACTGGGCTAATTTGTCTAAGGTGTAGGTCATGCGGATCGGCAAGAAGTGGGCAGCTTTGGTCAGTCGATCAACAACGACCTAGATGTTGTCATGTCCGAAACTTGTTCTAGGTCCGAAACTTGTTCTAGGCAATCCAGAGACAAAATCCATCGCAATGTGCTCCCATTTCCATTCCGGCACGTGTAAGGGTTTTAACAATCCGACGGCTTTCTGATGTTCAGCCTTCACTTACTGGCAGGTCTAGCACTTAGAAACAAACAGTGCCACATCCCTTCTCATGTCATTCCACCAGAAGTTTTTCTTCAGGTCCTGGTACATATTATTACTACTGGGGTGTATAGCATAACGAGAGCAGTGAGCTTCCTCCAAAATAACCCTCTCCACGTCCTCATCATTTGGGATACAGACCCGAGTTTTGAACCTCAATAAGTCGTCACTGCTCATGGAGAAGTCATCTCTCTTTCCCAGCTTTACCTCTTCCAAATTTTCATGAGTTGAGGATCCTTCTTTTGTGCTAGTCAGACATGTTGAAAAAGCCGGGGCTCCATTCTTATGTAAGCCATCATATCTACCCTATTTCCAAGGGGCGTAGTCGGGTGCCATTCCACTGCATCTTCCAATTATTTCATCTCTCGAACCCTTAGGTGAGCTGCTAATGTTACAAGCTTTCTTATCATAACATTTGCTACCACATTGGTTTTGACCGGGTGGTAATTAATGGTTCAATCATAAACGTTTAATAGATCCACCCATCTCCTTTGCCTCATGTTCAATTCTTTCTGCGAGAACAGATACTTGATACTCTTATGATCCGTAAATACCTTGAGTTGGGCCCCATAGAGGTAGTGTCTCCAGATTTTCAAGATGAACACCACAATCGCAAGTTCCAAATCATGGGTTGGGTAATTCTGTTCATACGGCTTCAACTGTCTGGAGGCATATGCAATGACCTTTCCTCGCTGCATAAGTAAACATCTGAGCCCTTTATGAGAGGCGTCGGTGTAGACTATAAAGTCCTCATTTTCTTTAGGTAAGGTCAGTACCGATGCTATGGTAAGCTTTTCTCAAAGCTATCTGACCACACAAATTTCACATTCTTTTGGGTTAGACGAGTCAGAGGTAGCGCTATATTCGAGAAACCTTCTACGAAGAGCTTGTAATATCTTGCAAACCCCAGAAAACTATGGACCACAGCCATATTGTCGGCTTCCCCACTCAAATATGGCTTCAACCTTAGAAGGGTCAACCACGACTCTATCCTTAGAAATAATGTGCTCGAGGAAGGCCACACTAGGAAGCCAAAACTCACTCTTGCTCAACTTAACATACAACACCTCTGACTTTAAAGTTTGAAGGATTATTCTTAGGTGCTGCTCATGCTCTTCTAAGCTTTTGGAGTACACCAAAATGTCATCAATAAAGACCACAACAAAATCATCCAAAAAGGGTCTTAACATTCTATTAATCAAATCCATGAAAATAGCTAGGGCATTTTTTAAACCGAACAGCATCACTAGAAACTCATAGTGGCCATATCGAGTTCTGAATGTAGTCTTGGGAGCGTCTCCCTCCTTAACCCGCAGTTGGTGATAACCCGATCGAAGATCAATTTTTGAAAATGCTTGGGCCCCATGAAGCTGTTCAAAGAGGTCATCAATCCTAGGCAGAGGATACTTGTTTTTCATTGTTACTTGATTCAATTGCCTATAAATGATATAAAGCCTCAGGGACACATCCTTCTTTTTCACAAACAAGACTGGTGCACCCCAGGGCGTCACACAGGGTCGGATGAACCCTTATCCAACAATTCCTGTAATTGCTCCTTCAACTCTTTTAATTTTACCGGGGCCATTCTATAAGGAGTTTTAGAGATTGGGACAGTATCAGGAACCACATTTATCTTAAACTCTATCTCCCTTACTAGGGGCAAAGATGACAACTCTTCGGGGAAGACCTCCGGGTATTCTCTTACCACTGATATCTCTTCTAACTTAGACTGGATATCACGATTCTCTACCACATAAGCTAAGTATCCAATACACCTTTTTGCCAAAAGACAGTGAGCCCGAAGGACCGAAAAAAAATGTAAAGGGGGAGGGTCTTTGATAGTGACAAAGAGTGATTCAGGTAGGTTAGGGTGCTTAAGGGTCACCATTCTATCATGACAATTTACCGTATGATAGTGTGTGGATAATCAGTCCATGCCCAAAATGACATCAAAATCCTGAATATCCAAAAGTATCAAATCTATGGGCAGGATGCCCCCTTCAAGAAAAAACCCACATTGTCTATAGACCACGTCAGTTTTCATAGAGTCCCCCATGGGTGTGCATACCACTAAAGTCCAGTCAAGCAGTGAAGGTTCAATGTTCATATGACATGTAAAGTGAGGTGCAACAGAGGAATAAGAAGAGCTAGGGTCTATCAAAATTCTAGCTTCTTTACCACAGATAGAGAGCATACCTTAGATCACTGAGGTAGATGCCTTAGCTTCCTACTCCGTGAGTACGAACACCTGACCCTGAGTCTTTGGTCGGTTCTCCGGCCTTTTTGTGGGACAGTCGTTGATTAAGTAGCCAAACTTGCCACAACCAAAACATGTTTTCAACCTTCTATAGCACTCAGTCATAGAGTGGTTTTTCATTTTGCACTGGGAGCAGGCCGGGCATCGGTTATCCCTCACATCACCCGGAAGGGTCCTTATGAATTTTTAGGTTACCCTGATTGGTCCTTCCTCCGAAGTCTCTTTTAAGAGGCGATCGTGTCTTCCTCCCAACATTCCTAGATGGCACGGACCTTGCTTTCCCCTCCTTTCTTTATCGAAAATCCTCACAGTCCTTCTCAATTTTCATCGTAAAGTCAACCAATGGGGAGAACATCTTGAGGTTGGCTGATATTACTCTTACTCTGATATCTGGCCGGCGGCCCCTCTCGAACTTGCTTTCCTTACATGCCTCTATATTAATAATATGGGACACATAGTAGGAGAGCTTTGCAAACTTAGTGACATATTGTTGTTTGAACACATTTTTCAGCACCATGGATCCCCGATGCGGAATAAAAGAGAAGCCGATCAATAAAGCCTTGATGTACAGTGGAATTATCGACAATCTTAGAATTTCCCCAGAACAGGTCAGAATCTTCCTAAGCACTCCAAAAGGCCACTTGCTAAGTTTCGTCACAATCCAACATGTTTAAGGCAGCACATACAAATAAACAATTTTGGAAAAATGAACCTCTATCACCCTAAAATAGACCCTATAACTAGAACTCTATTTTTGGTGCATCAAATAGCTGTGGGACCACTACCATTGGATCCATAATGATTGAAAATCTCTATGGGTCAAGTTTCAGCTTAAACGGATGTGTCATAATAAAGTTATGGGTGAAATATTAAAAAAGGGTAGGCCGCACATTATTCCCATGCAGCCTCCTTACACCAATCTCCATTAAAGGAGATTGGTTCACACAGTCATGTGCAGCAACTTCGAAGACTCGTATCTCACTCGTCTTGAGTCGGATCACGCTCAAATTCGGTGAGTGTGGTCATCTTGTCAAGATGAGCGTTTTGATAAGTGGCACGACTCGTGTCGATACTTCTATCATGGATGGCGGAAGCTCATCGCTTTCCATGTTTTCTTCTATTTTCTTTCTCCTCTATCATGGACAGTGGAAGCTCATCATCATCCATATTTTCTCTCTCCTCTATCATGGATGGCAGAAGCTCATCGCCGTCCATGTTTCTCCTTTCTTTTCTCTCTTCTTTCTCTCTCTTCTTACTTCGTTATTCTCTCTCTTCCTTCTCTCTTTTCGCCCCTCTCTTTCTTCTTCCTCCTCTTTTTCTTCTCCTTTCTTCTCTCCTCTATTCCTTTCTATTTTTCTCTTCCCCTTCTCTTTATTCTCTCTCTTCTTTCTTCTTCCTCTTTCGTTTGACCAAGGAAAGTTAAGTCAAGCACTACCATGGTAATCTTATCGTCTAGCAGTATTGCTGCCATGTTGGTCTGAGTTATTGTGCACGTCTTGCTACACTGATAGGCTAGTCATCGTGCCAGGCTGGTCGATGATCATTCTGTTGTCTAGTAGTATTGCTGTCGTGCCAGTCTGAGTTACTGTGCCCATCTCGGTACCACGCCGGGTCAATCACTTGTTGGTCTAGCTATTGTGTTAGTCTAGCCACTTGGTCAAATTCCTCTCTTCTCCCATTCTTCTGTTCTATCATTTTTTTTTCTTCTCCTTTCACTTATCCTCTTACTCTTTTCTTCTTCTTTTGAATGTGCATGCCCATGTGCATTTGCCCAAAGACAAGGTGGGGTCCCTTCGCTCACTTGTCTTATAAATTAATCATGTGTGTGTGATTATAGAAACAAGAGAGTACAAGCTTAGGGAGGCGATTTTGAACTAGTTGTAGGACTGGGGGGCCCGAGTGTGTCACGGACCCAGGTGAGGTGTGTGCCGCCTCACATTAAAATTACTCTCTCATCGGTTGGTATACCTGCCCTTGTTTCCTAACAAGGTTCTCGAGAGAGCGGTCTCAAGTCTTGGGTTCCTCGAAAACCCGAGATACGTGCCACCAGGTCATCCCGACCCGGATGGCGAGATCGAGGTACCTAACTAGCTTGGTGACTCCACTGAAGACATACTACTCCTTCATCGGATCGCTCTTGTTTGGTTAGTCTTTCCTTTGTTTTCTGCATTGCACACACATAGATTTTGGGTTTCTTAACCCATTTATTCGAATAGGGGATTTTCTCATCCCCGCATTCACGAACGTCCCTTGGGAACAGGTTCCTCGAACTTTGTTATCAACTTTCCTTCTGAGCAAAGACCCAGTGTCTAGCTCTCAAGTCTTAACCTGGATAGGTGTGAGGAGGGACTTAAAGGTCCCTAACTCCCCATCTCTTAGCTCGGGTGGAATCGCCACCATGCACATCTACTACCACTCACTGCGTGCACCCAATCACCGACAAGTCACTTGTCGGTCGTATTGTCGAGGTACATCGGAAGACTGCCTAGTCCCTTTTTGCAATAAGCAAGGAAGTTGTCGTTGCTTCTGTGGGTTGCCGCAAGACTGCCCGCCACGTTCCTGCACCACCACAAGTCTCTACTCTTAGAGGCCCAACACATTGAGGCAGAGACCCTGGGGCTCCCACCTCTCACACACACTCTAAGGCTCATGGGTCATGCACTCGAGACACACCTAAGGGCAACTCTTATGTTACCTTGAGTCACTGTCCAGGATCGGGCCTCCTTGGGCCACGTCCTGTACACGTTATGCATCTGCATCCCACCACTTAGGGCAACGTCATCGCCGTGCCAACCCGAGTACATGGAAGACAACCCCCTCATCCTCTCTCTCAGCACACACTAGCGCACCTTGTAAGGGGCATGCTACCACTTGTTCTTTATAAACACCTGCTCGCAGTTCTCGGCATCCTAAGGCTAGATCACTTGTTCAAGCCTGAGCTGACCCATGGTCACCTGCGATCCTTCTTCAAGGGGTGCACATGTGCCACCGTCACAGAGCACTCCTTGCTCTCGACTCAGGACTCATCTTGAGTCGACCCTTCCCCCGCTTGCCCCTTCTTCTTCGAACAAGCACCTCCAGCTCTGGTCTCGAAGACCTTCCTCAAGAGTACCATCCTGAGCCAGCCCCATCAGCTAGGTCATGTCTCTAGAGACCATAAGAGAGCTCAAGGCAAAGACATAATGGGAGATCAAGTCCTTCATCCTCCTCGGTCCAGGTTGACCCCAATACTTGGTCCACACCCATTGCTCTCTCTTGTGCAAGAAGGGCCGACCAGCCGCAATCCCGATTGCAGTTTTGACATGAGGTCCATCAAAGCATCAAAGCTAAACACGATAGGGGTCTGCAAATCCCGACTCGGGAAGCAACGAAAACGATCTGAGCACCTAGCTCCGACGAACATTTTCACCCGAACCCTTTCTACCCTCTTAAAATCACATAGCCCGAAGAAGTGCGTGAATCCTGCATAGTGGTCAGCGTTGTAGAAGATGACCTGACCTCTCAGCAGCCACGGTCCCAAGATCGTCGAGAACTGGTACTTACACGATCGACATACAAGACTCAAGTCCAGTCGGGCATGCTGAGTCCTTGCTGACCGATCTGCAGTGCACGACTTGTCAAGCTCAGAAGCCTTCAACCACATCTAAGGTTGACCGCCCTGAGGAAATGGTTAGCGTTATGGTTGTGATAGAACCTAATGACTCCCAAGAGGAACGCATGGACAAGTTCGAGCAGATGGTGCAAGCGATGAGGGAGATGATTGATTGCATGGAAAGCACATGGTCCCCAACCAATGTATCCCCTCATGAGGCCGACTCCCATCACTCGGATGATGCAGCTCCAGGGCAGCCCCCTCCTCCTCCCTCACAGAACAATTCTGTCCCTCACCCTGTCTCATAGGATGCTATGGTAACCCATAGCTTAAAGAGCAGACAATTCTCGGGTATACAGGGTGCAACGCTTAACCAGAAGTCATACCCTTCTTACATCGATCAGGTTCCATTTCCCTCAAACTACAAAAAGGGGAAGCTTCCCCTGTTTGATGGTACAACCTCCCCACGTCAGCATATCGCCCATTTCCAAGCGGCGTATCGAGAGACAGCGGCTGACGGGAGACTCCTTCTCTGTGAGTTTGTTGAAACCCTTGATGGCCCAACTTTTCAGTTGTATGCTTGGCTTCCCCCGAATTCAGTACATACTTGGGAGGAAATGAAGAAACTGTTGCACCAATGCTTTTATGAGGTCGAAAGAGAGGTCCAAACCATCGAACTTCTTACCTTGACCCAGGAACCTGATGAACCTGTGGATCAATTCATAGTAAGGTGGAGAGTTTTAGCTACCTGCCATCCTAATCCCATGCCTGAGAAGGAAGCAGTTCAAACTTGTGTACGAAACATGCAAACTGAGATCACTCTACATGTTGAGGCCTCTAATCTGACCTTCATGTCAGAGCTGATCTCTAAATCAGTGCGCATAGAATGTCACGCCACCATGGTGGACCACGACAATAGTCTGCAAGCTCGGCAAACAACCGGGGCAGTGGTAGTTCTCGGACCAATGCCTAGGGCAATCAACAAAAAGGAGTAACTAGCACAGTCGTCATTGTCAATGACCCAAAGCAGGCTATTTCCCAAACTTTGGACCTCTCAAAAGGGGTAAGCACAACGAAAGCGCCTCAAACAGGTAAGCAACAACAATCATACAACCGGGTAACCCCACCTTTGAATCTTAATGGAGAAGATTATTGAACTAGGCATAAGAATAAAGTCTACCCTTTTGAGGAAGAATGGGTCCTTGCAGTACTCTAATTATTATTGGAACATAACATGATTGAGCTGCTTGAGACTAAGTTCCCTGATCAAGTTGGACTAGACACGCACACGGATTACTGTGCTTATCATCGGAGGATAAACCACCCCACGGAGGAATGCTACACGCTAAAAGACATCATCGTAGCCATGATCTAGAAGGGTCAGATAAAGCTTGAAGAGCTAGAGAAAGCATTTGGGGCAACAGAACCCTCCCACACAGTGACAGTCCAAGAGGAAGATGAAGCGCCCAATCTCCTTCACGCCTTGTTCGTCATGATGCTTCAAGAAGGTCTCATCACTCCAAGGCTGATAAGGCAGCCCCGATGCCTTTCTCAGGGAACTGAGAATCGTTAGTGCCCGTACCATCAGATGTGGGGCCATGACCTGAGCGAGTGCTCTAGTTTCCACGACATAATCGTGAAGAAAATACAGGGATGCTGAGAAGCTTGTAACATTCTAGAGGGAGATCCACAAGTCGCTGCTTCATTGGTACGAGAGGGCCTCACCACACAAGACTCGGGTAATGATGATTCATATCCTACTAAACCCTCAACTTCTCAACCATGGATAGTCTACCACGGGCGGAGCAGTCTCAAGTCCTTAAGGCGAGAAGCAGTTCATCAAGCTAGGGCTGTTCATAAACCTAGCGAGATGAATCAATCACTTCCAATGAAAATCAAGAAGAGACAGGCACCAAGGGTTGCTCGCCGGAGAAACAGGACTGCTCAACCACCAGTTGAGCAAGAATTTCTCAGGCCTCTTCCCCCATTGTTGACCTTAAAGGATTTCATCCCTGGTGCAATCTTCCTCCCTTCTTCATCCCATCAAGAGGATATTCCTGAGCCATCTTCTACTCGGGGCACATCCAATGAGGGTGACGACATTAAAAGCATCCCCCAGTGGTCTAAGCAGGGGAAAGACCTAAAAGACTCCCTGCACAAGTCCAACTCCAGTGATGACGTAAAACGCTGCCCAAATCGATCCGATGATGGGAATGACCTTAGAAGTCCCTCACCTACTAACTCCTCTTCTTCTTCTCCATCCTCTTCTTCTTCTTCCCCCTCCTCTTTTATGTCTCCTACAGGTACAACTAGGGAATGTCCAGACTTTGACGCTCTTGATAGAGAACTTGAAGGAGCCAATATAACTAGGACACAATGGAGGTGGTTGAGAAAGACGCTGGCCCAGACAGCTGGATTCTTAATAGTTGCCGACCCCTTGGTGGCACGAGCCAAGTCAGAGCCATCTTCCTCCACAACGAAGCACAAGAAGTCAAAACCGAAGAAACCCCATTGGCCCCCTGAGCCCGACTTTGAGTAGAGGCTAAGAGAATCAAGAGGGAATAACTTCTATTCTTAGGAAGTCTGTCACATGGAGCAAATATCAGAAGCATCACCCAACACAAGGCAAATGAGCCTGAGATCGGGGAAAACGTTGCAACCCCCACCTTAGAAGCCAGGCATCTTGAAGTTTCTAGGTCCACCACTCCTCCCTCACCTGAATACTTCAAACAATTTACCCATCCTCTAGCTCCCTGGGCTTCTTCCTCGCCCAAATACCCCGATCCTCCAATTCCTTGGGACACCTCTAGTCCCATATACCCAACCTCCTAAGCCTCAACCTCAAACCTCAATTTCACTTAAACAAATCCCTTTCACTCAGATCACCCAAGACAAGTCGGCTGCATAATCAAGTCAGTCAACAAGCCAAAATAAACCTCCTCCTTCTAAAACTATCCCTCAACCTACCACATTACCTAGACCTATGGTGGACACAGGGGAACATCAGGAAGGTCCTCATGAGACATTTGTTTTCTGTATAATCGCTGAGTCACAGCTGTCTCAGGAACATCAGAGTGAACCCTCTCGACTGGATATATCAGCTCTGCTTGAGGTCGATCCTTTTGTCAGCAAGTAAGATGAGGATGCAAGGATCGTCTTTCATATCAAAGCCAGGTTGGAAGAAGAAATGTTAAGAGTGTGGGTATCTTCACTAGAGGTTAACGTGAAGTCCTCCGAAGCCAATGATGAAGAGTTGCCAGAAGCTTCAGAAGAATGGGAAGAAGGTGGTCAAGCCACAACTGACGAGCTTGAGGAGGTAAATCTAAGAGATGAAGCTAACCCCGAGCCGACTTTCATCTCGACAATATGTCGTTAGAAGAGAAAGAGCATTTTATTGCCTTTTGCAAGCAAATCGAGACATCTTTTCCTGACATTATCATGAGATGTCTGGTTTAGATCCTCAAGTCGTAGTCCACCGCCTTGGCATCTATCAATCCATCAAACCTGTTAAGCAGAAATCAAGGACGTTTAGGCTTAACCTCGAAATGCAGATAGATAATGAAGTGACCAAACTCAAGCAAGCGGGTTCAAGTACCCAAAGTGGCTAGCAAATGTTGTTCCAGTCAAGAAGAAGAATGGCCAAATTAGAGTCTGCATTGCCTTCCGTGACTTGAATACCACTTGCCCCAAAGATGACTTCCCATTGCCGTTCACATAGATGCTTATTGATTCTATGGCTCATTATCAGATCTTCTCCTTCATGGACGGATACTTCGGGTATAATCTGATACAGCTGGCACCGAGATGAGGAAGCCACCATGTTCTTGACTCCAAAAGGGGTCTTCTGCTACACAATGATGCCTTTTGGATTGAAGAATGCCGGTGGCACATATCAGAGAGCAATGACATCTTCAAAGATATGATGCACAAAGAGGTGGAATGTTATGTGGATGACTTGGTGGTGAAATCCGAAGAGAAAGACACTCATATGAGAGACCTTGAAAAGGTGTTCGGGAAAGTTCTTGGGGTTCATTGTTAGGCATCGAGGGCTAGAAGTTGAGCCAGTCCAGAACAAGGCAATCCAGGAAATGTCATCACCAACAACATTGTGAGAGCTGCGATCCCTCCAAGGGCAGTTGCCTTATATCCACAGGTTCATCTCAAATCTCTCAGGTCGCCGTAAGCCTTTTACGCACCTGTTGAAGAAGGATACCCCATTTATCTAGGATGAAACATGTTAGGAAGCCCTTGATGACATCAAGCGATATTTACTCAATCCTCTAGTGCTCTCTACACTAGTGCTGGGAAAACCTCTCATCCCGTATATGACCGCTCTAGATGAGTCACTTGGGGCATTATTGGCACAGAACAATGATGAAGGGAAAGAGACCACATTATACTATCTCAGCCACAGGATGCAAGGAGCAGAGAAGAATTATCCCCCTATAGAGAAGATGTGCCTTGCGCTAATCTTCACAGTACAAAAGCTTCACCACTACACTCTTGGTCATGAAGTAAAACTTATATCAAAAGCAGATCCTATAAAGTCTCTCATGACATGCCCATGCTTGTGGGGACGTCTTGCTATGTGGGCATTATTGCTGATGGAATTTGACATCACATACGTCCCACAAAAGGCCATCAAGGGCCAAGCTTTGGCTGATTTTCTAGTAGCACATCCCATATCAGCAGAATCTCCTTTATCAAGTGACCTCCATGATGAAGAAGTATTTTGTGCAAAACTTGCTCATGCGTGGGAGATGTACTTCAACGAAGCATTCCAATCCGATCAAGGAGGCATCGGAGTGGTATTCATGACTCCGAAAGGAGGAATGGTTAGGTGCCTCGATCTCGCCCTTCAGATCTAGATGATCTGACGGCACGTATCTCGGGTTTCTAGGTAACTCGAGACTTGAGATCGCTCTCTCAAGAACCTTGCTTAAGAGCAAGGTAGGTATACCAATCGATGAGAGAGGAATTTAAGGTGGGTTTGGGACTTACTCGGGCTGGGTCACGTGGGCACCCTCTTAGATCACGAAGAAAGCCCCCCAGCTGCTTTAGCTGGTTCGAAATCACCTCCCTTGACATACGATCATCGTGTTTTCTGCACAATACTACTATGGTTAATTTGCAAGGCAAGTGGGCCGAAAGGCCCACCCTTGTCTTAGGGCAACACACATTCGCATGGCTAAGAATGTGAGAAGTTTGAGTGATGAAGTGGAAAGTTCAAATAAAGATAAAAAAAAAGAAGAGAACTTGATGAAGAGGCGAGACTAACATGACAACTGGAAAGTTACCGACTCGGAGTGGTAGCAAGACAGGCATGGTACTGGGGACCAGCGCGATGGCAATATTACTCGAAATCGAGCCCCATATGGCAGTGTTAGGCCAAGTCTACCCTCAGTCAAGTGAGAAGAGAAAAGAAAGAAGATAGCGTATATCTAAATAAGGGAACATCACGAGTTAAAATGATTGACGGACATGACCACGAAACGATGAGTAAAAACGTTCAGTGAAAACAAAAACCCGGGCATGGTGAAATCCCTAAAAGGGCATCGTGAGCAACAACAGATGAAAAGGGTGGACATGGCCGAAAGGTCATGGGTAAAAGAGCCCCGAATAAAAGGAAGTTGGTTAAAAATGACTTTACAACACCACTTCCCCAATCCAGGTGATCACCCAGAAAGAGAGCTCGGACCAATAAAAAGTAGGCTGACGCAGCTGGTTAGGTGCCTCGATCTCGCCCTCCAGATCTAGGTGATCTGGCAGCACGTGTCTTGGGTTCCTTGTGAACTCAAAATTTGAGATCGCTCTCTCGGAACCTTGCTCTTAGACAAGGGCTAGTATACCAACCAATGAGAGAGGAATTTTATGTGAGTTCGTGACTTACTCGAGCTGACTCACATGGGAGCTCTCTTAGATCACGAAAAAAGGCCCCCTACTATTTGAGCAGGTTCAAAATCGCCTCCCTTGACCTGTAATCCTCTTGTTTTCTGCACAACACTTTTATGGTTAATTTGTAAGACAAGTGGGTCGAAGGGACCCACCCTTGTCTTAGGGTAATGCAAGTTCACATGAGAAGGTGATGAAGTGCAACGTTTGGTGAAAGATAGAAAAGAGAAGAGATCTTGACGTTGGGGTGAGACTAGCATGACAACCAGAAATTACCGACCCAAAGTGGTAACAAGATAGGCATAGTTCTCAGAACCAACGCGACGACAATACTACTTGAAACCAAGGTCGGTGAATCAGTGATAGGCGAGGTCTACTCTCAGTCAAGTGGGAGGAGAAAGAGGTGAAGAGGAAAGAACGAGACAACAAAGAGAAGGGGAAGTACGGACATCAATAAGCATCGCAGTGGGCAATGTAAGGAGACGACGCATCCCTTTTGGATGGCGTCGGCTCTTGATGAGGCCCACGGCCATAGTTTCTCTTAGGTCGTACGACAATAGGCGCGGGATGCAAGGAGAATGGTGACGAGCGTCGGGCACACATATAAGGCTCACGGACGGTGATAGGTGTTATCGAAGCCCCTAGCGGGTATCGCCGTCTTCGCTAGACGGACAGCAGAGGAAGACCCCTGCAAACGGCAACAATCTTCGCCGTCTGGGTTCTTTGTCGAGATGTCATAGTTACGTCTGTGGGTGGCGATAGGCAGCACCATCTACAAACTTCATTGAAAGAAAGAGACAGACGAATAAAAGGGGAGGGGGACTCATACATGGCGCTGCCATCACCATGCACAACCTTTGGGACCAAGGGAGAGGCATGCAAGGCACTGCCACTGCCGTGCACGACCTCTACATGGAACTCAGACGAAGAAGAGGGAGAAGAGAGGGGGTAAGAGAGAGACGGTTTACCTCAACCTTAGGGGTATCGATCAAAATTTTTTCTCTCACCTCACTCTCTCTCTCAAATGTGACACCGTAATGGTACGAAGGAGAAAATTGTATTAAGTGAAAACTCTCTCTTGTAAATGTATGCCTCTGCCTCTTCTTTTTTTTTTCCCTATAATGATGATACGTATATATAGAAGTATGCCCCAAACATGGGTGGATGATCAAAAGTAAGCTTAATTTTTGGAAATTAAGATTAAATTAAATTAAAATAAATTAGGTAATAGGGTGAAAAATGATAGATTTGCCCCTTCCTAATAAGTCGTGGAATGTTAGAACAGTCCCTGTGTTGCCCTCGGACTTGCGTGATCTTGCATGGCTAATCTGGGGTCGTTCTGATGCCTGGTTGATTGTAAGATAATTGTTGGCTTGTCGGGCTCGGCATGGTGATTGATTTGATACCAACTTTGAGCCATGGATCGTGTTTTTTGTGCGATCATGTGACTTGAACGTTGAGTAGATCTTGAAACTTTGGATCGATCGGGTGTTCTTTCCTTGATTTTTTTTCTATGTTATCTTCGCTGAATCACACTGAGCATGCCACTACGATCACGAGGCACCAAATGTAGCTCGATTTCATGGCCGAATGAAGATTTTGTGAGCTTGGAATTTTTGTCCGAATCCAAGATTTTGGTGATTGAATTTGGAGTCTGTTCATCCGCTTTGTGTGCAGAATCCGACCATTAATCATGTATGGGATTTGGGTCAGAGATGACCTGAGACCTTACGCTCGCAATGGAATTGGTCTCGCATCGATCGGGCTGGCGAGCGGCGTGATTTCACCACTCGAGCGAGGCACGTCGTTGCTGAATTTCTTGCACTTTTCTTCACTGATCAACAACTTCTCTCTAGTTTTTCTTTGCGCTCGAGTATCGTCACGGGGCAAGCCACATATAGAATCTCTCATCTTGACAAGACAAATAGGCTTACCAAAGTTGAACGCGATTCGACTTAGGATGAGTGAGATATGAGCGTCGAAAGTCACTGGTCGTGACTGTCCCTTCAATGGTGTAGTGTTGCAGGGTGACTGCATGGGAATAGCGTGCAGCTTCTCCTGTTTCACTCTTTCACCTATAACTTCTTCTTGGAATGTCCGTTTGAGCTGAAATTGATCCCTGGGGGTGTTCAACCGTCCCGAATCTAATGGTGGTGGTCCCATAGAAATTTGAGATGCTGAAAATGTAGCTCTAGTTATAGGAGTCCATTTCAAGGTGCAAGAGGCTGATTCTGCTGGAACTGTTACTCAGTCTACACTACCTTAGATATGTAAATTTGGCAGGAGCCTCTTGAGAGACCTCATGAAGATCTTGGCCAGTTTTGGAGTTGTTTTGAGACTGTTGGAATGCGACAAAACTTGGCAGGAGACTCTTGAGAGACCTCATGAAGATCTTGGCCAGTTTTGGGGCTGTTCTGAGACTGTCCAAATTTCCACTACTTGCTGGGCCTTTATTGAGAGGGGTCCCTATGTTGATGAAAAATACCTTCCAACAACAAGCCCCGCCGAATGTTGTGCTTAGCACCAAGAACTGCAATCATTCATGCATGAGGGATATTTGTAGAGTCTGCACCCTCAACAGACTATTAATGGTTCTAGAGCATGAGGCCTTTGTCAGGACTTCCTCGTATGGAACCAGGCCTTCTTTGAAGGCCAAATGCTACAAATCTTCACTCGACATTGTTTGCTGCTGCATCAGGTTTACTTTTGATGCTCAAGGTATCTCTTGTAGGTCCTGTCTAGCTGGGTTCGGTCTGGGGCTTCTGACCGAACTCAAAAGTCTGGTCTTATGTAGGCTAGGGGGTTTGGTGAAGACTACCCTGAAGCATGTAGCAAGTTAGACCCTAGCTTTCTTAGTTTTTTGCCATCACGATGGCTCATAGCATTTCTTGAGGAATCTTTTGGTCATCGTCCTCACCCTCAATGACTCTTGTTATTGAACTGAGGAGATCTTATGAGGCTCTTACTCCCTGATGAGCCATGAAACCGGGGAGATCTTATGTGGCTCTCAGTCCCTGATGAGACATGAAACCGGGGAGATCTTATGTGGCTCTCACTCCTTGATGAGCCATGAAATCGGGGAGATCTTATGAGGCTCGCATTCCCTGATGAGCCATGAAACCAGGGAGATCTCATGTGGCTCTCACTCCCTGATGAGCCATGAAACCGGGAGATCTTGTGGGGCTCTCACTCCTTGACGAGCCTTGAAAATTGGGGAGATCTTGTGGGGCTCTCACTCCATGACGAGCCATGGAAACTGGGGAGATCTTGTGGGGCTCTCACTCCCTGACGATCCATGAAAACTGGGGAGATCTTGTGGGGCTCTCACTCCCTGACGAGCCATGGAAACTAGGGAGATCTTGTGGGACTCTCACTCCCTGACGAGCCATCTGGCTTGCGACTAGATGCTACCTTTTGAGGATTCTAGGCAGACCTCAGTAGCATCGTGATAGTTTGGAATTGAATGTCGGCTAAGGAGGTAGTCGTGCATCATCTTGTCTTTTCAGTCCAAGCGCCCTTTCATGGTTTTTCACTTGAACAGGAGAAGTGGCACCGTGAAGATGGTTTTCACCAACTTCTATTATTTTTGGGCTCTTTTACCCATGACATGTGATTATGTCCACCCCTGTTATCCTTTTTGCTCAGGATGCCCTCTTGGGTTTTTACCATGCCTGGATTTTTCTTTCCACCGAACTCTCATACTCATGGTTTCATGCCCATACCCATCCGTCATTTTTACTCATGGCGCTCCCTTGTCCAGGTGTACACCATGCTTGTTTTTTTTAGAAGGCATGTTTTAGGGTCGTGCCTTCAAGACCTATGCGAACCCTTTTAACACCATGTGGCCAGGACGCACAGTTTAGGGTCATACAGCTAGACCGCAGTAAGGAATGGCAGTCTGTGGCGACC
Source organism: Amborella trichopoda (assembly GCF_054954075.1). NCBI lineage: Eukaryota > Viridiplantae > Streptophyta > Magnoliopsida > Amborellales > Amborellaceae > Amborella > Amborella trichopoda. Next base: position 17,241,147 of record NC_142348.1, on the reverse strand, counting down.
ACAGAGTGAGTCTGGTGATGACTTTGACTCACTTGAGAGGATGCCTGTGGAGAGTTGATTGGATGGTTGGTGAAAGGTGGTGAACCATTAGCTGAGGTGAATACGAGTGCCAAGGTGTTTTTCCGTTTGGTGAGCATGGGTAAGACTCATTGGGGGATGATGAAAGATGGTGAAGGTGGTCCACGCACACAAATGGGTTGGCTAAGGAAGACGTGCATAGAGATGCACGTGAAAGGGGTGTGCGGCTAACGAGGGCATGTGTTAAGGTCGTGCCTCCTAGACCAGAGGGTATAAAAAGGGGAGAAACCCCAATTTATTGTTTTATTTAAGGGTAAAACAGTAGAAAGCGTTTTAGAGAGAGAGAGCCAAAGCTTTTTGGTGAGGGTTTTTTGACGAGCACCTCCTGGCCAAAACTTGCAGAGACAGGTCCTCAGGGATTTTTCTGGCAAGCTTCAGGAGGTGTGAAGCTTCGCAACGTGATTGTGAACCTTTCTGAGAAGTGCCGAGGCTTTCTGAGCAAGGAAAAGGGCTTCTTGGGGCCTTAGTAGGATTTGCAGAGGTGCCCTGCTAGAGTTCGAGTGCTCCTCCAGTCGTTCTGCTGCTAAAGGGGAGGTCATAAAGAGTTCAAAGGGTTTTGTCAGCACTCTGGTTGTTGGAGGAGAAGGAGACGGGGCCACATTGAGTTCACCGGAAACATAGCAGAATTTTGGTGAGCTTTGGTGAATTGCTGAAGTGGAAACCAGCGGGAAGGGAATTCCATAGGGTCGCAGGGAAGCTTTCAGGGATTTTTGATGGTTTTCACGAACTCCAGCAACTAGCAGAAGGCGGGAAGGATTTTCCCAGTGAACAAGAGTGGATTCCCAATGGAGAGGGGAAATGCCGGTGGGAACCTAGAGGGTCGTGGGACCATAACGATCGCAAAGACGGAGGGTTGCAGGGCAGTGAACGGTCACGCACCGCACTCGTCGTAATTGTCATGTGGCATGTCTGTATTTCAAGGGTTGCATGTGCGATGCGTGCAGACAGCTAGAGCGAGGCATTAATACGCCTTGTTTTGTGGGACGTCGGTAGTCCTTGGTTGATCGCGAGATGGTGATTCCCTCCTGATGATGATAGTCTTGTCTTTGACTGTGAGTCGACGATTCCATCTCAGTGGGGAGACGGTGATAGTCCCGCCCTGGTGAGCGCAGTTTCTTCATGGTCGTGTGAATAGTTAGTGCTTTTGGATAAAATCCCTCCAACGAATGCCTTTTCGATGATCAGCCAAGGTCTCTAAATCTTCCAGGGTGCAAGCCTCTTCAAACAAGGGCCTCGTTATTGAGGACGAAGAGCCCCTTATTACTGAGAATGAACTGCATCCCTCTTCTCAACATCCTGTCTCTGGAGGTGAGAGTGCATAAAATGTGGTAATCATGAACGATAAAGGTGATCCCTCTTCCCACCTTGAGAGGGAGTCGTACACCTTCTGTTCGAATGGAATCAATCATAGGTTAAGCCTTTGTAGTCACCTCCTTTTCGGGGCAAGTCATTCACCCTCTTGTCTGACGCATCTGGGGAAGCATTGTTGTATTGTAGGCTGTGATGCCCTTTCCTGTACAAGTCACCAAGCTTAATCGTCGTAATGTCTCTGCAGACGATGGCCATGATCTTCTTAGAGCCTCTTATCAACTCTTTAGCTGGGCTTCTCCCTTCGAGCTGATCATGTTCCCTTCTTTGGCAAAGAGGCTGATAGACAACCTCTTAGACTTCGATGTTCCTTGCACATACTTGTTCAAAGCGAAAGTGATTGAGATGGCTCATCAAGCTAGGGCAGTTTTGTATTTAGAAGAATTAGCTTCTACTGAGGAGTATCCCTCTATCAGACCTCTACTTAGATTCCTTCTCAGGCCTTTAACTGTCACAAATTCTGTAGTGGCACACTTGGGTAGCTTTAGAACCAGCCTGCTCATGCGTAAGTTCATTCACCCTGATTTCAAGATTTTGCCTTCAGAGGTTCCTTCGATATTTAATGAAATCGTCTGTTTTGAAAATGAGGAGGACATGACGATTTTGAACATAACATTAGTGATTTGCAAAGCTTGATTATTGCGGACCACGAGGTGGGAAAGGACCCATTTTCATCGCAGTTGGTTCATGGGGAAGATCCTCCTTTAGTTAGAAAGTTTGCACTCCTCCATGCGGCAGCTTTGAAGGACGGGATCAAGTGGGAGCAACAATAGCATTATAGGCTTAGCTTTGAGATTTGAGCAGATATTTCTATGGGTAGCTCTTTGTAGCCAATAGTGATAGACTCCCCTTTTTGCCTTTTCACTGATATCTGTAACCATCTTTGATTAATGAATGAAATGACTCTTTTCTCTTCCCTGTGAATGGCATGTCCTTTGTTCCCTCTTTTTGTTCTTCATTTCATTGCTTCCGCCATTTCATGGTTGGAGATGAGAGAGAATAGCCTACTCTTGGCTTCATTTGGTGGTAGCTTGCTGTGGCTTCAATGACTTCGAATGGGGGAGCAATGGCTTCCTCACCCCTTAATGTTTGATTGAAGAGGGGCTCATAATTCGTGGTTCTCATGATTCGATGAGAATGCTTCCTGTAAATGCTCCAGTCTGGGGAAGCTTTGGCTTCGATTCAAGGTGCACTGGTCTTGAGCTCATCATAAGTCTTAGTCTTAGGGATTTAAGTGCTTTGAAGTGATGCACATAGCCTTTAGCTAATTTTGGAGGTTACGCACCCCGCTTCTCAGCTCCACCATGGGGTCTTGTCCCTGAGAGCAAGAGGGATGACTCTTGTTTGCCTGTACCTATTCAACAACCCCCGAGAAGTATAGGACCTTCTTTTAGTTGCAGGTGATCTCCTTGTTGAAGGAGGGCAGAATTTGGAGCACCTTCCGTGGTGGTTGGTGCGCTAGTTCTGCCTGTAGAAGAGCGATGGGGACATGAAGAACCTTTTGCTGGTCTGATGTATAGGTGTTGGTGTTGGAAGGTCCACCTCTGGGGCTTCCTTGGGCTTAGGGTCTACTTCGGACTCATCATTTTGTTCTAGCGAATTAGAAGTAGTGGGAGAAGCTTCATCTTCGGGAGAGGATACCATGACCTTGGAGAGGTGGCAAGGTATACATGGGTGAATGGGGGTCAAAGGGAGGATCTTGCCTTATCTTTCCTCTTCTTTGAACATATTCGTGATCATTCGCCCCAGATCCTCAATGTCGTCATGAGACGAATGTCCTATCTCTCTCACAAACTTTCGATCATAATCTTTTGGCTTTTCTGATGCTGGAATGTCTGTGAAATAGTACTTGGCATCGGCGTAGTGGGTTTCAGCTACGGGGAATGGTCTTTTATCAGCATAGACCGTGTATTGCCTTCCATCTCGATTGTACTTGAAACATTGGTGGACTGTGGAAGGAACCACCCCCTGATCGTGAAGCCAAGGACGACCAAGCAAGACATTGTAAGAGGTATTGGTGTCTATTACATGGAACTGAGCGTAATCGTTGAGATCACCGATCTTGAGGTGAAGACACACTGTGTCGAATGGATTTTCTCCTGACTGGTTGAACCCTTGCACGGTGATGTGGGTAGAAGTGAGGTCATCAGACCCTAATCCTAGTCGGGTGAAAATCCTTCTTGGGATCAGGTTAACTGCTGACCCTCCGTCCAGCATGATCCGATTGAGAGGGTAGGCGTGCAGTTCACCATTCACGAAGGGGGGGATTTTCGGAAAAGGAGATTGCCAAGCACCCACTTAGAATGGCTGGGTCAACCTCAATAGGCTCCACCTTAATCTTGTACCCCTTTGGGTTAGAAAGAGCTTGAACCAGAGCCATATGATAATCTTTAGACAACAGGAGGGCATCATAGATACTTAAAAAGGCTGGAAGCTTTCTCAAGTGCCTAGTTACGTCGTACTTCACTTTATATTCATTAGTCTTCAGTGTTCCTGATCCAATCACTGGGGTAGGTGGTAGGGTAGGTTTAGGAACAGGCTTTCGTTGGGTTTTCATTTGTGACACTGGATGACTTTGTTGCTCAGCCATTGCGATCTGGGTTGATGGGGAAGTGATAGGGACTTGTATTAGGGATGTAGAAGTCTGAGGTTTAGGTTTATGGAGAAGTGAAGGATCAAGAAGTTTGAGGACCTTAAGCTTTTGAGGTGTGGGTTGTAGCTTATTTCCCGATTTTAGACCCATTTGCCTCGTGCTAGCTGGTACTTCCAAGATTTTCACCATGTGGGAGGCTTCTTTAGAAGAGGAGGTCAAGGATGACTCGGCTTTGCCCAGGCTGCCAGGGCATCAGCGGCTGTGGCGTGATGAGGCGGGTGCCTCCGATCTCTTTTTTAAGAGTGTGGAAATCTGGCCACCACCAAGTTGTGCGTGTAAAAAGAATAGAGGAGGGGAAAGGAGAAGAAGAGTTAGAACTTTCCAGGCAGCTTTGTACGTTGTCGTCGGAATTGGATGTTTGCAGGGGGTATTTAAGGTCATGCCCCTGCTTTGACCATCGTGGGGTGCTTTTAACATCGTCACCCATTTTGACCGACTTCTGAGATATTGATAACTTAGGGTCATCTACTTGATTGGACGATAAGATGAGGAGAGCTGTGCTTGGGATAAAGTCCCGCAAGGTCGATAGTGGCTAAGGAAGATGATTCCTTCGGCGGGATGACCTAGGTGCTCACCGTCTCCTTCGGGATCGCTGAGGGGGTGTTTGAACCGCCTTATCAGGCTGGTGAGTGGCCCTAGATTGGTGGACTGCCTCACGTTTCAGGGATTTGAGCCTACTTCTCCCACGGTAGACTTCCCAGGGCTAAGAGGTCGAGGGCTCTGAAAGGTCTAGTGTACGCTCATGAGGGGCTTGTAGCGGGGCTTCCTCTTGAATGGGAGCGAGGGCTTGGATGTGTCCTTAGAGAACCACACAGACGATGTGGCCTTGCTGGACTTTCTCCGTGACTATGGCCTCAAACCCAGTGCACTCCTTGAGTTCGTGACCCCACACTTGGTGATAGGGGCACCAGAGTTTTTCCATGCCCTGGGCAAGACGCTTAGGCTATCTGGCTAACTTGGGGGTGACAAGACCTTGTTGGAGCATTGCCTCTAGGAGGGCCTGCTTGGGGTCTTGCTCAGTATGTTGCTGGGCTTGCGTCAGGGGGTCTTCTTGCACAGGTGGAAGAGGGACCTGAGGGCGTCTTGCCGAGGTACCCTGAACCTCCTAACACTGCTGCATCTTTTCTATCAAGAGTTATGGAAGCCTGTGCACATGCTGATGTCATGACCTCGTATCTGGTGGTACGAGCACCAGAGGTTCTCGGTCCCTGAAGGCAGGAACTTGGGCTGCCTTGTCAGCTTTGGGGTGATGATCCCTTCTTCGAGCAGTATAGAGAAAAATGCATGAAGAATAGAGGGTGTCCTGTCGTCCTCTTGGATCGTGACTATGTGAGATGCCTCAGCTGCCTCGAATTCCTTTTTTAACTCTTCGAGCTTTATCTAGCCCTTGTTGATAAGGGCCTCGATAATGTCGTTGATCTTGTAGCAGTCGTGAGTGGGGTGGGCTACTTTTCTATGATGAGCGCAATACTTCTCATTTGACTCCTGCCCTGGCGACTCTACAGTGGTGACCTCTGGCAGCTGGATCATGTTTTGTTCTAATAGCAGTTGGAGCAGTGCATGGGTCCACTCCGTGTCAAAGAGGTAAAGCTTATTCTGGTGCTTGGTCCAGTAGTCGTTTCGCTTACTGTTTTTAGGAGGCAGGACCGCATTATAGCACTACTTCTTAGCCCTGGCCTGAGGCGTCTGTGCTTTAGAGAGACCGAGAGTGCGGGAAGCCGCACCTTTGGTTTCAGTCACGGTGACGGCCGTGCTGATGACTGCCTTTTGATTGCCCTGACTTTTGGAGCGAGAGTTGGAGCCAGAGGATTGTTGACGAGGGTTGCCGTGGTGCTTGAACAATCCCTTGATATGAACTTCCTTAGAGATGAGCTCTGACATGGAGGGTGGATTGGATGCCTCGACCTACAGGGTGATCCCAGGAAGCATGTTTCGTATGCCGGTCTGGACTGCTTCTTTCTTGGTCATATGAGTGGTGTAAAAGGTCGCTAATTCTCTCCATTGGGTGATGAACTTATCAACTGGCTCTCCAGGGTCTTGCATCAAAGTGAGGAGCTCGATGGTTTCCATGTTTCTTTAGACTCCGTAGAAGAATTGGTAGAACAACTGCTCCATTTCTTGCCAAGTGTGCACCGAGTTTGACGGCAGCCGAGCATACCACTGGAAGGCTCGTCCTTCGAGAGTCTCAACAAACTGGCCGAGGAGGAGACGTCCGTCAGTTGCCGTTTCTCAACAGGCCGCTTGGAAGTGGGCTGTATGTTGGTGAGAAGACATGGTACCACTGAATAGGGGGAGTTTCCCTTTTTGGTAGTTTGGGGAAACGACACCTGGTCAATGTACGAAGGATACGACTTTTGGTAGAGTGGCATCTCTCATACTCGAGACCTTGTTCTTGAGGCTATGGGCCACCATAGCATTTATGTTGGTTTGGGAGACCCTACAAGAAGAGGTGCTGTCTTGGGAGACCAGTGGGGGAATCTGTCTAGGAGCTGTGTCCTCACTGGTCGGGGAATCAAACAAAGAAGGGGACCTTGAAGCCTCGAGGCACTCCATCTTTACGATGACGGCTTCCATCATTTCCTCGAACTTGTTCATCCTCTCTCCTGAGCGTTGCTTGGGTCATTGTTCACCAAGACACTGACCGTTTCTTATGGGAGGTCAGAGTCAGGTGATGCAGCGGACTGCCAAGGCTAGCGAGTCGTGTGTGGCAAGTCAGTTTGGAGGGGCTCATCTTATCCCGACTGAACACGGGCTTTGTATGCCGATCTTGTGAGGACCGGTTCTTGACGGTCTTGGGACCATGACTTCTAGGTGGTGATCACCGAAAAGTATTCTTGGACTTGCTCAGGTTCCATAGTTTGAGGAGGGAAGAAGGGATTATAAGGAAGGAGGTCGTCAGGGGTGGTGACCTCGACTGCCTTGGAGATTTCCCTGGTCAAGCTCTGTAGGCCTCTTTTCTGCTTGATCCTGAGGCGGCTGTAGACCTCATTATAGAACCGAGCCTGAGATCTGGACTGCCCCATTTTCCTCGAACAGGCGAGGGCCATGTCTATGACTTGGAGTAGGGAGTGGGGCCCAAGGATGGAGGGTATCTTGGGTTCTTGTCTTGGACGCTGAAGGCCTTTGTTTGACATCAAGACGTTGTCTAGAATTCCTTTGTGAGGCTCAGGTGTTCGGTTGTCCTGAAGTTGGCTCAAAATGGTACTCTTAGGGAAGACCTTTGAGTACTAAGGCTCGAGGTACTTGCCTGGCATCCAGAAAGCGATGATGGAAGAAGCTGGTTCATGACTCCGCTTGAGTTTGGATGTGAGAGGGACCTGTAAAGATGGTGTGTGTGCACCTTTAGGGTTAGCCGTCCAGGTGACATGGAGGTCAGCGCGGGCTCGATCAATGGGTTCTACCTGAGGAGGCCGAGACCCACGAGCTTGTGTTTGTGAGGGATAAGGCGGGAGCTTGTCCCTCACAAGGTGAATGTGTGTGTGTTGGGAGGGAATACGGAACGGTCGACCCTCCTGTGCTCGAGGTGGCATGGAACTAGCGCCACCCGAGCTGTGGAAAGTGAATGTATGACGCATGTAGGGTTTGGCCTGGGAAGGTCTGACGCTAAATGCGAGCTCAAGTCAACATGAGGGTTGCCCTGAGGTGTGGCTTGAGTTGATAGACCAAGAGCCTTTGAGTGTGTGCGAGGGGTGAAGACCTCAGGACCTTCCCCTCTATCTACCGACCCTCCAGGTGCAGAGGCTTGGAGTAGTGAAGAAGTACAGGGGTTTGCCTTGCGGAGAACCTCAGGAGTTACGACAGCTTGCTTGCCTTTTGCAGGGATGGATTTTGCTACTTTTCGGTGTACTGCAGTAGTATGCCTGGCAAGAGATTTGCCAGTAGCAGAGCGTGCGGCAGCAGGAATGCTTCCCATGCATGGGGCCATGGTGGAGAATCCACCAGGGCGAGAAAGGGGGGAGGCAAGGACCTTTAAGTCCCCTCTCGCACCGATCCTGGTAAGAACCTGGGAGCCGGATCGTGAGTCCTGATTCAAAAGGAGAATAGGGAAGGAGGCTTGAGTGACTTGCTTCCCTGGGACAGCCACGAGTGCAAGGATAAGGAAGTCTCTGACCCAGATGAACGGGTTGAACAACCCAAGTACCATAGAAATAGGTGCAGCAAGTAAAAAGGAAGTTGGTCAAACAAGAGCGAACCGACTGTGGGGTAGTAAGTCCCAGTGGAGTCGCCAAGCTGGTTAGGTGCCTCGATCTCGCCCTCCGGATCTAGGTGATTTGGCAGAATGCGTCTCGGGTTTCTGGTGAACCCGGGATTTGAGATCGCTCTCTTGAAACCTTGCTCCAGGGTAAGGGCAGGTATACCAACCGTTGAGAGAGGAATTTTAGGTGGGTTCGGGACTTACTCGGGCTGGCTCGCATGGGCGCCCTCTTAGATCACGAAGAAAGCCCCTCAGCTACTTGAGCTGGCTCGAAATCGCCTCCCTTGACTTGTAATCCTCTTGTTTTTCCGCACAACACTTGTTTGGTTAATTTGTAAAACAAGTGGGTTGAAGGGACCCACCCTTGTCTTAGGGCAATGCACGTTCACATGAGAAGGTGATGAACTGCATGTTTCATGAAAGATTAAAAAGAAAACAAAACTTGACGTAGGGGTGAGACTCGCATGACAACCATAAATTACCAACTTGGAGTGATAGAAAGAGGGGCATGGTTCTCAGGACCAGCATGGCTGCAATACAACTCGAAACCGAGGTCGGCGCGTCGGTGATAGGCTAGGTCTACTCTCAGTCAAGTTGGATTAGAAAGAGGTGAAGAGGAAAGAACGAGATAGCAAAGAGAAGGGGAAACCTGGACGTAAATAGGCATTGCGGTGGGCAATGCAAGGAGACAGCGCATCCCTTGTGGATGGCGCCAGCTCCAGATGAGGCACACAACGATAGTTTCTCCTAGGTCATACGGCGATAGGTGCAGGATGCAGGGAGAATGGTGACAAGCACCGGCCACACGGAGGATGCTCCTGGACGGTGATAGGTGCTGTCGAGGCCCCAAATGGGTGGTGATAGGTATCGCCTTCTTCGCTAGACGCGTACCAGAGGAAAACCCCTGCAGGCGGCAACAAGCTTGGACATCTGGGTTGTTCGTCGAGACATCATAGTTACGTCTGTGGGCGGCAATAGGCAGCACCGTCTACAGGCTTCACTGGAAGAAAGCGATAGAAAAATAGATGGGGAGGGGGACTCGTGCATGACACGGCCATCGCCATGCACAACCTGTGGGACCAAGGGAGAGGCATGCACAACATTGCCACTGCCGTGAGGTTGCAAGGAACTCAGACGAAGAAGTGGGAGAAGAGAAGGGGGAAGAGAGAGAGAAGAAGAAAAGAAACGAAGAGAGAGAAGGTTCACCTCAACCCTAGGGGTACAGGTCAAAAACGTTTCTCTCACCTCACTCACTCTCTCAAACGTGACACTACAATGGTAAGAAAAATAAACTTGTATTAAGTGAAAACTCTCTCTTGTGTATGTATGCCTCTGCCTCTTCTGTTTTTTGTATACAATGATGGTATGTATATATAGAAGTATGCCCCAAACATGGGTGGATGATCAAAAGTAACCCTAATTGCTGAAAATTAAGATTAAGAAGAAGGGAAGAATAAGAGGATACAGTGTAAAGAAGAGAAAGAGATAAAATAGAGAAAGGAGAGAGAAGAATTTGACCAAGTGGTTAGACTGACACAGTGGCTAGACCAGTAGGTGATTGACCCGGTGTGGTAGTAAGATGGGCACGGTAACTCAGATTGGCACGACAGTAATGCTACTAGACGATAGAATCAACACAGACCAACCTGGCACGATGGCTAGCCTAGCCTGTCGTGGCAGTAAGACGGGCACGATAACTCCAACCGGCACGGTGGCATTACTACTATACGATAAGACTATCGTGGCAGTGTTAATCTTAACCTCCTTTGGTCAAACGAGAGAGGAAGAAGAAAGAAGAAAGAAAATAAAGAGAGGGAAAAGAGAAAACAAAAGAAGAGAGAAGGAGAAGAAAAGAGAAGAAAGAGTAAGAAGAGAGAAGAAAGAAAGAGAGTTAAAAGAGTAGAAGAAGAAAAGGATAGAGTGGAAGAAGGGAGAAGAGGAAAGAAGACGAAAAAGATGAGGAAGAAAGAAGGGAGAGAGGGCAAAAAAGAGAAAGAAAGAAGAGAGAAAAGAGGATGGGAAGAAGGGATAAGAAGGAAGAAGAAAAGAGAGAAGGAAGAGGGAAGAGAGAGAAAGATAGAAATAGAAAGAGGAGAAATAAGTGAGAGAAGGGAGAAGGAAAACATGGACAGCGATGGGCTTCTGTCGTCCAAGACAGGAGAGCAAGAAGAGGAAGAAACATGAACGATGATGGGCTTCCACCATCTATAACAGAAGAAAGAGAAGAGAAAGCAACATAGACAACGATGAGCTTCTACCGTCCATGATAGGAGAGAGAGAAGAGAAAGAAAGATGAACAACGATGGGCTTTTGTCTTCCATGACTAGAGAGAGAAGAGAAAAAAATGAACGGTGATGAGCTTCCGCCATTGATGACAAAAGACAAGGAGATAGAACACATAAATGGCGATGTGCTTCTGTCGTCCATGACAAGAGAGAGAGAAGACAAAGAAACATGGACGATAATGGGCTTCCACCATCAATGACAGGAGAAAGAGAAGAGAAAGAAACATGGATGGCGATAAGCTTCTACTGTCCATAATAGGGGAGAGAGAAGAGAAAGAAACATGGACGACGATAGGTTTCCACTGTCCATGACAAGGGAGAGAGACAAGAGAAAGAGCATGGATGACGATGGGCTTTCAGTGTCCATGACAGGAGAAAGAGAAGAGAAAGAAATATGAACGACGATAAGCTTCCGCCATCCATGATAGGAGAGAGTGAAGAGAAAGAAAAATGGATAGGGATGGGCTTCTATCATCCACAACAAGGGAGGGAGAGAGACAAGGGAAAGAGCATGGATGACGATGGCTTCCACCATCCATGACATGTGAAAAAGAGAGAAAGAACATGGGCGGCAATGAGCTTCCGTCGTCTATGATATGCTAGAGGGAGAAGAGTAAACATGAACCACAATAGCTTCCGTCGTCCATGACATGAGAGAGTGAGAGTAAGAACATGGGCGGTGATGAGCTTTCGTCATCCATGACATGAAAGAGAGAAAACATGGACGGCGATGGGCTTCCGCCATCCATGTTAAAGGACAGGGGAGAGAAAAAACATGGACGACGATGGACTTCCACCGCCATGACAAAGGAAGAAACTCAAATAGAGGCCCGACCCGCCACTCGAGTTAAGGCCCAGCTTAATGTATGTGTTCCCTAAGAGGACATCATGCTCAGCGATAGGCTATGTTGTGCTTGAACAGAGAGGAGAGAGAAAGAAAGGAACAGGGGAAAGGCAGGAATGAGAGGAAAAAGAAACGAAGGAAAGAGAGGAAACATTAGGAGAGAAAGATGGGTGATTAAAGAAAGACTAGAGAAAAAAAGGAAAGGGGTGAAAGACATGCATGATGATGGCCCACTACCATGCATGTTGATAGAAGAGAGAGAAAGAAAGAGGAAGAGAGAGAAAGATAGAGAGAAGAAGAGAGGAGGAGAGAGATGAGAGGAGAGAGAAAGAGAGAGGAGGAGAGAAAGAGAGAGATAGAGATGAGAGGAGAGAGACGATATAGAGATGATAGGAGAGACAAGATAAAGATGAGAGGAGAGAGTGACGAGATAGAGACGAGAGGAGATAGAGAAGATGGGAGTGAGAAAGAGGAGGAGAGAGAAAATTATCTTTATCGAGGGGTACTGACTTTTTCTTCTCTCTCCTCTCTCTCTCTGACATGACCAAAATCTCAATTCAAAACTCTCAAATTTTATTCATCAACGTGGAACATTGAGGGAAGCTAAGGGAAGCGCTTTATAATTAGGTTTAGCATGTATTTATAGAATGGGCCTAAACATGGGTGGATGCCCAAAATCTACTCTAATTGATGATAATTATAATTTATTTGAATTAAAGAAAAATATAATAATAAATTACAAAATGACATTTTTGCCCCTACTCAAGAATACATGGAATTTCAAAACAGTCCCTACAGGTACCCTAGAATGTGTGTGATCTTCCATGGTCGATTCGGGGTTGCTTCGATGCTCCTTTGGCCGAAAGATGATTGCTTTCTAGTAAAACAAATCCCTATTGTCCAATCCACCCAGGCCACGCAAACCAAGCCAGTTGTGCAACTAAGTCAGCTAGCAGGCCAAAATAAACCTTCTCCACTTAAACCTGACCCTCAATCCGCTATACTACCGAAGCTAGTGGAAGGACCATGAGCACAAAAGGACGACAAGGAGAAGGTGAAATATGATGTGATAGGGAACTTAAGGAAGTCCAACCCTTCTCAGCATCTATGATGCTCTCAAGGGATTTTTGTATGGCTCTGGTTCAGGCTCTTTCCGATCCAAAGGTGTATGAGATCGAGGCGGACCCATCAATCTTGAGTGGATGTATGGCGATTACTTTCTCAAAGGATGATCTTCAATTAGGAGGAAAATTTCACAACCGCCCTCTCTTGGTGACTGATGAATTACATGCATGTCCCATCAATCGAATTATGTTGGATGGAGGGTCAGTAGTCAAACTTATCCCAAGGAGAATCCTCACTCGATTGGGATTAGTCTCTAAAGATCTCACTCCAGCACATATCACAGTCCAAGGATTCAACTAATCAGGAGAGAAGATGGCTGGCATGGTCCGCCTTCATCTTAAGATCAGTGAATTAAATGATTATGCTTAATTTCATGAAATGGACACTGACACCTCCTACAACATCCTTCTCCTCCGCCCTTGGCTCCATGACCAGGGGATGGTTCCATCTACATTGTATCAGTGCTTTAAATATAGTCGAGATGGGAGATAGTATACAGTCTATGCCGATAAAAGATCGTTTCCTATAGCCGAAGCTCACTATGCTGATGTCGAGTATTACTTCACAAATTCGATGTCACCCCAAAAGCCAAATGATGATGACTACAAGTCTGTGAAGAAGACAGAACCTTCGTCACTTGAAGATGTTGAGGACATCGAGTGAACACTTGTGAACATGTTCAAAGAGGAGGAAAGACAAGGAAAAATGCTCCCTTTGACTCCCATTCATCCCAGCATTCCATTCAATGTCCCTAAAGAAACTCCATCTCTGCCTAAAGATGAGGCTTCCCCCTCTGCTTCTAGTCTTGAGCCACCTTTTCATGAAACATGAACCAGAAGTCACTCCTAAGATTGAGAAAGTCATGGGGATAGATCTTCCAGCTCCAAAGGTCACCTACATGTCGGACCATCAAAAAGTCATGCATGTCCCCATTGCACTCTTGAAAGAAGAAGTGGCGCACCAGCCACCACGGAAAGTACTCCAAACCCTGATTTTCATAAGCAAGGACGATGCTCCTCATCCCACCTTAGGGTCAGCTCAAACCCGTAGTCAACTACAGGTCCTGCACTTCCTTGATTCTATTAGAGGAGAGCAGTCAGAGAAAGGACAATCTTCTCGCCTTCAAGAGCAGGATCCCCTGGAAGAGTTAAGAATTGAAGTTCGCAATCTCCATAACCAATCAGGGGTTATGCTTGTCGCTCCAAAACATCTACAGGAGTTCGTACCTGAGACCATGAGCTATGACAAACTTGAAGTGAATGTGCCTCGAATAGAAGCCAAAGCCCCTCCTGATTGGACTATTTACAGTGAGCAGGCTCAACAAATAATGAGAAAAATGAATTAAGGACCCCTGTCCAACCAGACGTTAAGAGGAGAAGAGGCAACTGCTCCCCCATTTGAGATCATTTAAACCACAACAGTTTGTCACAGGACGAAGCAAGACATGGGGTTTCCCTTAGCAAAGGGCCAAAAACATTGAACGCCCTGAAATGTGGCCTACTCAAGAGCAAGAGATGAAATACAGAGAAGCAAAAAGAATAAAGTCACGCGTCAGAATGAGATGGAAGAGAAAAAGAAGCATTTTATTCATAAATTCAGAGATCGTTACAAGTGTCATCATACAAAGAAAGAAAAAGGAGAAAAGGACAAAACGACATTTTCAAATACAGTCAATGACCTCATTGATCTTCGATTTGGATGCAGCAAAAGAAGCTTGGGCATGCTGAATGTGTCTTTTCAGATCAAGAACCAATTAGGCCGCTTGTTCCAAAGAGACAGTTTCCTCCCCTATGGTGTTGTCAAGAGCTGATATTTCCTGGGCCATGACCTCATCTTCTGTTTCCCAAGCTTTCATTTCCTTCGGGAGCCCATCAAACTCCTCCCTCATTCTTCGTATTTCTTCCTTCAGGGCTGTCTTTCTGTTGAAGTTGACGATCGCCCCTTCATTGAGGTCAAACCTCCGAGAAGCCGCAAGATCCCTCTTCTGTGTATGGGCCTCAATCGATTCATGACAGTGCATGAGAGAGGCTTCCAAAGTGGCCATTTTAGAATCCTATAATTGCCATGCCACTGCCACTTATTCAAGCGCCTTTATTCGCCATTCCTCTAGCTCATTTATGGCCCCATGAAAGTATGGGAGGACCTCTGGTGCACCCCCTAGAAGGGCGAAATGCCTTAACTTCTGGATCGCATCATTAAGTTTAGTAAGAGGCAGATCCTTCAGTCTCTGAACGCCCAGGTAAAGCATGTCCATAATTATGCTGGGCATCTAGTTGAAACTAGGCCTCGACGATGCTGCTGGGGCCACCACGATAGATGAAGCTTCGGGATCGAGGACCGGGCTTGAAGGGATTATCGCCATGTGAGTCACTGGAACTTTTGGAGCAATCACGAAGCCCAAAGCTTCGGGCTCCTCAGATTTAGAGGGAGCCCCAATCTCAGGCTACTTGGACCCCTCAGTGTTGGCCTCCTTGTCAGGCCCTTCACTCACGGCTGTGTCCTCAGCAAGATCAACCCTCTTAAGAGCAGAACCAGCCTCTCCTTGGATCTCAACCTGTGGAGCCCCCACAACAAGCTCGGCCCCTTCAAGGCCAACTTCCTCTCCTTAGCTCTCAACCTCTGGAGCCACCACAGCAGGCTCGGCCCCTTCAAGGCCAACTTCGTCTCCTTGGCTCTCAACCTCTGGAGCCACCTCAGCAGGCTCGACCCTTTCAAAGCCAACTTCTTCTCTTAGCCCCTCACTTCCTGAAGCAGCCTCAATAGGGTCAGCAACAACCTCCTCACCTTGACCTTTGCCTGTTGAGGCTGCCATTCTGGTCTCAGCATGCTCCCAAGCAGCTTCTTGCCTCTCACCCTCTGGTACGGCCTCAATAAGTTCAGGGCCTGCTTCTTCTCTTTGCCCTTCACTCTCTTGAACTACTACCCCAACATCAACAAGTTCAGGGGCCACCTCCTCCCTTTGACCTTCAGTCTCAATAGCCGCCTCTTCTATGTGGTCAGCATCCCACACAACTAGAACCTCTACCACTTCCTCTTCAGGATCTCCACTCTCTGGGGCCACTGCCTTTGAACCCCTAAGATCTCTCTCCTGAGAATGGCCTACATCACCCATAACTACAACACCTGGGGAAGCAGCTTCTTGATGCACGGGTGCCTCATCAACTATAGGCTCCTCCTCTTGAAGGATCCTCGAGCCTTCACTACCATTTGCCTCAGTCGGGGCAGCAATCTCCTGAGGTTAAGAGGTACTGACGACTTTGTGTTCCTCCCTTTGAGCAACAACTGCGGGACCTTCATCTTCAGCCCCATCAATCTCCATTGGAGCCAACTCACGAGTCGCTCTTGGAACCTCAAGCACCACCCCAAGCTCAGGTGTCCCCTCTCTATCAGAAGCAATGATGACAGGCTCAGAGGGTCGGATTCATCTACCTCAGTTTCTGAAGAGGTAGAAAACAAGAGGTAAAAGATGATGGAGAAAGGGCAGAGGATGACTCAGAAGGAGCAACTAATGAATCTGAGGAGGCAGAAGGTGAAGAGTTCTCTGTTGATTCTAAAATGAATGGAAGTTTTGCACTCCTTCATTTTAGAGCGGGCCTGACAGCCCGAGGCAGTGCACCAGTGCCATTAGGGGCAAAGAGCTTCCTTTTCTTCCCTCCTATTGAAGAAGGAGTAGCCGCCTCAGAACTCCCCTCACGAGAAGAGCCTGCATCAAGAGCATTATGTGGGCTGCTCCCTATCAGTGCATTAAAGTCTTGAATTGGGCGCCCTTCATGATCAGGGACCTTTTGACCCTCCCTTCATTGAAAGATAGAGGTGAGGTTGTCAAAAAGGCTCCCCATGTTCTTCTTCATGGTAAGAAGCTACGGTGAAGAGTCGTCTACTGCTATCTCTTGAGGTATCCCAACAGCCTGCCAGATCCATGGGTAGCCCAAGTCCAAGACCTCATCAAGAAGGGGAGTGTTGATAATCTTCCTTTGTCTAGTATCTTGGCGTCAGTTGCAGTTCTCCCTTTTTCAAGGGTGATCAGCTTCCCAGTATCGTTGGCCGATAATCCTCCACCTGTGTGTATAGGCCTTAGTCTCCTTCACCCTTCTACCAAAATGCGGTACCACATATTTGCAAACCTCTGTCATCTCCAAACATGTGGTACCAAAAAGGAAGAGTCCTTAACTCTTCCTTTTTCCTTGTGTTTACTCTGCCATGAAGTTTCTCAAAGAATACAGAGAAGGGGCAGTCTTAATCCAACCCGTGCTGATGAGCAAAATGATGCAAGAATTACCCTTTGAGCTTGGCGTTATAGGGGGTCCTGTAAGGCAAAACTCCCCCGCTAATGCTCAAGATGAACATGAGCTCCTTGATGGTAGTAGGAGCACCATCCAGTTCTTTACCCATCTCATTGTTAAAAGCCTAATCAGTATGGCCCCCAGCCAGAAATGGGACCAACGCATGCTGGATGTCTCATTCTCGCACAAGTTATGAGCATCCCCCAGGCTATGAAAGGTAGCCTTCTGTCCTGCAATCCTCATCAAGAAGGGACACTTCTTCTCCCCCACGACTAGATTTCTAACATAAGTGGTAGGGAAATAGGCTCCTAGGCATCGTATACATGGTGAATGGGGAATGGTGTTTTGAAGTCCTCAGGGAAAGCTTCACTTCCAAAGAGGCCATTTCCCCCTTCCTTGCCTTTGTAGGCCTTCCCCCTCACGATGGCTCCCAGTCCATGGCAGATGCTGCATAAGACTGGTTGTGCAAGAGCATACTGGTGCCCCCTTGCCATGTCACAAGCCACATCGAGCGTGTCTGGACGGATTGTATTGGCTCCCCCCAGGGAGAACAAACTTGCACAAGAATAAAGCCAGGTATGTAGCCAAGAAGACATAGTTATCACTGGTCTGTAACTGGTAAATTGGAGGCGTCCCGTTTGTAGCTGCCTTCCCTTTCCCTCTCGAAACAACTGGACCAGCTTCCTCAGATTAATCCCCACAAAATAATTTCAGTCATTCAGCAAAGGTCACACGACCATTGCTAGATTTTGAGTAAAGCAGTTGATAAATCTCAAAAGTCTCCTAAAGACCAATAGGCGGCTGCTCTTCCCCAAGGCGGACACCACCAAAAATCACCGCGTTTGAGGGCACAAAATCGTCATACATCATGCCTATAAGTGGGAGCCTACTGGTTAAACAAATTTTTCAGCACCTTGGTCCCTAATGTGGAATAAAAAGAAAAGTCGGTCAATAAAGCCGGAATTACAGTGGAATTCTTGATAGTCTCAGAATTCCCCCAGAATAGGTGAGAATCGTCTTAACCACTTCAAAAGGCCACTTGTTAAGTTTTGTTGCAATCTGACATGTCTAAGGCAGTGCAAACAAAGAAAACATTTCGAAAAAATTAGCCTCTAGCAGCCTGAAATGGACCTTGTAACTAGAAATCTATTTTTGGTGCATCAAATTGCTATGGGACCACTACCATTGGATCCAACACGGTTGAAAACCTCTATGGGTCAAGTTCCAGCTTAATCAGGCCTTCCAAGACAAAGCTATGGGTAAAATACCAAAAAGGGGTAGGTCACACACTATTCTCGTGCGCCCTCCCTACACCAAAACACCATTAATGGTGGCTGTTTTTACAGTTTCGTGCAGTAAATTTTGGGAGCCATATTTCACTCATCATGAGTAGGATCGGGCTTAAATTTTGTGAGCTTGTTCGTCTCGTCAAGACAAGCGTTTTGATATGTGATACACCTCATGACGACACCTGAGTAGGGAGAAAAGCTAGAGAGAAGTTGTCGACTCATGAAGAAAGTTACAGAAAAATCAACAGCGACACGCCTTGCTTGAGCAGCCAAATCACAGCACTGCACAAGACCAGTTCCATCACGTGCGTAAGGTCTAAGGCTATCATTGGTGTGAACTTTATACTTGATGAACGGTCGAATTTCATAGACAAACATATCAAAGTAACTATAAATTTCGGCCACAAGAATTTAGATTCCGGTAAAAAACTCAAGATTTGTAGAATCTTCATCCGAGAACGTAATCGAGCTGCGTTTGTTGCCACTCGATCGTGAGGGCATGCTTAATGTAATCCAATGAAGAAATCACAGAAAAATATCAAGAAACAAACGCACTATCGATCAGAATTTTTTAAGATTCGCATGAATTTCAAGTCATATGATGTGGCTTAAAAAGCGATTCGTGGCTCGAAGTTGGTATCAAATCGATCACCATGTCGAGCCCTACAAGAAAACAATAATCGTTTTGACAAACGGGCACTAGAGGAACCCCAGATCATCCATGGAAGGTCGTGCACGTTCTAGAGCAATAGCAGGGATTGTGTTAAAATTCTATGAATTGTTAGGCATGGCAAAATTATCATTTTGCACCCATTTTTAGCATTTCTTTTAATTCAAAATAGTTGTAATTATCATCAATTGAGATTTTTTTTGGGCATCCACCCATGTTTAGGCGTAATTCTATAAATACATGCTGAACCTAATTCTAAAAGAATCTGCCTCAGATTTTTAATTGATCAATAAAGTTTGAGTTTTTCATTGACTTTAAGAGGTGCGCCTTGGAGAGAGAGAGAGAGAGAGAGAGATAGAGAGAGGAGAGAGAAGAAAAAGTCTGGTAATCCTTGGTGATGGTAATTTTCTCTCTCCTCTCTTCTCTCCTCATCTCTATCTCTTTCTTTCTCCTCCTCTTTTCTCTCTCCTCATCTCCATCATTCTCTCTCTTCCCTTCCACTTGTCTATCTCTTTTCCCTCTCCTCATCTCTATCTCTTTCTCTCTCCTTATTTTTTCTCTCTCATATCTCTATCTTTTTCTTCTCTATCTCATTCTTCTTTCTTTCTCTCTTTTTCTCTCTTCGTCTTCTTCTTTCTATTTCGCTCATCTTTATCTCAAACACACAGCAGTAACCATCACCGTGCATGTCCTTCTCTCTTTCTTTCTCCTCTCCTTTCTTCTTCTTTCTTCCCTTGCTCTATCTTTCTCTCAGTCTCTCTTTATCTGAACATACACGGTGATGGAAACACCATGCATGAAACTCCCTCACTGTTTTCTTCTCTCTCTAACACACATGATAGTGGCAGCGCCGTGCGTGTTTCCCACTCTCTTCTTTCCTTATTCTTCTTCTTCCTTTTCTAATCTCTTCCTCCCTCTTTACTTCTTTCTCTTCTGACTTTTTTTAACCTCTCTCCTCACTTTCCCTTACTCTCTATTTTTTCTTTTTCTTCTCTCACTTCTTTCTTTTTTCCTCCCAAGTATGTACTGAATTTGGGGGAAGCCGAGCATTCCACTGCAAGGTCGGGCCATTAAGAATTTCAACAAACTGACGGAGGAGGAGTTTCCCTTCAGCCATTGTTTCTCGACATGCCACTTAAAACGTACGATATGTTGGTGTGGAGATGAGGTACCATTGAATAGGGGAAACTTGCCTTTCTTGTAGTCCTAGGGAAACGACACCTGATCAATGTAAGAGGGGTACGACTTCTGATAGAGCGTTGCATCATGTATTCTTGGGATTTGTCTACTTTTTAAGCTGAGTTACCATGGCATCAATGTCTACCTGTGAGACGGGAAGAGGGACAGAATTTTCCGAGGAGGTAGGAAGAGAAGGCTGCCTTGGAGCTATATCATCTGAATGATGGGAATTAACCTCATGGTTAACTGATGGTCATGCAGCTTCCATGCGATCAATCTTCTCAGTCATTGCTTGAACGATTTGTTCGAACCCTTCCATGCATGCTTCTTGAGAGTCACTATATTTGTTTACAACCATTACGCTGACTATTTCTTCAGGCAGGTCAGCTTTAGATGGAGTTGAGGTCTTCCGAACTTGGCAAGTTGTGAGCAGCTGATCTATCAGTAAGTGGTCAGCATGCCTTGACTGAGCTTGACTTTTGTATGTCGACCGTGTGAGGACTGGTTCTCGACAGTCTTGGGACCATGGCTGCTGAGTGGCTGGGTCATCTTCTATGACACAGACCATGGTGCAGGATTCTCGCACCTCTTCCTCAGTCTTTATGATTCGAAGAAGGTGGAAGGGATTTTGAGGAAGGAGACCCTTGGAGCTGGGTTCCCCAACTATTCTGGTCGGCTCCTTAATCAGAATGTGCAGTGCTTTATCTTGCTTGAGCTTTAGATTGCGATAGACCTGTCTCCAGAACGGAGACTAGGGTCGAGGTTGACCCATCTTCTTAGAGCATGAGAGGGCCATATCCATAAGATTGTGGACTTTGGACGGGGGCTAGCTTGGGCTACTGCCTTGGAAGTTGAAGAACTTCATCAATCATCAGGCCTTTTCCCTGAGCTCCTTTGTGGGCGGTACAGGCATAGCCGACCTGATGGGGCTGGCTGAGGATGTTACTCTTAGGGAAAACCTTTGAGTACTAGGTCTTGAGGTGTTCGCCAGTACGAGAAAGGGCGGAAGAAGAAGGGATCGGCTCCTGACAGGTTTTAGGTTGTGAGCGAGGGGTGGCTTGGGAAGGTGGGGTGTGTACCCTTAGAGTAACATTCCAGGTGACTTGGGGGTCAGCCCGGGCTCGAACAGGTGGTGCGACCTTAGGAGGCCGAGAACTACAAGCATGTGTCTATAAGGAAATAGGTGGAAGCCTGGCCCTTACAGGGTGTGCAAGTGTGTGTTGAGTGAGAGGATGAAGGGGTCGTCTCCCGTGTGCTTGGGTTGGCGCAGCGATGGCGTTGCCTCGAGCAGTCAGATGCACATGCATGCCCACAGGTTTCGGCCCGAGGAGGCGTAATCCTAGACTCGTACTGAAGGTAATATGAGGGTTGCCCCGAGGTGTGACTCGAGTGGATGACCTGCAAGTCTTAGGGTGTGTGCGAGAGGTGAAGGCCTCAGGGTCTCCACCTCGATATATCAAGCTGCTAAGCATAGAGACTCGTGATGCTGCAGAAATGTGGGGGTTGCCTTGCGGCGACTCACAGGGGCAACGCAACTTGTTTGCCCTTTGTTGCTAGGGACTAGGCGGCTTTTCGGCGTACCTTAGCAATATGACTGGGAAGTGACTTGCCTGTAACAGGGTGCATGATGTGACTGGTAGCAGTTGCACCACAAATGCAGAGTTCCTTGGTGGAAGTTCCACCAGGGCAAGGAGATGGGGAGTTAGGGACCTTTAAGTCCCTCCCCATGCCAATGCAAGTTAAGACTTGGAAGCTAGACACTGTGTCTTTTCTCAGAAGAAAGGTTGGAAATGAAGTTCGAGGAACTTGATCTCGAGGGATGCTCACGAATGCGGGGATGAGAAAATCCCCAATCCAAAAAAATGGGTTAAGAAACCTGGAAGCCATGTGGTGTGTGAAAACACAAAACAAAGGAGAAACTAGCCAAACAAGTATGTTCTAACGAAGGGGTAATAAGTCCCCAATGGAGTCGCCAAGATGGTTAGGTGCCTCGATCTCACCCTCTGAATCTAGATCACTTGGTGGCACATGTCTAAGATTTCAAGAGAACCTGAGAGTTGAGATCGCTTTCTCGGGAACCTTGCTCAAGAACCGATGAGAGAGGAATGAAATGTGGGTTCGAGACTTACACGGACTGGCTCGCGTGTGCGCCCTCTTAGATCACGAAGAAAGTTCCCTGATCCTATAATTGGTTCGGAATTGCCACCCTTGGACTATATTATCTTATTTCTGCAATTATACACACATGGTTAATTTTACAAGACAAGTGGGTCAAAGGACCCCACCTTGTCTTTGGGCAAATGTACACGGGTGTGCACATTCAAAGGAGAAAAGAGAAGAGATGATGAGATGAGTGTTGGGAGAAGGAAGAAGAGAGAAGAAAAGAAAAGACAGAGAAATATGGGTTACTAACCTAGCGCAGTGGCTAAATCGACATGATGATTGACCTAACGTGGTAGCAAGATGGGCACATTAACGTGGGCAGGCACATTGACAATACTACTGGATGACAGAACACAAACACCGACTAACCTAGCTCAATGGTGAGTTTACGTGGTAGCAAGACAGGGACGGTAACTTAGAACGGCACAATGGCAGTACTGCTCGACTACGAGACTACCGTGACAATGCTAGACTTGTCCCTTAATCAAATGAGAGACGAAGAAGAAGAGAAAAGAGATAAGAAAAGCAAAGAGATAAAGAGAGAAAAGAAGGGAGATAGGAGAAGAGGGGGAAAGAGAAGAAGAAGAATAGAGTAGACAAGAAAAAAGAAGAAGAAGAGATGAGGGAGAAGAAGAGTGAGAAAGAAGAGAGAGAAGAGAAGAAAAAGAAGAGAGAGAAGAAGAGGTGAGACAAAAAGAAGGGAGACAGAAGCATGGAAGGTGATGGACTTTTGCCGTCCATGACAAAGAAAAGAGGAGAGAGAAAGAACATGGATAGCGATGGAGTTCTGTCGTCCATGACAAGGGAAAGTGGGGGGAGAAAGAACATGGACGGTGATGGATTTCTGCCATCCATGACATAGGAAAGAGGAGAGAGAAAGAACATGGACAGTGATAGACTTTCGTCGTCCATGACAGAGGAAAGACAGGAATGAGAAAGGAGTGTCATTTGTGGCGATGAGCATTGCCAAGCACAACATAGGAACGGGGAAACTTGGACAGAGGCAGAGGCCCGGCCCGCCACTTGAGTTAAGGTCCAGCTCACTATGCATGTTCCTAGAAGATAAAAGAAGCATGAGAATGTCATGCTCGGCGATGAGCGTCACCGTGCATAAATGGAGTGGAGAGAGAAAGGAAATAAAGGGTGAGAGAAAGAAAGATAAAGGGGAAGAAAGAAGGTTTAGGGAAGAGAAAGAGGAAAGAAAAGTAGAGAGAGAATTGTTCCACCAGTGCTTTTATGAGGTAGAGAGAGAGGTCCAAACCATAGAGCTCCTCACTCTCACCCAAGAACCAGATGAACCCATGGACCAATTCATAGCAAGGTGGAGAGATTTGGCCACTCGCCATCTCCATCCCATGCTTGAGAAGGAAGCAGTTCAGACTTGTGTGAAAAATATGTGTCCTGAGATTGCTCTACATGTTGAGGTCTCCAATCCAACCTCCATGTCAGAGCTCATCTCTAAGTATTTTCGCATAGAGAGCTTGTCACGCCACCATGGCGAGTCGGTTCAACAGTCTTCAAGCTTGGGAAACAACCGGGGCAATGGTAATTCTCGGACCAACGCCAGGGGAACCTAACAAAAAGGGGTGATTAGCACGACTGTTACCGTCAGTGATCCAAAGAAGGCTATCTATCAGATTTTGAACGTCTCAAAGGGGTAGGCACAACAAAGACAGCGCCTTAAGGAAGCAAGTAACAGTCATACAACCGAGTACCCCCACCCACGAACCTTAATCGAGATGACTATTGAACAAGACATCAGAATAAGGTATATCCTTTTGAAAAGGAATGGGTTTCGACACTGCTCCGACTATTACTAGAACAAAACATGATTGAGCTGCCCGAGATCAGGTTCCTCTATCAAGCTGGCCTCGATACGCAGGTAAGATATTGTGCTTATCATTGAAGGGTAAACCACTCCATAGAAGAATGTTACACACTCGAAGACCTCATCGAGGCTCTGATCCAGAAGGGTCAGATCAAACTCGAAGACCTAAAGACAGCATTCGGGGCAGCAGAAGCTTCCCACATAGTGATAATTCACGAAAACGATGAAGTGCTCAATCTCCTTCGTGCCTTATTCCTCATGATGCTTCAAGAAGGCCTCATAACACCAAAACCGGTGAGGCAACCCAAGTGCCTTACTCAGGGAACTAAAAACCATTGGTGCGCGTATCCTCATGTCTGGGTCCACGACCTGAGAAAGTGCTCTAGTTTTCATGACATAATCGTGAAGAAAATATAGGCATGCCCAGAACCCTATAACTTTTTGGATGGAGATTCACAAGTCACTGTTTCACTAGTGCAAGACGGCCTCCCACAAAAGACCCTGGTAATGATGTCGCTGATCCTGTTAAACCCTAAATTTCCCAGCCATGGAAAGTCGATCATGTGTAGAGCAGGCTTAAGTCTTTAAAGCGAGAAGCGATTCGTGAAGCTAAGGTTGTTCGCAAACCTAGCAAGACGAACCATGCACCTCCAAAGGTGACTAGGAGAAGACGAGCCACAAGGGCTACTCGCCAGAAGAACACGATTCCTCAACCATCGATCGAGCCAGAATTTCTCAGGCCTCTTCCCCCATTGCTGACCTTAAAAGACTTCATATAGGTTGCCATTGACATTATTCCTTCATCTCATTGAGAGGATACATCTAGGTCATCTCTTACTCGGGGCATGTCCAATGAGGGTGACGACATTAAAAGCACTCGCCGTCTAAGCAGGGGAATGACCTAAAAGAATCCCTACACACGTATAACTCTGGTGATGACGTAAAAAGCTACCCAAATCGATCTGATGAGGGAAACAACCTTAAAAGTCCCTCACCAAGTAACTCTTCCTCTTCTTCTTCTTCTTATTCCCCCTCCTCTTCTATTCTCCTGTAGGAACAACCTTGTGGGCGGATGCCTCAATCTCGCCTCCTCGGATCTAAGTGATCGGGTGATACGTGTCTCGGGTTCAGAAGACCCAAGATCTGAGATCGCTCTCTCGTGCAAGAGCCCTCTTAGATCAAGACAGAAAGGCCCCCAGCAGCTTCTGCTGCTTTGGAATTGCCTCCCACAACCTGTAATCTCCTTGTTTTCTACAAAGCACTATGTTTACATGTCTCGATCTCGCCCTCCAGATCCCTGAAGGATCAAGCGGTATGTGTCTCAGGTTTCAGAAGAGACCTGGGACATTTATGAGATCGCTCTCTCGGCAACCACATTCGAAAACAGGGGCAGGTGTTATCAATCGGTAAGAGAGGAAAATAAAGGTGGGTTCGGGACTTACTCGGGCTGACTCGCATGTGCACCCTGTTAGATCACGAAGAAAGCCCACAAGTAATGCAACTGGATCACAACCACCTCTCTTGGCTCGTATTCTTCGTATTTTGTGCTTTCCTACAATCACACACATATATGGCAAAAGTTATGAGACAGGTAGGTTAGGCCTCGCTCTTTTCCTCTTTGATGAACATACGCAAGCACGCATATTCAAAAAGAAGAAAGAGAGACGAGGGGGGAGAAGAATTCGACCAAGTGAGAAGATTAGAGCAGTGACTAGGCTGGTGGATAATCGACGTAACGTGGCAGTGAAACAGGCTCGGTAACTAAGACCGGCTCAAAGGATTGCTACTAGATGCTATTGTCAATATTGACTAGCTAAGCATGATGGTCGGTTTGTCGTGGCAAAAAAGCGGGCCAAGCAAACATGATGCAACAACATTACGGTTAGTTGACAGGACTGCCATGAGATGTTAACCACAATCCTTCTTGATCGAATGAAAAAGTAACAGAGGAATGGTTAAAGAGAAGAAGGGAATAAATGGAAGGAGAGAAAAGAAGGAAGAGAGGAGGGAGAAGAAGGAAGAGAAGATGCAGTCGACGCTAGACAATGCCGACTGTTTCATGAGATGTGAGAGAGAGGAAGCAGTCACGTTAGGCTTCACCGACTGTGTCAGATGAGAAGAGAGGAAGAGAACCAACTGATGCTAAGTCTCATCAACTGATAGAAGAAGAGAGGGAAGACATGTCGGCATTAGGTCTCACCGACTGACAGAAGAAGAGAGGGAAAACCAATCGTCTCGCCGATTGATAGCAGAAGAAAAAGAAGACCAACTGGTGCTAAGTCTCACCAACTGGCAGAAGAAGGAGAGAGCGAAGACCAACCAACGCCATGTCTCGTCGATTCATAGAAGAAGAGATCAAAGACCAATCGGCGCTAGGCTTCACAGACTGATAGAAGAAGAGAGAAGATAATCAGCATTAGGTCTCAACGACTGATAGAAGTGGAGATAAAAGACCAACCAGTGCTAGGTCTGGCCGACTTATAGAAGAAGAGAAAGGAGGCCAATCGGCGCTAGGCCTTGCTAGTTGACAGAAGAAGGTAGAAAAGACTAACCAGTGTTAGGCATCACCGACTGATAGAAGAAGAGAGAGGAGGCAAATCGGTGCTAGACCTCGCCAGTTGACAAACGAAGATGGAAAAGACCAACCGGTGCCAGGTCTCACCAGTTGATAGAAGAAGATAAAGAAGACCAACCGACGTTAGGTCTTGCCAGTTGATAGAAGAAGTTAAAGACGACCAACCGGAGTTCGGTCTTGCCAATTGACAAAAGAGGATAGAGACTATAAGAGAAGATGAGAGAGAAAGAGATAGAGACGAAGAGAGAGAATGATAGGGAAAATGAGAGAGAGAAGAGAGAGAAAGAGAGAGAAAGATAGAGAGAAGAGAGAAAGAGAAAGAGAGAGAAGAGGGAAGTGAGAAAAAGAGGGAGAGAAGAGGGAAGAGAGAGAAAAAGAGAAGAAGAGAGAAGAAGATAGAGAATAAGAGAGAGAAGAGAGAGAAGAGAGAGAAGAGAGAGAAAGAGAGAGAAGAGAGTAAGAGGGGAGGAGAGAAAGTTACCTGCCCAAAGGGTACGAACCCTTTTTTTCTCTCTTCTCTCTCTCTCTCTCCAAGACATACTCACAGGCTCAAGCAAGGAATTTAAATTTTATTGAATCTTCCAACCATCAACCAAAGGCCGAGGGTTTTTTTTTTCAATGAGGCAATGTCAATTTATGTAGAATTGTGCTAAAAAATGGGTGGATTGATCAAAATTAGACTTAATTACTGAAAATAAAGATTTAAGTGAATTAAAAGAAATCCTAAAAATGGGTACAAAAGGACTGTTTTGCCCCTGCCAAACAAAGTCTGAAATTCCAGAACAGTCCCTGTTGCTACCCGAGATCTAGCGTGATCTTTCATAGCTGGCTCGAGGGTGTTCTGATACCAATTTAATCAAAAGATTATTGTTTTCTTGTAAGGCTCGGCATGGCGATCGTTTTGATACCAACTTTGAGCCACGGATAATGTTTTTAAGTCATGATCACGAGACTTAAAATTTGCGTGAATCTTGAAAACCTTGGAGCACTGATGCGCTCATTCCTTAATTTTTTTTTTCTGTGATTTCTTCATCGTAGTGCACTGAGCATGTCGTTACGATCGTGTGGCAACAAATGGGATGCGATTTGGAGCTTGAACGAAGATTTTGTAACTTTTGAGTTTTGACTGGAATCTGGAATCTGACGGCCAAAATTTCAGTTATTTCGTTAGCTTCATACATGAAATCTGACCATCCATCATGTTCGGACCAATGATAGCCTTGGAACTTACGCACACAATGGAATTGGTTTCGCGTCAATCCGTTGTGCAAGCGTTGTGATTTGATCTATCGAGCGAGACGTGTCGCTGCTAAATTTTCGGCAACTTCTTCACAGATTGGCAAATTATCTCTAGATTTTCTCCCTGCTCGGACATCGTCACGGGGCGTACCACATATTGAATCGTTCATCTTAACGAGTAGAATATGCTCACGAAATTTGAGAGCGATCCGACTTGGAACAAGTGAGTTATAGACCTAGAAAGTGACTGCTCGTGACTGTAAAAACAACCACCTTGAATGGTGTTTTGATGCAGTGAAGCCACACGAGAATAGTGTCCGGCTTACCCCTTTTCAATATGTTACCCATAACTTTGTCTTGGAGTGGTCGATTAAGCTGAAGCTTGACCCATAGGGGTTTTCAATCGTGCCGGATCCATTGGTCGTGGTCCTATAGTGATTTGAGACACAAAAAATGTAGTTCCAGTTGTAGGGTCTGTTTCAGGGTGCTAGAGACCGATTTTGCTAAAATTGTTTCTTTGTGTTCACTACCTTAGATATGTCTGATTGCGATGAAACTTGGTAGGTGGTCTTTGGAAGTGCTGACAAAGATCTTGACACTTTCTGAGGGCATTCTGAGACTGTCAATAATTTCCATTGCTTTATAGGCTTTATTGACTTGCTTCCTACTAAGGACAAAGATGCTGAAAAATACATTCAAACAGCTTGCCCCATCGAATGTTGTTCTTTAAGAGAAGAAAAAAATACAATCATTCGAAAAGTTTCGTTCGTTTTTTAGTTTTTTCCTTCCTAGCCACAGGACCATGTGAACGCTGAGGAGATTCATGTAATAGTGTAACCAGACTGTTGAGACATAAGGATGCATTGTTCACGGGTCCATCTGGGGAGACTTTAAGGGAGAATATACTTTTTTGAGAGATATTTTCGAAGTCCTCACCCTCGTGCGGACTGTTTGTGATTCTGAATCTGAGGATTTTGTACGGACCTCATCCGTCAGAGTTGGGCCCATCTGGTAATTGAGTGTCGTGGTGAAGGGCATTGTTCCCATTTGGTCTGGGTTCGTTGGATTTCTTTGGTAGGCGCTATTTGCTGCTACACCAGGTTTGCTTTTGATGTGCAAAGTACCACTTTGGGTCTCGTTTTTCAGGTCCAATCGGGGGTAATTTTGTTAGCCAATCCCGAAGGTTTGGGCTTGTCAGCTAGGCGAGCTGAAGTATTTGGTAGGTTCTCCCATTGCTTTGTTAGTTTCTTGCCTTTGTAGTGTTTGTTTGTAGAGTGTTTTTTGTGACCTCGTGAGAATAATGTTCTTCCTCATGAAACTTGTCATGCCGTCTTGGTGAGTCTTTTGTCTTTCAAGTCCTTTTTGCAACTGGACTCAAGCAGTCGAAATATTTTCCTTGAAGCTCATATTTTCGGATTCCAGGTTTTATGTCACCAAGGATTTTATTCTTTTGAGTGAGGACTGAAGCCACCTGTTGAGACGAGTGCTGCATCAACCTGTTTATTGATCCAAGCGTCCTTTTACAGATTTTCACTTGAACTTGGGAAGCGATGCTGTAGAGACAGTTTTCACCAACTTCTTTTTATTTGGGGCTCTTTTACCCTTGACCTTTTGGCCATGTCCACCCTTTCTATCCATTTTTACTCACGGTGCCCTTTCAGGTTTTCACCGTGCCCAATTTTTTTACTCACAGAACTCTCTTACTCATGGTTTCATGACCATGTCGATCCGTCATTTTTACTCATAGCGTTCCCTTGTTCAGGTATACACCATGCCCATTATTCCTTTATTTTTTTGTGAGGACATGTTTAAAGTCATGGCTTCGGGACCTGTGCAAAACAGTTTAATGTCATGTGGCCTGGACATGCACTATGGTTTAAGGTCATACAGGTAGACAGTAATGGTGATGGATGGCAGTCTATGAAGGCCATGGTGTGAGTATGGTGGTGGTTTGGCTCACTTGGGGAGATGGCTCGAGGCTACTTATGAGAGATAGACGATGTATGAAATGTGAGTGGACAATAGTGACCCACTAACTTACAACGAGTATGGATGGTGGGATGGTTCACTATTTTGTGAGCATGGGTAAGATTCACTGGGGAATGATGTAGGATGATGAAAGGAATGAACTCACTGAGGAGGTAATGAAGGTGGTGCGCGCATACTAACAAGTAGGTTATAAAAGACATGCGTGAAAGTGCACGAAAAGGCATGTGAGCGTATGTAGTGGCGATTTTATGGTCATGCCTCCAGAACCTGCACGAAGCAGTTTATCGTCATGTGGCCAGGACGTGCACTATGGTTTAAGTTCATACAGTTGGACCGTGGTTATGCAGTTTAAAGTCGTACGATTAGGATCATGCTGTTTAAGGTCGTACAACTAGACCTCCGCTAGAGTTTAAGGTCTTATAGTTCGGACCATGGTGCTGAGCCTTTTATCGTCATGTGGCTAGGACACGTACTATGATTTAAGGTTATACAGCTAGACCATGGTTATGCAGTTTAAAGTCATACAACTAGAACCATGCAGTTTAAGGATGTGTAATTAGACCTCCGCTACAGTTTAAGGTCATATAGTTCGGACCATGGTGCTGAGTTGTTTAGGGTCATGCAGTATGGACAGCGACTGAGGAGTTTAGGGTCATGCCATATGGACCAAGCAGTTTAGGGTCATGCACTTAGACCAAGGCTGAGTAGTTTAGGTCATGCATTATGGATCGAGGCTGAGCAGTTTAGGGTCATGCAGTACGGATTGATGCTGACCAGTTTAGGGTCATACAGTATGGACCGAGGCTTAGTAATTTAGGGTCATGCAGTATGGACCGAGGCTGAGGAGTTTAAGATCATGCAGTATGGATCGAGGCTGAGCAGTTTAGGGTCATGCAGTATGAACTGAGGCTAAGCACTTTAGGGTCATGCAGTATGGCCGAGGCTGAGCAGTTTAGGGTCATGCAGTATGGACCGAGGCTGAGCAGTTTAAGGTCATGCAGTTTAGATCGCAGCTATAGTTTAAGGTCATATAGTTTTGACCATGGAGTTTAGGGTCGCGCATCTAAACCATGGTGTAGGTCGTCATGTAGGTGGACCTTCATAGGGAATAGGTCTGTGGATGGTAATCCGACTCCTTGGGGATAAAATGCCTAAGACTATTCACAAACTGAGGGCTCAAATGAAAATGATGGCTTGATGAAGGATGACCAGCAGAAGTGGACCTCGTTATGGTTTTAGAGGGGGTAAGCATACTCTCTGAGTGAAAGACGAGACTCTATAACAGGTAACCCGACTTCCTGGAAGTTGACCCACTTGGGATTGGGGAAGTAAGAATGACCTCAACTTCACTGGGGATGTTGGGCAGCAGTATGGGTGTGACTCTTAGTGGGGGACGAGGGATAGCTCCTGACTCCATTGGGGAAGTCACAGTTTAGGTGCAACGGCCAGGGTGCAAGTCCACTAGGGATGACACATCCTGGCTTGGGTACAACTCCACTAGGGATAGTGGTATGACATACATTGCTTGAAAATACGGCCGGCGCCATGTGTAGTGCTAATGGTTTATTGTGAATATTCAACCGGCACTAAGTTCTCACAACACAGTCGACGCTGTTCAGCTAGCATTGTGAATGACCCGTGGCATATCTGAAGACAACCGACACTGAGTTAACCGGTGCTGGGGTCGTTTTGGAGACACACCCGGTGCTAAGTCAACTGGCACTAAGGTTGTATTTGGAAATACACCGAGCGCTAAGTCAACTGGCGTTAGGGTTGTTTGAAGACACACCCAACACTAAGTCGATCGGCGATAAGGTTGTAATTGGAAGCACACCCAGCGCTAATTCAACCGACGCTGGGGTTGTTTTGAAATTCACCCGGCGCTTCTTCAACTGACGCTGGGGATGGATCAATGAGAGTTACCTCAGACCTTATGTCGAAACTCGACCTAGCTCATTTTTTGCTTGGATTCCCTTGGACGCAACTGGTATTTCGAGTTTGTGAAGGGCTTTTGAGGGCAGTGTAGCATATATAAGGGGGTAAAAACCCCTTTTTCCCTTATTTTTTCATTAAGGGTAAAAGAAAAATTAAACTTAAGTTTTCTTTAACCATGAGGAGAGAGCGCTCAATAGAAGTTTCCAGTGAGCAGTGGGATTTCAGCAACAGTCTCTGTAGGGAAGGTTCTTCGACAGGTAGAAGTTCTGGTGGAACACGTGAGGCAGAAGTTCTGGTGGAAGACAAACTGTCACAGGAGGTGGGTCGTACGATTGTAGGAGGTGGACCATCCCGAGGAAGGCGTACCGTTGCTCAAGGCGAGCCATCGCGACGAAGGCGTACAGTTGTCAGTCGATCGTGTGAGAGACGGCACCGAAGGATGTGGTGATGGTTGTCAGTCGGCGCAACTGAATTCGAGGTGTCACAACTAGGATTCGTGGCACATGTGAGGGATTTTCTCTCAATCGGCGCTGGCCTTTGAAAAACTCAACCAGTACTGGGGTGTTTGCAATCTGAATCTAGGCTGAGTGTTGAAAGACTCAACCGACGCTAGTTGTCGGTGCTCAACTGGTGCTGGGCATTAAGAAGCTCAACCGGTGTTGTGTGTTCGATAAACTCACTTGGCGCTAATCGTTAACATGCAACCGGTGCTGGGCATTGAGGGGCTCACTTGGTGCTAAGTGTTTGGGAGGCTCAAACGGCGCTGAGTGTTGGATAGACTCAACTGGCGCTGTTCCAGTGCCTTAGGAACTTTTTAGAAGTGAACCACTATGTCCTTTGTAATGGCTGGTTCTTCTTAACAAATCCCCTATGTGAAGAAGCTCCCAAGGAAAGGGGAAATCAACACCCGTGATTTTACGGGTGAAGTTTTATCAAGGGGCAAACCCATTCGGCTGACCCAGCCAGTGTACGAGCTAGAGTGACATCTTAACGCCACTTTCTTTACTGACCTTGTATGCTTTGAAGTGCAGGAGGGCAATGATGTCAATGTCTGTATTGAAGAAGGGATGGCACCTCTTCACTGTATGCATCAAAACATAGCTTTCGGGGAGAACTTGCCCACCTTGGGGAAGCGAATGGTCTAGGCAAAGGGATTACTGAGGTGGTGGGCAAAAGACCTCCAGATTTAGGGAGAGAACCAATACTTGAAGGGATACGGTTCCTGGACTGTCAAGGTATTGGCTTTGTATGGAAGCGTTCTCAAGCGTCCTTCTCTATTAGCAGTGGTGCAGTGTTCGGGAAGCTACTATGACAGTTGGTCTAATATAGTAAAGGAATTGCTGGAGATGTGGAGCAATGTGAGCAATACTTGGCTTCTTAGTCATGGCGAAGCGGGAATCTCTTTACTAGATCTTCACTTTATTGGAGGTCTCCCGATGCTCAGGGATATGTACGATGAGTTCGTGCCCCCGAACTCAGTCATTTTTGGTTTTGTGAACTTGGGAGATGAAGAGCCGTTGGCTAGTCTTTCAAGGATTTTTTAGGCCCACCTGTCTATTGTCGGCCGCTCTACCAATGGCAAAGTCACCTTTACGGAATGGGTGAAATTCTTCTGCAAGGATTATCCTGAGAGAGGTTAGGATACTTCAAAGGGGAAAGGGAAGGCAGTTGCAAAGGAGACGCCTCCCATATATCATCTTGAGACTGGTGATGACTGTGTTTTCTTGGCTGCCTAATTGGCCCTGTTCTTATGTAAGTTTATGCTTCCTGGCTGGGGGGACGACATTCGTTCTGGGGTACTATATGTGGCATGTGACATGGCCACATAATGTGAGTAAGCCCTTGCTCAGCCAGTCCTGTGCAACATATACCATGGCTTGGGGGCCATCTCTCGTGGAAAATCCTAAAAGGGCAAAGAGAGAGGGAACGACATCGTAGGAGGAGAAGCTTTTCCTAGAGATTTAAAACTCCGTACCCTACGGCTAGGGGCTTATTTCCCTAACACCTACATCAAGCATCAGTGCTTGGGAAATAATTGTGGCCCTTCTTGATGAGGATTGCGAACCAGAGGGCTATCTTTCATACCCCAAGGGAAGCTCGGGGTCTGTTTGGAAATGATTCTTTGCACATGAGACGGGTTCCTTTTTCGATCGGGAGCTTCACAGACCGTGCTTTCATTGATGAGTTGGGGAAGGAATTGGATGGTGCCCCAACAACGATTAAGGAACTCATGTTTATGCTGAGCATCAGAGGGGGAGTCGTCAGCACGGCCTTGACCAAGGCTGCCCCTTCTCGGTATTCTTCGAAAAGCATCGGAGTAAGGTGTATATGGGGAGGGCGGAAGAGTTTGGAACTTTTCGAGAGTGTTGGCTGCCGGAGCATATACGGACGCTTGGTCAATGTGTCTTGAAATGACAGAGACCAACAAGTATGTGCTCCCTCACTTTGGTAGGAGAGTTCGACCACCAAGGCATATGTGAATTGGTGGCGAATCACCAGTAAGGGCTATTGGGGAAAGGATCACCCTTAGAAAGGAGCAAATGGTAATTGGCACAAGGACACCCGACAAAGGAGGTTGGTGGATGCTCCTGCTCCTGACACGGTGTTCACCTTGGATTATCCCTCCAACTGGTGAGCTTTAGGGCTTCCTCACGAGATAGTAGCTGATGAGGCCTCCCCAGAGTTGCTTGTAATGAAGACGATGATCGGGAGTGTCTTCGACAATCTTAGCTCGATCTTCGAATGGGATGAGGGGTGACAAGTCCTTGGTTATGAGAAGCATCCACCACAGAACCTGAATGCCCTAATTGGGAGCGATCCCCACAGCAAATTGGCTGGAAGGTCTTCTCAAGGAGGTGGATCTGAAGAGGCAGCTACTACTCTAGTAGGGGGAAAGAAAAGAAAGCAGCCGACTGCTAAGGACACCCACGCAGCATCTTCAGGTAGTGGGTGTATTCGGAGGCGAAAGAGTGATAGGCTTCCTGTGGTGTAAGAATCAGGAGGTAGCTCTTCCTCTTCTGATTTTTAAGAATTCTTCTAACATTACCCTTTGTGCTTTCCAAACCATCTTCTGCTTCTGTTAAAATGTTTTTTCATTTCTTCAGAAACCGAGGCAGACGATGCTGACAACTCTGAGCCTATTGACATTACTTCTAATCAAGACAGAACTTCGGGTCTTAGGGAGACACCCTTGAGTCCATGGGTAGTTCTTGCATCTGAGGCGGCTCTGATGGAGATTGAGGAGGATGAAAGCCTTGAATCAACTGCTCCAGATAGGGGGTCAGATGCCGATGTGGCCCCCATGCATGAGGAGTTTAATGCCCCGACCGAGGCAGGGGCTATGGCTCGAAGAGAAGAGCTTGAAGTTGATAACGTGCCTAAGCACTAGAGGTTGCCTCTCCCATGGCCTCGAGTCTTGAAGATGAGGGGATTGAGCTCTTTGTGTCTAAGGTTCTAGCTGTTGAAGGCGAGGGCCAAGTGGAGGAAGCCACTGCCATGGATGAGTCGGCTAGCAAAGACCAAAGAGAAGGGGCAATTCCTGAACTTGATGATGCTGAGGTGACAGCCCAGGAGTTTGAGGAGAAAGGGGAACATGTTCTTTTATAGCCTGTTGGGGCTGACGTAGAGGTCCCCATAAGAGAGGGTCCAGATAGCTAGGCTGGCATCGAAGAGCCCATGCAGATTGAGGTTGGGGCTGTCCATGAGCTCGAAGAGAAAGAAGCTTTAAGCTTTGCTCTTGTTTCAGAGGAGCCAGTGGCTTAGATGACTATCTCTTCAACAAGCCCAGTCCTTGAGGTCGAGGTGTCTTCAGCACTGGTGGCCTTAATCGCACTGTCCAGGCCTGTTTTTTGTGGTGTTTCTAGCATGATTGAAGGCATTCTTAGAGCAAGCCTTCAGGACTTGAGGGAGCTGCCTTTCAATGAGCTGGGAGAAGGTTTCGCTACGCTAAGGGAGTTTGCTGAGACTACTATGATCGGGAAGGTGCCAGAGGTCCTTTCTCATTTTGGTGCAACTTTAAATGAGTTGGAGAGCTGGCGATTGAGGGTGCTTCATCATGAGGAAGAAGCCAGAATGGTATCCTCCTTTGAAGGGCTGATCTTGCACAGTCGTGAGAAGATAGATGCTTGTATTGAGAAGAAAACCTTGATAGCTGGCTGCTATCAGGACCTCAAGAAAGAGGCACAAGGGAGCTTCAAGAGAATGATCGAAGTCAGAGAGGCAATGCAAATACTCAAAGAAGAATTCACGGGCCTCGAGATGGAGATGGCTCAAAGGAAGGCCATGGAGGCCTCTTTGATTGAAAATTTGTCCAAACTCGATGGCACAATTAAGTCGAAAACTGTAGCAATGACAGAGGTGACTCAAATAGTGGCGGAGCTAAAGGCACGTGTTCAAGGCATTGAGACTTCTCTTGAAGCACGCAGAGCAGAGATCAATAAGATGATTGATCGTTTCTTGGCTTGTCATTCCCCCTTTTTTTTTTTAGTACTTGTAAAAGTTTTGACTGATTAATAAAGCGCTTCTCTTTTTGATTGACTTTACTGCATGGTTTCATTCTCTCTTTACTTTTACTGTGCTTCATGTGATTCTTTTGAATGCCTCTTGACACTTTCCTTGTTCAAAGAGACTAATAACTTAGGCTCTGTTTAGCCCGATGGTGGATTGTCGCATCTTGGATAGCTTCCAAATAGGGGGTCGTTGCTTCTTGTCCTTTCAATGTCTGATTGACCATAGGCTCATAGTTCATTTTCCTCATGATTTGGTGAGCCTGATTACTATAGATAGTCTAGTCAGGAGGGGCTTCGGCCTCCATTAGTAGCGCGTTTACTTCAAGCTCATCATAGCTTTCAGTCTTCGGCAAAAACTCTTTGAGATGCTTTCAAGCGATACGGATGACCTCTAGCTGACTTTGGAGACTGCGAACTTCCATTCTCAAGTTTGCTAGAGGATCCTACCCTTGAGGGGAACGAGGTTGCCCTTCAGCGAACTTCTCTCGTTAGAGGTCGGGGAAAAGTAAAACTTTTGGCTGAATAACAGTCTGGGGAACGTCCTCAATACTTATAGCAACCAGATTTTTAAAAACCCTTTATAGCGGTTGTCGTGCCGCTTCGAATTTTAAGAGTGTTATGGGGATATGCAGGAATTTTTGATGGTCTGGTGTATAGGTGATCCTTAGAGGTAGGAATTCTACACCCATGGTTTGCTCGATCTTAGAAATGACTTCTGGTTCATTTTTCAGCCAAGGTGGCTCAGAATTGAGGGCAGAGGGTGAGGACTCTTTTTCAAATGAAGAAGGAGCTTCTTGAGGGATGATGGTTGGGATGTTGGAATGAAGAGTAGTTAGGTGTAAAATTATGCGCTGCCTTTCTTCCTCCTTGAACATATTGACCAACGTCCTCCCAACATCCTCAACATGTTCCTGAGACAAAGATGCAGTCTTTCTTGTAACCTCATGTCGTTCATTACTCAGCTTTTGCGGCGATGCCAGATCTATGAAATAATATTTTGCATCTGCATAGTGAGTTTCGACCACAAGGAATGGTCTTTTGTCAGCATAGACCATATGTTGTCTCCCATCTCGGCTACACTTGAAACATTGGTGCAATGTGATGGAACCACCCCCTGATCATGGAGCCATGGCAGGCCGAGGAGCATATTCTAAGAAGTGTCGGTGTTGATTACATGAAACTGGGCATAATCGTTCAGCTCACCAATCTTAAAACGAAGGCTTGTCATGCCAGCCGGCTTCTCTCCTGATTGGTTTAACCCTTGACCTATGATGTGGGTCAAGGTAAGATCTTCGGAGCCCAACGCTAATGGAGTAAGGATCCTTGTTGAAATGAGGTTAACTGCCTACCCTCCATCTAATATGATTCGGTTGATGGGGCATGCATGTAATTCGCCAGCAACAAAGAGAGGGAGATTATGAAACTTTTCCCCTAATTACAGATAGTCCTCTGAAAAGGTGATTGGCATACATCCTTGTAGAATTGCCGGGTCTACCTCAATAGGTTTTACTTCGATCTCGTACACTTCTGGGTCAGAGAGAGCTTGAACCAAAGCCATCTGGTAATCCTTTGAAAGCATGAGGGCATCATAGACACTGAGAAGGGCAGGAAGCTTCTGTAGATGCCCTATCACACAATATTTAACCTTCTCTTGATCAAGGCCTTGTGCTCCTGATCCTGCCACTGATTTGGTGGGTATATTGGGTTGAGGAGTAAGTTTGGGTAAAGAGGTCGGCTGGCTGGCTGACTTGATTGCACAGCGGGCTTGGTTTGAGTGATGGAAGTTTGAGGTTTTAGAAGAGAATGAGTGTATGGGATAAAAGGGGTCCCATGAAATTGGAGGATACGGGGATTGTTTGGAGTATTGGGATTAGGGAGGAGCCCAAGGAGCTGTAGGATAGGCAGAGTAGTCTTTGGATTAGGGGACAGTGGCGGACTGGGAAACTTCAATGGGCCCGACTGTTGTGCTAGAGGCTGCAGCGTCTTTCCCGATCTAAGGTTTATCTACCCTGTGGTGGGCATTGCTCCAGAGATTTGCACCATGTGGCAAGCTCCTTGAGAATAGAAGCTTTGCTCCGTTGACTATCTCAATCTCTTCTCGGAGTCAGGCTCAGGAGGTCACTGAGGTTTCTTTAGCTTCGACTTCTTACGCTTCTTTGTGATAGGTGGCTCTGCCTTTGCTTTAGCTATCAAGGCATCAACAACTCTTAAGAATCATGCTGCCTGTGCCAGGTTCTTTCTCAATCGCTTCCGTTGCGTCCCGTATATATTGATTCCTTTGAATTCCCGGTCGAGAACCTCGAAGTTTGGGCACATTAAGGTTGTTTGAAGAAGACACAAGAGAAAGAGAATGAGAAGCAGGAGAAGCAGGACAAGAAGGTGTAGAAGGGTTAGAAAGTGGGGGAATTTTAAGGTCATTCCCCTCATCTGACAGATTTGGGCAGCTTTTTATGTCATCCTCAAGATTGGACGGTTGCAGGGGGTCTTTTAGGTCTTTCCCTTACTTAGACCGTAGGGGAGTGCTTTTAACGTCATCACCATCATCAGATGTTTGCTGAGTGGAAGATGGCATGGGGACGTCTTCTTGACAGGATGAAGAAGGAGAAAGGATCGTACCGAGGATGAAGTCTAGCAATGTTTGCAACGGAGGAAGGGGCCCGAGAAATTCTTGCTCCACTTTAGGTTGAGCGGTCTTTTTTCTTTGGCAAGTAGCCCTTGATGCCTATCTCTTTCTAGTTTTCTGAGGTGCTGTCTGATTCGTCTCACTGGGGTGGCAAACCGCTCTAGCTTGGCAAACCACTTCTCATCTTAAGGACTTGAGTCAGCTTCAGCCATGGTAGATAGTCCATGGCTGGGAAATTAAGGGTTCTGTAGAGTCTGAGTCATTGATCGAAAGGTCCTGCCTTGTGAGATCTTCTTACCCCAATGAGGAAGTGATTTGGGGATCACTTACGGGGAGGTAGTAAAATTCTTGACACTCTCGCATCTTCTTTGTGAATATGTCAAGGAAAGTTGTGCATTCCGACAAGTAATGACCTCTTATCTGATGGTATGGACACCAACGATCTTCAGTCCCCTTAGCAAGGCGAAGGGGTTACCTTGCCTGCTTTAGTGTGATTATACCTTCTTGAAGCATTAAAATGAAGAGGGCATAGAGGATACCTAGCATTTCATCCTCCTCTTGAATGGCTATGGCATGGGAGGCCTCAGCTGTCCCGAAGGCCTTATTTAAATCTTCAAGCTTTATTTGACCTTTCAGAATCAGGGCCTCAATGATATCCTTCAACATGTAGTAGTCATCTGTGGGATGATTGATTCTCCGATGGTAGGCACAATAATTTGCTTGAGTGTCAAGGTAAGATATCTCAGGGAAACTGGCTTCGGGAAGTTTGATCATATTCTGCTCCAATAATAACAGGAACAGCGCAGGGACCCATTCGTTCTTGAAGGGATAAACCTTATTCCTAAGCCTGGTGAAATAATCATTCTGATCAAAGTTGGCTGGTGGAGGTACCCGATTGTACGACTGTTGCTGCTTTCTAGCCTAGGGTGTTACCTTCACTGTGCTTATTTCTTTAGAGAGGTCCAAATTTTGGAAGGAAGCCTTCTTTGAATCAGTGACCATAATGGTTGCACTAATTACCCCTTTCTGTTGGCTACCCTGTGTGTTATTTTGAGAGCCACCAATGCCCCGGTTGTTTGCTGAACTTGTAGATGGTTGTCGTGCCCCACCATGATGACATGACAAACTTTCTATGGGAACTGATTTAGACATCAACTCTGACATGGAGGTTGGATTAGAGGCCTCGACATGTAGAACTATTTCAAGTCACATGTTCCGCATGCAAGTTTGGACTGCTTCCTTCTTAGGCATACAATTAAGATGGCGAGAAGCCTAGTTTCTCCATCTTAATATGAATTGATCTAAAGACTCATCAGAGTATTAAGTCAAGGTGAGAAGCTCAATGGTTTGAACTTCTCTCTTGACCTCATAAAAAGTGTTGATAGAATAGTTTCTCCATCTCCTCCCATATATGCATCGAGTTTGGAGGAAGTCGAGCATACCATTGGAATGCTGGGCCATCAAGGGTCTCAACGAACTGCCGGAGAAGAAGTCTCCCGTCAGCTGCTGTTTCTCAATATGCTGCCTGGAAGTGGGCAATATGCTGGTTTGAGGAGGTGGTTCCATTGAATAGAAGAAACTTCCCTTTCTTATAGTCTGAGGGGAATGGGACTAGATCAATATAGGAAGGATATGGTCTTTGATAAGGCGTCGCACCTTGTATGCTTGAACTTTCTCTATTCTTTAGGTTGTGGGTGACCATAGCGTCAATATCCGATTGAGAAATCGGATGAGGAACATAATTGTCCTGTGAGGGAGACGGAGGAGATTTCCGTGGAGGTGCACCATCCGAGTGATGGAAATTGACCACATGGTTGGCCGACTGGCGTGTAGTGTCAATACAATCGATCTTTTCCATATCCTCGAACTTGTTCATGCGATCCTCCTGGGCATCACCGAGCTCACTTATGACCATTACGCTGACCGTTTCACTAGGGAGGTCAATGTTAGTGGCAGCTGAGGCGCTGCGAACTTGACGGGTTGTACGTGGTAGGTCAGTCAATAAGGGGTCAGCATGCCTTGACTGAACTCGACTTTTGCACACAGATCGTGTTTGGGCTGATTCTCGATGGTCATGGGACCGTGGCCAAGGAGCTAGTTCACGACGGTCTTGGGACCATGGCTATTGAGTGGCTGGGTCTTCTTTTGCGACAATAACCACAACACAGGCTCATTGAGCTCTTCTTTAGGCTCCTCATCTGAAGGAGCTAAAAGGGATTCAGGTGAAGGGGGTCGTCAAAATTGGCTGTTTTGACTGCCTTGGTCACCTCCCTAGTTAAAATTCGCAAACCTCTATCACATTATAGCCTTTGAGGTTTTGATGGACCTCACGCCAAAACTACGATCTAGGTTGCGGCTGGTCAACTTCTCCTGCACATAAGAGAGCTGCCTCCATGAAGTGCGTCAATGTTCGTGATAGCTAAAGGCTTGAGAACTTGACGAGTCGTAAGTGATAGGTCAGTCAGTAAGGGGGCAGCATGCCCAGATTGAAATCGCGTTTTGTACGCAGATCGCGTTTGGATCGATTCTTGACGGTCTTGGGACCGTGGCCAAGGAGCCGGTTCACATCGGTCTTGGGACCGTGGCTGTTGAGTGGCTGGGTCTTCTTCTGCGACAATAACCACAGCACAGGCTCATTGAGCTCTTCTTCAGGCTCATCATCTGAAGGAGGTAGATGGGATTCAGGTGAAGAGAGTCGTCAAAATTGGCTGTTTTGGCTGCCTTGGTCACCTCCTTAGTCAAAATTCGTAGACCTCTATCGCATTTAGCAATGAGGTTCCCTAAAATCTAGGTTGCGACTGGTCAACGTCTCCTGCACATGAGAGAGCTGCCTCCATCAAGTGCGACAATGGATGAGGGCCAGGAACTGGAGTCATCTTGGGCAGGGGAGGATGAAGGACTCGATCTTTCTTGAGGTCCATGCGTTGAGCTCTCTTATGAGCTCCAGAGATATGACCAAAGTGTTGGGGCTGACTCAGGATGGTACTCTTGGGGATAAATTTTGAGTACCAAGGCTAAAGGTGCTTGTTGGATGAAGGAGGAGCAGGCAAG
The DNA here is from genome assembly GCF_054954075.1 of Amborella trichopoda. Taxonomy (NCBI): domain Eukaryota; kingdom Viridiplantae; phylum Streptophyta; class Magnoliopsida; order Amborellales; family Amborellaceae; genus Amborella; species Amborella trichopoda. The sequence continues at coordinate 17,199,267 of NC_142348.1, read as the reverse complement.
AGCAGGGTTGACTCATGAGGAGGCTTGAGTCGAGGATGAGGGGACGTCTGAGAAGGCAACGTGTGTGTGCCCCTTGAAAGAGGATTACGGGAGACCTGAACATCAACCCGGGCTCCTACAAGTGGTCTGGTCTTAGGAGGTTGAGAACTACGAGCAGGTGTCTGTAAGAAAACAGGTGCAGGTTTGCCCTGCCCCTTACAGGGTGCACTTGTGTGTACATAGGAGGAGGACGAGATGGTCGTCTCTTGTGTACTCGGGTTAGTGCAATAATGGCGTTGCCCCGAGCAACAAGATGCATAAGAGTGGCATGTGCAAGACTTGGCCTTGAAAGGATCGATCTTGGACACGGACTCGAGGTAACAGAAGGGTGGCCCTGAGGTGTGACTCTAGAGGGTGACCCATGAGCCTTGTGGTGTGTGTGAGGGGTGGAGACCCTAGGGTTTCCACCTCGATGTGGTGAGCCTCTAGGGATAGAGACCAATGGTGTAGGAATGTGAGGGGTAGCCTTATGGTGACCCGTAGAAGCAATGGCAGCCGGCTTGCCCTTTTCAAAAAGGGACTAGGCAGCCTTCTAGCGTACCTCAGAAACACGACCGGCAAGAGACTTGTCTGTTGCTGGATGCATGCTATGTGGGGCAACATAAGTGCTGCCCATGCAACGCACCTTGGTGGAGTTTCTACCAGAGCGAAGAGATGGGGAGTAAGGGACCTTCAAGTCCCTACTCACACCGGTCCAGGTTAAGACCTGGAAACTAGAAAGGGGTCTTTGCTCAAGAGGATGGTTGGGAACAAAGTCGAAGGATCTTGTTACCAGAGGACACTCTAGAATATGGGGATAAGAAAAACCCCGATCCGGATAAATGGGTTACAAAACCCAGCAGCCATAAGGGAATATGAAAAGAGAATGAAAGCATATAAAGAAGAAACTAGCCAAACAAGAACAATCCGACTAAGGGGTAGTAAGTCCCCATCGGAGTCGCCAAGCTGGTTAGGTGCCTTGATCTCGCCCTCCGGATCCTTGGCGGATCAAGCGGCGCACTTCTTGAGTTTCGGGAGAGACTCAAGACGTTTGTGAGATCGCTCTCTACGGAACCTCGTTCGCAATGGGGGCAACTGTTACCAACAGCTCCGAGAGAAATTTAATGGTGGGTTCGGGACTTACTCAGCTGACTGGCGTGGGTGCCCTCTTAGATCAAGAAGAAAGCCCCTCAGAAATGAAACTGGTTCGAAATTGCCTCCCTTGGCTCGTATTCTTCTTATTTTCTACTTTCATGTAATGACACACATATATGGAAAAGGTTATGGGACAGGTGGGTCAGACCTCGCCTTTTTCCTCTTTGATGAACATATGCAAGCACGCATATTCAAAAAGAAGAAAGAAAGATGGGGGGAGAGAAGAATTCTACCAAGCGAGTAGATCAGAGCAGTGACTAGGCTGGTGGATAATTCGCGTAACATGGTAGCGAAACGGGACTGTTAACAGAGACCGGCTCACAGAATTGCTATTAAATGCCATTGCCAATATCGACTAGCTAAGCACGATCGTCGATCTGTCATGGTAGTAAAGTGGGCCAAGCGAACCTGTCGCAACAACATTACGGCTACACGATAGGACTTCCATGAGATGCTAACCTCAATCCTTCTTGGTCGAATGAAAGAGTAGTAGAGGAATGGTTAAAGAGAAGAAGGCAATAGACAGAAGGAGAGAGAAGAAGCAAGAAAGGAGGTAGTAAACAAAGAAAGGAGGGAGAAGAAGGAAGAGGAGATGCAGTCGGCGCTAGACATTGCCGACATTTTTAGAAGATGGGAGAGAGAGGAAGCAGTTGGCGTTAGGCTTCACCGATTGTGTCAGATGAGAAGAAAGGAAGAGAACCAACTTGTGCTAAGTTGGTGCTTGGTCTAGCCATTAACAAAAGAAGAGAAGGAAACCAGCCGGTGCTAAGTCTCGCCTACTGATAGTAGAAGAAAGAGAAGACCAACTGGTGCTAAGTCTCGTCGATTGACAGAAGAAGAGAGAAAAGGCTAACAGGTGCCAAGTCTTGTCAATTGATAGAAGAAGAGAGAGAAGACCAATCGGTGTTAGGCTTCACCGACTGATAAAAGAAGAGAGACAAGACTAATCGGTGCTAAGTCTCATCGATTGATAGAAGAGGAGAGAGAAGATCAACTAGTGCTAAGTCTCGCTGATTGATAGAAGAAGAGTGAGGAGGTAAGCAAGCTCTAAGCCTCGCCACTTGACAGAAGAAGATAGAAAAGACCAATTGGAGCTAGGTCTCGTCGACTGATAAAAGAAGAGAGAGGAGGCCAACCAGCTCTGGACCTCGCTAGTTGACAAGAGAAGATAAAAAAGACCAACCGACACTAAGTCTCTCCAGTTGACATAAGAAAATAGAGAAGACCAATAGGCACAAGGTCTCGCCAGTCGATAGAAAAAGATAGAGACGACCAACAGGCGTTAGGTCTCGCCAGTTGACAGAAGAAGATAGAGACAAGAAGAGAAGATGGGAGAGAAAAAGATAGAGATGAAGACAAAGAAAGAGAGGGAGAATGAGAGAGAGAAGAGAGAAAGAGAGAGAGAAAGAGAGAGAAGAGAGAGAAAGAGAAAGAGAGAGAGAAGAGAGAAGAGAGAAAGAGGGAGAGAAGAGAGAGAAGAGAGAGAAAGAGAAAGAGAGACAGAAGAGAGAAGAGAGAAAGTGGGAGAGACGAGAGAAGAGGGAGAAAGAGATCAGAAGAGAAGGAGAATAAGAGAGATAAGAAAGAGAGAAGAGAGAGAAAAGAGAATGAGAGAGAGAAGAAAGAGAGAAGAAGAGAGAGGGGAGGAGAGAGAAAGTTTCCTACCTGAAGGGTATCGACCCTTTCCTTCTCTCTCCTCTCTCTCTCCAAGACGTACTCATAGGCTCAAGCAAGGAATCAAAATTTTAATGAATCTTCCAACCATCAACTGAAGACCAATTTGTTTTACAATGAGGCAGTGCCTGTTTAGATAGAATTGTGCCCAAACATGGGTGGATTGATCAAAATTAAACCTAATTACTAGAACTTAAGATTTAATTGAAATAAAAAAATTTTAAAAATCGTTGCAAAAGGATTGTTTTACCCCTGCTTAACAATGTGTAGAATTCCAGAATAGCCCCTGCTGCTGCCCGAGCTTTTGTGTGATCTTTCATGACTGACCCAAGGGTGTTCTGAAGCCTGTTTAATTGAAAGATTAATGAAATCTGATCGCCCATCAGGGACGGTGTTCGGACTAAGGATAATCCTAGACCTTACGCACACAATGGAATTGGTTTCGTCTCGATCTGTTGCGCGAGCGTCGTAATTTGATCTATCGAGCGAGGCGTGCCACTGCTGAATTTTATGTAACTTCTTCCCGGATCAGCAACTTCTCTCTAACGTTTCTCTCTGTTTGGACATCGCCACGAGGCATACCACATATCAAATTGTTTGTCTTGACGAGATGAATACACTCACCAAATTTGGGAGCGATCAGACTTGGAACGAGTGAGTTATGGACCCAAAAAATGACTGCTTGTGACTATAAAAATAGCCACCTTTAATGGTGTTTTGATGGAGTGAGGCCACATGGGAATAGTGTGCGGCTTACCCCTTTTTGGTATTTTACCTATAACTTTGTCTTGGAGTACCCGATTAAGCCGAAACTTGACTCATAGGGGTTTTCGATCGTGTCGGATCCAATGGCGTTCATCCCATAGTTATTTGAGACACAAAAAATATAATTCTAGTTGTAGGGTTCGTTTCAGGGTGCTAGAGACTGATTTTGCAGAAATTGTTTCTTTGTGTTCACTGCCTTTGACATGTCTGATCGCGATGAAATGTGGCAGGTAGTCTTTTAAAGTGCTGACGTAGATATTAACCCATTCTGGAGGCGTTATGAGACTGTTAAGAATTTTCACTATTTCATAGGCTTTATTGACCTACTTCCTATTAGGGACCAAGATATTGAAAAATACATTCAAACACACTATGATTAGGTGCCTTAATCTCACCTCCACGGATCTAGGTGATCAAGTGGCACGTTTCTTGGGTTTGGAAGGCCCGAGACCTGAGACCACTCTCTCGCGAATCTCCTTCACAGAACTAGGGCAGTTGCCCAACTGGTGAGAGAGAAATTTTGAACATGAGGTGGGGACTACCCTCACCTGGGTCCATCACTTAATCGGGCTAACTCGTGTGGGAACCTTATTAGATCATGAAAAAAGCACCCCAGTTGCTTCAGCTGGTTCGGAATCGCCTCCCTTGACCTGTAATCTCCTTGTTTTTGACACAACATTGTAATGGTTAACTTGCAAGACAAGTGAGCTGAAGGACCCACCCTTGTCTTAGGGCAATGCTTCATAAGTGAGGGTGACGAAGCGAAAGGCACGAAAGAAGATAGAAAATAGAAGAGAAATTGATAAGGAAGCGAGACTAGCATGATAATTGGACCAGTAACCTACTCGGAGTGGTAGCGAGACGGGCATGGTACGAAACCGAGGCTGATAAGACTGTCCTAATCTGGTGTTGTAGCAAGATGGGCATGGTACTCAGAACCAACATGATGGTAATACTTCTCGACAACTAGACCGTTATTGTAGTGCTAGACTAAGTCTACCCTCAGTCAAGTGTGAAGAGAAGAGAATGAAGAGAAGGAGCGAGACGGATAAGAGATGGGGTCCCGCGACATTAGGCATCGCCACTAACAGCGGTGGAGCAATAGTGACGCGGCCCTTGGATGGCGCTGGACATTGCTGCTCATGGAGCATTAAGCTAAAAATAGTGTTAGGCATCGTCGTTTGGAACACGAGAAAGCAACACGTCCCTTCACGAGCAGCGATAGCCTCTTGTGAAGTGCGCAGCGATTGCCTCTTATGAAGCACGCGATGATAGCTCCTTATGAAGCACACGACAATAGGTGTGGGACGCAAGAGAAACCTATGGATGACGATAGGCACCGAGCACACAAAAGAAGCCTTTGGACAGCGATAGGCACCGAGGGCACGAAGGAAGCTTGTGGGTGCGATAGGAACCGAGCGCATGAAGGAAGCTCATCGACGGCGATAGGCACCAAGCACACGAAGGAAGCTCACGGATAGCGATAGGCACCGAGCACACAACGGAAGCTCGTGGATAGAGATAGGCACCGAGCGCACAAAAGAAGCTCACAGACGGTGATAGGTATCACCATGACCCTTCACTCGTTGCGATAGACATCGCCCTCTATGAGAGGCAGAGGGCACGAGAGAAGCCTGTGGACGGTGATAGGTGTTGTCACGACCCTTCATGAGTGGCAATAAGCATCGTCGTCTACGATAGGCGCGCAACAGGGGGAGACCCCTGTGGGCGGCAATAGGCTTCGCCGTCTGTGCTCCCACGAGATACCGAGGACACATCTACGGATGGTGATGAGCAGCGCTGTCTGTGAACCTCGTTGAGAGATAAAGATAAATGAAAAGATGGAGAAAGAAGGCCACGCATGGAGCTCCCATCGTCATGCCCGACCGGTGAAACCATACGAGGGAAAAAAAAAGAAAGAGGCATGCACGACACTGCCACTGCCGTGCATGGCCTATGAGAGAAGCTCATACGAAAAAGAAGAAGAGAAGAAGAGAGAAAAGAAACAAGGAAAGAAGAGAAGAGAAAGAAAGATATTTACCTTAAGCCCAAGGGTAGGGTACTGACCTAGAAGTTTCTCTCTCCTTCCTTTCTCTCTCAAGACATGACCCAACAATGCGAAAAGATTGAGATTTTATTGAGCAAAAGTTTCATTCTTATATAATGGGAATTTGTGATATATATAAAGTTTTCCCAAACATGGGTGGATTGATCAACATCAAACCTAATTATTAAAAATTAAGATTTAATTGAATTAAAGAAATTCTAAAAATGCATGCAAAATGACATATTTACCCCTACCTGACAATTTGGGAAATTTTAGAACAGTCCCTGCTGCTGCCCTAGATCATGCATGATCTTTCATGAATGATCCAAGGTTGCTCTGGTGCTCGTTTGCCGAAAAGATGTTTGTTTTCTTGTGGGGCTCGTCATTGAGATTGATTTCATGTCAACTTCGAGCCATGAATCGTATTTTAAGCCACGATCATGAGACTTGAAATTTGGATGAATCTTGCAATATTCAGGTCGATAGTGTGCTCGTTTCTTGATTTTTTTCTGTGATTTCTTCACTGGATCACATTGAGCATGCCGTCATGATTGCATGGAAACGAATGTAGTTCGATTCTGTGCCCGGATGAAGATTTCTCAACTTTTGAGTTTTGACAGGAATATGGAATTCTTGCGTCTGAATTTGCAGTCACCTTATTGGCTTCGTGTGTGAAATCCACCAGTTCATCACGCACATAGTTTTAACCAATGATAACCATGGACCTTATGCACACGATGGAATTGGTCTTGCGTCGATCGGGTTCGCAAGGGTCATGATTTAGCTGCTCGTTTGAGGCATGTTGTTATTAATTTTCCTATAACTTTCTTCATGGATCAACAACTTCTCTCTAGCTTTTCCTTGCGCTCTAGCGTCGTTACGAGGGGTGCCACATAGCAAAATGCTCGTCTTGACGAGACAAACATGCTCACTAAATTTGACCGGGATCAGACTCGAGACGAGTAAGATATGGACCTTGAAAGTCACTGTTTGTGACTCTCCCTTTAATGAAGATTACTTGCAGGGTGGCCGCACGGGAATAGCATGCGGGTCCTCCTGTTTTTGTCTTTTACCTATAACTTTATCTTGAAGTGTCTGTTTAAGCTGAAATTTGACCCATGGGGGTGTTCAACCATGCCGGATCCAATGGGGGTGGTCCCATGACCGTTTGATGTTCCCAAAGTATGATTATAGTTATAGGAGTCTGTTTTGGGATGCTAGAGGCTGATTCTGCCTAAATTATTTCTTGGTCTGCACTGCCTTAGATATGTCAAAATGCTACGAAACTTGATAAGATACTTTTAGAAGTCTTTATGAAGATCTTGACCAGTTCTGGGGCCATTCTGAGACTGTAGAAAATTTCACTGTTTGTTAGGCTTTATTGAATGGTTCTCTATTTTATTCCGCATCGGGGAACCATGGTGTTGAAAAATGTCTTCAAATAGCATGACCTGTCGAATGTTATGCTTCGAGAGAAGTGAAAAGTACAACATTCGAAAAATTTCCTCAAGCTTTATTTCTTTTTTTTCCTAGCCACAAGACCACGTGAACTCCGAGGAGAAATCCACACAATGCTATAACTAGGATGCTCAGACGTTTGGTTGCATTGTGAAGGTCCATCCGTGGAGACGTTCGGGAGAGAAGAGACTTTTGAGGGATCTATGGAAGTCCTTACCCTCAAGGGACTATTTGTGATCTAGACAGCTAAGGATTTTGTAGGGACCTCGTTGGTCAGAATCAGACCTATATGGCGGCTAAGTGCTATGAGACTTCGGTAGTCGTTGTTTGCTGCTACACCAGGTTTGCTTTTGATCATCAGGGTACATCTGTGAGCCTCATCCTGTCGGATCTAGTCAGTGGCTTTTTGTTGGCCTGTCCCAAAAGTCTTGGCCTGTCGCCTAGGGTGCTTGGGGAGGGATTTTGGTGAGGTGGCCTCATGGCAAGGCATCACCCTAAGTCTCTGACAGGTTCTTCTCTATCTTTATCAATTTCTTGCCTTCGTGGGGACCTTTAGCATTTTGGAGGGATCTTTCGATCAACGTCCTCACCCTCAAGGACTCATTTTTGTTTGGGTGTTAAAGTGTGGGAGATCTTATGAGGCTATCACTCCCGGGTGAGCCATTTGGTATTATGAATTGATGCTGGTAGCTGAGAATTTTGTGTGGACTTTGCTAGCCAAAATTTCACCTATTTGGAAATTAGGTGCCGGCTGAGACAGTGATGCAGCGTCAACATGCTTTTTTGTTGGTCCAAGCACCCTTTGTGGGTTTTCACTTGGACTGGGGAAGTGGCGTTATAAAGATGGTTTTCACCAACTTCCTTTTATTCGGGGCTCTTTTACTCATGACCTTTCGGCCATGTCCACCCTCTTCATCTGTTTTTTCTCACGGTACCGTTTTGGGGTTTTCACCGTGTCTTGATTTTTATTTTCATGGAACTCTTTTACTCATGGTTTTGTAACCATGCCCATCCATCATTTTTACTCATGGCGTTCTCTTGTTCAGGTATACAACATGCCCTTATTTTTCTTCTTCTTTTTTTTTTTTTTTTTTCCTATGCGAAGCCTTTTAATGTCATGCGGCAGGGACGTGCATATTAGTTTAGGGTCATATTGCTAGACCGTAGTGGTGATGAATGGCAGTTTGGGGAGGCCATGGAGTGAGTATGGTGGTGGTTTTAACTCACTTTAGGGAGATAACAAAAGGCTACCTATGAAAGGTTGATGATGTATGAATGATGTGTGAAAATTGGTGACCCGCTAGCTGACGACGAGTGTGGATGGTGAGGTGGTTCCACAGCACGGGTGAAAACCTCACTGGGGAATGATGGATGGTAATGACAAAGTGAATGAATTCACTGGGGAAGTAATGAAGGTGGTGCGTGCACACTAACGAGTCAGTTAGGGAAGGCGTGCATGATGATGCACGTAAAGGACATGTGCACATGTATGGGGGCGTGTTTATGGTCATGCCTCCTGGACCTGTGCAAAGTAGTTTATTGTCATGCGCCCAGGATGTGCACTATAGTTTAAGGTCATATAGCTTAGACCATGGCTATGCAATTTAAAGTCCTGCAGCTAGGACCATACAGTTTAGGATCGTACAACTAGACCTCTGCTACATTTTAAGTTCATATCGTTTAGACCATGCAGTTTAGGGTCGTGCACCTCGACCATTTAAGTGGGTTTTCATATAGGTGATTGTCCATGGGGGATAGGTCTGTGGACTCCCTGGGGATAAAATGGTTATGACCAGCAAGAGGTTTTGATGGAGAAGCCAACTTCATTGGGGATTAGGGAACGAGTAAGACTCCCTTAGGTGAAAGATGGTACTCCATGGGTCATGGAAAGTAACTCGACTTCTGAGGATAGGATAGCTTGGTGTGCGACTAACCCACAGAGGATTGTAGGGGTAAGCATGACTCCACGGGTATAATGGGCAATAGTATGTGTGTAACTCCGCTGAGAATGACAGACCGAAGTGTTTACGTGCCTCGATCTCACCCTCCTGATCTAGACAATTTAGCGGCACGTGTCTCGGGTCTCAAGGGAACTCGGGACTTGAGATCGCTCTCTCGAGAACCTCTCTAAAAAAAAAGGGCAGGTAGACCAACCAATGAGAGACGAATTTAAGGTGGGTTCGGGACTTATCGGGACTTACTCGGGCTGGCTCATGTGGCAGCCCTGTCACAACCCTGCCCCCTTCTACCTAACCTTCACAACGGAAGGCGACCGGGAGCGAGTTTGTGATGCCAATGTAGCGTTCATCACCCAGGTGGGGGTAAATTTAACGCCTTTATATGGTAATAAAAAAACCAAGGAAATGAACATTGCTATAAATTAAAACTTAACAAACACATTCCTGAGAAACGTATTGCATTATATTATAGATCAAAAAGTGATACAATCAAGTTCAAGGCTCCAAGGCCCATAATTACAAAATATCTAAGAACAATCTAAGCATGGCTGAGGGGCCAAAACCTACCAGATTCTTGAGCTTCTTAGAAAAGTAGCCGCTTTAGTCTTCAACTGCGGCCCGCACCTTTGACTTGTAACCTGTTGCTTTCAATATACAGGGAGGAAAATGTAATGGAATGAGCTTTGAAGCTCAGTAAGAAGATTTAGTGCTATGCATGGTTATTAAACACACTAGGGTGCAAGGAATAGTGTCATTAATCATCATTCGCAGTAGTCAAGCAATTGGTTATCGAATAAATGCAGCCGTTATACCAAGATATCTAATATAAAAGTGCATCAAACATAAGCAACACCAAGAGGCAATATAGAAGAAATCATAATTCCAATATATACATCTCATACTCACTCCCTAATACATCTACCCCTGCCAGTAGAAACCCTATCCATCAGGCTTAGCCAATCGCATTGCCTAGGGCTTCTACCCTCCCACAGGGGGGGAGGGTGATGGAAAGCAGGGCAATCCGCTTTGTAATACCAACTCATGCACACGATCCCCAGTGCACATTGGGGTTTCGACAGGCTGTTACCTTGCAAGGCATCAAACCAGATCTTATATCTCATATTATGGATCATAGGGAGCGACCCTCTTTTCTGCCTTATCATGTTCCTGTCATTGTGCAGGCTAGGAAATACACCGGCATCACTATCTTGGTGAACCCAGCTCCACTACCGGGCTCGGGTCGCACCATGTAGGAGCCAGTGTTTTCATCATTAGTCCCAGTATCCACTACCAATGGGCTAGAGTCCCAATGCGTAGTGGTCAGCATTATCATTAGTATAACAACACAATATTCACTACCAATGGGCTGTAATCCCATTGTGTAGTGGTTAGCATTTTTATCAATAAAATAGTACAACACCCACTACCAATCAGCTCGAATCTCAATACATAGTGGTTATCATTAAGGCCTCATTTCATTCCATTCATATTATTAATTCATTTGCCTCGTGGCATAGACATCACATTCTCATCATAATCGCTTCATAACATCATAATAATCATCATGGGGCATTTATTTCATGATTCATAGCATCACATTCATACATGAGCATTATCCATGGCATTTTGACCATCATAGTGAAGCTTTCTTCACGGATCAATCGTATCAATATTGGATTGTTTTACTCTTCACCTAGCACTTTGTTAAGTGGCATCATTCACTTATTCCCATTGCATATACATGGCAATTATCATGTGGCATTCGCACTCATTACTTGATCAATACATCTTCATTCCCAATTAATAACTAAGCAAGAAAGTTAGATGTTTCACTTATTGAGAAAATCAAACTTTATTCACATGGTCAAGGTGCGGCCTCAATAGTGACGAGTAATGATGTGTTGATGCATTTTCAAACATAATTCAACATTTATAGGGAATTTCAAGAATCTCAAATTATGCAACTTTATGTTCATTCACAAATCTTTTCAACGGCAGTAGATTTTGTCACAACCCTACCCCTGACCCCTGCCGGAGGGCAACAGAGCGCGGGATCGTACCGGAGGTCACGAACGTTACTCAGGTGAGAGTGGCACCACAAAAGAAAACTAGAATAGATCCATCCAATAGACAAATATCAATTCAAAAGTACAACCGTCTCATGCATTCAATGTCAAAAAGTCTTTGCAATTCCTTCAAGGCACTGCTGGCCCAAAATATACAAAATGAAATGTTCGTCATATTGTTGAGACAACCAAAAAATACTATGAAAGTCTTCAGAGGATGGCTTTCCAACTTTTAAACTTTGAGCTTCAAACTCCAAACGGCCACCCACACTGATGTCACCACTCTTCACTCTACAGATATGTAAATAAGATGGAATGAGCTTAAAGCCCATTAAGTAGATCTACACCATTGTATTTCATCATGCATAACAATGATAACAGTGTGCAATGCACATATGTGTATATATATATATATATATATATATATATATATATATATATATATATATATATCAATATGCAATGCATAATTCACAATCATATTACTTAAAGTAGAACAAATCATAGTCACAAATCTAGTAAGGCCCTACTCCCGAAGTAGAAGCCCCATCGCTCAAGTTAAGCCAATCTCGTTGCTTGAAATCTCTACCCCCATTCAGGAGGGAGGACAATCACAAGTGGGTGTCCCACTTCGTAATGCCCTCACACACACACACACACATCCCCAGTGCGCTTTCGGGTTTCGATAGGCAGTGGCCTTACTAGACACGAACCTCTCCTCATGTCCTTGACGAGAGAACGTTACACTACCATTGAGGGACCCAATGCATAGTGCCCATATAAATCTGGGGGGCGCGACCCTCTCAATTACTCACATCCTAACCCTCATCCTATCATGGAGAGTTAGGGGAAGATTGCAGCTGTCGACACCATCATTCACACAGTAGGTGCTTTTCCCAACAGGCAGTTGCTAGCACCATCATTCACATAGTAGGTGCCTATTCCATACCATATAAAAAACATGATACTAGCATTCACAGAGTAGGTATCCATTCATATATCACATTTGATAGTGGCACATCACATTTAATAGTATCACCGTGACAGTATCAAAGTAACAGTAACATTATTTCAATCAAGCCTTATCGCTTAATTTCCTGACATCAAGGACAATGACATGCGCTTACCATTTGACCTATGAAAGGTTTGAAGATAATTAGACCTTGTTTGAAGACAATGAGACCCCGTTTGACCTCTGAAAGGTTCAAAGAGGTGAGGGTTTACTGGCTGCACCCTGCGGTGCACAGGACAGCAACATACCTTGATTCATATCACTATCACTCCCAAACCGGGAAGCAATTTGTGATGGTTATAAAATCACAGTTTCAGCCAAGACGTACATATTTCTAACAAAGCTAATTTGAAAGTATTTTAATTTCATTTGGTGGTTCAAAAATTCATGCCAAAGCAGGTGATAGTTATGGATTTTATCAAAACTGCCTATAGTGACATACCTTCATAAAACGAAGTATAACTTTCAATATAAAAAGAGTTTCAAAATAGTTCCTCATACAAACTTTAGCTCATTCAAATATCTTTCAAATGGCTGTAGTTTGACTAAAAACTAACTTCATGTCATTAGTTAAAATCAGTGACCACAGTGGCATTAGTGAAGAATCTAGGAAAAACAGTCAATAGTGACATACCTTCTCATTTTGAAATATCACTTTAATTTTGTGAAGAATTTCAATAGTGGGAAATTTTTTTTTTACAGACTCATACATCCTTCCAATGGCGGTAATTTGAGGCCAATCCGACTACATTAGTCCATTCAAAAGCCTCTTCCAAGCACACATATAATTCTGAAATTTCACAGTGGCATACAATATGTCTCAAGAACACATTCCATGACCTTTATTTCAAGGTGAGGAACATGATAACAACCACTCTCTCACAATGCACACACTTAACATGCATATCTTTCATAATCTAAGAGTCATACATTCATTCTCAACATCCACCACTATCATAGAACAAGAGCCCCAACATCACATATATTTCCATTGCTCATTTCACGTGCATAAATCCCCATGCATCCTTATGACTACAATGCAATGGTGATGCATCCACTTACCTAAGCAGTAATGGCGCCTTCTCACAAACTCTTCATGCACAGCTCATACCCACCCAACAATGGCTGTGCACCAATCATTCCCAGCCTTGCCTTAGAGAGAGAGAGAGAGAGAGAGAGAGAGAGAGAGAGAGAGAGAGATGAAGGAAGGATGAGTGGCATGGGTGAGAGGGTAGCTTAAGTACTCATGAGATGGGGCAGTGGCCAAGTGGCACTAACGGTTAGGCAAGTGAAACCCAAAGCATGACAAGTCGCGTACACTCTTCATGCACGCCAGAGCCATGCGATGCGCCTTGTCCCTTCTTTAGTCGGCAATGCCCACATGACGTTGCCCATCCATCAGCTCACACACGCATGCGGCGTTACCATTCCCCTTCTATCGCCGCGTGCGCCTTCTCTCCTTCATGTTTATCACCGTGCCCCTTCATTGCACCTATTCACTGTGCGCTCGCCTGCTCCACCGCTAGCTCCCATCACCGCGCATCTACCTCCGCATGCCTCTCCTATGCCTACATATCGCGAACACCATTGCAGCACGACACACACTGCTATGCGCCCCATCATCGTGTGACGCACACTGCTATGCGCCCCATTGCCGCGCGACTCTTCTCTCTTTCTATCGCCACGTGGCCCACACTCTACTTATCATGTCGTGCGTTGAATCGGTCAGGATAGTCCGGGTCCTTACAAATTTGGGGCATTTAGGCATCATTCACTTGGTCGAAAATGCGGCCCAAATAGGTTCACATTTGCTGGGAGTTTACAACAATTGTGGCAGTGACATATCTCACATAAGGGGCCATATATCATGATGCAAGAGGCTAACTTTAATTAGACCTGTGCATCTTTTGCTGAAACTGATTTGGGCCCATGTGGGCACAGTTTTGCTAGTGAAAAGCATCGAGCAACATTCCTAACTTTTCCTGGAAATTCTGTGTCATCGCCGTGTTACTTACTTATGAATTAACTTAAGTCTCAATGAATAAGTCACTGCCACAATGAATAAGCTTGCAAGTTTGGCTTTAATTTCCTTAAATTTACAATTCATTCTCAACCATTTATTCTACTCTATTTCGTTCATTCTCCATTCATTCTTTCCATTGACGATGTTCCATTAAATTCTAACTAAGCTGAAGGAACATAACTCTAAACCCACTTACTTGCTCACGGTGCTCCACACTCCTTTAACGTAGTTGCCTTCATCCCAAAGGCCTCCTCACGACGATAGCACTCCCATGACTATGGTGCAGGCACATGCATGATGATGGGTAGAGGGCGCTATTTAAATAAACAGGGGTAGGTGAGGGTTGGTGGGAGTTGGTGAGGCTTACTGTGGCTGACGTCGAGGTTAGTGAGGAAGAAAAGTTAGCAGGCGTCCACCACACGGTGCATTTTTTACAAAAGCGGCGCAGCTCGCCCATCGTCCAATGCCTAACGCATGTGGCGATCACCTCATCTTACGCTGGCGGTGACACTCTACCTTCCGCTTGGCGATAGCTTGCCTCTCTCCCTCTTCTCTTTGTCGCGTCCTTAATGCAAGCTGCGATAAGCTCACAGCGACACTCCAGTCGATGATACCTTATTTCACATATGACGTTAATCTCCTTTACGCGCGACGATGCTTCTTATGCCTTTCACGCACGACGATACTCCTTGCTCTCACACGGCGTTACCCTTCTTCACTCTTAGAAGCAACGATAGCTTCCATGCTAGGTCCAAACACTCAGACAGCGCTAACCTTTGCTCTTAGCGCCGAGTCTCAATGCGTAGTGGTCAGCATTATCATTAGTATAACAACACAGTATCCACTACCAATGGTCTCTAGTCCTACTGCATAGTGGTTAGCATTTTTATCAATAAAACAATACAACACCCACTACCAATGGGCTCAGGTCCCAATGCGTAGTGGTTATCATTAAGGCCTCATTTCATTCCATTCATACCAGTTAATTCATTTGCTTCATGGCATGTACACCACATTCTCATCATAATCACACCATAACAGCATGGTAATCATCACGGGGCACTTATTTCATGATTCATAGCATCACATTCATACATGAGCATTGTAATTGGAATTTATACCATTATCAGGAAGCTTCCATCATGAATCAATCGTATCAATATTGAGTCGTTTTACTGTTCACTTAGCACCGTGTTAAGTGGCATCATTCACATATTCCCATTGCATATACATGGTAATTATCTTGTGGTATTCACACTCAGTACTTGATCAATACATCTTAATGCTTCAATTAATAACTAAGCAAGAAAGTTAGATGTTTCACTTATTGAAAAAATCAAACTTTATTCACAACCTCAAGGTGCAGCCTCAAATGAGCTATAGTGACGAGTAATGATGTGTTAATGCATTTTCAAAAATAATTCAACATTTATAGGGAATTTCAAGAATCTCAAGACATGCAACTGTACGTTCATTCACAAATCTTTACATCGACGGCAGATTTGGGGCATTTAGGCATCGTTCACCTGGTTGAAAATGTGGCTAAAATAAGTTCACAGTAGCTGGACGTTTACAGCAATTGTGGCAGTGACATATCTCGCATAAGGGGCCATATATCATGGTGCAAGAGCAAACTTTACCTAGACCCATACATCTTTCGTTAAAACTGATTTGGGCCCAAGCGGACGCCATTTTGCTAATGAAATGCACCGAGCAACATCCCTTACTTTTGCTGGAAATTCTATGTGTCATCATCGTGTTACTTACTTGTGAATTAACTTAAGTCTCAATGAATAATCTTGATAAAGGGTTCTTTAATTTCCTTAAAATTTCCAATTCATTCTCAACCTTTTATTCTACTCTATTTCATTCATTCTCCATTCATTCTCCATTCATTCTTTGCATTGACGATGTTCCATTAACTTCTCACTACATTGAAGAATATAACACTAAACCCACTTACTTGCTGACGGTGCTCCCCACTCCCTTCGCGCAGTCGCCTCCATCCTAGAGGCCTCCTCACGATGATAGCACTCCCATGTCTTTGGTGCAAGCACGCGCACAGCGATGGGTATAGGGCGCTATTTAAAGACGCAGGGGTAGGTGATGGTTGATGGTAGTTGGTGAGCCTTGCTGTGGCTTACGATGCGGTAGGTGAGGAAGAAAACTATAGCTGGCGTCAGATGTACATAAGGTTTATGACAAAAGCGGCGTGGCACTGAACCTGTCGGCCATCTTCCAATGCCTAACGCTTGCGTCAATCGCCTCCTCTTGCACTCGCGATGATACTCTACCTTCTCTCTGTCGCGTCCTTAATCCAGACGATGATAAGCTCATAGCGACGCCTTAGTCAATGACACCATGTTCCACCTATGGCGTTATTATCCTTTACGCACGGCGATGCTTCATACACCTTTTGCACTCGACGATAGTCCTTGCTTGCATGTGGCGTAACCATTCTTCACTCTTACGCATGGTGATAGCTTCCATGCTAGGTCCAAACACTCAGATGACGCTAACCTTTGCTCTTAGCGTCAGTTGTGCGCTTCCATATTTCTTGACTCCCTTCTCTCTCTCTAGTGCCGTGAGTGGTCTGGTGCAATTGAATTGCAGTCCTTACATCATCCTCCTCTTAAAAGGAATTTTGTCCCCAACATCATTGATCAAGGAGGTGGGGGTATTTTTCCCTAATTTCATCCTCTCGTTCCCTTGTTGATTGGTCATTTGAGTGATATTGCCATTGCACTCGGACCAGAGGAATCTTCTCATTGTGTAATACTTGCAATTTTTGGTCGTTCAACATAGCTCAGGTCCTCCCCGAGCAAGATTGGTTCGTGTTTCAAAACATGGGACGGTTCGGGTTGATATTTCCTCAATAGGGACACATAGAAGACATTATGGAGGTTGACAAAATCAGGTGGCAGGGAAAGTCGGTATGCCATTCTCCCAATCCTTTCCAGAATCTCAAAAGGCCCAAGGAATCATGAGCTTAATTTCCCTTTCTTACGAAATCTTGTAACGCCCTTGGTTGGCGATACCTTCAAGAAGACCCAGTCTCCTACCTCAAACCCGAGGTCTCTCGTGCGATTATCGACGTAACTCTTTTACCGACTTTGGGCTGCCTTGAGTTGTTCTTTAATTAAGGAGATCCTTTTAGAGGTTAGCTGAACTATTTCGGGCCCTAATAATTTCCTTTCGCCTACTTCCTCCAGGCAGATGGGCGACTTGCACTTCCTCCCATACAAGGCCTCGTAAGGTGCCATCTGGATGCTAGCTTGAAAGCTATTGTTGTAAGCAAATTCTACTTGGGGTAGATGGTCATCCCAAGTTCCTCTAAAATCAATGACACATGCTCTCAACATGTCTTCCAAAGTATGGATGGCCCTTTCTGAATGCCCATCTGTTTAGGGGTGAAAAGCGGTGCTAAAAGTAAGCTCAGTCCCCAGGGATGATTATAGACTTGCCTAAAACCTAGAAGTGAACCTGGGGTCTCTGTTGATAAAATGTTGATTAGAATCCCATGAAGTTTCACAATTTCTCTAATGTATAGCTAGGCCAACTTATCCAATGTATAGGTCGTGTGAACCGGTAAGATGTGAGCAGCCTTAGTCAGTCGGTCCACCATGAACCAGATATTATCATGCCCTACATTAGATCTTGGTAAACCAGAGACACAATCCATTACGATGCATTCCCATTTCCACTTTGGTATGGGCAGGGGCTGTAATAATCTAGCAAGTTTCTGATGTTCAGACTCCACTTGTTGACACGTTAAAAATTTAGCCACAAACTACGCCACGTCTCTCTTCATGTTGTTCCACCAGAATGCTCTTTTCAAATCCTGGTACATCTTCGTACCCCTAGGATGTATCATGTAACGAGAGTGGTGTGCTTCCTTCAGAATGGCTCTTTTTACACTTTCATTATTAGGAACACATACTCGACCCTTAAAACTTAACAGTCCATCACTACCTCCAGAAAAATCCACTTTCCCTTTTTGTTCTTCAAAGATTTTCATTAGGTAGAGAACTTCTTTCTGAGTAGCTCGGACGTGTTGGAAATGTTGGGGCTCCACCCTTAGACATGACAGTACTTCACTTCCTTCACCGAGAGGTTGAGATGGGTGCCATTCCACTACATCCTTCAACAACTTCATTTCTCGCACCATCAATTGTGCCATAGGGACCACGGTTTTCCAGCTTAAGGCATCAGCTACTATATTAGTCTTACCTGGTTGATATTCGATTGTGCAGTCATAGTTCTTTAGTAGATCCACCCATATTCTTTGCCTCATGTTCAACTCTTTTTGAGAAAACAGGTACTTGGGACTTTTGTGGTCGGTGAACACCTTAAACTGGGCTCCATAAGGGTAGTGCCTCCAGATTTTTAGTGCAAATATTACTGCCACGTGTTCCAAGTCGTGAGTAGGGTAGTTTTGCTTGTGCAACTTTAATTGTCTGGAGGCATAAGCAATAACCTTACCTCTACGTTAGTATACTCCCGAGCCCTTTATGAGATGCATCAGTATAAATCACGAAGGCTTCATTTCCTTCTAGAAATCCCAGGATTGGGGCGGTGATCAGTCTCTTTTTAAGTTCTTGAAAACTTCTCTCACATTCTTCCGACCATATGAATTTCACGTTCTTCTAGGTCAGCCTAGTTAGGGGAAGTGCCATCTTTGAGAATCCCTCTACAAAGCACCTATAGTATCCGGCTAACCCCTGGAAACTATGAACTTCAGTCACATTTGCTGCCCTCTCCCATCGAAGGACGGCTTCAATCTTGGAAGGGTCGACTGTGATCCCATCCTCTGAATCAGGTAGGTTACGCTAGGAAGCTAAAACTCACTTTTACTAAATTTGGCATACAACTTTTCTTACTTTAAAGTTTGCAAAACAGATCTTAAATGTTTCTCATATAACTGCCAGCCTTTTGCGTATACTAGAATATTATCAATAAAGACCACCACAAACTTATCTAGAAATGGTTGGAACACCCTGTTCATTAGATCCATGAATGTAGTAGGGGTATTGGTTAATCCAAATAGCATCACAAGGAACTCGTAATGACTGTATCTAGTTCAGAAAGCAGTCTTTGGGATGTCTCCTTCCTTCACCCTTGGTTGGTGATATCCTAATCAAACATCGATCTTAGAAAATACTTGGGCTCCCTGGAGTTGATCAAAGAGGTCGTCAATTCTGAGTAGAGGGTATTTATTCTTCACCGTCACTTGGTTCAACTACATATAGTCAATACACAACCTTAGGGACTCATCCTTCTTCTTCACAAATAGAGTTGGTGCCCCACAGGGGGACACGCTGGGTTAGTTGAACCCCTTATTCAATAATTCCTATAGCTTCTCTTTCAACTCCTTCAATTCTGCTGGAGCCATTCTATGTGGGACTTTAGAGATGGGTGCAGTGCTTGGGGCTACATCTATCTCAAAGTCAATTTCTCTTACTGGAGGTAGGGATGACAACTCTTTGGGAATAAATCGGGGTATGATTTTACCACTGGTATTCCTTCTAGCCGAGACAAAACACCCCTATTCTCTACTACATAAGCCAGATACCCTACACATATCTTAGTCAAAAGGTGAGAGGCTCGAAGGGCAGAGATAAAATGCAAAGGAGAAGTATCATTAATGCCCTCAAAGTGTAATTCTATTTGATTAGGTTGTTTAAAGGTCACTATCTTCTTATGACAGTCGACAGTGGTACGGTGCATAAACAGCTAATCCATACCCTGGATGACATTAAAGTTTTGAATATCTAGATGAATTAGATCTACTGGCAGATCACAACCATCAATTGAACCTTACACTACTTATACACTCTATCTGACTCCATAGAGCCTCCCACTGGTGTGCATACCACCAAAGTGTAATTAAGGTGTGCTAGTACAATATTCAAATGGCAAGTAAAATAGGGTGCAACAAACGAGTTTGGAGATCCAGGGTCAATTAAGGCTTTAGCTTTAGCATCACAAATTGAGAGTGTACATCGGATTTCTGAGGTGGACGCATTGACCTCTTTCTTTGTGAGGGCGAACACTCGTCCTTGAGACTTTGGGCTATCCTCAATCTTCATCATAGGGCAGTCCCTAGCCCAGTGACCCGGCTTGTCGCATCTTAAGCACACATTCTTCTTCCGGTAACATTCTTTGGCAGTGTGGCTATCCTTCCCATAGTAGGTACAAATCAGGCATCGATCATTGCTCGTTCTGCCAAGGGAATTCCTCTGGGTTCTCAGGTTTAACTGATATGGCCTCCTTCTCACTTCTCTTCTTGGAATTTGTTGAGGTGTCTTCTCGAGCCTCCCCGACGATCCAGCCTTCATTCTTCCTTCCTTCCTCGATCAGTGGTCATCAAAGTCTCTTTCGATCTTCAAGGCGAAGTCTACAATCAGGGCGTATGACTTTAAGTTGGTCGGCATCACTCTACCCCTTATGTCCGACCATAGCCCCTTCCCAACTTGGCCGTCTTCCGTGCCTTGGTGTTTACAATAGGGGACACGTACTTAGAGAGCTCTACAAATCTGGCGGCATATTGTTCTTCAATCATGTTTCCCTGCTGGAGCTCTATAAATTATACTTCTTTCCTCTCCTTGACTGAATCTGGAAAGTATCATCAAAGGCTGTCAGAAATTTCTCCCAAGTGGGTTCGGTCCCTAACTCCCTCCAAGTTTGGTTTAGTGAATTCCACCAGTGTTCGACTTCTCCTTCGAGCATGAATGTCCCAAGTCTAACTTTCTGCTCATCTGAGCAGTGCAACACTTCCAAAATCTTCTCTATCTGCCACTTCCATCTTTTGGCCTTCTCTACTTCTTCTTGCCCCAGATAGGTTGGGGGTGTTAGCCTTCTAAACCTCTCAATCAAGATACTATCACCCTGCGTCGGGGTAGGCGTCAACTGAACTAGCATCGAGTCTTTCATCTTCTAGGTCATGGCCCCTAGAGTCCTATAGAATTCACTGAGTGTCTCGGTGATCTCATTGCTGGAACTCACATTGTGGATACAACCTCTTGGCATCTTTAACCTAACCACAGAAGCACCCAGTCACTTTTCTACCCCAAAGATATTCTAAAGACTCCCCTAAACTCCCTAGGACAAAGACCCTATCCTGGCTGGTCTGATACCATAACTGTCACGACTGCCCAATCTACCTAACCTTCACAACGGAAGGAGACCGGGAGCAGGTTCGTGGTCCTAATGTAACATTTATCACCCAGGTTGGGGTAAATTTAACGCCTCTATATAGTAGTCAACAACCCAACGATATGAACATTGCTATAAATTAAAACTTAACAAGCACATTCCTGAGAAAGGTATTACATTATATTTGTTGTTCAAAAAGTGATACAACCAAGTTCAAGGCTCCAACACCCATATTTACAAATCTCTAAGAACAATCTAAGCTGGGCTAAGGGCTTAAAACCTACAAGGTTCTCGAGCTTCTACAAAACGTAGCAGCTTCAGTTTTCAGCTCCGACCCACACCTCTGACTTATAACTGGTTGCTTTCAATCTACAAGGAGAAAAATGTAATGGAATGAGCCTTGAAGCTTAGTAAGTTGATCTAGTGTTATGCATGAGTATTAAACACACTTGTGTGTAAGGAATAGTGTCATTAATCATCATTTGCAGTAGTCGAGCATATTCGTTATTGAATCAATGTAGTCGTTATAACAAGATATCTAATATAAAAGTTCATCCAACGTAAGCAACACCTGACAAGCAATACAGGGGAAATCATAGTTCCAATATATATATCTCATACTCACTCCTTAATTCACCTACCCCTACTAGTAGAAGCCCTATCCATCAGGCTAAGCCAATCGCATTGCTTAGGGCTTCTACCATCCCACAGGGGGGGAGGGTGATGAGAAGCGGGGCAATCCGCTTCGTAATACCCTCAACTCACGCACACAATCCCCATCATGCAATGGGGTTTCGACAAGCCGTCACCTTGCAAGGCATCAAATCAGATCTCATAACTCATATTATGGATCATAAGGAGCGATCCTCTTTTCTCCCCTAGCATGTTCCTGTAATTGTGCAGGCTAGGGAATACGTCGGCATCACTATCTCGATCAACCTAGCTCCACTACTGATATGCTCAGGTCCCACTGTGTAGCAGCCAGTGTTCTCATCATTAAGCCCAGTATCCACTACCAAAGGGATCGAGTCTCAATGCACAGTGGTTAGCATTATCATTAGTAAAATAACACAGTATCCACTATCAATGGGCTCTTGTGCCACTACATAGTGGTTCGCATTTTTATCAATAAAAAAGTACAACACCCGCTACCAATCGGCTCGGCTCCCAATGCATAGTTGTTATCATTAAGGCCTCATTTCATTCCATCCATACCAGTTAATTCATTTGCCTCATGACATATACATCACATTCTCATCTTAATCGCATCATAACAACATGATAATCATCACGGGGTATTTATTTCGTGATTCATAGCATCACATTCATACATGAGCATTATCAATGCCATTTTGACCTTTATCATGATGCTTCCATCATGAATCAATCGTATCAATATTGCGTCGTTTTACTCTTCACCTAGCACTTTGTTAAGTGCCATCATTCACATATTCCCATAGCATATACATGGCAATTATCATGTGGCATTCACACTCATTACTTGATCAATACATCTTAATGCTTCAATTAATAACTAAGCAAGAAAGTTAGATGTTTCACTTATTGAGAAAATCAAACTTTATTCACAACATCAAGGTGCAGCCTCAAATGAGCAATAGTGATGAGTAATGATGTGTTGATGCATTTTCAAACATAATTCAACATTTATAGGGAATTTCAAGAATCTCAAAACATGCAACTTTATGTTCATTCACAAATATTTACATCAACGGCAGATTTGCGGCATTTAGGCATCATTCACCTGGTCGAAATGTGGCCAAAGTAGGTGCACAGTTACTAGGACTTTACAGCAATTGTAGTAGTTACCTATGTCGTATAAGGGGCTATATATCATGGTGCAAGAGGCAAACTTTAACTAGACCTATACATCTTTCGTTAAAACTGATTTGGGACCAAGCGAACATCGTTTTTCTAGTGAAAATCACAGAGCAACATCCCTAACTTTTGCTTGAAATTCTATGTGTCATTGTCGTGTTACTTACTTATGAATTAACTTAAGTCTCAATGAATATGCTTGCAAGTTTGGCAAGAAAAAGGATTCTTTAATTTCCTTAAAATTTACAATTCATTCTCAACCATTTATTCTAATCTATTTCATTCACTCGCCATTCATTCTTTCTATTGACGATGTTCCATTAAATTCTAACTAAGCTGAAGAGCATAACACTAAACCCACTTACTTGCTCACGGTGCTCCCCACTCCCTTCATACAGTTGCCTTCATGCCAGAGGCCTCCTCACGACGATAACACTCCCACAGCTATGGTGCAGGCACGTGCACGGCGATGGGTAGAGGGCGCTATTTAAAGACGTGGGGGTAGGTGAGGGTTGTTGGGAGTTGGTGAGGCTTACTGTGGCTGACATCGCGGTAGGTGGGGAAGAAAATGGTAGTGGGTGTCAGCCACACGACGTGTTTCTGATGAAAGCGGCGTGGCCTTGACCATACCGGCCATCGTCCAACTCCTAACGCGTGAGACGATTGCCTCCTCCTACGCTCGCGACGATACTCTACCTTTCACGCGACGATAGACTGCCTCTGTCCTTCTTCTCTCTGCCGCATCTTTAATCCTTGCGACAATAAGCTCGTGGTCATGCTCCAGTCGACGATACCTTGTTTCACGCACGGCGATGCTTCTTACGCCTTTCAAACACGGTGATACTCCTGCATTACCATTATTCACTCTTACACGCGATAATAGCTTCCATGTTTAGTCCAAACACTCAGACGGTCCTAACCTTTACTCTTTGCGCCGGTCGTGCACTTCCGTATTTCTCGAGTCCCTTCTCTCGCTCTACTGTTGCAAGTTGTCTGGTGCAATCAAATTGTGGTCATTAAACATCATCTTAGATCAAGGAGAAAGCCCCCCAGTCACAAAATTGTTCGGAATTGCCTCCCTTGGCCTGTATTTTCCTGTTTCTGCAAGCGCACACATATAGAAAATGTTACAAGACAAGTGGGACCCCACCTTGCCTTTAGGCGAACGTACACAAGCGTGCACATTCAAAAAAGAAGAAGAGAAGAGTGAGAGTAGAAAGATTAGGATTATAAGAATTTGACCAGACGGTGAAACTGACATAGTGACTAAACTAGCAAGTAATTGAGCTTACATGGCAGTATGACGGACTCAGTGACTCAGACCGGCTCAACAGAATTACAACTGGACGACATAATAAATATTGACTAGCTTGACACGATGGTTAGTCCGTCATGACAGCAAAGCGGTCACAGTAACTCTGACCAGCACAACGACATCACTGTTAGACAACTGGACTACCTTTGAATGCTAGTCTCCACCTCTCTTGCTAGTCTCCACCTCAGACGGCGATGGCTTCTGTCGGCTATGACGTGAGGAAGAAACGTCAGGAGGAAACATAGGCAGCAATAGGCTTCCATCGGCTGTGACATAAAAAGAGGTTGATGAGACTCAGGCGGCGATGGTCCTCCATAGGTTGTGACATAAAGAGAGAAGAGAGAAAAATAACGTAGGTGGCAATGTGCTTCCGCCGTCTGTGATAGAAGAGAGAAGGAACACATGCGGCAATAGGCTTGCGCTTGCGGTGTTAGAATAAAGAGGAGAGGGAAAGAACATAAGCAGTGATAGGTTTCCGCCATCTGTGATAGAAGAACAAGGATGGAAAGCAGAGGCAGCACTAAGCTTGCGATGGCTGTGATATAAGAGAAGAAAGAGAGAGAAAGCACAGGCGGCGATAGGCTTGCGCCTTCTATGACAAAAGAGAGAAAGGAGAGAATTTTGATAGAGGCCAGACCCGCCACTCGGGCTAAGGCCTAGCACACTGTTCATGTCTCATGAGCAGGAAGGCATCACACCAGACGATAGGTCCGCCATCCGTGAATGGAGAAAGAAAGAGGAGCAGGGAAAGTGAGACATGATAAGCTAGAGGTGGGAGAGAGAGAAATAGATATAGATGAAAGAAGGAAAGAAAAAGGGAGAGATGAGAGAGAAAAAAGAGAGAGATAGAAATGAGAGAGAAAAGAGGATGAAGAAAGAGAGAGATGAGAGAGAATTAATGGTTTTTCGTGATTTCTTCACTGTGGTGCAATGAGCATGCTGTCACGATTGTGTGGCAACAAATGGGACGTGATTTGCAGCCCAAAAGAAGATTTTACAACTTTTGGGTTTTTACTAGAATCTATAATTCGGAGGCAGGAATTTATAGTCACCTTCGTGTGCAAAATCCAACCATTCATCATGTATAGGGTTTGGACCAATGCTAGCCATGAACCTTACGCACATGATGGAATTGATTTCACGTTGAACCGATTGCAACCACCATGATTTGGCCGCTCAAGAGAGGCATGTCACTGCTGAATTTTCTGTAACTTTTTCACAGATGAGAAACTTCTCTCTAGTTTTTCTCCCTGCTCAAGTGTTGTCACAGGGCGTACCACATATCGAAGCGCTTGTCTTGACGAGACGAACACGCTCACAAAATTTGAGCATGATCCGACTCGAGACGGTTGATATATGGGCCTTGAAAGTCACTACCCATGACTGTGAAAACAGTCACCTTTAATAGTGTTTTAGTGTAGGGTGACTACACGGGAATAATTGCGGCTCCTCTTGTTTCAATATTTTTCTCATAACTTTATCCTAGAGTGTCTGATTAAGAAAAAACTTGACCCATGAGGGTTTTCAACCATACTGGATCCAATGGTGGTGGTCCCATAGCTGTTTGATGCACCAAAAACATAGTTCTAGTTGTACGGGCTCGTTTCAAGGTGCAAGATGAAATTTTTTCGAAATTGTTTCTTTGTGTTCACTGCCTTAGAAATGTCGGATTACGACGAAACTTGGCAGGTGGCTTTTTGGAGTACTTATGTCGATCAGGGACCAAGGTGCTGAAAAATGTGTTTGCCCCACTGAGTGTTGTGCTTCGAGGGAAGCGAGAAGGACAAAATTTGAAAAAATTCCTTCAGCTTTATTACTTTTTTTTCTTCCTAGCCACAAGACCACGTGAACGCCGAGAAGATTCATACAATGTTGCAACTAAGTTGCTCAGACCTTGGGATGCATTATTCGCAGGTCCATCCGTGGAGACTTTAGGGGGGAGAAGAGCCTTGTTTGGGGGATCCTATTGAAGACCTCACCCTCAAGGGACTAGTTGTGATTCTAATAGCTGAGGATTTTGTATGGACCTCGTTGAACAGAATCACGCCCATATGGCAATTGAGTGCCATGTGGAAGGGCATTGTTACCATTTGGTCTGGGTTTGTTTATATCCTCTGGTGTTGAGACACGTTTTAAGGATTCTTTGAATAGTATGCTGAAGGGCTTTTGTTGGTGCCGTCTTCTTTGTGCATCAATTACTCCTTGGTGAGTAGAGTACCTCAGTTTATCGAGGTGACCAGCTTTAGGTATAACCCCTACCCACCGCTGTGTAGTTCCGACAATCAAGATACCTCTTGATCCTGATTACCGCACTAAAGTCATGGCTGACTTAGCTTTCTTGGGGGATCTTCAACATTTGTGGAGTGTGTTAGTAACCTCTTGGGAATGATGCTCTTCTTCATGAGACTTGTCTTGCTTTCTTAACAAATCTTTTGTTCATTGAGTCCTTCTTGTAAATAGAATCAAGCTATCAGAATCTTTCCTTGAAGCTCATATTTTTTAGTATTGGTATTGTGACACCAGGGATTTTTCTTTTTAAATGGGGGCTGAAATCACTTGTGGAGGCGAGTGCTGCAGCAACCTGCTTATTTGTTCAAGCGTCTTTTGTGGATTTTCACTTGGACTTTGGGAAGCAGCGCCTATTTGAAGACATTTTTCATCACCTTGGTCCTCGATGCGGAATAAAGGGATAAGCCGATCAATAAAGCCTAACAAATAGTGGAAATTCTGAGAGTCTCAGAATGGCCCCAAAACTGGTCAAGAGCTTCCTGAGGACGCCTAAAAGTCTCCTTCCATGTTTCTTCACATTCCGACAAGGCAGTGCCGACTGAGATATAGATTTGGCAGAATTAGCCTCTAGAACCCTAAAACGAATTCTATAACTAGAACTATGGTTTCAGTGCGTCAACTTGGTATGGGACTACTGCCTTTGGATCCAGCACTGTTGAAAACCCTTAGGGTTCAAATTTCAGCTTAAACAGACATTCCAAGAAGAAGTTATAGGCAAAAGAGTGAAATAGGAGGAGCCGCACACTATTCCCATGTGGCCACCCTGCAACTCAACTCCATTGAAGGGTTAGTCACGAACAGTGACTTTTGATGCTCATATCTCACCCATCTCAAGTTTGATCGTGCTCAAATTTTGTGAGCATGTTCGTCTCGTCAAGATGAGCATTTCGATAGCACAAACAAACGTTAGCTAGAGGTTGCTGATCTGTGAAGAAAGTTGCACACAAATCAGCAGCGTCCCACCTTGCTAGAGTGGCCAAATCACGCTGCTCGTGAACCCGATCGACGTGAAACCAATTCCATCCCTTGAATAAGGTCTATGTCTATCTCTCGTCAGAACCCCGTACATGATGAACGTTCAGATTTCGCACACGAAGCCGATGAGGTGACTAGAAATATCGGTGCCGAAATTTCAGACTCCAGCAAAAACTCTGAAGTTGAAAAATCTTCCTCCGGACACTGAATGGAGCTGCAATTTATGCCACGTAATTGTGACAACATGCTTAATGTGATTCATTGAAGAAATCACTGAAAAAAATCAAGGAACGAGCACACTATCGATCCAAAATTTCAAGATTCATCCAAATTTGAAGACACATGATAGTGCCCTAAAACACGATCCATGGTGTGAAGTTTGTTTCAAATCGATCATCATACCGAGCCCTATCAGAAACTAATAATCTTTCGATCAAAGGGGCATAAGAATAATCCCGGATCATCCATGAAAAATCACGTACGTTTCAGGGCAGCAAAGGGACTGTTTTGAAATTCCACAAATTGTTAAGAAGGGGCAAATCTATTATTTTTCACCCTATTTTCCTAATTATTTTAATTTAATTAAATCTTAATTTTTGGTAATCAGGTTTAATTTTGATCAATCCACCCATGTTTGGGCACAACTCTATATATACCATGTACTATCATTGTTCGCAAGACGCTTGAACCCTTCGCAAAAAGAGAATTTTTACTTAATAGACTTCCCTTTCTTTCTTATTATTGGGTCACATTTGGAGAGAGAGAGAGGAAGGAGAGAGAAACTTTTGGATTGGTACCCTATGGCTTAAGGTAAATCTTTCTTCTCTTCTTTTCTTTTCTTTCATTTTCCTCTTCTTTTTCTTCTTCGCTCTTCTTCTACTTTTTCTTCTTCTCTCTCTTCTTCTTCTTTTTCTTCTTCGTCTGAACTCCCCTCAGAGGCCATGAATGGCAGTGGCAATGCGGTGCGTGCCTCTTACTTCTTTCTCCCTCTTGTGGTTTCCCAGATCGTGCGTGGCGATGGTCGCGCCATGTGCGAACTGCTTGCCCCTTCAGTAAGTTTTATCTCTCAGCAAGGCTCATAGATGGCGATGCTCATCACCATACGTAGAGTTGTCCTCGACATCTCAATGAAGAGCACAGATGGTGAAACTTATTGCCGCCCATAGGGGTCTCCCCCTGTTGTGCGCCTATCACAGACAGCGAGGCCAATCACCACCCGCGAGGGGTCGTGGCTACACCTATCGCCATCTGCGAGCTTCCTTCACAAGCTTGAAGACTTTCGCCGTCCATGAGCTCCCTTCACGCGCTCAATGCTTCGTGAGTTTTCTTCGTGAGCTCGATGCCTATCGCAGTCCGTGAGCTCCCTTAGTGCGCTCGGTGCCTATCGGTGTCCGTGAGCTTCATTCGTGCGCTTGATGCCTATCGTCGTCCGTGGGCTTCCTCCGTGAGCTCGGTGCCTATTGCCATCGACGAGATTTCTTCATGCGCTCGGTGCCAATCGGCGTCCGCGAGCTTCCTCTATGCGCTCAATGCCTATCACCGTCCGCAAGATTTCTTCGTGCGCTCGGTGCCTATCACCATGCATAGGATCCTCTTTGCATCCCACGACAATCGTTGTGCGCTTCACATGAAGTTATCACTGCTTGCGAAGGGACATGCCGCCTTTTCATGTTGCCCACAACGATGCCTAACGCTGACTGTCTTTCACTGTCTTCTGCCTTTTACTGTGAGCAGTAGTGTCTAGCACCGTCAGGACCTCCTCCCTTTATCGTCTCGTGCCTTCTCCTCATTCTCTGCCCTTCTCACTTGGCTGAGGATAGACTCAGTCTAGCGTTGCCATAGCGGTTTGGCTGTCGAGCAGTATTGTCGTTGTACTGATCCTGAGTACCATGCCTCTCTTACTGCCACACCAGATTAGGATAGTCATATCCACCTTGGTTTCGATTAGTATTGCGGTCGTGTCGGTCTGAGTTATCATGCCCGTCTTGCTACCACTCTGAGTCGGTCATTGCACTGGTCCAGCTACCATGCTAGTTCTGTCTCCTTATCGTGTCCCCTTTTCTTTTCTCCTCTCATTTAATCCCACTTCTTTTCATCACCCTAACTTCTCACCTTCTCATCCATATGAAAGTCAATTGCCCTAAGACAAGGGTGGATCCTTTAGCTCATTTGTCTTACAAATTAACCATAGTAGCGTTGTTAGGAGATTGCAGGACAAGAGAGGCGATTCCGACCTAGCTGAGGCAGCTGGGGGCCTTTCTACTGTGATCTAAGAGGGCGCCTGCATGAGTCATCTTGAGTAAGTCACAGGCCCAGGTGAGGTTGACGCCCACCTCACATCCCAAATTCCTCTCTCACTAGTTGGACACCTGCCCTTGTACTGTGAACGAGGTTCCCGAGAAAGCAGTCTAAAGTGCTGGGTCTTCCAAACTCAAGACACATGTCACCTGATCATCTAGATCTAAGTAGGTGAGATCGAGGCACCTAACCAGCATGGCGACTCCATTGGGGACTTATTACCCCTTTTGTCGGTTCGCTCTTATTTAATCGGTATCACCTTTTACTTTCTGCATTACTTTTTATGGGATCTTGGTTGTTCAACCCGTTCATCCAAGTCGGGGATTTTCTCATCCCCATACTTGTGACCGTCTCAGGCAAGCGAGCTGCTCAAACATCCTTCCCCATCAAGGCCCCTTGCATTGGTAGCACATCCGCTGCCGCAGACAATACGCACCCAGCTATTGACAAGCCCCTTTCCAATCATATTGCTGACGTTTGCAGGAAAGCTGCTCTGCCCACTCTCGTGAAAGGAAAGCAAGTTGCCATCGCTTCTGAGGTAGCCGCAAGGGCACCCCCCGAACTTCTTCGCTACCCTGAACCTCTGCACCTGGAGGCTAGGCATACAGAGGCGGATACCCTACGGCCTCCACCTCTCGCACACACCTATATGCTCGTGGTCCAACAACTCGAGCCACACCTCGGGGCAACTTTCATGCTGCCTCGAACTTGGGTTCGAGGCTAGGCCTTCTCGAGCAAAACCTTGCTTGCGTCAAGCATCCCACAGCTCAGAGCAGTGCCTGTTCGACTCCAGGTCGAGCACACGAGGGCCAATCGCTCTATCCTCCCTCTCACCACACACAGCTTCACCGTGTGAGAGATAGGTTCCTACTAGTCCCTCACAGACACTAGCTCATGGGTCTCCACCTCCTAAGGTCTGACCAGTTGAGCTAACGGGGCTGACCCCCAAGTCACCTGGATGGCTAACCCTAAAGGTGCACATGCACCGACTTTGCAGGTTCCTCCCCGGTCCAGACTCAAGCGGAGTCATGAACCAGCTCTTTCTTCTGTCACTCTTCCATCACCAGGTAAGCACCTCGAGACCTGGTACTCAAAGGTTTTCCTTAAGAGTACCATCTTCAGTCGGTTGCCTCAAGTCAGACATGCTCCCAGGCCTCACAAGTGAATCCGGGGTAATGGCCTGATGTCTGACAAAAGCTTGTAGCCTCCAAGGCAGCGTCCCAGGTTGCCCTCTGCCCGTGGACCCTATTCATTGCTCCAACTAATCTACAAGGCCCTCTTCTGCTCAAGAAATACGGGGCAGTTCAAGCCTCAAGCTCGGCTCTGAAGTGAGGTACATAATAACCACAAGATTAAGAAGAAGAAAGGTCTACAGATCCTGATCAAAGAAGCCCCTAAGGAAGTCGAGGTTACCACCTTTGATGACCTTCTGCCTTATAATCCCTTCCACCCTCTGCGGATCAGAGAGCCTGAGCAAGTCTAAGAATATTCGTCGGTGATCACTGTCGAGAAGCCACGGTCCCAAGACCATCAAGAACCGGTCCTCACACGGTCGGCATATAAGGCTCGAGTCCAGTCGAAACATATTGAGCCCCTACAGACCGATTTGCCTCGTACAACTCGCCAACCCCAACCATCCACTACTCCACCTGACTCTAACCCTCCAGAAGAAGTGGTCAGTGTCATGATGATCAACGAGCCGAATGACACCTAGGAAGAACGAATGAACAGGTTTGAGGTAATGATGCAGTTTATCCTCGAAAAGATGGAACGTCTAAAACTTTCAGGACCCCTTCTTCTCACCATGAGACCGATTCTATGTCTGGTGAGCACACAGTTCCCAGAAAAATTCCACCACCAGTCTCCCAAGATAACTCTCCTTCTCGTGGGGTTTCCCAAATCGACATAGATGCCATGTGGCTCATCGCCTCAAGAATAAAGTCCTGAGCATGCAAGAGGCACCGCTCAAGTGTCGTTTCCCCCAAATTATAAAAAAGGGAATCTCCCCATGTTCAACGATACTACGTCCCTGCACCAGCATACTACTCACTTCCAATAGGCTTGTCGAGACGGAAATTGATGGGCAGCTCCTCCTCCATTAGTTTATCGAGACTCTCAAAGGGCCAGCATTCCAGTGGTATGCCCGGCTGCCTTCAAACTCAGTGCACACCTGGCAGGAAATGGAGCAGTTGTTTTACTAACGCTTCTACAAAGTCCAAAGGAACGTGGAAACCACTGAGCACCTCACTTTAACTCAACACCCTGGTGAGTCTGTTTAGAAGTTCATTACCTGATGGAGAGAGATGGAAAAATTTTATGCCAGGTCTATGGCTGAAAAAGAAGCAGTTCAGACCTACATACGGAATATGCTGCCCGAGATCGCCCTACATATCGAGGCCTCCAATCCACCCTCCATGTCAGAACTCATCTCTAAAGCAGTTCATATAGAGGGTCTATCCAAGCACCATGGTGGATCTCGTCAGCAACCCTCTAGCTCAAACTCCCGCTCCAACAATCAGGGCAACCAGGAAATAGCGGTGATCAGTGCGGCTGTCACCCTAACTGACACTAAGAACGTCGCCCCTCAAACCCTAGAACTCTCTAAGGCATAGACACCTCAGGCCTGGGGCAAGCAGCAATCCTACAATAAGGTCCCACCCCTTAAAAACATTAATCGAAGTCACTACTAGATCTAGCACCAGAACAAGGTGTATCCTTTTGAAAAGGAGTGGGTTCATGCACTGCTTCGACTACTATTAGAGCAAAACATGATCTTGCTGTCGGAGGTCAACACTGAAGAACAAGCTGAATAGGAGACACACGAGCGGTATTATGCCTATCACAGGAAAGTAGGCCACCCCACTCAAGACTGCTATAAGCTCAAAGACACTATCGAAGCCCTTATTAAGAAGGGTCGGATAAAGCTCGAAGAGTTAAAAAAAGTGTTCGAGGCAACTGAGGCTTCCCACATTGTGACAATATAAGTAGATGATGGGGCGCCCGCCATCCTCCGTACACTATTTTCCATATGCTCGAAGAACGACACATCATGCCAAAGCCGACATGGTAGCCCAACCAGGAATTGAGAACCTCTAGTGCTCGTATCACCTGATACGAGGCCATGACTTGAGCGAATGCACCGGCATCCATGAGCTCTTAGAAAAGAAGATGCGAGAAAGCCAGGAAGTTCATGGTAACCTAGAAGGACACCCTCAAGACCCTCTTCCACTAGTACAAGTACTCCCGATGCAAGCCTCAAGGAGTGTTGAGCTAAACCCTTTACAGGTCCTCTTCAAGGCTCTGCTCCAACAGGGTCTCCTCACTCCCAAGTTGTAATAAATGCTGCACAAGACTAGATGTGCAAGGGAGTACTCTCGCCCCTTGCCATGTCATAGGCTACATAAGAAGTGCCCGGACGGGCAATGTCTTCTCCGCCAAGGAGAGTAAACTTGCACGTGAAAATTACCAGATAAGCAACCAGGAAGATATGTCCATTCTCCTTCTGTGGCTCAAAAACTGGTGGGGCCCCCTTCTCCCCTTTCTGAGGTGATAGACCAGCTTCATCATCACAATCCCCATAGAAAAAAGCCACCCACTTAGTGAAGGAGGAGCCTCCCTTCTTGGTCTCAGACCAGAGCAACTGGTAAATTCCAAACAGCTCTTGAAGCCTAGTTGGTGGGTCTCCCTTTCCGACCCGTTCATCTTAAAAAATGACAAAGTTCGGGGGCACGAACTCTACGTACATGCTACTGACAAGCGGTAGCCCACTAATGAAATATAGATTCAGCAGAGATAACCTTGCTTCCCCATGATAGAGCAACCATGTGTTGTTAACATGACTCCAGGTTTCCAAAAGTGCCTTGACCGTGTTCAAGCAATGGTCATAGTAGCCCGCTGAGCACTGGATGGCGTCCGACATGAAAGCACACTTCATAATGTCTTTGTACTATCTCATCACTTTCATGGTCCATGAGGAGTAACTCTGCAAATACTGGTGCTCTCCTTGCACCCACAGCCCAGCAGAGGACCATTACATGTCGGGTGTTTTCACTATCCTCTTGCCTAGACTTAGTAAGTCCCCATTTGAGGCTATATTTTGGTGCAGGCAATGCAAGAGGCCTACTCCTTCTTCTACACTCACATTGCCATCGTTGTGTTCTCTCACCCCAAACCGAATAGGGTCACTAACAAAGGTGACGCGTAAAGGCCACTTGGGTTCACATAAAGCCTGGGTGAGCCAGATTGGCTCACCTCTCACCAAGCTTTCACTGGTGAATTCATTGGTGCCAAGAACCCCTACTCGTGGGAAGCTCTTCACGTCTGGAAAAGCACTCGAAGGCTGGGCCATTAGAGCAAAAGCTTCGCTACCAAAGGATGCTAAGGGACTGCGTAAAATTTTTCCCACAAGGGTATATCACTGACTGGTCAATTATGGCGTAACCCCTGTAGGCTATTACCATCACGCAGCCAAGGGCAGGACTATCACCGTCTTCCCATTGGGAAGGTG
Source organism: Amborella trichopoda (assembly GCF_054954075.1). Lineage (NCBI taxonomy): Eukaryota > Viridiplantae > Streptophyta > Magnoliopsida > Amborellales > Amborellaceae > Amborella > Amborella trichopoda. The sequence continues at coordinate 17,164,716 of NC_142348.1, read as the reverse complement.
TCCCCCTGAGCAGAAGGCAGGACTATTGTCGTCTCATGACTAAGGAGCTATAATCATCTGCCGTTGAGAAGGTGTCACCGTGCGTCGTCTCGTGACTAAGGAGCTATCGCCGAAGCACTGTGTGGAGATCCAGACGAGGTGCGAGGTAGCGCCGTCTGCATTTAACACCTGTGCTCCAACTGTTCATATGCATCACACGTGTGAGCCCCACAACCCTTGAAATCTGGGCACACTACCTATTAAAGCGATGTGAGCTGACACCACACGTGCGAGGGGCGACCGTTCGCAGTCTCGTGCCTCTCCACCTTGTCCCAATCGTTACAGGCCCGTGACGCCTCAGGTTCTCACCGACGCTTCCTCTTCTCGTCGTGAACTCACTCCTGTTCATCAAAAAACCCTTCTCAACCTTTCCACGAAAAACTAAAGTTAGCAGAGAACCACTAGAATCCCCAGAAAGCTTCCCTGTGACCCTGCGTGCTTCCCTGATCCCTTTTTTCTCACTTCTGCAGTTCACCCCGCGACTCACCAGAATATCACAATGCTTTTGATGAGCCCACCACTGCTCCTCCTTTTTTCTTTTCCAATAACCAAAGGACTGTTAAAGCCCCCTGACCCTTCTGCAACCTACCCGCAATAGCAGAACTACCAAAAAAGCACTTGCACTCCAGAAAAGCACCACTGTGACTCTCGCAGCTTCACCAAAAAAGTCTCGGTGGAGCTCTGAGAGGCCCCTCATCCCTGCTCAGAAAGCCTTGACACTCTCCAAAAACACTCACAAGAACATTGCGAAGGCCCACAACTTTCCCAAGCTCACCAGAAATCTACTGAAGGACTGGGTACTACAGATTTTGGCAGAGAAAATCTAGCCGAGAAACTCTTGACGGAAGCTCCGGCTCTCTCTCTTTAAAAACAAAATCTCCTCTACTATTTTAACCTTTTTGTAAAATAGTGAAATGGGGTTTTTCCCCTTTTATACTCAACAGTGTCGTAAACTGCCCCTCACAAATTTGGAATGGTGCACTTGTCCTTGCCTCTAGACGGCTATAAGTCAAGATCAGAACGGGTCAAGCCCGTGAACCGAGTACAAACCGCTGCCCCCTATGCCTCATGAGCCCCCTGCTGTCACTATGCCTTATCGCAGTGCGCTTCGTCAAGGAGTTATCACCACACGCTTCGTCAAAGGAGCTATCGCCGCCCGTTTCGTTAAGGAGTTATCACCGCACGCTTCATCAAGGAGCTATCATCACGCGCTTCATCAAAGAGTTATCGCCGCTCGCTTCGTCAAGGAGCTATCGCCGCGTGCTTCGTTAATGAGCTATCGTCGCGCACTTCGTCAAGGAGTTATCGCCGCGCGCTTCATCAAGGAGCTATCACCGCGAGCTTTATCAAGGAGCTATCGACACACGCTTCGTCAAGGAGCTATCGCCATGCACTTTGTTAAGGAGTCGCCATGTGCTTCGTCAAGGAGCTAATGCTGCGCACCTCACCAAATGGTTAACACATGTGCTTGAGTCAAGGTCTAACGTAGCGTGTGCCATCCAAGATTTAGTGTTGTGCGCATGCGCCCGATTTTGACCAATGAGGTCCCTGCAAAATCCTCAAGTTGTCAAAATCGTAAATAGTCCCTTGAGGGTGAGGACTTCTACAGACCCCTCAAAAGTCTCTTATCCCCTAAAGTCTCCAAGGATGGACCTGTACATTACCTCCAAACATCTTAGCATCCTTTTCGAATGTTGTCCCTCCAGCTCCTCTCGAAGACCAACATTCGACGGGGTAAGCTGTTTGAAGAAATTTTTCAACACCTTGGTCCCCAATGCAGAAGAAAGGGAGAAGCCGGACAAAGCCTAACAAACAGTGGAAATTTTGATAGTCTCAGAATAGCCCCAAAACTACTCATGATCTTCATGAGGAATTCTAAAACTCTCCTGCCAAGTTTCATCTCATTTCGACATGTCTAAGGCAGTACAGACTGAGAAACAATTTCGGTAGAATCAACCTCTCGCACCCGGAAACGGACGCTATAACTAGAACTATATTTTTGGTGGGGCAAATTACTATGGGACCACCGCAATTGGATCTGACATTGTTGAAAACCCCCAGGGGTCAAACTTCAGCTTAAATGGACATTTCAGGAAGAAGTTATAGAAAAACAAACGAAACAAGAGGAGCCACACGCTATTCTCGTGCGGCCACCCTGCAATTCAACTCCATTGAAGGGTAGTCACGTATAGCGACTTTCAATGCTCATATCTCACCCATCTCGAGTTGGATCATTCTCAAATTTTATGAGCATGTTCATCTCATCAAGACAAGTTGCTGATCCATGAAGAAAGTTGCAAGAAAATCAGCAGCGTCGCACCTCGCTGATGTTTAGGGCTATCTCTAGTCCGAACCTCATACATGATAAGCGGATGGATTCCTCACATGAAGTCGATGATGTGACTGCAAATTTTGGCATTGAAATTTTAAATTTTGATAAAAATGCCAAAGTTGCAAAATCTTTGTTTGGATACAGAATGGAGCTTCGTTTGTTGCCATGCAATCGTGACAGTGTGCTCAATGTGATCCACTGAAGAAATCATAAAAAAACAGCGTGCTCAATGTGATCCTCTTCTTTTTCTTCTTCTCTCTCTTCTTCTTCTTTTCCTTCTTCGTTTGAATTCCCCTCAGATTCCATGCATGACAGTGGCAGTGTCGTGCATGCATCTTTCTTCTCTTTTCTCCCTCCTGTGTTTTCACACATACCGCATGGCGATGGTAGCACCAAGTGCGAACTGCTTGCCCCTTCTGTTCATTTATCTTTATCTCTCAGTGAGGCTCGCATATGGTGCTACTTATCGTTGTTCGCAGAGGTGTCCTCGATGTCTCAGTGAAGAGTACAAACAGAAAAAGTCATTACCGCCCATAGGGGTCTCGCCCTGTTGCACGCCTATCACAGACGGTGATGTCAATCGTCACTTGTGAGGGGTCATGACAACACCTTTCGCCGTCTGTGAGCTTCCTTCATGCCCCGGTGACTATCACCATCCGTGAGCTCCCTTCGCATGCTCGGTGTCTATCGCCATCCACGAGCTTTCTTTGTGCGCTCTGTGCCTATCACCATCTGTGAGCTCCCTTCACGCTCTCGGTGCCTATCACCATCCACGAGATTTCTTCGTGTGCTCAGTGCCTATCGCTGTCCGTGGGCTTCCTCCATACGCTCGGTGCCTATCGCCGTCAGTGAGCTTTCTTCGTCCACTCGGTGCCTATCACCATCTGTGAGATTCCTCAGTGTGCTCGGTGCCTATCATCATCCGTGAGCTTTCTCTGTGTGCTTGGTGCCTATCACCATCCGCGAGCTTTCTTCGTGTGCTCGGTGCCTATCGCCACGCACTGGCTCCTCTCTGCGTCCCACGACTATCGTCGTGCACTTCACAAGAAGTTATCGCTGCTCACGAAGGGATGTACTGCCTACTCATGTTGCCCACGGTGATGCCTAATGCCACTTGTAGTTCATTGTTTGCCCCCTTTTAACAGTAGTGTCCAGCACCGTCAAGAGCTCCTCCCTTTTATCGTCTCCTGCCTTCTCCTCAAGCTCTTCCCTTCTCACTTGGCTGAGGGTAGACTCCGTTTAGCGTTGCCATAACGGTCTAACTGTCGTGCGGTATTGCCATAGTGCTGGTCTTGAGTACCATGTTCATCTTGCTGCCACTCCATTTAGGACAGTTATATTGACCATGGTTTCGAGTAGTATTACCGTAACACCAGTATGAGTTATTGTGCCCGTCTTACTATTACTTTCAGTCAGTCATTGCACTAGTCTAGCTATCATGATAGTATCATCTCCTTGTCGAGTCCCATCTTCTTTTATCCTCTCACTCAAACCATCTTCTTTTCATCACCTTAACTTCTCACCTTCTCATCCATATGAAGGTGCATTACCCTAAGACAAGGGTAGGTCCTTCGGCCCACTTGTCTTGCAAATTAACCATTGTAGTGTTGTGCAGAAAACAAGGAGATTGCAGGTTAAGGGAGGCGATTTCAAACTAGCTTAAGCAGCTGGTGGGCTTTCTATCGTGACCTAAGAAAGTGCCCGCGTGAGTCAACTTGAGTAAGTCACGGACCCAGGTGAGGTTGATCTCTACCTCACATCCAAAATTCCCCTCTCACTAGTTGGACCCCTGTCATTGTTCTATGAACGAGGCTCTCTCGAGAGAGATCTCAGCTCCCGGGTCTCTCGAACATGAGACACATGTAACCTGATCATCTAGATCTGGGATGGCAAAATCGAGGCACCTAACCAGCACCGTGGAGAAGGTTTTCACCAACTTCTTTTTTATTTGGGGATCTTTTACCCATGACCTTTTGGCCATGTCCACCCTTATTTTCTAGTTTTACTCACGGTGCCCTTTCGGGGCTTTCACAGTGCCCGAGTTTTTATTTCATGGAACTCTTTTACTCATGGCTTCATGACTATACTCGTCCGTCATTTTACTCATGGTATTCCCTTGTCCATGTGTAGACCATGCCCGTTATTTTTCTTTTTTTGTGTGACGGGGTGTATAGCGTCATGCCTTCGGGACCTGTGCGTAGCAGTTTAACATCATGCGTGCACCACAGTTTAAAGTCATATAACTGAACCATGATGGCGATGAATGGCAGTGTATGGGGCAGTGTATGGAGGCCATGGAGTGAGTATGGTGGTAGTTTTCGTTCACTTTGGGGAGATGGCAAAAGGCTACTAATGAAAGATGGATGATGTGTGAATGGAAGTTGAAATGTGGTGACCCACTAACTGACAACAAGTATGGATAACGAAATGGCTCACCGTTCTGTGAGCATGGGTAAGACTCACTAAAGAATGATCGATGATGGCAATGAAGAAAGATAGAGTCACTGGGGAGTCGATGAAGATGGGGTGCACACGAATGGGTCAGTTAGGGAAGGCACGCATGCAGATGCACTTAAAGGGCGTGTGCACGTATGTTTTTGGGCATATTTTAGGTCCTGCCTCCTAGACATATGCTAAGAAGTTTATCATCATGCGGGCAGGACGTGCACTATGGTTTTTAGTCATATAGCTTGGACCGTGACTATGGGGTTTAGAGTTCAGTAGCTTGGACCATGCAGTTTAAGGTTGTGCAACTAGACCTCTACTACAGTTTAGGGTCATATAGCTTGGACCATGATGCTGAGCCTTTTAACGTCATGTGGCTAGGACATGTACTATAGTTTAGGGTCATATAGTTTGGACCCACTCAGTTTAATGTCGTGCAGCTAGACCAAGGCTATGCAGTTTTGGGTCATGCAACACGAACCAAGGTTGTGCAGTTTAAGGTCATGCAGCGCAGACTAAGGCTGTACAGTTTAAGGTCATGCTATGCAGATCGAGGCAGTGCAGTTTAAGGTCATGGGGGGCAGACTGAGGCTGTGCAGTTTAAGGTCATGCTGTGCAGACCGAAGTTGTACAATTTAGGGTCATGCAACTGGGATTTAGGCTTTGCAGTTTAAGGTCATGCAGTACAGACCAAGGATGTGCAACTTAAGGTCATGCAGTGCACTAGGTCGCCATGTGGGTGAAGCTGCATGGGGAATAAGTCTGTAGATTGGAATCTGACTGCTTGGGGATAAAATGCTTACGGCCAACAAGGGGTTCAGATGGGAAGACTCACTTCATTGAGGATAATGAGAAAAAGTGTTGGTCCCTTACTGGTGAAAAATGGTACTCGACTCCTTGAGGACAGGATAACTAGGTGTGCGACAGACCCACTGGGGGTTACAACGGTAAAAATGACACTAACTCCACTAGGGATAATCAGCTGCAATACAAGTATGACTCCTACTAGGGATGAGAAGTCATGGCCTGAGTTGAACATCCTGGGTACCACTCCGCTGGGGATAATAGTTCACGGTCAGAGTGCAACTCTACTGGGGACAATAATAGTAAGACACGCACGGCTTTAGCATGGGGCGTGTGGCAATGATCCTTTCTTAAACACTCAGTTGGTGCTAAGTCTTCGGAAAACACAACTGATGCTGAGGTCGGCCAATACTATTTCTTGAATACCCACTGAGATTTAAAAAACGTAGCTGCTGCATAGGGCAGTTGTGCTACCTCTTAAACACAATCGGCTTTGAAGTTACTAAACACACAGCCGATGATGGGTAGCTTTGACAACATAATCGGCACTGGGTGTAGGTTAGTGTTCAGGGCCTGACCCAAGCTCGACTCGGTCCTGATCTGTGTTGCATGAAATTTTATGGGCGACGGTGAAACTTTGCCCAGGCCTCGGGTCAGAACTCAACCCAGTCTGGTCCATTAACTTTTGGCATTCTTGTATGTGTCTGGGATTTTGAGTTTGCGAGGGGCATTTGAGGAAAGCATCGGCTATATAACGTGGGGTAACCACTTTCACGTCGCTGGAGGTGGACCACCATAGGAAGGTGAACGGTTGCCATTGAAAATCGTCGAATCATTGGGGAAGTGAAATGGCTTAGGTCAGAAAATGAGGTCTCAAAAAAATCGAGGGGGCATGGGAAAGCGATAAGTAACCGGGGGGTGAATAGTCACGGCGACGTTGACTTAGGCTACACAACTCGCACTCGACTTTTTTAAAATCATAGCCAGCACTGATCCTCAAGAAAGGCAGCTGACGCTTGGACTTAGAAGCACAACCGACGCTAACCTTTGGAGGACACAGCTTGCGCTAGCCTCAGACGGTGCTTATCAGTGCATGGTGGGCATCTTAACATGCCCACCGTGTTGCTCACATGTGGCAATCAGTCGCATGAGGGAATTGTTGCTCACAGTGATGAGTCATGTGAGGCGATGTTCACTCATGGCACTAACTTGGGTAGGAAAAGGGTGGTGACCAGTGGTAAGGCTTGGCTTATGATGCCCGTTGGAAGCCAAGTCCTCTAGCACAACAGTGAAGTCTATGTTGTTCTGTGGAAGGGAAACCACTATGAACAGGGTTTGCTCTCCATCATATGTCAGTTCCTTTTTTAGAGAAATCTGCTTTGTATGTTTGATATATTCGTCAGATGAATTGAAGCTGACTCAGAAATGGTTGGCTTCTTCTTTTAGCCTGTAACCATTCTCTTTGGTGGTATTGCTTCTTCTTCATGAGAAGAGCATTTCTTTGGTGGTTTTGCTTCTTGAGAATAGAAGTTTTTCCCTCTAGATTCTCTCAGTCTCTGCTCAAAGTCCGGCTCAGGGGAGCATTGGGGTTTCATTGGCTTGGACCTCCTGTGCTTTCCCGCATAGAAAGATGGCTTAGATTGAGCTTGAGCGGCCAAGGTATCATCAACTGTTAAGAATCCAGCCGCTTGGGCTAACATTTTTCTCAATCGCCTCCATTGCGTCTTGCTTATGTTGATTCCTTCAAATTCTTGATCAAGAGCGTCGAAGTCTGGAAAATGCAAGGCTGTACCTACAGAAGACATTGAAGAGGAGGAGGGGGAAGAAGAAGAAGAAGAAGAAGAAGAGTTACTAGGTGAGGGGGATTTAAGGTCAATCCCCTCACTGGACCTATCTGGACAGTGTTTTACGTCATCATCAGAATTGGATCTGTGCAGGGAGTCTTTTAAGTTTTTCTTCTATTTAGATCATTGGGGAGTGCTTTTAACGTCATCACCCACATTGGACGAGTGTTGAGTGAGGGATGACCTCGAGATGTCCTCCTTATGAGGTGAAGGGGGAAGAATCATTGCGGTAGGGATGAAATCTTGCAAAGTTGGTAAGGGAGGAAGAGACCTGCTGAACTCTTGCTCGAACGGCAGTTGAGGAGGCTTGTTCCTTCTACGAGCCCTTCTTGGGGCCCGTCTCCACATGGTGCTTTTGGAGGTGCTTGATTCATCTCACTAGGTTTGTGGAAAGCCCTAGCTTGACAAATAGCCTCTCATTTTAACGACTTAAGTCTGCTTCTGTCGTGGTAGACTATCCATGATTAACTAGGTCTTGTGTTGGGAGGTCCTCTTGCACCGGTGAAGCTGTGATTTTGAGGTACCCTTGTGGATGGTTACAGGATTCATGGCATTCTTGTATTTTCTTCATGATTATCTCATGAAAACTAGAGCATTCGCTTAGATCATGTCCCCATATCTGATGGTACGAGCACCACTGGTTCTCTATTCCCTTAGCAAGGCACTTGGGTTGCCTTGCTGGCTTTGGTGTGATAAGGCCTAGTTGGAGCGTCATGACAAAGAAGGCTCGAAGGAGATCAAGCTCATCATCTTCTTCATCGACTGTCATTATGTGAGAGGCTTATGTTGCTCCGAATGCCTTCTTGAGTTCCTCAAGCTTAATCTGTTCCTTCTGGATCAAAGCCTCGACAAGGTGTTTAAGTGTATAACAGTCCTCCATGGGGTGATTTAGCCTTCGATGATAAGCACAATATTTTGTGTGCGTATCAAGACCAACTTGGACAGGAAACTTGCTCTCGGGTAATTCAACCATGTTCTGTTCCAGCAATAATCGGAGTAATGCAGGCCCCCATTCCATTTCAAAGGGATAAACTTTACTCTGATGGGCGATCCAATATTCACTTTGATTAAGGTTCGCAGGTTAAGGCAATCGATTATATGACTACTGTTGTTTGCCTGGCTGAGGTGCTGTCATTGTTGTGCCGGTAGCTTTGGAGAGATCTAAAGTTTGGGGGTGACCTTCTTTGGATCATACTGTGACAGCTGCACTGATCACTCCTTTTAGTTGGTTTCCCCAAGTGTTGGCTCGAGAATTACCATTGCCTTGGTTGTTTGCCAAATTTGAAGGATGTTGTTGTGACACATTATAATCACATGACAAGCTCTCTATGTGAACCGACTTAGAGATTAGGTCAGACATGGAGGCTGTGTTAGAGGCCTCAACATGTAGAGCGATCTCAAGTCACATATTTCAAGCGCAGGTTTGAACTGCCTCCTTCTCAAGCATAGGATTGGGATGGTGAGCTGCTAGATCTCTCCACCTTGATATGAATCTATCAACCGGTACATCTAGCTCCTGGGTCAAGGTGAGAAGTTCAATGGTTTGGACCTCCCTCTCGACCTCATAGAAACCCTGATGGAACAATTTCTCCATCTCCTCCCATGTACGTACTGAGCTTGGAAGCAACCGAGCATATCATTGGAGGGCAGGGCCATCAAGGGTTTCAATGAATTGATGAAGAAGGAGTCTCCTGTCAGCCGCGGTCTCGCGACATGTAGATTGGAAATGGGCGATATGTTGACGGGGGGATGTTGTTCCATCAAAGCGAGGAAACTTTCCTTTCTTATAGTCTTGGGGGAAGGGAACCTGATCAATGTAAGGAGGGTTCAGCTTGTGGTAAAGTGTCGCACCCTATATGCCTAGGATCTGCTTGTTCCTCTAGCTGTGATTAACCATAGCAGCAATGTGACAGAAGGGGTGAGGGACAGAATTATCCTATGAGGCAGGAGGCGGCTGTTTGGGAGGAACATCTTCTGAATGATGGGAATTGACCTCATGATTAGCAGACTGTCGAGTGACCTCCATTCGGTCGTTCTTATCCATCATAGCTTGGACCATCTATTCAAACCTTTCCATACAGGCCACCTGAGAGTCGGCAGGTTCATTTATAACCATGACGCTGACCGTTTCTCTAGGGCGGTCAGGCTTGGATGCAGTCGAAGGCTTTCATGCTTGAAGGGTCTCACGTGGCAAGTTAGTCAGTACGGGATCAACATGCTCTGAATGGACATGACTCTTGTATGCTGAGCGGGTAAGGACTGGTTCTTGACGGACTTGGGACCGTGGCTGCTGGGCTGCTGGGTCATCTTTAACGACATTAACCACAACACAAGATTCTTGTTCCTCTTTTATAAAGTTTGCCTTCCAAAGAGGGTAGAAGGGATTCTGGTGAATAAGGTTGTCAAAGCTGGGTGTCCCGACTGTCTTGACTGCTTCTCTAGTCAGAATTCGCAGACCCCTATCGCACTAGGCTTTGAGACTTTGATGGATCTCATCCCAAAATTACGAACGAGACTACGACTGGTCAACTCGTATCTCGCAAGAGAGAGCTATATCCATCAGGTGCAGCAAAGGATGAGGGTCAAGGACTAAAGTTGGCCTGGGTCGAGGGAGAAGAAGGACAGGGTCTCCCTAGAGGTCTTTGCTCTGAGCTCTCTTATAAGCTCCAGGGGCATGACCGAGATAATATGGCTGGTCCAAGACTATACTCTTAGGGAAGGTCTTCGAGTACCAATTTTTGAGGTGCTTGCTCGAAAGAGATGAGGCAGGAGGTGGAATGATCGACTCATGATGACGCCCGAGTTTGGAGCGAGGAACAATAGTTTGGGGAGGCGACACATATGCACCCCTTGAAGAAGGATCACAGGCAACTTTGGTGGTCAGCCCGGGCTCGAGCAGATTGACTGGCCTTAGGGGGACTAAGAATCGCGAGCAGGTGTCTGTAAGGAAACAAGTGGAAGCCTGCCCCTTACAGGGTGTGCTAGTGTGTGATGAGTATGAGGCCAAGGAAGTCGTCCCCTGTGTACTCGAGTTAGCGCAGCGATGGCTTTGCCCCGAGAGGTGGGGTTCACATGGATAGCATGTACATGACCTAGCCCAAGGGGGCCCAGTCCTAGACACTGGCTTGAGGCAATATGAGAGTTTCTCTGAGGTGTGGCTCGAGTGGGAGGACCACAAGCCTTAGGGTGTGTGCGAGAGGTGGAAGCCCCAAGGTCTTCATCGCCATGTGTCGAGCCTCTAGGGATAGAGATTCATGGTGGTGCAGAAGTGTGGGGGGGAACCTTACGATGGTTTGAACGTATTTTTTTCGCATCAAACAGTTCTGGGACCATACTTTTAGTGCGTCAAACAGCTATGGGACCATACTTTTGGTGCGTCAAACAGTTGTGCGACCACAGCCATTAAATCTGACACGGTTGAAAACCTCTATGGGTCAAGTTCTTGCTTAATCGGGCACTCCAAGACAAAGTTATGGGTAAAATACCAAAAAGGGGTAGGCCACACACTATTCCTGTGTGGCTGTTTGAACGTATTTTTCAACACCTTGGTCCTTGATAGGAAGCAGATCAACAAAGCCTACAAAACATTGGAAATTCCCCATAGCCTTAGAATGGCCCCAGAATTGGTCAAGATCTTCATCAACACTTCAAAAGACCACCTGCCAAGTTTCATCGTGATCAGACATCTCTAAGGTAGTGAACACAAAGAAACAATTTCAGTGAAATCGGTCTCTAACACCCTGAAATGGACCCAGTAACTAGGGCCATACTTTTGGTGCATCAAACAGCTGTGAGACTACCGCCATTTCTGACACGGTCGAAAACCCATGTGGGTAGAGTTTCGGCTTAATCGGGCACTCCAAGACAAAGTTATGGGTAAACTACTGAAAAGGGGTAAGCCGTACACTATTCCCATGTGGCCTCACTACATCAAAACACCATTAAAGGTTGTTATTTCTATAGTCACGGGTAGTCACTTTCGGGGCCTATACCTCACTCATTCCATGTTGGATCGCTCTCAAATTTGGTGAGCGTGTTCGTCTCATCAAGACGAGCAATTCTATAAGTGGTATGCCTCGTGACGATGCTCGAGCAGAGAGAAAAACTAAATGGAAGTCGCCGATCTGTGAAGGAAGTTACAGAAAATTCAGTAGTAGCACCCCTCGTTGGAGCAGCCCGATCACGACGCTAGCATACCTGATCCTATGAAACCAATTGCATTACGTGCATGAGGTCCGAGGCTATCTTGGTCCAAACCTCGCGCACGAAGAACGATTGGATTTCACATACGACGGCTCCAATGCTACTGTAAATTCTGGCCTTCAAATTTCAAGATTCTGATAAAAAACTCAAGACAAAATAATCTTCATTCAGATACGAAATCAAGTTACGTTCTTGCAACGTGATCGTGACGGTATGCTCAGTGTGATTCAATGAAGAAGCCAGGAAGAAACATCAAGGAACGAGCACAATCGATCCGAAGTTTTCAAGATTCATCCAAAATTCAAGTCTCATGATCATGGCTCAAAAACATGGTTCATCCAAGTTTGTATCAAAATGTTCGCCATGCTAAGCCCTACAAGAAAACAATAATCTTTCAATCAAACGGGCATGAGAATGACCTCGAGTCATCCACAGAAGATCACTCGAATTTTCGGGCAGCAGCAGGCACTGTTCTAAAGATCCACACATTGTTAAGCAAGGGCAAAACAACCCTTTTGTACCTATGTTTAGAATTTCTTTAAATTCAATTAATTTGTAATTATCTTCAATTCTAGCAAGTTTTTGGGCATACACTTACGTTTTAGCCCAACTCTATATAAACATGCAAAGCTAAATTGTAAGGACCTTCGGTTCATTTTTTCTTGATTCAATAAAATTTCCATTCTTGCTGAAGTTCTTGGGTACGTCTTGGAGAGAGAAGAAAAGGGCCGATATCCTTCGGGTAGGTAGCTGTCTCTCTCTTCCCCTCTTTCCCTCTCCTCCCCTCTTTCTCTCTCCTCCCTTCTTTCTTATCTATATCTATATCTCTCTTTTTCTCATCCTTATCTCTCTCCTCCCCACTTTCTCTCTCCTCTTCTCTTTCTCATCTCTATCTCTTTCTCTCTCTTCCCTTCTTTCTCTCTCCTCCCTTCTTTCTCATCTCTAACTCTATCTCTCTTCTTTTCATTTGTATGTCTCTCCTCCCTTCTTTCTCGTCTTTATCTTTATCTATTTCTCTCTCCTCCCTTCTTTCTCATCTTTATCTGTCTTTCTCTCTTTTTTTTCTTTCTTGTCTCTATCTCTCTATTCTCTCTCCACTTTATTCATTTTCAGCATCGAGTGAGTTTTCTCTCTTCTATTCTTTCATTTCTAACATCGGGTGGGGTTTTCTCTCTCATCTTCTTTCATTCCCAACAATGGGTGGGGATTTCTCTCTACCCTTCTCTTCTGAAGCCAGTCGACGAAGGCTAGCACCGGTTAGATTTCTCTGAATCCTTCTCTTCTGAAGCCAGTCGATGAAGTCTAGCGCCTGTTGGATTTCTCTTTCTCCTTCTCTTTTTAGGCTAGTTGGCGAAGCCTAATGCCGACTAGATTTCTCTCTCTCCTTTTTGTCACAATTGGTGAAGCCTAGCACCAGCTCGATCTCGCTCTCTTGCTTCTCGTCCATCACCACCGGTAGAAGCCTAACGTCGGTTGGGTCTCTCTTTCTCTCTCTTCTTCTAACAGTTGGCAAAGCCTAGCTCTGACTATGTTTTCTCTCTCTTCTCCTCACGATCGATGAAGCCTAGAATCGTCTGTGTTTTCTCTCTTTGCTCCTCACAGTCGGTGAAGGCTAACATCAACTGCATCTTCTTTCTCTCCTCCTCTGTATAACAAAGTCAGTGAAGCCTAACGTCGACGATGTTTTCTCTCTTCCTTCTAACACCATCTGTAAATCCTAGCGTCGACTACATCTTCCTTCCCTCTCTCTCTTTTATCCTCTCGTCTTTCATAATCTTTGCTTCCTTTCTTCTCTCTCCTTCTTTATGTTCTGTTCTTCTCTTATTTCATCCCCATAACCATCATTATGCTACTCTTTCGTTCAACTAACAGGGATTGAAGTTAAACTCTCACAGTAGCTCTATCGTCTAGCCGTAATGTTAATGTGACAGGATTGCTTGGCCCGTTTTATTGCCACGACAGACTAACCATCGTGCATAGCTAGTTGGTATTGGTAATGACATCTAGTAGTAATCCTGTGAGCCGGTCTTAGATACCAAGCTCGTTTTACTACCACATCGGGCCAATTATTCATTAGCTTAGTCACCGCTCTGATCCTCTCGCTTAGTTAAATACTTCTCTCCCTAGTATTTCTTCTCTTATTTTTCTTTTTGAATGCGTATGCTTATGTACGTTCATCAAAGAGGAAAAGGGTGAGGTTTGACCCACCTGCCTTATAACCTTTTCCATATATGTGTGTGATTACAGAAAGCAGAAGAATTCAATCCAAGGGAGGTGATTCCGAACCAGTTTTATTATTGAGCGGCTTTCTTCGCGATCTATAAGGATACCCACGTGAGCCAGCCCGAGTAAGTCCTGAACCCACCTTAAACTCCTCTCTCATTGGTTGGTAACACTTGCCCCAGTTCTCGAACGAGGTTCTCGAGAGAGTGATCTCAAAAACGTCCTGAGTCTTCCCTTGAAACCCGAGACGCGTGCCGCCTGATCCCCAAAAGGATCCAGAGGGCGCAATCGAGGCACCTAACCAGCTTGACGACTTCCCCTTAGTCGGATCATTCTTATTTGGCTAGTTTCTTCTTTTATTATCTGCTTTCATTATCTTTTCACATTTTATTTAAGGCTTGCAGGTTCTGGAACCCATTTATCCGTATCAGGGATTTTCTTATCCCTGCATTCGAGAGTGTCCCTAAGGAACAAGTTCCTTCGACTTCGTTGCCAACCATCCTCTGAAGCAAAGACCCCTTGTTTAGCTCTAAGGTCTTCACCTGGACCGGCGTGAGGCCGAATTTAAAGGTTCCTCACTCCCCATCTCCTTGCTCTGGTGGAAATTCCACAAAGGCACCCTGCGTCGGCAGCACTTCTGTTTCCCAACATAGCATGCACCTAGCCATCGGCAAGTCACTTGTCGGTCGTGTTCCTGAAGTACGCCAAAAGGCTACCCAATCCCTCTTTGTAAAAGTTAAACAAGCTACCATTGCTTCTGTGGGTCACCATAAGGCTACCCCCTACATTTCTTCACTGTTGGTCTCTATCCCTAAAGGCTCAACACATCGAGGCGAAAACCCCACGGTCTCCACCCCTCACACACACCACAAGGCTCATGGGTTACCAATCGAGTCAGACCTGGGGGCAACCCTTCTGTTACCTCGAGTCTGTGTCCAAGATCGAACCTTCCAAGGCCAGGTCCTATGCATGCTACTCCTATGCATCCCACCGCTCGAGGCAACGCCACTGTTATGCCAACCCGAGTACACAGGAGACGACCCCGTCGTTCTCCTACTCTGCACACACAAGCACACCCTGTAATGGGCAGGCCTACACCTATTCTCTTACAGACACTTGCTCATAGTTCTTGGCCTCCTAAGGCCAGATCACTTGCACAAGTCTGGGCTGACCCCCAAGTCTCCCGTAATCCTTCTTCAAGGGGCGTACATGCGTCGCCATCATAGACGTCCTCTCGCCCTAGACTCGGGCCTTCTCGTGACTCAATCCTGCTTCTGCCCACTCCTCCTTCACCGAGCCAGTACCTCAGCCTTGACACTCGAAGGTTTTCCTTAAGAATACCGTCCTGAACTAGCCCCGTCACTTTGATCGTGTCCTTCGAGCTCATAAGAGACCTCGAGGCAATGATCAGATGGAAGATCGAGTCCTTCATACTCCTCACTCAATATGATTCTAGTTCATAGGCCTCATTCATTGCCGCACCTGATGGAGACAACTATTTCCAATATAAGAAGAGCTGACCAACCGGGATCTAGATCGCAGTTTTGGTATGAGGTGCATAAAACCCTCAAGGATAAACGAGATAGAAGCCTACATATTTTTACTAAGGAGGTGACCAAGACAGTCGAGGCAACCAATTCTGACGACCCTATTCACCAAAATCCCTTCTAACCCCTTCGGACGATGAAACCTGATGAAGAGCTCCATGAGCCCTGTGTTGTGGTTATTGTCGTAGAAGAAGACCCAACCACTCAGTAGCCATGGTCTCAAGAGCGTCGTGAACCTGTCCAAATGCGATCAGCATATAGGTTAAGTGCCTCCATCAGGCGGCACGCCTCTCGGGTTTCGAAGGAAGACTCGAGAAGTTTCTGAGATCGTTCTCTCGGGAACTTCATTCCAGAATGGGGGCATATATGGTAAACGCATATATGGCAAAGGTTTTAAGACAAGTCGGAACTCACCATTTTCCTCTTCGATGAATGTACACAAGCATGTGCATTCAAAAAGAATAAGAGAAGAAAGATGAGGGAGAGAAGAGTTCGACTGAGCGACAAGATCACAGCGGTAACTAAGCTGATGAATAATTGACTTGACGTGGTAGCAAAATGGGCTTGGTAACAAACACCAGCTCACAGAATCACTGCTAAAATTCATTACCAACATCGACTAGCTAGGCATGATGGTCTGTTTGTCGTGGCAATAAAGCAGGCCAAGTAATCCTGGCACAACAACATTATAGCTAAACGACAAGACTATCATGATAGGCTAACCTCAATCCCTCTTAATCCAACGATAGAGTAACAGAGTAGTGGTTCTGAGGAAAGAATAAAGTAAGAGAAGAAGGGAACATACAGAAGGAGGGAGAAGAAAAGAAGAGAAGAGACAAGAGGATAAAAGAGAGAAAGGGAAGGGAGATGCAGTCAGCACTAGGCATTGTCGACTGTGTTCAAAGAAAAGAGAGAAGACATAGTCGGCCCTAGGCTTCGTCGTTTTGTCAGAAGAGAAGAGAGTGAAAATACAGTTAGCACTAGGTGGTGCCGACTGTATCAGAAGAGAGGAGAGGAAGAGAACCAACCGGCATTCGGCTTGCACCGATTGTGATGAGAGAGAAGCAAGGGAGAGAGATCGAGTAGATGCTAAGCTTAGTCAACTGCAACAGAGGAGAGAGAGAAATTCAATCGGTGTTGAGCTTCACCGACTGTGATCGAAGAGGAGAGAGAAACCCAGCAAGCACTGGGCTCGTCGATTGTGACAGAAGAGAAGAGAGAGAAATCCAGTAAGAGCTGGGCTTCGTCAACTACACTAGAAGAGAGAAGAGAGAAGTCCACCTGGTGCTGGGAATGAAAGGAGTGGAGAGAGAAAACCCCACTCGGTGCTAAGAATGAAAGGAGAAGAGAGAGAATCTCACTCAACATTAGGAATGAAAGGAGAAGAGAAAGAATCTCACTCAATATTAGGAATGAAAGGTGAGGAGAGAGAAAATCCCACCCGGTGTTGGGAATGAAAGGAGTGGATAGAGAAACCCCACCTGACATTAGGAATAAAAGGAGAGGAGAGAGAAAACCCCACTCGATGTTGAGAATGAGAGGAGAGAAGAGGAAATCCTACTCGATGTTGGGAATGAAAGGAGAGGAGAGAGAAAATTCCACCCAGTGTTGGGAATGAAAGGATAAAAGAGACAAAAGAGGCTTGTAACCCCCCTAGTAATGGGCTTCTTGTAACTCGTTTTTATTGCAATAGAAAGAGTTAGAATTTTGTTTGGACTATCTTGCTCATTTTCGGGTTGAGTCCCTTTCTTTTCAGTACACATCACAGATAATACTTCTTTAGGTATCACCCATTGATAGGGGGCATCACCTCCTCTCCATCAGGATGTGTCAATATGTAGGCTCCATTAGGGGAGGTCTTTTTTACTATAAAGGGACCTTTCCACTTAGGCTCAAACTTCCCTTTATGTCGACCATGCATAACAATAAGCCTCTTAACAACTAAGACTAGATCACCACGGATGAATGAAGGGATCTTGAAAGACTTATCAAAAGCCCTCTTCATTCTCCCTTTGTTACGTTAGAGGTTCTGTTGAGCCTTTAACCTCTTTTCATTGAGTGCATCCAATTCTTGATACCGGAGCTTGACTCTCTCATCTTAGGTTATTCCTTGGTGAATAGTGACTCGCAGTGAAGGGATTTGTATTTTGAGAGGTAAAACTGCTTCACCCCCATAGACCAGAGAATAAGGAGTGGAATCAGTAGAATTTCACGTAGCAGTACTATAGGCCCACAATGCTTCGAGAAGTTTCTGTCAGTTCTTCCTTGTTTTCGATACTAACTTTCTTAAGACATTGCAAAGAGTCTTATTGAAGCCTCAGCTAATCCATTTGCCCAAGGGTGGTACATAGTCGAGTACCTCCATTCAAAGCCAAACTGGTTAACTAAGCGATCAATGTGATGACTCTTAAATTGAGGGCCATTGTCAGATATATGATATGATGTCAAACGAAGTAGGCCACCGCTGTCCCACGAACCTGCTTAATCGGGACCCCGCTTTAGCCCATTTGGAGAAATAATCTATTACAACTAATATAAAAACATGGCCCATTGTGAAAGGGGGGTCAATGGGCCTTACGATGTCCATACCCCATTGTGAGAAGGGCCATGATACAATCGTAAGGTGTAAGGGCTCTGGAGGCTGGTGAACTAGGCTGGAGTGTATTTAGCATACTTGACACTTTTTAGCATAGTTTAAGGAATTGGCGATCATAAATGGCTAATAGTATCCCAACCTGTGTATTCATTCATAGAGCTTAGGACCGGATTGGTGTACTCCATAAATGCCCGAGTGGACATCTTCCAATACCTTATTTGCTTCTTGTACGTCCACACATCTAAGACTGTTAAACGGTCGTCTGAAAAGAGCATCTCCTTCAAGGATAATATGTTTGGTAGACATTCGATGTATGCTATTGCGTTTGGCATGATCTTCTACCTGCTCAATTTCTGTGCATATTGGGTCAATGAATTCTGGCCCTTTATTTCAACCCTTAGTTCCTTGACTCTGTGTCATTTCTTGTTCAGTCTTGATTGCTTCATTGGACTGATAGAGGTGGTCCAAATGGATAAGGAGGACACTCTGAGAAGATATTTCTCTCGTCATCCACATCGACCTCGGTTCTTAGTTCGATGTGTTTCCATTCTACCAAGCAAACAAGTGTGGGTCTTGTGGCGGACAGCTGAATTATAGCACCGAGTTTCGCAAGTGCATCAGCCTGCAAATTTAGCCTCCTGAGGATGTGACTCAAGGATACGTTCTCAAACTGGGCCATGTACAATTTTGCAGTATCATGATAAGGCTTGAGAGTGTCTTTTCTGACCTCATAGATCCCTTTGAGCAGTCGGATAACAAACTCAGAGTCACCATAGATCTTGAGCTGCACCAAGTCAAGGTCGAAGGTTATCTCGAGTCCGATTACAAGGGGCTGATAGTCTGCCTCATTATGAGAACCGGCTTGAGTGAGAGAGAGAAAGTGTCAATAGTCCTCCTTGTTGAGTCAAGAATACTACTCCGACGCTTCCTCGTTCTGATTGGAAAGCCCCGTCAAAGTACAATTCCCACACACGAACAAGGTCGGCGCAGAATACTTCTTCATCAGGGAGGTCTCTTGATAGAGGAGATTCTACTAGTACGGGATGTGCTGCAAGAAAGTCAGCCAAGGCCTGACCCTTGATGGCCTTCTGTGGGACATACGTGATGTCAAACTCCATCAACAGCAAAGCATCCCGACAAGCATGGGTATGTCATGAGAAACTTTACAGGATCAACTTTTGATAGAAGTTTTACTTCATGGTACTTCATGGACAAGCATGTAATGGTGGAGTTTTTGTACTGTGAAGATCAGGGCCAGACACATCTTCTCAATAGGGGGATAATTCTTCTCGGCCCCACGCATCCTGTGGCTGAGGTAGTATAATGCAGTCTCTTTTCCGTTTTCATTGTTTTGTGGCAACAATGCTCCGAGTGACTCCTCTAAAGCAATCAAGTATAGAATGAGGGGTTTTCCCAATACCACTGTAGAGAGTGCTGGAGGGTTGAGTAGATAATGCTTGATGTCATTAAGGGCTGCCTAACATCCCAGATGAATGGTGTGTCTTTCTTTAGCAGGTGTGTAAACGGTTTACAACGACTTGAGAGGTTCGATCAGAACCTGCAAATGTATGCCAGTTGCCCTTGGAGGGAGCACAGTTCTCAAAGTGTAGTCGATGATGGCATTGCTTAGATTGCCTTAATCTTAACTGGCTCAACTTCAAGCCCTCAATGTTTGACGATGAACCCCGAGAATTTTCCCGAACGCATGCCAAAAGCACATTTTAGCGGGTTTCATTTTTAGCTGATGGAGACGCAAACGCTTGAACAACTTTTCAAGATCTCTCATGTGAGCATCCTTCTCTATGGACTTTACCACCAAGTCATCTACATAACACTCCAGCTCTTTGTGCATCATTTCTTTCAACATGGTCGTCCTTGCTCTCTGGTATGTGGAGCTAACATTCTTTAATCCAAAAAGCATCATTGTGAAACAAAAGGCCCATTTTGAATGCAGTGGCCTCTTCATCTCCGAGCGTCATCTTTATCTGATTGTACTCGGAATAGCCGTTCACGAAGAAAAATATTTGACAGTGAGCTGTAGAGTCGATGAGCATATCGGTGAATGGCAACGGGAAGTCGTCCTTGGGATAGGCAGTATTCAAATCGTGGAAGTCAATACACACCCTGATTTGACCATTCTTCTTCTTGACAGAAACGATATTTTCTAGCCATTTCGGGTATTTGACTTCATGAATGAAACCTACTTATCTGAATTTAGTTATCTCGGTGTCTATCTACATCTCATGTTCAGGCCTGAACATTCTTGATTTTTGTTTGACAGTCGGATCAATGCCGAGATGGTGATTAAAGACTTGAGGGTCTAAACCCGGCATCTCATGGTAATGCTAAGCAAAGACATCATGTTTGCTCTCAAGAAGGCAGTGATCTCCCCTTTCTCTTCTGGATACATACTCGCTGAAATGAACGTAGGTCTTGGGTCCATTTCGTCTCCAAGATTTATTTCTTTGAGTTCATCAGCAGTGGCCTGACCACCGTCTTCCCATTCTTCTGGGGCTTCTTTCAATTCTTCCTTGTTGTTCTCTGAGGCCTTTTCATCAACTTCATGTGCGGAGACCCATAACCTCCAATAGAGGCCCAGAGTGGATTATAATTTATGCACCTTCCCTTGATTGAGGAATGGAAGGGTTTTCTGTAAATAGAGATTGTTTCTCGGACTGCAGGAGTTGGATTTGGAGATTACAGGGAATTTGAGATTCAACGATTGTAGTGGAAGACGTGTGCCAATGGGAATCACAAGGTGTTTGAGTAGTTATCTGTGTTTGAGCAGCTATTTGCAATGTTTGGTCTGCACTGGCTGGTGCTTCACAAACTTGTATCATGTGGCAAGCTTCCTGAGAATAGAAACTTTACCCCCTTTACTCTCTCAGTCTCTGCTCAAAGTCAGGCTCAAGTGGCACTGGGGTTTCATTGGCTTCGATTTCTTGTGCTTCTTTGAAGAAGGTGGCTCTGCCTTGGCTTTAGCTATCAGGGCATCGGCAGCTGTTAGGAATCCTGCTGCCTGTGTCAGGGTCTTTCTCAATTGTTTCCGTTGCATCTTAGTTATATTTGATCCCTCAAGTTCTCTATCGAGAGCCTCGAAGTCTAAACATATCAAGGTTGTACCTGCAGGGAACATAGACGAGGAAGAATGAGAAGCATGAGAAGAAGGAGGAGTAGGGTTAGAAGGTGGGGGACTTTTATGGTCGTTACCCTCATCAGACCAATCTAGGCAGCTTTTTACGTCATCACCAGAGTTGGACAGATGCAGGGGGCCTTTTTGGTCTTTCCCTTGCTTAGACCACTGGGGAGTGCTTTTAATGTCGTCACCCTCATCGGACGTATGCTAAGTGGGAGATGGCACGGGAATGTCTTCTTGACAGGATGAAGAAGGAAGAAGAATCGTGCCGGGGACGAAGTCAGGTAAAGTTGGCAGCGGAGGAAGGGGCCTGAGAAATTCTTGCTCGATTATGAGTTGAGTGGCCTTGTTTATTCCGCTAGCAGCCCTTGGTGCTCATCTCTTTCTGGTATTGTGAGGTGATCTTTGATTCATCTCACCGGGTTTGTGAACAGCTCTAGCTTGGGAAACCGCTTCTCACCTTAAAGACTTGAGTCTACTTCAACCATGGTAGACTATCCATGGCTGGGAAGTCGAGGGTTCTTCACTATCTGAGTCATTGATAGGAACGTCTTGCTTCGTGAGATCTTCTTGCCCCGATGGAGAAGTGATTTGAGAATCACTTACAGGGAATTTGTAAAATTCTTGACACTCCCTTATCTTCTTTGCGAATATATCAAGAAAAGTTGTGCATTCTGACAAGTAATGACCTCTTATCTGATGGTACGGGCACCGCGATCTTCAGTCCCCTTAGCAAGACAACGAGGTTGCTTTGCCTGCTTCAGTGTGATTATGTCTTCCTGAAGCATTATAATAAAGAAGGCGTAGAGGATACCAGGCATTTCATCTTCTTCTTGGATGGTTACGTCGTGGGAGGCCTCGGTTGCCCTAAAGGCCTTCTTTAAGTCTTCAAGCTTTATCTGACCCTTCTAAATCAGGGCCTCAATAATATCCTTCAGCGTGTAGTAGTCATCTGTGGGATGATTGATTCTCTGATGTTAGGCACAATAATTTGCCTGAGTGTCAAGGCCCGGTTGCTCAGGGAACTTAGTTTCTGGAAGCTGTAGCATATTCTGTTTCGATAATAACCGGAAAAGCGCAGGGACCCATTCCTTCTCGACGGGATAAACCTTGTTCCTATGCCTGGTGAAATAATTACCCCAATCAAGGTTGGCTGGTGGGGGTACCTGATTGTACGATTGTTGTTGCTTGCCTACCTGGAGTGTTACCTTTGCCGTGCTTACCCATTTAGAGCTGTCCAAAGTTTGGGAGGGAGCCTTCTTTGAATCAGTGACCATGACGGCTGCACTAATTACCCCTTTCTGTTGATTACTCCGTGTGTTATTTCGAGAGCTACCATTGCCCCGATTGTTTGCTGAACTTGTAGATGGTTATCATTTCCCACCATGGTGGCGTGATAAAATTTCTATTCGAACTGATTTAGAGATAAACTCCGACATGGAGGTCAGATTAATGGCCTCGACATGTAGAGCGATTTCGGATCGCATGTTCCACACACAAGTTTGGACTGCTTCCTTCTCTGGCATAGGATTAGGATGGCGGGAAGCCACGTTTCTCCATCTTGATATGAACTGATCAACGGGCTCATCAGGGTCTTGAGTCAGGGTGAGAAGTTCGATGGTTTGAACCTCTCTCTCGACCTCATAGAAGCGTTAATAGAACAATTTGTCCATCTCCTCCCATGTATGTACCGAGTTTGGAAGAAGTCGGGCATACCATTGGAATGTTGGGCCATCGAGGGTCTCAACGAACTGTCTGGGAAGAAGTCTCCCATCAGCCGTTGTTTCCCGATATGCTGCTTGGAAGTGGGCAATATACTGGTTTGGGGAGGTGGTTCCATTGAATAGAGGAAACTTCCCTTTCTTCTAATTTGAGGGAAACGGAACCTGATCAATATACGAGGGGTATGACCTTTGATAAGGGGTCGCACCCTGTATCCTCGAGATTTGTATGTTCTTTAGGTTATGGGTGACCATAGCGTCAATATCTGACTAAGGGACTGGAGGAGGGACAGAATTGTGCTGTGAGGTAAAAGAAGGGGTTGTCGTGGAGGTGCATCATCAGAGTGATGGGAATTGACCTCAGGGATTGCCAACTGGCGTGCACCATAGATACGATCGATATTTTCCATCATCACATGCACCATATCCTCAAACTTGTTCATGCGTTCTTCCTGCGTATAACCAGGCTCACTTACAACCATTACGCTGACCGTTTCTCTAGGGGGTGAACTTTAGTGGTAATCGAGAACTTGCGAGCTTGACGGGTCTTACGTGGTAGGTTAGTTACTAGGGGGCCAGCATGCCCTGACTAAACTCGACTCTTGTATGATGATCACGTTTGGATCGGTTCTCAATGGTCTTAAGACCGTGGCAGCTGAGTGGCTAGGTCTTCTTCTGCGACAGTCACCATAACACAAGTCTCAAGCTTTGACTGTATTGTAGGGGAAAGGAATAGGCTTCGTAGGGCTCGAACCTACAATAAAATATCACCGATGGTACGTTTCGACCAATTAAACTATAAGCCCCTACGATTCCCTCGTAATGCAATTCTTCTTCAATCTCATCGTTTGAAGGGGGTAGAAGGGATTCAAGTGAGAGGGTTATCGAAAGTTGTTGTTTTGACTGCCTTGGTCACCTCCTTAGTCAAAATTCGCAGACCTCTATCACGTTTAGCCTTGAGGTTTTGATGGACCTCGCGCCAAAACTGTGACTTAGGTCGCAGCTAGTCAGCTCTTCTTGCACAGGAGAGCGCTATCTCCATCAGGTGCGACAATGGATGAGGGCCAGGAACTGAAGTCATCTAGGGCCGGGGAGGATGAAAGATTTGATCTTCCATCAGGTACATGCCCTTAGCTCTCTTGTGGGCTCCAGAGACACGACCAAAGTGACGAGGTTGGTTCAGGATGAAACTCTTAAGGAAACCTTCGAGTACCAAGGCTGAAGGTGCTTGCTCGATAAAGGAGGAGCAAGCAAGAGAAGGGTTGACTCATAAGGAGGCCTGAGTCAAGGGCGAGAGGACGTCTGAGATGGCGACGCATGTACGCCCCTTGAAGAAGGATCACAGGTTACAAGTGATCTGGCCTTAGGAGGCCGAGAAATATGAGCAACTGTTTGTAAGAGAATAGGTATAGGTCTGCCCCTTACAGGGTGTGCTTGTGTGTGCAGAGTGGAAGACGAGGAGTTCGTCTCCTGTGTACTCGGGTTCCCATGGCGCTGACATTACCCCCAGCTGCGAGATGCATATGAGTAGCGTGCGTAGGACCTAGCCTTGAAAGGTTCGATCTTGGACACAGACTTGAGGTAACAGAAGGGTTGCCCCGAGGTCTGGCTCGAGCGAGCTTTATGGTGTGTGTGAGGGATGGAGACCATGTGGTTTTCGCCCTGTTTTGCGTCTAGGGATTGAGACCAATGGTGCAAAAATGTTGGTCGTAGGCTTATAGTGACCCACAAAAGCAATGGAAAATTGCTTTCCTTTTATAGAAAGGAATTGGCAGCCTTCCGACGTACCTCAAGAACACGACCGGCAAGGCAAGTGACTTGCCTGTGGCTGGGTGCATGCTGTGTGGTGCAACAAAAATGCTACCAATGCAGGGCGTCTAGGTGGAGATTCCACAAGAACTAGGAGATGGGGAGTGAGGGACCTTCAAGTACCTCCTCATACCGGTCCAAGTTCAGACCTGAGAGCTAAACAACGGTTCTTTGCTCAAGAGGATGGTCGGGAACCAAGTCGAAGGAACTTGTTCCCTAGGGACACTCTCGAACACGGGGATAAGAAAATCCCCAATCTGATTAAATGGGTTATAGAACCCGTAAGTCATAATAAAATGTGAAAAGAAAATGAAAGCATATAAAGAAGAAACTAGCCAAACAAGAATGATCCGACAAAGGGGTAGTAAGTCCCTAGTGGAGTCGCCAAGCTGATTAGGTGCCTCTATCTCGCCCTCTAGATCTGGATGATCGGGCGGTATGCGTCTCGGGTTTCAAAGGAAGACCAGGGACGTTTTTGAGATCACTCTCTCGGGAACCTCATTCGAGAACTGGGATAGGTGTTACTAACCGATGAGAGAGGAAATTTAGAGGTGGGTTTGGGAGTTACTCGGGCTGACTCGCTTGGGTGCCCTCTTAGATCACGAAGAAAGCACCCCAGTAATAAAACTGGTTCAGAATCGCCTCCCTTGGCTTATATTCTTCTGTTTTCTACAATCAAACACATATATGGTAAAGGTTATAAGACAAGTGGGTTGGACCTCACCCTTTTCCTCTTCGATGAAGGTACCCAAGCATATGCATTCAAAAAGAAGAAGAGAAGAAAGACAGGGGAGAGAAGAGTGCGATTGAGGAGAAGGGAACAGACAGAAGGAGGGAGAAGAAAAGAAGAGAAGAGACGTGAGGATAAAAGAGAGAGAGGGAAGGGAGATGCAGTCGGCGCTAAGCATTGACAACTGTGTTACAAGAAGAGAGAGATGATGCAGTCGGTGCTAAGCTTCGTCGACTGTGTCAAAAGAGAAGAGAGAGAAAATGTAGTCAGTGCTAGGCAAGCTAACTATATCAGAAGAGAAGAGAGGAAGAGAACCAACCTGCACTAGGCTTACGTTGGTCGAGATGAAAGAAAATCAAGGAAGGGAGATCGAGCTGACGCTAAGCTTAGCCAACTGCAACAGAGGAGATAGAGAGAAATCCAACCGATGCTGGGCTTTGCCGACTGTGACAAAAGAGGAGGGAGAGAAATCCAGTCGGCACTAGGCTTCACCGACTGTGTCAGAAGAGGAGAGATAGAAATTCAACTGACGTTGAGCTTCATCAATTGCATTAGAAGAGAGAAGAGAGAAGTCCACCTGGTATTGGAAATGAAAGGAGAGGAGAGAGAAAACCCCACTTGGCACTGTGAATGAAAGGAGAGGAGAGAGAATCCCACTCAGTGTTGGGATTAAAGGAGAGGAGAGAGAAAATCTCACCCGAAGCTGAGAATGAAAGGAGAGAAGAGGAAAAATCTCACTCGACATTGGGAATAAAAGAAAGGAG
Source organism: Amborella trichopoda (assembly GCF_054954075.1). NCBI lineage: Eukaryota > Viridiplantae > Streptophyta > Magnoliopsida > Amborellales > Amborellaceae > Amborella > Amborella trichopoda. Next base: position 17,138,523 of record NC_142348.1, on the reverse strand, counting down.
AGAGAAAACCTCACCTGATGTTGAGAATGAAAGGAGAGGAGAGAGAAAACCCCACCCGATGTTGGGAATGAAAGGAGAGGAGAGAGAGAATCCCACCCCGTGTAGGGAATGAAAGGAGAGGAGAGAGAAAATCCCACTTAATGCTATGATTGAAAGGAGTGAAGAGAGAAAAGAGGGATAGAGGTGAGAAGAAGAGAGAGAAAGAGATAGAGATGAGAAGAAGAGAGAGAAAGAGATAAGAAGAGGGGAGAGAAAGAGATAGATATTAGAAGAAGAGATGAGAAGGAGATAGAGATGAGAAGAAGAGAGAGAAGAGATAAGAAGAGGGGAGAGAAAGAGATAGAGATGAGAAGAAGAGAAGAGAGAAAGAGGGGGGAGAGAGAAAGAGAGTAGAAGAGAGAATAGAGGAAGAGAGAGAAAGTGGGGAGAAGAGAGAAAGAGGGGAGGAGAGAGAAAGTTACCTACCTTAAGGGTATCAAACGTATTCTTCTCTCTCTTCTCTCTCTCTCTCCAAGACATACTCACAGGCTCAAGTAAGAAATCAGAATTTTATTGATCGGTCAAAGAAGAATGAATCTGTTTTTGTACAGTGAGGCATTACCTGTTTATATAGAATTGGGCTGAAACATGGGTGTACGCCTAAAAGTTACCTAAAATTTAAGATAATTAAAATTTAATTAAAGTTAAAGAAATTTTGAAAATTGGTGCAAAAGGACTGTTTTGCCCCTGCTTAACAATGTGTCAAATTTAAGAACAGACCCTGCAGCTGCCCGAGAACTTGCGTGATCATTCATGGCTGACCTGAGGTCGTTCTGATGCCCGTTTGATCAAAAGATTATTGTTTTCTATTAAAGCTCGACATGGTGATCATTTTGATACCAACTTAGAGCCATGAATCATGTTTTTGAGCCATGATCGTGAGACCTGAATCTTGGATGAATCTTGAAAATTTTAGATCGATTGTGTGCTGGTTCCTTAATGTTTCTTCGTAATTTCTTCGTTGAATCACACTGAGCATACTGTCACCATCACGTTGCAACAAACGTGGCTCGATTTCATGTTCGGATGAAGATTTTGTCGTCTTGAGTTTTTTATTGAAATCTTGGAATCCGGTGACCGAAATTTAGAGCAGCTTTGACGCCTTTGTGTATGAAATTAAATTGTTGATCGTACACAGACCAGAGATAGCCTCGAACCTCATGCACATAATGCAATTGGTTTCGTGCCAAGTGGGTGTGCAAGGGTCATGATCTATTTGCTCGAACGAGGCGTGTTGCTGCTGAATTTTCTATACTTCTTTCCCGGATCAGCGAATTTCCTTTAGTTTTTCTATTTGATCAGACGTTTTCATGGGGCGTACGTACCGCTTATGAAATTGCTCATCTTGATGAGATGAACACGCTCACCAGATTTGGGAGTGATCCGACCTGGAACGAGGGAGTTATAGGCCTCGAAAGTGACTGCCCGTGACTGAAAACAACCACCTTTAATGGTGTTTTGATGGAGTGAGGCCTCATAGGAATAGTGTGGTGCCTACCCCTTTTCGGTATTTTACTCATAATTTTGTCTTGGAGTGTCCGATTAAGCCGAAACTTGACCCATCGGAGTTTTCGATCGTGCCGGATCTAATGGAGGTGGTCCCATAGCTATTTGACGCACCAAACATGTGGCTCTAATATGGCTCTGATCGCAATGAAACTTGGCAGGTGGTCTTCCGAAGTGCTGATGAAGATCTTGACCAATTCTGGGGCCATTCTAAGACTGTCAGAAATTTCCACTGTTTTGTAGGCTTTATTGACCTGCTTCCTACTTATTCTTAATCAGGGATCAATGGTTAGGTACCTCGATCTCTCCCTCCGGATCTAGATGATCTGGCATCACGTGTCTCGGATTTCAGAAAACCCGAGACATGAGATCGCTCTCTCAGGAACCTTGCTCAAGAACTTGGGCAGGTATTACCAACCGATGAGAAAGGAATTTAAGGTCGTGAAGTAGGACTTACCTCACGCGGGTCCATGACTCAGATGGCCTGGCTCGCGTAGGCGCCCTCTTAGATCACGGTGGAAATCCCCCTAGCCTATGGGCGGTTTGAAATCGCCTCCCTTGACTTGTTTCTCCTTTCTTGTAAACGCACACACACACACATATTAGAAGTACCGACAAGTGGGGCAAGGTCCCCACCTTGTTACAGGATGAAATAAAAATGAGAGGGATGAATTAAAATAAAGATGAAATAAAATAAAATTAGGAAATGGAATTAGGATTAAAATGACATGAAGTGAAGTGAAATAAATAAAATAAAAGGGATGGAAAAGAAAAAAATAAATGATATAAATGAATAAAAATAGAGTAAGGGATAATAGGATGAAATAAATGGAATAAAAATAAAATACAATGGAATAAAGGAAAGTGAAATAAAATGAATGAGGTCAAAAAAATAAAAATAAATAAATAAGATAAATAGAATAAAGAAGATAAAGATAAATTAAAATAAATTAGATGGACTAAATAGAATAAGGTAAAGGAATGAATTAAAATAAAGTAAGGTAAAATAAAATAAATTAAATGAATTAAAATAAAATGGGGTGATGAAAATAATATAAAAAGGGGTATATAAAATAAAGTGGAATAAAATAAAATAAATGAAGTAAATAAAATAAAATAAAATAAAAAATTAAAATAGAGTGGAAGAAAATAAAATAACATGCGATGATTAAATTAAAATAAAAATAAAAATAAATGGGTTGAATGGAGTGGGAGTAAAGTATGGTAGGATAGAATGAGTGAAATAAAATAAATAAAATGATATTGGTCAAGGGAAAATAAAATGAGTGAATAAAATATAATGAGATGATGGGAAGAAAATAAAAAGGAATAAAATAAAGAAGAGGGGTGGAAGGAATGACATGAGATGGTTTTAATAAAATAAATGATAAAGGTTAAGCATTAGTTGAGAGAGAATAAGATGAGATGGTTTCATAAAAAAAAAGTTGTGTTTTTGTGGGGAGAGAAAAAGTGATTTTTGTTGGGTCTTACGTGTAGGAGAGAAGGTCACATTAGGTAGTAAAGAAAAGAGGATTAGTTAAGAGGGAGAGCTAGAACTTGACACATGGAGGCCGGTTAAGTAAAATAATAAAAAGGTCAAGTGCTTTAAAAAGGATGGCTTTATTTAAATGATATGAAGGAAAACACGTGTAAGTGTTTGTTAAGGGAGAGAGAAGTTTGCTTGGAATCACAAATGACTTATGGGTTTAAAAAAAACTGAAACGGTGCTACGTTTAAAAAAAATGGGATGGCGCTACGTTAAAAAAAAACAATGAACCGACGCTAAGGTTTAAAAAAAGAATAGACCGGCGCTCGAGTTTTAAAAAAAAAAAAGAACCGGCGCTAAGGTTTTAAAAAAGGAATGGACCGGTGCTAAGGTTTAGAAAGAATGGACCGGCGCTAAGGTTTAAAAAGAATGGACTGGCGTTGAGGTTGGAAGAATGTTTGAAAATGGTGGTCGTGCAGGACCACGGAATGTGAGAGGGAAAGAAGGGATATGAAGGTGCACCGAAAGGGATAATGTGAGGGATCACAGAAAAAGATGAGAAAGAGAGATGGCCATGAGAGACCACAAAGAAAATGTAGAGGAGGTAGACCCAAGGGTGCACAGGAAGTAGGTGAACTGACAAGGAGACAAAAGAATGAGAAAAGAGGGGAATTGTGGTCTTTCTAGACCATAAGAAAGGAGATGAAAAAGTTGTGGTCATGAGAGACAATAGAAAAAGGGGAGAGATGGGATGTGGTCATGCGAGACCACAAGAGTAAAAAGAGAAAGAAGAGAAGAAAAATAAGTGAAACCCCGCCGGCGCTGGGAATGAGAGGAGAGGAGAAAAAAAAGAAGAGAGAAAGAGAGATAGAGATGAGAAGACAGAGAAAAAAAGAGAGAGAAATAGAGATGAGAAGAGATAAGGGAGAAAAGAGGAGGAGAAAGATAACCCAGTCGGCATTGGGAAGAAGAGAGGAGAGAGAGAGAAAGAGAGATAGAGATGAGAAGAGAGAGAAAAGAAGAGAGAAAGACAGAAAAGGAGAGAGAAAAGAGGAGGAGAGACAAAATTATTTTACCTAAGGGTACCAACCTTTTTCTTCTCTCTCCTCTCTCTCTCTCCAAGACGTACTCAAGAACTTAAGTAAGAATGGAAATTTTAGTGAATGATGGAAAAATGAACCCCAAAGTCCTATTTACAATTGTGTGTGGTGTTTATATAGAAATAAGCAAAAACATGGGTGGATACCAAAAAACTAACTAAATTGATGGTAATTACAATTTAATTGAATTAAAGAAAATTAAGAAAATGGGGTGCTAAATAACTGTTTTGGCCCTGTCTAATAATGTGTGGAATTTCAGAACAATCCCTACAACTGCCCTAAAACTTGTGTGATCTACCATGACTGATCCAATGTTGTTCTGATGCCCATTTGATCGAAGATGAATATTTTCTTGTAGGGCTGGGCATGGTGATCGATTTGATACCAATTTCGAGCTATGGATCGTGTTTCGAACCATGATCACGAGACTTGAAATTTGCTTGAATCTTAAAAACTTTAGATGGATGATGAGTTCGTTCCTTGATGTTTTTCTATATTTTTTTCGCCTTAGCGCACTAAGCATGACTTCATGATAGTGTGGCAACAAACGAAATGCGATTTGGAGCCCGAATGAAGATTTCGCAACTTTTAAGTTTTGGACGGAATCTAGAAGCTGGCGGCCGGAATTTCAGTTACTTCATCGGCTTCTTCCATCATGTACGGGGTTCGGACCAATGATAGCCCTGGACCTTACGCACACAATAGAATTGGTTTCGTGTTGATCCGTTGCACGAGCGTCGTGATTTGGTCCATCAAGCGAGGCGTGTCGCTACTGAATTTATTGCAATTTCTTCACAGATCGACAACTTCTCTTTAGGTTTTTTCTCTGCTCGGACATCGTCACGGGACGTACCACATATCAAATCGCTTGTCGCAATGAAATGAACACACTCACAAACTTTGAGAGCGATCTGACTTGGGATGAGTGAGATATGGGCTCCAAAAATAACTATATGTGACTGTGAAAACATCCACCTTTAATGGTGTTTTATGCAGTGAGGCCACACGGGAATAGTGTGCAGGCCCTCTTGTTTCAATGTTTTGCTGATATCTTTGTTCTGGTGTGTCAGATTAAGCCGAAACTTGACCCATAAGGGTTTTTGACCATGTCGAATCCAATGGTTTTGGTTCCACAGTGATTTGATACACTGAAAATGTAGTTCCAGTTGTAGGATCCATGTCAGGGTGCTAGAGGCCATTTGTTCGAAAACTATTCCTTTATGTTCACTGCCTTAAACATGTTAGAATGCGACGAAACTTCGTAGGTGATCTTCTGGAGTGCTGATGAAGATCTTTACCAGTTTTGGGGTCATTCCAATACTGTCAAGACTTCTACTATTTTATGGGCTTTATTGACCTGCTTCCTATCAGGGACCACGGTGCTGAAAAATATGTTCAAACAGCTTGCCGTGTCGAGTGTCGTGCTTCAAGAGAAGCAAGAAGGACAATCATTTGGAATGTTCCTTTAGCTTTTACATTTTTTCTTCTTAGTCACAAGACCACACGAACACTGAGGAGATTCACGTAATGGTGAAACTAGGCTGCTCAGAAGTAGGGATGCATTTTTTGAGGGTCCCGTCCGTGGAGACTTCAGGGGGCGAAGAGACAAATTGGTGGCGTTGTTTGTTGCTACACTAGGTTTGCTTTAGACATTCAAAGTACCACTATGAGTTTGGTTTACCGAGTCCAGTCGGGGGCAGGTTCTATTAACCGATCTCGAAGGTCGGATCGTGCTGGCTAGACGAGCTGATGTCTCTGGCAGGTTCCTCCCTGGCTTTGCCAATTTCCTGCCTTGGAAGGATAAGGCCTAGGCTACTTTTTCACCTAGCCTCATGGAGAGAGGCATTAACATTTCATGCATGGGCAGAAGATCCATAACAGGACAGATAATGACTGAGCTACGTTGTCACCCAGCCTTGAAGAAGAGATAATGACTGGGCTATGTTGTCACCCAGCCTTAAAGAAGGGATAATGACTGGGCTACGTTGTCACCCAACCTTGAAGAAGGGATGGTCCTTGAAGAAGGGGTAATGACAGGGCTATGTTGTCACCCAGCCTTGAAGAAGGGATGGTCCTTGAAGAAGGGATAATGATTGGGCTACGTTGTCACCCAACCTTGAAGAAGGATGTCGACTGAGCTACCTGTTCACCAAGGACTGAAAAGGACGTCAACTAAGCTACCTGTTCACCCAGGACTGAAGAAGGAGGTCGACTGGGCTACTTGTTCACCTAGGACTGGAGAAGGATATCAACTGGGCTACCTGTTCACCCAGGACTGAAGAAGGATGTCGACTGGGCTACCTGCTTACTCAGGACCGGAGAATGAAGTCGACTGGGCTACCTGTTCACCCAGGACTAGAGAAGGAAGTCGACTGGGCTACCTGTTCACCCAGGAATAGAGAAGGATGTCGATTGGGCTACCTGTTTATCCACGACTGAAGAAGAATGTCGACTGGGCTAGCTATTCACCCAAGACTAAAGAAGGACGTCGACTGGGCTACCTGTTCACTAAGGACCGAAGAAGGATGTCGACTGGGCTATCTATTCACCCATGATTGAAGAAGGACGTCGAGGGGGCTACCTCTTCACTCAGGACTGAAGAAGGATGTCGACTGGGCTACTTATTCACCCAGGACTGAAGAAGGATGTCGACTGGGCTACTTATTCACCCAGGACTGAAGAAGGATGTCGACTGGGCAGTGCAGGACTGAAGAAGGACGATGATTGGGCTACCTCTTCACCAAGGACTGAAGAAGGAAGATGAGGGATGATTTTAGCGTCTACACCTTGTTGGACGTCTTAATGATGAAGAGAGTGCCAACTGAAGCTGCCTATGAAGATGAACGTTGCATCAACCTGATTTTATTGCTCCGAGCAATCTTAGCGGGTTTTCACTTGGACTTGGGAACTGATGCCGTACAGACGGTTTTCACCAACATCCTTTTATTTGGGGCTCTTTTACCCACGCCCTTTTGGCCATGTCTGCCCTTTTTCCACTATTACTCATGATGCCCTTTTTGGTTTTCACCTTGCCGTGGTTTTTTATTTACGAAACTCTCTTACTCATGATTTCATGAGCATGTCTGTCTGTCATTTTTACTCATGGTGTTCCCTTTTTTAAGTATGCACCATGCCCGTTATTCATTTCTCTTTTTCTTGTTTCTTTTATTTTTTTAGTGGGGGCGTGTTTAATGTCCTGCCTCCAAGACCTGTGCGAAGCCTTTTAAAGTCATGCTGTTAGGATGTGTACTATAGTTTTAGGGTCATATAGCTTGGATGGTGGCTATGCAATTTAAAGTCATGCAGTTAAGACCATGCAGTTTAGGGCCGTGTAACTAAACCTCCACTACAGTTTAAGGTCAAATAGTTTGGACCATGCAGTTTAGAGTTGTGTATCTAGGCCATTGTGTGGGTCGTCACGTAGGTGAAGCTCCATGAGGAATAGGTCTGTGGATGGCAATTTGACTCCCTGGGGATAAAATGATTAAGTCCATATACAAGCAGAGGGCTCATATGGAAATGGTTACCTGACGAAGGATGGCAAATAGAAGCGAATTTCACTGGGGATTGGGTGGCAAGTGTGACTCCCTGGGGTGAAAGATGAGTCTCTATGGAGAATTGGCTTATGACAGGTAACTCGACTCCCTTGGGATAAGATAGCTTGGTGTGAAACAGACCCACTGGGGATTGTAGGGGTAAGAATGACTCTAACTCCATTGGGGATAATGAGCCGCAGTATGGGTGTGACTCCAACTAAGGATGACACACAGTGGCCTACTCCTGACTCCATTCGGGATGGCAGGTCATGCCTTGGGTGTAACTCCACTAGGGAGGTCATGGCTTGGGTGCAACTCCACTAGGGATGACAGGTCACGGCTTGGGTACCACTTCGTTGAGGATAGTGGTAGAATATGCTCAATGGTAACGGGGCCAAGCATAAGGGAACGCATGACAAGAAGTGGGTTCATGGAAAGTTAAGGTGAACGATGGAGGCTTAAAGAGAAAAAAATGATGTATTTTAGCTGAGGAATGGGAGCCTGATGGTGAAAGGCCTTATCAGGCGAAATGATATGAAGTCACACAGTCGAAAATGCGATACGCCTCTTTATTGATGAGACGGTTGCATGCTTTGCTTATAACCTCACAGTCAGAACTGTGGTACGTCTCTTGGAGAGACGAGTGCATGCCTTGATGATTACATGCTCTGCTTCGAAGCCTCACAGTCGGAACTGTGATACGCCGCTTTGAGATCAGGCTTTTGTAGAGGCGATCGCATGCCTTGACGGTTGCATGCTCTACATTCGAAGCCTCACAGCTGGAACTATGGTACACCTCTTAGTGATACAGCTTTGTAGATGTGGTCACATCCTTAACGGTTGCATGCTCGGCTTTCAAAGCCTCACAGCTGGAACTGTGGTACACCTCATTGTGATATGGCCTTATAGAGGCAGGCGCATGCTTTGATTGTTGCATGCTATGCTTTCGAAGCCTCACAGCTGGAACTGTGGTACGTCTCTTTGAGATATGGCCTTATAGAGGCGGGCGCATGCTTTGACGGCTGCATGCTATGCTTCGAAACCTCACAGTAGGATCCCAGGTACACCTTGATTAGGGAGGACACATCGGAGGGGTGGTGTCCTTTCACTGGGGGCTTGTGAAGATGGATGTAGTAGGGGATGTGTAGGAGATATGTCATGCGGTAATCCCATGGAGACATGTAGGAACATAAAGCAGTTTATAGTCGTGCAAATGGACTCTATGTCGCATTGTTCTAATGTCTTACCACAGGGACATTTGACATTGTTACTCATGATGACCAGCAGGGGAGGATCAACAAGCCCGTCATTTTAGAGCGAGTGCCCTGAAGGGCTTTCAGCACACCCCATTTATTTTGACAAGCTTGCCCATAGTGCCCTTGTGGGATTTCACTATGCCCATCTTTTTATTTCTATTCTTCTTCTTTTTTTCTATTTTTTTGCAGAAGCGTATTTAAGGTCATGCCACGGTGACCATCAATTTGGTGTGCTTTAAGGTCATCCGCTGAGACCTAAAGGCATGTTTAAGGTTTTACCTCCGAGACCGTATGTTGTGCAGTATATTGTCATACCACTAGGACGTGTGCTACAGTTTCGAGTCATATAGCTTGGACCTTGGCTATGCAATTTAAAGTCATATGGAGAGGATCATGTAATTTAAGGTCATGTAGCTAAACCTTCGCTACAGTTTAAGGTCATATAGTTTGGACCGTGGCAATGCAATTTAACGTCATACAGCGAGGACCATGCAGTCTAAGAACGTGCAACTATACCTCTGCTACAGTTTAAGATTGTATAGTTTGGATCATGGCTATGCAGTTTAATGTCATACAACGAGGACTATGCAGTTTAAGGTTGTGCAGCTAGACCCCCGCTCAAGTTTAAGGTCGTATAGTTTGGACAATGGCTATGCACTTTAAGGTCATACAGCGAGGACCATGTAGTTTATGGTCGTACAACTAGACCTCCGCTGCAGTTTAAGGTCGTATAGTTTAGACCATGGCTATGCAATTTAAAGTCATACAACGAACAATTTAAAGTCATACAACGAGAACTATGCAGTTTATGGTCATGCAATTAGACCCCCGCTACAGTTTAAGGTCGTATAGCTTGAACCGTGGCTATATAGTTTAAAGTCATACAACGAGGACCATGCAGTTTAAGGTCGTGCAACTCGACCTCCGTTACAGTTTAAGGTCGTATAGTTTGGACCGTGGCTATGTAGTTTAAGTTCATACAGTGAAGACCATGTTGTTTATGGTCGTACAACTAGACCCTCGCTACAGTTTAAGGTCGTATAGTTTGAACCGTGGCAATGCAATTTAAAGTCATACAACGAGGACCATGCAATTTAAGTTCGTGCAACTAAACGTCCACTATAGTTTAAGGTTGTATAGTTTGGACCATGTAATTTAGAGGCATGCATCTAGACCATAGCTACAGTTTAAGGTCACAGTTTAGACCATGGAGTTTAGGGTCGTGCATCTCGACCATAGCTAAAATTTAAGGTTATATAGTTTTGACCATGGAGTTTAGGGTCGTGCATCTAGACCATAGCTACAGTTTAAGGTCATATAGTTGGACCAGTGGTTTAAAAAACGGATCGGTGACCCGGATCGGTGACCCAGATCGGGCATCCCAAAAACCGATCCGGATCGACAAATCGACGATCCCGATCGGGAATTGGGCCGAATCGCTAGGATTAAGCCTTAAAAAAATCCAAAAAATTATTAAAATTCATTATAAATGTTGTTTATTAGAAATCCTATAAGAAATGGGGGTACTACATTATTAACTTTCATTGTTTTCATCAATTTATGAATATTAAGATGTTCTTTCCTTGTATGAACTTATATTGACCATTAAATTTACATCACACAAAAGAAATCATAGAATTATCATGGATTAAGTATATAATCATATATGGACTACAATAAATAGTTGACTAAATCGATGAAAAATTGGCCACTAAAATCTTGAATTGGTTGAAAACCCTAATCTACTAAAAAAACAAAAATTATTACAACCTAACTATTTATAATATTATATGCCAACAATATTTTATAATTATTTTATTATATAAATAATAAAAAATCCAAATATTTTATAATATCATCTAATTTAAAATGTATTGTTGACAATTGTAAGAAAAATAGTACACTACATGATTTATAATACAAAAAATAATAAATAAAATAAAAGACTTGGTTGTCAATGTAGAAATTATTAGAATGCGTACCAATTGTCTTTAATTTTTTAGGTCTCTAGAATAAATTAGTGGAAGAGATTGCTAGTAGAAAGAGAGAGATTTCAAATGGCCTCATTGTATGAATCCTATATTTAAATTAATATTACTAAATTTATGTTAAAGACCATCATGTTATAAAAATAAAAAATATAATTAGACCATTTATTCCTGGGTTGTATTAAGAAATACCTTTTATTTTTTTGACAAGAAATACTTATTGTGTTATCTTTTACTTTTTTTACAAGAAAAACATGATACTTGTTGATTATCTTTTTTTTTTTTTTGACAAAAGAAGAAGATGCTGTACTACATTTTTTTTTGCTTGTTGTATTACTTTTTATTTTTTTGTACACGAAAAATAAAAAAATGATGCTCCCAAAGTACATTTTAGTTTTTTATGCCTTTTGTTTTATTTTTCTGCAAGAAATACCTGTTATATTGCCTTGTATTTTTTTTACAATAAAAATAAAAAAATGTTGCATTATCTTTTTTATCTTTATCTTGAAAAGCCTTTTATTTTTTATTTTTTCTATCTTTTTACAATAGTATTTTCTGCCTTTGTTTATTTTTTTGACAACAAAATTTTTTTTAACAACAAAAATAAACGAGGACGCGCACTAAGGTTCGAACTTTAGATGTCCACCTAAAAATCGGAGTTGTCAACCAACACCGCCATGTTGCCTAATGTGATTTTATTTGCTTCTATAATAATATACATTCAATCATATTGCTTTAATGATTTTTTGTGGGAATTATCCCACATCGAAGCATGAGCATCGCTTTGTCCTCTATAAATTCTTGTGTAATAGATATCGAACTGTGCATGTAGAAAAGCGAGGGGGCAGACATGTGAGGTGAGTTACCATATGTGGAGGATTCTTGAGGTGCCACATGTTGCTCCTGTGAAGCGGCCACGTGTAAACCCAAAAATTACTATAATGGAGGATTTTTAGGTGCCACGTGTTGCTCCCATGAGGCGGCCACGTGTAAACCCAAAAATTACTAGAATGCCCAGGTTTTTTTGGTGAGACTAGCGATTCACTATTTGGAATCGCTCGGTTCTCTCTAGACATGGGCGATTCCCGGCTTTTTCGTGGAACCGACTCTGTAGCAGATGTGTCCTGAGTCGAATCAAGAGAGTCCGACTCGACTCAGTGAGTTTTCGAACCTTAGTTTGGACCATGGAGTTTAGGGTCGTGCATCTTGACCACTATAGTTTAAGTTCATATAGTTTGGACCATGTAGTTTAGGGTCGTGCATCTAGACTATCACTATAGTTTAAGGTCATAGAGTTTGGACCATGCAGCTTAAGGTCGTGCATCTAGACCATTGCTGTGCAGTTTAAGGTCATGCAGCACAGACCATGGCGTGAAATCATTCTGCTAATTCAGTCTCCCCATTGTTTTTTAGATTCTAGATAATGTCTACGATGGTACAACACCCCTCTGTCTTGTGATTAAGGAATCTATGGTATTGGCAACAATAGGGCTCGTCATCCCTTCCGCCTTCATCCGGTCTTTTTACCTTAGGTAGCTTGATCATCTCTTTAGATAAGAGAGTTTGAAGCAACTTGAGGATCCTGCATTTGTCAAAGGAATAATTCTCGTGTCGGGTTCTGCCTGGGAAATACTTGTTTTTTTTTATTGGGGACATTGAGTCTTTGATTTCCTTGTAGTAATAGATTCTGATCAATATAAGTTAGGGAAGTTTTCTAGTAGCGATTCGGCTTTCCTATCATTGAGGCATCGCATCTTTTCAATGCTTTGGCCACCATGCCTTTTATTAGCCCTCCGTTCCCAATCCAAAGAAAATATGGAGGAGGGACTGGCAGTGAGGGAGGTGAGGCTGGGAGTGGTTCATTGTTTGATGGCCTCATTTTAATGGGTAGGAGCAGTTCGTGAGGGCTAATAAATAAGGCTTGATGCCCTGAGGGGGTACACTAACTTATGAGACTTTAGTAACGCTTGACGCACGGTTTCTATCATTCCATCTGTCAAACTCATCTCAGCCTGTAACCGCCTTATTGTGGTCTTAAGATGTGCAATCTCATCTTCATAAGCGTTTTGGTACTTCCTTGATCACCACGGTTTTGACACTCATCTCTTTACCATTAAGAGAGAACCTAAACCTCTCATGAGACAACAAGCCTCCATCAACATCCTGGAGAGGATACATGAGGCCTTCATGACATGTGGAAAGTAGAAATTTAGCTTTGTAGGAAGTCGTGGCAATCTTAGGGCATGAAGGAGCCACTTGAATAGAGTTCGCATCAGGGGAAGCAGAGCTCATTTCATCCTGCACTGGGGAGCAACACTCCTTGGATGAGAGTGACGATTTCTCTCGTGGTAAGAATGTCAGAGACGAAGCAAGCAAGGGAAGTAACATCATTTGGACCAACGAGAATAGGTGGTTGTTCATCATGTGTGCAAGATTCAGCGATGAATCCATGGAAAGAAGGATGGAAAGTGGCTAGTGGCAGGGTCCCCTTCTTATTCTTAAGGTTGATCGCGACAATGGGTTTCTCAAGCCCTTGTAGTTGATCAACAGCATCAGTTTCCCCTTCAGCTTCATCGCGAGCAGCCGGGGTGTGAAGGAAAACTTTGAAGGGAAATGATAGATCAATCTCTTGAATTATGGGAAGGGAATATGTCTCCTCATGAATCAGACTCTGCACCACAAAGGAGTCATGGCCAGTGCCCTTGGTGGGTGGTCAGCTTCCATTTCACTTGAGAAACCGGGGCTGCCTCAAGGAGGTGCCCTTAGGCTTAACAAGGGTCTAGGGGCAAATGATTTAGGCCCAGGAGCTGCCCCGAGCTCAGTCTGCTCGAAGAAGCCATTGCTCTCGGTATCCTGACCCGAAATGGGTTCGGGTGTCTGATCGGGTGATGGTGCCATTGACTCAAAATTGATGGGGTCACTGCGGAGAGTGGCCTTTTGCCCTATTTATAGATTCGTCTTTGCCAAGAGTGGGACTTGGACCTTTATAGATAACCAACTTCATCATTCCTCGAGTAATCGTCTTAGTGTTCACGTCATTCGATGCTTTTCTAGCATCATCTGCACCGAGGGGAGCTAGGGAAAAGAAAGGACCCTTGTCTTCGGCAGAGAAGTCTTCCATGGTGTTCTTTTTTTTGCCTTGAGAACCAAGGGAAGTTTTGGATCGGTGCATGTGTGCACATTGCTTAGGTGTCCCTTGGGCAGGCGAGGGGATTGGCGCATGTGCGTCCTCTGTAGAAGGACTTCGGGCGACCTGATGGTCAACCGGAGCTCTAGTAGCATGTCCAACCTTAAGAGGCTCGGTGTCGTGAGCATGTGTGTGACAGAATGGCCATGTGACCATCCCTCATAGAGTGAACTGTCATGTGCTGAGAAGGCAGACTAGGAGGTTCCCCTTCGTGTGCTCGAGCAGGCGCAACAATAAAGCTGCCCCGAGGAGTGCAGTGCATATGCAAGGGGTGTGCAGGGCCTGGTCCAAGAAGAGCCCAACCCTGATAATGTTCGAGGTAACCTGAGGGTTGCCCCAAGGATGTGCAGGTGCAAGTCCAAGTCCAAGTAGACCCAAACCCAGAAAGTGTGCTGAGGTAACCTGAGGGTCGCCCCGAGTGGTGCAGTGTGCATGAAAAAGAGGTGCAGGGCCAAGTCTAAGAAGACCGGAACCCTGATCGTGTATCCGGGTAACCTGAGGGTTGCCCTGAGTGGTAGCTAGAATTGATGGTCCACTAGCTTTGATGGGTGTGTGTGAGATGGTGGCTTCCGAGCCACCTCCTCCTGATGTCGAGCCTCCTGTTACAAGGGCCTGTAGTGATAGAGAATGGGGGGTAGCCTCGCGGTGATCCGCAGAAACAACGACAAGTAAACAATCAGTCGTGGGATAGGGAAAGGAAACCTCCAAGCTGCCCCAAGCAATGAGACCGACAAGGGACTCTTTAGTAGCAGAGTGCACGCTGTGTGTGGTGGCGTGTATGCCACCAATGCAAGGTACGTTGGTGAAGGGTCCACTTTTACAAGGAGATAGGGAATGAAGGACTTATTGGTTCATCCTCACCTCTATCCAAGTGAAGACCTGGGAGCGTGACAACGCGACATAGGGTCGATGCTCAAGAGAAAGATCGGGAACGAGGTCCGCAGAACCTGTTGCTGATGAAGACTCACAAGTACAAGGATTATGAAACCTCCGACTTGGATGAAGGGATAAAATAACCCCAAAAATAAGTGTGTGTATAGTGAGCAGGAATAAAAAGAAAAGAAAGTTAAATAAGAACGATCCAATGATGGGGCAGCATGTCCCCGGTGGAGTCATCAAGCTAGCTAGGTGCCTCAATCTCGCCCTCCGGATCCTGGAGGATCAGATGGCGCGCATCTCGAGTTTTGAGGGAGACCCGGGATGTTTATGAGATCACTCTCTTGGGAACCTCGTTTGAAAATGGGGGCAGGTGTTACCAACCGGTGAGAGAGGAATTTTGAAGGTAGGTTCGAGACTTACTTGGGCTAACTCGTGTGGGTGCCCTCTTAGATCATAAAGAAAGCCCCCCAGTAATAAAACTGGTTCGGAATCGCTTCCCTTGGCTCGTATTCTTTTTATTTTCTGCTTTTCTGCAATCACACACGTATATTGCAAAGGTTATGGGACAGGTGGGTCAGACCTCACCCTTTTCCTCTCTAATTAGCGTACACAAGCATGCGCATTCAAAAAGAAGAAAGAAAGACGGAGGGATAGAAGAATTTTACCACACGAGAAGATCAGAGCAGTGGTTAGGTTTGTTGATAATTGGCCTAACGTGGTAGCAAAATGGGCTCGGTAACAAAGACCAGCTCATAGAATCACCACTAGATGTTATTACCAATATCGATCAGCTAAGCACGATGGTCGGTCTGTCATGGCAGTAAAGCAGGCCAAGTGATCCTAGCGCAACAACATTACGACTAAACGACAGGCTTGCCATGAGACGCTAACCTCAATTCCTCTTAGTCGAACGTAAGAGTAACAAAGGAATGCATAAAGAGAAGAAGGGATCAGATAGAAGGATAGAGAAAAAGGAAGAGAGGAGGGAGAAGAAGGGAGAGAAGATGCAGTTAGCGCTAGACATTGCCAACTATTTTAAGAGATGAGAGAGAGTAAGTTGTTGACGCTAAGTCTCATCAACTGACAAAAGAAGAAATAGAAAACCAGTCGGCGTTAGGTCTCACCGACTGACAAAGGAAGAGAGATAAAACCAATTGGTGTGAGGTCTCACCGACTAACAAAGGAAGAGAGAGAAAACCAGTCGACATTAGGTCTCACCAACTGACAGAGGAAATGAGAGAAAACCAATCGGTTCTAAGTTTTATCAACTGATAGAGGAAGTGAGAGACACCTAGTCAGTGGTAGGTCTCGTCGATTGATAGAGGAAGAGAGAGAAAACCAATCGACATTAGGTCTCATCAACTAACAGAGGAAGAGAGAGAAAACTAGTTGGTGCTAGGTCTCATCGACTAACAAAGGAAGATAGAGAAACCCAGTCGGTGCTGCATCCCGTCGACTAACAAAAGAAGAGAAAGAAAACCCGTCGGTGCTAGGTCTCATCCACTGACAGAGGAAGATAAAGAAAATAAATCGGTATTAGGTCTCAACAACTGACAGAGGAAGAGAAAGAAAACCAGTCGACGCTAAGTCTTACTGACTAACAGAGGAAGAGAGAGAACCCGATCGGCGTTAGGTCTCCTCGACTGACAATCGGTGCTGTGTCCTCTATTGCATCAGAAGGGGATAAATGGAGATAGAGATGGGGATAGAAGAAAGAGAAAAAGATAAAGAAGAGAGAGAGAAAGATAGAAGAGAGAGAAAAGAATGAGAGAGAGGGGAAAGAGAGGGAAAGAGAGAAGAGAGAGAAAAGAGTGAGAGAGAGGGGGAAGTGAGAGAAAGAGGGGGAAGCGAGAGAAAGAGAGAAGAGAGAGAAAAGAATAACAGAGAGAGGGAAGAGACAGAAAGAGAGAAGAGAGAGAAAAGAGAGAGAAAAGAAGGAGAGAGAAAGTGAGGAGAGAGAAAGTTGACTACCTGAAGGGTACCAACCCTTTTCTTCTCTCTCCTCTCTCTCTCCAAGATATACTCACAGGCTCAAGCAAGGAATCAAAATTTTAATTCAATCTTCAAACCATCAACTAAAGGCTAAGGGATCCCCTTACAATGAAGCAGTGCCTATTTATATATAATTATGCCCAAACCTGGATGGATTGATCAAAATTAGACTTAATTGTGAAAATTTAAGATTTAATTGAACTAAAAGAAATTTTAAAAATGGGTGCAAAAGGATTGTTTTGCCCCTCCCTATGTAGATTTTCGTAACAATCTCTACTGCTGCCCGAGAACTTGTGTGATCTTTTGTGGCTGACTTAGGGTTGCTTTGATGCCTTTTTTATCTAAAGATGAGTGCTTTCTTGTAGGGCTCGACAGAGCGATCGTTTTGATACCAATTTCGAGCCATGAATCATGTTTTTATGCCATGATCACGAGACTTGAAATTTGTTTGAATCTTAAAAACTTATGATCGATAGTACAATCGTTCCTTGATGTTTTTCCATAATTTTTTTGTTATAGTGCACTAAGAATGCCATCATGATCGCATGGGAGCAAACGGGACGCGATTTTGAGCCCGAATGAAGATTTTGTAACTTTTTACTTTTGGCCGAAATTTCTGTTACTTTGCCAGCTTCATGCATGAAATCCGATCGTCCATGGGAAGAGTGTGCGACCCCTCCTATGTCAATGTTTTTCTTATATCTTTATCATGGAGTGTCCGATTAAGACGAAACCTGGCCCATTGGTGTTTCCGATTGTGCTAGATCTAATGGCGATGGTCTCACAATGATTTGAGACACCAAAAATGTAGTTCCAATTGTAGGGTCCGTTTCAGGATGCTAGAAGCCATTTTTCCAAAAGCTGTTCCTTTTTGTTCACTGCCTTAGACATGTCAAAATGTAATGAAACTTGGCAGGTGGTCTTTTGGATTTCTAATGATGATCTTGACCAATTCTGATGCCATTTTGAGACTGTCAATAATTTTCACCCTTTTGTGGGCTTTATTGACTTGCTTCCAACCAGAGACCAAGGTGTTGAAAAATACGTTCGAACAATCAAGGTGCTGAAAAATACATTCAAATACATACAAGAGTCGAGTTCAGTCAGGGCATGCTGGCCCTCAACTGACTGACCTACCACGTGCTACCCGTCAAGTTCGCAAGCCTTCAGTTGCCACTAACATTGACTTCCATAGAGAAACGGTCAGCGTAATAGTTATAAGCGAGCCTGGTGATGCGCGGGAAGAGTGCATGAACAAATTTGAGGATATGGTGCATGTGATGATGGAAAATATCGATCGTATCAACATTGTATGCCAGTCGGCTAACCATGAGGTCAATTCCCATCACTCTGATGGCGCACCTGCACGGCAGCCCCCTCCCTCTACCTCACAGGACAATTATGTCCCTCATCCCGTATCTCAGATAGACATTGATGCTATGGTCACCCATAGCCTAAAGAACATAAAAATCTCAAGGATACAGGGTACGACACCTTATCAAAGGCCATACCCCTCATATATGGATCAGGTCCCATTTCCCTAAGATTATAAGAAAAGGAAGTTTCCTTTATTTAACAGAAGCACATCCCCAAATCAGCATATTGCCCAATTTTAGGCAACATGTCGTGAAACAGCGACTGACGGGAGACTTCTTCTCTGACAGTTCGTTGAGACCCTCGATGGCCCAGTATTTCAATAGTATGCTCGACTTCCTCCAAACTCAATCCATACATGGGAGGAGATGGAGAAACTATTCTATGAACTCTTCTATGAGGTCGAGAGAGAGGTTCAAACCATCGAACTTCTCATCCTGACGCAAGAACCCGATGCGCCCATGGATCAGTTCATATCAAGATGGAGAAACTTGCCTTCCCACCATTCTAATACTATACTTGAGAAGGAAGCAGTCCAAACTTGTATGCAGAACATGGTACCCGAGATCACTCTACATGTCGAGGCATCTAATCCGACCTCCATGTCAGAGTTGATCTCTAAATCAGTTCGCATGGAAAGTTTATCTTGCCATCATGGTGGGACACGACAATCATCGACAAGCTCAGAAAACAACCGAGGCAATGATATCTTTCGAAATAACACACGGGGCAGCCAACAGAAAGGGGTAATCAGTGCAGCCGTCATGGTCACTGATTCAGAGAAGGCTCCCTCCCAAACTTTGAACCTCACTAAAGGGGTAAGCACGACAAAGGTAACACCCCAGGCTGGCAAGCAACAATAGTTGTACAATTGGGTACCCCCACTAGCCAAACCTGATCGGGGTGATTATTTCATCATGCATCGGAACAAGGTCTATCCCTTTGGGAAGGAATGGGTCCCTACGCTGTTCTTGTTATTATTGGAACAAAATATAATCCAGCTTCTAGAAGCCAAGTCCCCCGAGCAACCTGGCCTTGACAGGCGAATTCTTCTGCTTACCATCAGTGGATCAATCATCCCACAAATGACTACTACATGCTGAAGGACATTATTGAGGCCCTGATTCAGAAGGTTCAGATAAAGCTTGAAGACTTAAAGAAGGCCTTTGGGGCAGCCGAGGCCTCCCATGTCGTAACCATCAAAGAGGAAGACGAAATGCCTAGTGTCCTTTATGCCTTCTTCATTATAATACTTCAAAAATGCATAATCACACTGAAGCAGGCAAGGCAAACCCGTCGCCTTGCTAAGGGGACTGAAGATTGTTGGTGCCCGTATCATCAGATAAGTGGCCATTACTTGTCAGAATGCACAAGTTTCCTTGATATATTCACAAAGAAAATGTGGGAGTGTCAGGAGTTTTACAATCTTCCCGTAAGTGATCCCTAAGTCATTCCTCTATCGGGGCAAGAAGAAGTCACAAAGCAGGACCTTCCTATCAATGACTCGGACTCCGTCGAATCGTTGACTTTCGAGCCATGGATAGTCTACCATGGCCAAAGCAGACTCAAGTCCTTAAGGAGAGAAGCAGTTCGTCAAGCTAGAATTGTACACAAGCTCAGTGAGACAAATCAAACATCACCTCAAAAAACCAGAAAGAGATAGCCATCAAGGGCTACTCGCAGAAGAAACAAGACCGCTCAACCCACAATCGAGCAGGAATTTCTCTGGCCCCTTCCTCCAATTCCAACTTTACAAGACTTCATCCCTAGCACAATCCTTCTTCCTTCTTCATCCTGTCAAGAAGACATTCCCGTTCCATCTCCCACTCAACATACGTCTAATGAGAGTGACGACGTCAAAAGCACTCCCCAATGCTCTAAGCAAGGGAAAGACCTAAAAGACTTGCTGCACCCCTCCAACCTTGGTAATGACGTAAATGCTGCCCAGATCGGTCTGATGAGGGGAACGACCTTAAAAGTCCCCCACCTTCTAACCCTTCTCCTCCTTCTTTTCCTGCTTCTCATTCTCCCTCTTCTACGTCCCCTGTAGATACAACCTTGATGTGCTCGGACTTCAAGGCTCTCGACTAAGAATTCGAAGGGATCAATACAAACAGGATGCAGTGGAAATGATTGAGAAAGACCATGGCACAGGAAGCAAGATTCTTAACAGTTGTTGATGCCTTGGTAGCTAAAGTCAAGGCAGGGCCACCTTCTCCAAAGAAGCACAAGAAGTCAAAGCCAAAGAAACCCCAGTGGCCCCTTGAGCTTGACTTCGAGCAGAGACTTAGAGAGTACCAGTCAGCACAGGTCAAACACTACAGATAGCTACTCAAATAACGTGTGATCTGCACTGGCACACTTCTTGCACTCCAATCGTTGAATCTTAAATTCGTTGTAATCCCCAAGTCGAACTCCTGCAATCCGAGAAACAATCTCTATTCCCCGAAGACCCTTCCATTCCTCAATTTGGGGATGTTGCAGAAATTATGATCCACTTTGGACCTTTGGCGAAGGCAGAAATGTCAGGATCATGGGTCTCTGCACTTGAGGTCAATCAAAAGTTCTCTGAAAACAATGATGAAGAGTTGTAAGGGGCTCCAGAAGAATGGGGAGAACGTGGTCAGGCCACTGCTGACGAACTCGAAGAAATAAATCTTGAAGATGAAGCGGACCTCAGACCCACTTTCATTTAAGCGAATATGTCTCCAGAAGAGAAAGAAGACTTCACTGGACGTCTTTGCTTGGCATTACCATGAGATGCCTGGTTTAGATCCTCTAATCGTTGTTCACCATCTCGGCATTGATCCAACTATCAAACCTGTCAAATAGAAATCAAGAAGGTTTAAGCCTGACCTTGAAATGCAGATTGATGCCAAGATAACCAAACTCAGACAAGCAGGTTTCATCTATGTAGTCAAGTTCCTGAAATGACTAGAAAATGTCATTCCGATCAAGAAGAAGAATGATCAAGTCAGGGTGTGTATTGATTTCATTATTTGAATACCGCCTGTCCCAAGGATGACTTCCCTTTGCCATTCACTGAGATGCTCATCGACTCTACTGCTCACTATCAAATATTTTCCTTCATCTGTCAAATATTTTCCTCCATGGATGGATACTCCAGGTATAATCAGATAAGAATGGCACTTGAAGATGAAGATGCCACTGCATTCTTAACTTCAAAAGGGGTCTTCTATTACACAATGATGCCTTTTGGATTAAATATTGTTGGCACTAAGTATGAGAGAGAAATGACTACCATTTTCAAAGACATGATGCACAAAGAGGTGGAGTGTTATGTAGATGACTCGGTGGTAAAATTCGAAGATAAGGATGCTCACATGAGAGACCCTGAAAAGGTATTTAAGTGATTACGCCTTCATCAACTTAAAATTAACCCATTGAAGTGTGCCTTTAGCGTACGTTGGAGAAAGTTCTTGGGGTTCATTGTCAGACATCTAGGGCTTGAAGTTGAGCCAGTCAAGATCAAGGTGATCTAGGAGATGCCATCACCAACTATACTTCGAGAGTTGCGCTCTCTCCAAGGGCAACTAGCATACATTCGTAGATTCATCTCGAACCTCTCAGGTCACTGTAAACCCTTAACACACCTGCTAAAGAAAGATACCCCATTCATCTGGGATGAAGCATATCATGCAGCCCTTGACGATATAAAGCATTATTTACTCAACCCTCCAGTGCTCTCTACACCAGTATTGGGAAAACCGCTCATTCTATACGGGACTGCTTTAGACAAGTCACTCGGAGCATTGTTGGAACAAAACAATGAAGAGAGAAAAGAGAATGCGCTATATTACCTCAGCCGCAGGATGCAAGGGGCTGAGAAAAATTATCCCCCTATTGAGAAGATGTGCTTGACCCTGATCTTCGCCGTATAAAAACTCCACCATTATTTTCTTGGTCCTGAAGTTTAACGTATATCGAAAGCTAATCCTGTAAAGTTTCTCATGACACGCCCATGTCTGTCGGGACACCTTGCTAAATGAGCATTATTGCTGATGGAGTTCGACATCATGTATGTCTCACAAAAGACCATCAAGGGCCAGGCCTTGGCTGACTTTCTCGCAGCGCATGAAGAAGTATTCTATGTTGACCTTGTTCATGTGTGGGAATTGAACTTTGATGTAGCCTTCCAATCAGATCGAGGAGGTGCCGGAGTAGTATTCTTAATCCCGAAACGAGGAATATGGCCACTTTATTTCTCCCTCACCCAAGCCGGTTCTCACAATGAGACAGAATATCAGGCCCTTATAATTGGACTCGAGATAACCTTCGACCTAGATTTGGGGCAGCTCAAGATCTATGGTGACTCTGAGTTGGTTATCCGACAACTCAAATGGATTTATGATGTAAGGAAAGACACTGTCAAGCCTTATCACGATACTGCAAAATTGTATGTGGCCCAATTTGAAAACGTATCCCTGAGTCACATCCCCAAGAGGCTAAACTCGCAGGCATATTCACTTGCGAAACTCGGCGCAACAATTCAGTTGTCCTCATCAGGACCCACGCTTGTTTGGGTGACAGAATGGAAATACATAGAACTAAGAACCGAGGCCGATGCGGATGACGAGAGAAATATCTTCCCCAAGTGCCCTCCTAATCCATTCGGTGCACTTCTATCAGCTAAAAAGGTAATCAAGACTGAACCAAAAATAGCACAGAGTCAAGGAGCTAAGTGTCAAAACCAAGAACCATAATTCTTTGACCCAATATGCATAGAAATTGAGCAGGTAGAAGATTGGAGAAAGCCCATTACTAGTTTCCTAAAACATGGAGGGCTCCATGAAAATCGCGCCAAACGTAATAGCATACGTCGAATGTCTACCAAGTATACCCTCCTTGAAGGCGACGATCTTTTCAGACGGTCATTTGACAGCATTCTACTTAGTTGTGTAGATATCCAAGAAGCAATAATGGTGTTAGAAGAAGTCCACTCAAGCATTTGTGGACTACACCAATCCCGTCCTAAGCTCTATGAATTAATATGCATGTTGGGATACTATTGGCCTTCCATGATTTCTGATTCCTTAAGCTACGCTAAAACTTCCAAGTACGTCAAATACACTTTAACTTATCCAGAGCCCTTACACCCTACGGTTGCATCATCGCCCTTCTCACAATGGGGTATAGACATCGTAGGGCCTATTGACCATCCTTTCACAATGGGCGATGTATTTATCCTAGTTGCAATAGATTATTTCTCTAAGTGGGATGAAGCGGTCCCCCTCAAGTACGTTACTGAGACAACGGTGGCCTACTTTTTTTGACATCATATCATAAATCGCTACAAAGTGCCTGACCGGATAATATCTGACAACGGTCCTCAATTTAGGAGTCATCACCTTGATCGCTTAGTTAACCAATTTGGTTTCGAATGGAGGTACTCAACTATGTACCACCCTCGGGCATATGGATTAGCTTAAGCTTTCAATAAGACTCTGTGCAACATTTTAAGAAAGTCAGTATCAAAAACAAGGAAGAACTAGCATGAGAAGCTTCTTGAAGCACTATGGGCTTATTGTATTACTATGTGAAATGCTTCTGATTCCACTCCTTATTCTCTGGTCTATGGGGGTGAAGCACTTTTACCTCTTGAAATATAAATCCCTTCACTGCGAGTCGTTATTCACCAAGGAATAACCAAAGATGAGAGAGTCAAGCTCCAGTATCAAGAGTTGGATGCACTCGATGGAAAGAGGCTAGAGGCTCAACAGAACCTTGAAATCAACCAAGGGACAATTAAGAGGGCTTTGACAGGTCTATCAAGATCAGCTCGTTCACCTATGGCGATTTAGCCTTAGTTGTTAAGAGGCCTATTGTTATGCATGGCTAGCATAAATGGAACTTTGAGCCTAACTGGGAAGGTCCCCTTAGAGTCAAAATGGTCTCGCTCAATAGAGCTTACTTACTGACACCTCCCGAAGGAGGGGAAGCAATGCCCCCTATCAATGGACTATACTTAAAGAAGTATTATCGTGATGCGTATTCAAAAGAAAGGGACTCAATGTGAAAATAAGCAAGATAGCCTAAACAAATTCTAACTCTTTTTATTACAATAAAAATGAGTTATAAGCTAAAGAAGCCCATTATTAGGGAGGTTACAAGTCTCTCGCATTTAACGATAAGAGGACAGTTAAAACCAAAACGTGTAGTTTCGCTCTTGCATCTAAGGATAAGAGGACGATAGGATAAAACAAATGCCTGCTCTATGAAGAAGAAGCGAAACCACTTGGAGAAGTTAGCTTCAGTTCATATGACGAGTAAGAGGGCGGTTACAGGCCAGAAGACGAAGCGAAACCACTCGAAGAAGGTAACTTCAGTTCATCAGACGTGTCTATCAAACATACAAGCAAAATATCTCATCTGACATGTATATCGAATATACAATGTTGGATTCATTCGACGTGTGTATCAAACATACAAGGAGGGCTAGACCTGACAAGGAACTTTCCTATGATGAAAAGCATACCATGTTGACAATGGATGCCCTTCCACAGAACAACATGGACCTCACTATTGTGCTGGAGGATTTGGCTTCCAACAGGTACTACAAGCCATGCCTTATCATCATTCACCACTTCTTGCCCTCCTATGAACATCACCACACGTAGCTCATCGCCAAACATCGCAAATCCCGCATGTGACATACTGCCACATGCGAGCATTACTCTCTGCATTATGACAGACCACACTGCTGAGCGCCATCTAAAGTAAGTGCCGGCTGTGTCTTCCAAAGGCTAACAACGGCGGAACTTCCAATGTCGGTTGCCTTTCTTGAGGATCAACGCCGGTTGTCTCAGCACAAGTTACACTTCTAAACCATCAGTGTCGATTGCCCTAGTGCAAGCTATACTGCTATTAGTGTCGGACCCGTCGTGACTGTTCGCTTCCCAAGACTCCTCATTTTTTAAGCTTAATTTTTGCATCTCCTTAATGGTCGCATGATTTTCTAGGGCAACCATCCACCTCCTGTAACCGTACACATTCCACGATGATCCACCTCCCGTGACCTGTCTCTCACCAGAACGTCTTCTACATGGCCGAAAACCCACTGAAAAACTTTCTCGCCTGTGTTTTTGACCGGGATGTCACCAAAACCTCACCAAAAACTTGTGTAAACTTTCCTAAGTCCTCGAAAACCTCTGCAACACCACTAACAACATCAGAAAGTTACCACAAACCTTAGGAAACCCCGTAAAACTCCCTTAAAAACTCCCAAGATGTGCGAAAATGCTCACTGGTCCACTTCCCGCCTCTTCTACAAAAAACAAAACTACAGTCGGAACCTCTTCTGTTTCCAAAAAACCTCCCTAAAGAACTCTCCTTTCCTGCTCCTTTCCTGTCAACTTCACTAAATTCTTGGCTAAGTTCGCTCACCGAAGGCCTTCCCTGTAAAACTACTTGGAGTCCCACTGTTTGCCGAAAACCTTCTCTGCCAAACGTTTGCTGGAGTCCCACTTCTTACCGGAACTTTAACTGAGCACCCTCTCCTCACTGTTAAGAAAATGTTTGCTTAAGTTTTTACCCTTGGTGAAAAGTGAAGAAAATGGGGTCTTACCCCTCTTATGTAGCCTGCACTACCCTGGAATGCCCCTCACAAACTAGGAATTCCAGTCACATCCAAGGGAAGCCAAGCGACGATGAGCCAGGTCGGGCTTTGACTCGTTGCCTGAGGTAACTCCTATTGATCCATGCCCAGTGCCGGGTGAATTCCAAACAACCCTAGTTTCAGTTGACTTGGCATCGGGTGAATTCCAAACAACCTTAGTGTCGGTCGACTTCGTGCCGAGTGAATTCAAAACATTCCTAGCATCGGTCAACTTAGCACTGGGTAAGTATTGAAACGACCCTAGCACCAGTTAACTTTGTGCCGGTTGTGTTCAAACAATATCACGGGTCGTTCATAGCACCAGCTGAGTTTTTAACAACCCAGCGCCAGTTCTGTTTTCGAAAACTCAGCACCGATTGAACACTCGCAACAAATAATTAATCACCACACTTGACGCCGGCTGCATTTCTAGTAGCCTATTGTCACCTACTCCAAGATGAAGCCTTGCGTGTCCTACCACTTTCCCCAGTAGAGTAGCATCCAAGTCGCGACTTGTCATCCCCAGTGGAGTTGCACGCAAGCCGTTACACGCAAGCCATGACTTATAATCCCTAGGTGCAGGCTGTTGCACCTAAATCGTGACCTATCATCCCCAATGAAGTAAGTAGATATCCCTCATCCCCATAGGAGTCACACCTAAACTGCAGCCCATTATCCCCAATGGAGTTAGGGTCATTCTTACCGCTTCAATTCTTGGTGGGTGTGTTTCACACTAAGCTATCTTATCCTTAGGGAGTCGGGCTACCTGTCATAAGCTAATTGTTCGTAAAATCCCATCTTTCACCTCAAGGAGGAAGCTTGTCCCCTTAATCCTCAGTGAAGTCCACTTCCATTCGCCATCCCTTGTTGAGCAACCATCTCCATCTGAGCCCTCTTCTTATGTATGGCCTTAACCATTTTATTCCTAAGGAGTTGGATTGCCACCCACAGACCTATTCCCCATGGAGCTTCACATACATGGTGACCCAAACAATGGTCTAGATACATGACCCTGAACTGTACGGTCCAAATTATAGAACCTTAAACTATAATAGAGGTCTAGTTGCATGACCTTAAATTGTACAGCTAGGTCTAGTTGCACAACCCTAAAACTGCATGATCCTAACTATATGACCTTAAACTATAGCAGAGGTCTAGTTGCACGACCTTAAACTGTCATGTCCTAGTTGCATGACTATAAACTACATAACTGCGGTCCAAACTATATGACATCAAATTGTAGCGGAGGTCTAGTTGCACGACCATAAACTGCATGGTCCTAGTTGTATGACTTTAAATTGCATAACCACAGTCCAGTTGTATGACCTTAAACCATAGTGCACATCCTAGCAGCATGACGATCAGTTGCACAGGTCCCATAGGTATGACTTTTAAAACTCGCCCCCACATACGCGCACGTGCCTTTACGTGCACTTTTGCGCACGCCTTCCCTGACTGACCCGTTAGTGTGCATGCGCCACCTTCATTACCTGCCTAGTGTGTCCATTCACTTCGTCATGCTACATAATTACTCAGTGAGTCTCACCCGCACTCACAAAATGGTGAACCATCCTGCCATCCATACTCGTTGTAAGATAGTGGGTCACCATTGTCCACCCACATTTCATACATCATCCATCTTTCATAGGTTGCATAATGCCATCTCCCCAAAAGTGAGTCAAACCAACACCATACTCACTCCATGGCCTCCACAGATTGTCATTTATCACTATCACAGTCCAGTTGTATGACCTTTAACTATAGTGCACGTCCTGGCCGCATGACGTTTAAAGGCATCGCATAGGTCCCGAAAGCATGACCTTAAACATGCCTTCACAAAACAAATGAATAATGGGCATGGTGTATACCTGAACAAGGGAACGTTATGAGTAAAAATGATGGACGGGAATGGTCATGAAACCATGAGTAAAAGAGTTCCGTGAATAAAACAAAACCGAGCACGATGAAACTCAAAAGGGCATCGTGAGTCAAAATAGAAAATATGGGTGGACATAGCTGAAAGGATATTGGTAAAAGAGCCCCAAAATAAAAAGAAGTTGGTGAAAATCGTATCTATGACACTGCTTCCCAAGTTTAAGAGAAAATCCACAAAGGATGCCTAGACCAATAAACAGGTTGATGCTGCACTCACCTCAACAAGAGGCTTCAGCCCTCATACAACAGAAGAAAATTCCTGGTAGCATAATACCAGGATCCAAAAATATGAGCTTCAAGGAAAGGTACAACCTGAGTCCAGTTGCAAAAGGACTCGAAATTCAGAAGCCTCAAGACAAGTCTCATGAGGAAAAACATTATTCCCACGAGGTCACAAGCATACTCTAAAAATAGATACTCCAAAGGTAAGAAACTGACAACGCCAGGGAGAAACCTGTCAGAGACTTCAGCTCGCCTAGCTGGCACGCCCAGACCTTTAGGATCGGCTAATAAACCTGCCCCGACTGGATTCGGTAGACGAGACCTACAATGGTACTCTGATAGTCAAAAGCAAACCTGGTGTAGCAGCAGACCATGCTATCCAAAAGCAAACAAATTAACCTAGACCAAATGGGAACAATGCCCTTCAACATAGCACTCAATTGCTAGATGGGCCTGATTTTGACTGGTGAGGTCCATACAAAATCCTCAGCTTCAGAATCAAAAGCAGTCCACATGAGGGTGAGGACTTGGACAAGATCTCTCAAAAATATATGTTCTCCCCCTAAAGTCTCCACGGACGGACTGCGAACAATGCATCCCTATGTCTGAGCATCCTAGTTACACCGTTTCATGAATCTCCCCGACATTCACGTGGTCCTATGGCTAGGAAGAAAATAAAATTAAAATTCTGAAGGAACTTTTTTGAATGATTGTCTTTCTTGCTTCTCTTAAAGCACAACATTCGAAGCGGCAAGCTGTTTGAACATATTATTCATCACCTTGGTCCCTGATAGAAAGCAGGTCAATAAAGCCTACAAAACAGTGATCTTCATCAGCACTTCAAAAGACCACCTGTCAAGTTTCATCACTATCAGACATGTCTAAGGCAGTGAACACAAAGAAACTATTTCAGCGAAATCGGTCTCTAGCACCCTGAATGTACCCCGTAACTAGAGCCATACTTTTGTTGGATCAAACAGCTATGGGCCCACTACCATTAGATTGGGACTGTAGAAAACCCTAATGGCTTAAGTTTTGGCTTAATCGGACACTCCAAAACAAAGTTATGGGTAAAATATCGAAAAGGGGTAGGCCGCACACTATTCCCGTTTGGCCACTCTGCATCAAAACACCATTAAAGGTGTTTGTTTTTACAGTCATGGATAGTCACTTTTGTGGCCTATAACTCACTCGTTTTAATTCAGATCACTCCCAAATTTTTTGAGTGTGTTCGTCTCATTAAGACGACTAATTCGATATGTGGTACGCCCGTGACGACGCCCGAGATGAGAGAAAAAATAAATGAAATCGCTGATCCGTGAAGGAAGTTACAGAAAATTCAGCAGCAGTACGCCTTCTTTGACCAGCTAGATCACGATGCTTGCATACCCATTCGGCATGAAACCAACTGTATTATGTGCGTGAGGTCTGAGGTTATCTGTAGTCCGAACCATGCGTGCGATGAAAATTTGGATTTCACACACAAAGGCGTCAAAGCTACTGTAAATTTCTGCTACCAGATTTCAAGATTTCGGTAAAAAACTCAAGACGAAAAAATCTTCATCTGGACACGAAATCAAGCTACGTTTGTTGCTACGTGATCGTGACAACATGCTCAGTGTGATTCAATGAAAAAGTCATGAAGAAATATCAAGGAACGAGCACACAATCGATCCGAAGTTTTCAAGATTCATCAAAAATTCAAGTCTCATGATCATGGCTTAAAAACATGATTCATGGCTCTTGGTTGGTATCAAAATGATTGCTACGCCGGCCCTACAAGAAAATAATAATATTTCGATCAAACGGGCATCAGAACGACCCCGGGTCAGCCACAAAAGATCACACAAGTTCTCAGGCAACAGTAAGGACTGGTCTAAAACTCCACACATTGTTAGGTAGGGGCAAAACAGTCCTTTTGTACCTATTTTTAGAATTCTTTAAATTCAATTAAATTGTAATTATCTTCAATTCAGGGTTGTTTTTGGGCGTGCACCCATGTTTTTGCCCAATTTTATATAAACAAGCACTGTCACATTATAAAAAAGGGAGGGATTCATTCTTGGATCAATCAATAAAATTCTGAATTTTGCTTAAGCTTGTGGGCATGTCTTGGAGAGAAAGAATGGAGAGAGAAGAAAAGGGCCGGTACCCTTCGAGTAGGTAACTTTCTCTTTCCTCCCCTCTTTCTCTCTCCTCCCCACTTTCTCATCTCTATCTCTTTCTCTCTCCTCCCTTATTTCTCATCTCTATCTTTATCTCTCTCGTCCCTCATCTCAACTCTATCTCTTTCCCTCTCTTCATCTTGTCTTTATCTCTTTCTCTCTTCTCCTCTCTTTCTTGTCTCTATCTCTTTCCCTCTCTTCATCTTGTCTCTATATATTTCCCTCTCTTCATCTTATCTCTCTCTCCTCTTCTTATGCAGTCAGCGAAGCCTTACATTGGCTGAATTTCTCTATCCTTCTCTTTTGTTGTAGTCAGTGAAGCCTAGCATCGACTAGATGTCTCTCTCCTTCTCTTTGATTGCAGTCGGTGAAGCCTAGTGCAGGCTGGATTTGTCTCTCTCCTTTTTTTTCGGTAAAGCTTAGCGCTAGCTTGATTTTTCTCTCTTTTGTAACAGTCGGTGAAGCCTAGCGCCAAATCGATCTTCCTCTCTTCCTTTTCTTCCAACACAACCAGCGTAAGCCTAGCACTGTTCAGGTCTCTCCCTTTCCTCTCTTCTAGCACAGTTGATGAAGCATAGCGTCGACTGCATCTTCTCTCTTTTCTTCTAACACGGTCGGTGAAGCCTAGGGCCGACTGTGTTATTTCTCTCTTCTTCTAGCACAGTCGGCGATGCCTAACTTCAACTGTGTTTTCTCTCTCTTATTTTGGCACAGTCATTGAAGCCTAGCGTTGACTGCATCTTCTCTCTCTTCTCCTCGATATAGCACAGAAGGTGAAGCCTGGCACCGACTCTGTTTTATCTCTCTTCCTTCTAACATAGTCAGCAATGCCTAGCACCGACTGTGTCTTTCTTCCCTCTCTCCCTTTTATTCTCTCGCCTTTGATACTCTTCTCTTCCTTTTTCCTCCCTCCTTCCTCCTGTTCCCTTCTTCTCTTATTTCATTTCTTATTCTTTCCTCATAACCATGATTCTATTATTCTGTCATTCGATTAAGAGGGATTGAGGTTAGCATGGTTGCCTTGTCGTCTAGCCGTAACGTTGTTATGCCAGGATTACTTGGCCCGCTTTATTACCATGACAGACTAACCATCGTGCCTAGCTAGTTGGTACTGGTAATGATGTCTAGTAGTAATCATGTGAGCTAGTCTTAGCTACTGAGCTCGTTTTGCTACCATGTCTGACCAATTATTCACCGCTCTGATCCTCCTGCTCAGTTGAATTCTTCTCTCCCCCGTCTTACTTCTCTCTTATGTCCCAAGGTTATGACATAAGAGAGAGAGAGAGAAGGAACACAAGCAACAATAGGCTTACACCAGCTGTGTCAGAAGAAAGAGGAGAGGTAAAGAACACAGGCTGCTATACGTTTCCACCGTCTGTGATAAAAGAACAAGGATGGAAAACATAGGCGGCGCTAGGCTTGCGCTGGCTATGACAGAAGAGAAGAAAGAGAGAGAAAGCACATGCAACGATAGGATTGCACCGTCTGTGATAGAAGAGAGAAAAGAAGATAATTTTGACAGAGGCCCGGGCCACCACTCGGGCTAAGACCCAACTCACTATTCATGTCTCATGAGCAAGAAGGCATCACACCAGATGATAGGTCTGCCATGCGTGAATGGAGAAAGAAAGAGGAGCAAGGAAAGAGAGACATGATAGACTAGAGGAGGAAGAGGGAGAAAGAGATACAGATGAAAACAAGAAAGAGAAAGGGAGAGATGCGAGAGAAAAGAAGAGAGAGAAAGTACGAGATAGAGATGAGAGAGAAAAGAGCAGGAAGAAAGAGAAAGATAGAGATGAGAGAGAAAAGAGGTGGAAGAAATAAAGAGATAGAGAAGAGAGAGAAAAGAGAAAGGGACAGATGAAAAAGAAAAGAAGAGAGAAAAGAGGAGGAAGAAAGAGAAATAGAGATGAGAGAGAAAAGAGGAGGAGAGAGAAAATTACCTTATCGAGGGTACTGACCCTTTTCTTCTCTCTTCTCTCTCTCTCTCTCTTCAAGATGCACCCATGAACTTAAGCAATAATTGAAATCTTTATTGACCAATGTGTAAAAATGAACGAACGTCGTTTACAATTAGGTTTTGCATGTTTGTATAGAATTGGGACTAAACATGGATGGATGCCAAAAACTAGCCTAATTGATGATGATTATAATTATTTTGAATTAAAAAAAATTAAGAAAATATGGTGCAAAAGGATTATTTTGTCCTTGCTTAACAATAGATGGAATTCCAAAATAGTCCCTATTACTGCCCTAGAACTTGAGTAATCTTCCGCGATTGATCTGGTTTTCTTTGATGCCCGTTTGATCAAAAGATGATTTTTTTCTTATAGAGCACGACATGATGATCAATTTAATATCAACTTCGAGTCATGAATCGTGTTTTTAGAGCACGATCATGAGACTTGAAATTTGCATGAATCTTGAAAGCTTTGAATCGATAGTGTGCTCGTTCCTTGATGTTTTTTTATAATTTAGCCATTGTAGTACATTGAGCATGCCGTCACGCTCGTGTGGCAACAAACGGGATGCTTTTTGGAGCCCAAACGAAGATTTCGCAACCTTAGGATTTTTGTCGGAATCTAGAATTTGACGGCTGGAATTTGTAGTCACTTCGTCGCCTTTGTGTGAAAAATCCAACCTTTCATCATGTACGGGGTTGGGACCAATGGTAGCCCTGGACCTTACGCACACGATGGAATTGATTTCATGTCAATCAGATACGCGAGCGTGATGGTTTGGCCACTCGAGCGAGGCGTGTCACTACTGAATTTTTTAAAACTTCTTCACAGATCAGCAACTTCTATCTAGCTTTCCTCCCCTCCCGGGTGTCTTCACAAGGTGTACCACATATCGAAAAGCTCATCTGAACACACTCACAAAATTTGAGCACAATTCTATTGGGGAAGGGTGAGATATGGGCCCCTAAAATCACTGTCCATGACTGCGAAAACAGTCACCTTTGATGGTGTTTTGGTGCAGGGTGGCCACACGGGAATAGTGTGTGGCTCCCCTTGTTTCAATGTTTTTCTCATAACATTATCTTGGAGTGTCTGATTAAGCCGAAACTTGACCCATTGGGGTTATCAATCGTATCAGATCCAATGACGGTGGTCCCACAGTTGTTTGACTCACGAAAAATATAGTTCTACAGGCCATTTTTCTTTTTCTAAAATTGTTTCTTTGTATGCCTTAGACATATTGGATTGTGCCAAAACTTAGCAGGTGGCCTTTTGGCGTACTTAGGAAGATCTTGACTAGTTTTGAGGCCACTCTGAAACTATCAAAATTTCCACTATATTGTCAAGCTTTATTGACCAGCTTCTTCTTTATTCCGCATCAGGGACCAAGGTGCTAAAAAATGTGTTCAAACATAAAGCATAGATGCAGCCACACTAGGATTGAAAAGATAAGAATGACCCTAACTCCTTTGGGATAATAGGCTGCAAAAGGGATGTGACTCCTACTGGGGATGAGGGACAGTGGCCTGTATGCAGCTCTATTGGGAACTGCAGTCGGGAGTAGAGGTGTAACCCCATTGGGGATAGTGACATTCATTTCAAGCTTAAAGTCATGTGAATGGACTATGCGTAACAATTTTAAAGTCTTGTAGCTTGGACCATGGCTATGCAGTCTAAAGTCTTGCAGCTAGGACCATGCAGTTGGAGGTTGTGCAACTAAACCTCCACTACAGTTTAAGGTCATGTAGTTTGGACCATGGTGTTAAGCCTTTTAACATCATGCGGTCAAGACATGTAGTACAGTTTAAGGTCATATAGCAGGACCATGGTTATGCAGTTTAGGGTCATGCAACGAGGACCATGCAGTTTAAGGTCATGCAACTAAACCTCCGTTATAGTTTAAGGTCGTATAGTTTAAACCATGCAGTTTAAGGTCGTGCACCTAGACCATATAAGTGGCAAGGGGATGTGACTCCACGGGGAATAGAACCTCGATTGGAGACTTGATTCCCTTAGGAGTGAGGACTGTGGTGCTGGGAATGAGCACCTTGGGATGCAGAACGATGGTCCCAAATGGGGGTGCCATAGCATGTGTTAGGTTTTGAATGACACACACGGTGTTAGACTCAGATGACGTGTGCACGGTGTTATGTGCTTGTGAAGGACACAACGATAGCCTCTAATGAAGCCTACGACGTTAGCTCCTTGGTGAGGCACACGGTGTTAGCCCCTGGTGAGGCGTACGACGATAGCTCCTTGATGAAGCGAGCGGTGATAGCCCCTTGACAAATCACGCGGCGATAGCCCCTTGACGAAGCGCGCTGATTGTCATGCTTTGAGTGTATTGCATGGCCAATGATGTATAATTGTCAACATGCTTTGAAATGTATTGTATTGTCCGACTTGTGATTAGCATGCTTTGAGTGTATTTGATGGCCAATGATTTATAATTTTCGAGATGCTTCGAGATGTATTGCATTGTCCGACTTGTGATTGGCATGCTTTGAGGGTATTGCATGGCCAATGATGTATAATTGTCAACATGCTTTGAGATGTATTACATTGTCCGACTTATGATTGACATGCTTTGAGTGTATTGCATGGCCAATGATGTATAATTGTCGACATGCTTTGAGATGTTTTGCATTGTCCGACTTGTGATTGACATGCTTTGAGTGTATTGCATGGCCAATGATGTATAATTGCCGACATGCTTTGAGATGTATTGCATTGTCCAACTTGTTATTGACATGCTTTAGGTGTATCGACATGCTTTGAGATGTATTGCATTGTCTGACTTGTGATTGACATGCTTTGAGTGTATTTCATGACCAAAGTTGTATAATTGTCAACATGCTTTGAGATGTATTGCATTGTCCTACTTGTGATTGGCATGCTTTTAGTGTGTTGCATGACCAATGATGTATAATTGTCAACATGCTCTGATATGTATTACATTGTCCGACTTGTGATTGGCATGCTTTGAGTGTATTGGATGGCCAATGATCTATAATTGTCGACATGCTTTGAGATGTATTGCATTGTCCTACTTGTGATTGGCATGCTTTGAGATGTATTGCATTGTCCGTCTTATGATTGGCACGCTTTGAGTGTATTGCATGGCCAATGATGTATAATTAGCGACATGCTTTGAGATGTATTCCATTGTCTGACTTGTGATTCGCATTGCATTGTCCGGCTTGTGATTGGCATGCTTTGAGTGTATTGCATGGCCAATGATGCATAATTGTCGACATGTGTTGAGATGTATTGCAATGTCCGACTTGTGATTGACATGCTTTGAGTGTATTGCATGGCCAATGATGTGTAACTGTCGGAATGGTTTGAGAGTATTGCACTGCCCGACATGTGACTGGCCCGCTTGGGGCATCTTTCATGGTCGATGATGTGTGACTGTCAGCATGTTTTGAGCGTATTGCATTGTCTTACTTATAATGTGAGATTTGAGTGGCATACCTTGAGTGTAATGTATTGCTTGATTTGTGATTCATGGTAATGAATTTTTGAGGAATCTCTTTAGTGTTTGACTCTGAATGACGTATTGTGTTTTTGTGCGCTAGAGTATTGCCTAAAGAATTCTACTCTCTTGAATGCTTAGGATTTTTTGACACCTTTCTAGGCGCAGGTTGGTTGTATGTGTTTACCTCAATGGATTGATTGGAAATAACTGCCATGGTTGAACCCCCTTTTATTTGATGATCAAGTATGCGATTTTGAGGACAAAATCGATTTTAGGGGGGGATGATGTGATCACCCAAACGTTTCCCGGCTAAGGAGAAGAGACCTTCTCCGGTTGGAGTTGTGTGAGAGGCCAGCGCCGGTTGGAGTTGTGTGAGAGACCAGTGCCGGTTGGAGTTGTGTGAGACGCCAGTGCCATTTTGAGTTGTGTGAGAGGCCAGTGCCATTTAGAGTTGTGCGAGAGGCCAGCACCGGTTGGAGTTGTGTGAGAGGCTAGCACCGGCTGGAGTTGTGTGAGAGGCCGCGCCGGTTGGAGTTGTGTGTGAGGCCAGCGCCAGTTGGAGTTGTGTGCGAGGTCAGTACCAGTTGAGTTGCCCAACGCCGGTTGTGTACCACCGTGCGTGAGTGGTTGAGTACATGGTAGTCTAGGGAGCTCTCTCTCTCTCTCTCATAATCATTTTGTTTCCCATGCTTGTTGTACCCCTCATCATTATGTCTCCATGCTCTCTCTCTCTCCTCATGCATATCATTTAGCTTTGCATGAATGACATTTGTCACTTGCTACCCTTTTCTCTTTTTAAATAGAA
Source organism: Amborella trichopoda (assembly GCF_054954075.1). Classification (NCBI taxonomy): domain Eukaryota; kingdom Viridiplantae; phylum Streptophyta; class Magnoliopsida; order Amborellales; family Amborellaceae; genus Amborella; species Amborella trichopoda. The sequence continues at coordinate 17,101,996 of NC_142348.1, read as the reverse complement.
CCTTTCTCAGCCCATTTCAAGAACTTTGCCCCCCTCTCTCCCATGTTTTTCTCTCTCTCTTTCTCTCTCTCTAAAACACTTAGAGTCACTTGTTTGGGAGCTGGGAGAAGTGGCTGTGTGCAAGAGTTTTGGAGCAAGTTTAGAGCTCAAGGTAAGTAGATCATGTTAATGTGTGTTTTAGTATGAAGCATGAATTGAAGCATGAATCTAAGAAGGTATGCAGAATGATTTGGGCATGAATAAGCGTGAAAGAAAGCATGATATTGTATAGAAATTTTTGTGGATGAATAGGATTTGTGTGTGTGTTTGTGCTCTGTTTTTCCAGAAATTTAGGTTCCTTTGTATAATATGATGTGCACTATCGTAATTTATTTTTTATCCTATAAATTGGTGGGTTTATTCTCTTGTGATTCTAGTTTAAGCTAGAAGTGGTTTCATGTGATTACCTTGTGTAGTTTAGAAGTTATGCTTTGTTCTTTGAGGTATATTACGGATGGACTGTGGAATTCCAGGGAGTATTGGGGTTTTTGTGTCCCGATGTTGACCTATCAAATGAAATAAGAATTGCATCAAATCAACTCCATTGGAAAGATTTATAAGTTTAGTTAGAGTTTTATGTTTATGTCTAAATGATATTCTTGATAGATTGGGAGATATGATGTGAAATGTACATGAATATCACTGTTAACAGACTGTGAAAATTTCAAGGAACATCGCTTCTTTTATACTGAGACATTTCTTGACCTATTGGAGTCCAAATGACATGAAATAATATCCATTTGAAAGATACATGAGTCTATTGTGATTTTTTTGTTTTGACCTTGCTCTGATTCTTTATTTATGTAAAGTTATACTTCAAAATATACCAGTAGATCACCATAGACAGTTTTAGTGAAAATACAGAACTGATGTTTTTGATGTCAAGAGTTTTGAACAACCAAATGAGGCTCAATTTATTCCAAACCACTGCCATTTGAAACAGTTTTGAATAATCTTGAGATCACATGTTTATCACTCTTCGAAATTCTCCATAATTTGAGAGTTATATGATTAAATGTAACAATATGTCACTATGGACAACTTTTACAAAACTCAGAATTTATGCCTCTGTCGCCATGGATTTTGACTAGCCAAAGGGGGTTCATTTTCTTCCAAGCCATTGCCATTTGAACGGTTCATGAGTAAGCTTTAATTCATATGTTGAGCACCTTTTGGAATTTCTTCTTAATTGTGAGTTATGAAGTAAATTTTAAAGACATGTTACTGCCTTCACTGCACAGTAGATTTCAGATAAAATATCTTCATTCTTTTGAACTTTTGAGGGGCCAAGAAAGGTCCAATTGTTTTCAAACTACCCTGATTTGAAAGATAGGAGGAAAATTTGTTTTAGAACTCTCTTAAAATTCTAAATGAATTGAAAAGCTATAGCTTTGTTTTGACTTGAGTGTCACTGCCTGAATTTTTAGAAAGCGTGACATCGATACTCTAATTGTTGTTATAAGAACTCTGATTCTATTATAAAAGCTCTAATTCTGTTATAAGAACTCTGATTATATTATACGAACTTTGATTCTGTTATAAGAACTGTGATTCTGACCATTACACATTGTATCCTCCATTGGTAATGAGCCCTCTGATTCTGTACGTGTGGGCATGGACTTGTCACTCAATGATATATATGTGATATTGCTACTATCATGATAAGATAATGATATCGTTATTATGTGATATGTGTATGGGTACCTACTGTGTGAGTTATGGTACCAACATACTGAGATATTGGCATACTTTGAGGGTATCGTACGACCAACTGTGACATGATGACATTTCTAGTGATGTGGGAATTTTTCTGCATGCCTTTAGCATATCGCATTGCCTGGGACATGTTACTTCTCATGAGGTGATAAGCTATGTGTGACTTCTTGGCATGCTTTGAGTGTATTGCATTGCCTGAGATATGTGACTATTCGATATTAGTGAGGTGCCTGCTTTGACAGTATTGCAAGGCCTGAATATGTGACCATACTGTGCTAAGTGACTGAGTGGTGTGCTTTGAGCGTATTGCATGACCTCGAGATAATAAGTGATTTCTTAGTATGCTTTAGGCATACTTCATTGACTGATACTATAATTCTGGCCACTACATATTGGATGCTCCATTGGTAGTGGATATTCTAATTTTGTTATATGAGTGGGCGTCGCTTTGAGAGTTATGTAGGGCCTGCTTATGTGTTTGATGCTAGTATGCTACATGCCTTGGAGTGTAATGCACTACTTGACTGTGTGAGTGCTTAGGGATGAAAATATGCTCCTTTGTGATAAGTATGTATATTGTAGAACATGTTCCGTTATAAATGAATGAGTAATATTGAGGAATGCATAAGATGATACCCTTGAGGAAAGGTCTTTCTGAACTACTAATTCATGTGATATCCATTATCTATACTGTGAATGTAAATGATAATTACTGCATTGAGCAAATGTGGATTCTGATATCTTATATTGTGTCTGCTCTACCTGAAAAGCATCATCCTATGATTGTGACATAATTGTGATGCATGACTCTTGTTTTATGAGCATGGTTTAGAATCTGGAATTTGTGTCATGTGATAATACTCATAGGCAGGGAAGCATAATATTGAGATCTACTTACTGGGATTTTTAGCTCATCCCTTGCATCACTCTTGTATATTGACTGCTACAAGTCGAGAGCGGAGGGACATGATCATGTTCGGTGGATGGAAAGCCCGCACTCGACGAGTGGATCCCTGTTCTTGTGTAGGTGTTTGTTGATCGTCAGTTCTTGCAGTTGTTGTTATTGAAGTTATGTATTTTAATGATAGGCCAGCAGTGCCTTGGATGATTGTAATATTCTTGATATTGTAGTTGACCTTGGAGACTGTTTATGGTTAGGAATGGTTTTAATTTACCTAGCTTTTGTTATGTTTTTGGTAGGAGTTATAGTTTTTCTTTTGTGGTTTGTTTCCGATCTTGCCTATCATTTATATTGAGCCACTCTCACCTGAGTGACATTCGCCACCTCTAAGATCACGATCCTGCACCCTGTCACCCTCCGGTATGGGACGGTAGGGGTCAGGGGGTGGGGTCGTGACAATACTACTCGAAATCAAGGCCGATAGAACTATCCTAATCTGGTGTGGCAGCAAGACGGACATGGTGCTTAGGACAAGCACGACGGCAATACTGCTCGACAGCCAGACCGCTATGGCAGTGTTAGACTGAGTCTACCCTCGGACAAGTCAGAAGAGAAGGCACGAGGCAGCGAAGAGATGGGGTCCCGACAGTGTTAGGCATCACCACTCACAGCCGATGAGCAATAGTGTTGCGGCCCTTGGATGGCGCTGGACATTGCTCCTCACGGCTAGAGTTTGAGCAGTGAGCTACAGAAGGCGCTAGGCATCGTCGTTGGCAACACGAGAAAGCATCACATCCCTTCGCAGGCAGCAATAGCCTCTTGTGAAGCGCGTTGTGGTAGCCTCTTATGAAGCACTCAGCGATAGCACCTTATGAAGCACATGGTGATAGGCGTGGGACACAAGAGAAACCTGTGGATGGCTATAAGCACCGAGTGCACGAAAGAAGCCTGCGGACGACGATATGCACCGAGTGCATGAAGGAAGCTCACGAACGGCGATAGGCACCGAGAGCACGAAGGAAGCTCACAGACGACGATAAGCACCTAGCGCACGAAGAAAGCTCACAGACGGCGATAAGGATCAAGTGCTCGAGGGACACTTGCGAATGGGGATAGGCATTGAGCTCACGAAGGAAGCTTGTGGACGACGATAGGTATCGTCGCGACTCTTCACGGGCGGCATTAGGTGTTGTCGTGACCCTTCGCGGGCGACGATAGGTGTTATCGTGACCCTTCGCGGGCGACGATAAGCATCGCCGTCTGCGATAGGCATGCAACAGGGGAAAACCCCTGCGGTCGGCAGTAGGCTTCGTCGTCTGTGCTCCCACGGGACACCAAGGGCACATCTTCGGATGGTGATGAGTAGCGCTGTCTGCGAACCTCGCTGAGAGATAAACGAAAGTATGGAGAAAGAAGCTCGCGCATGGCATGCGTGACCTGTGAAACCACAGAAGAGGAAAAAGAGAAAGAGGCATGCATGACACTGCCACTGTCGTGCATGACCTCTGAGAGAAGCTCAATTGAAGAAGAAGAAAGAGAAGAAGAGAGAGAAGAAAAGAGGAAAGAGAGAAAGAGATTTACCTTAGGTTTAGGGGTACCAACCTAAAAGTTTCTCTCTCCTTCCTTTTCTCTCAAGACGTGACCTAACAATGAGAAAAGATGGTGATTTTATTAAGCGAAAGTTTCATCATTGTACAATGGGAGTACGTGATATATATAGATTTTTACTCAAACATGAGGGGATTGATAAAAATTAAACCTAATTGCTTAAAATTAAGATTTAATTGAATTAAAGAAATTCTAAAAATGGGTGCAAAATGGCAGATTTTTCCCTTCCTAACAATTTGAAAAATTCTAGAACAGTCCTCGCTGTTACCTTAGATCGTTCGTGATCTTTCATGAATGATCCGAGGTTACTCTAGTACCCATTTTCTTTAAAGATAATTATTTTCTTGTAGGGCTCGGCATGGTGATCAATTTGATACCAACTTCAAGTCATGGATCGTGTTTTTAAGCCACGGCCATGCAACTTGAAATTTGGATGAATCTTGCAACCTTCAAGTCAATAGTGTGCTCGTTTCTTGATGTTTTTTCGTGATTTCTTGTTCCGATGAGACTGAGCATGCTGTCATGATCGTGTGGCAATGAACACAACTCGATTCTGTACCCGAACGAAGATTTCACAACTTTTGAGTTTTGGCCAGAATCTAGAATTTTAGCGCCATAATTTGTAGTCACTTTATTGGCTTCGTGTACGAAATTTTCCTATTCATCATGGACGGGGTTTGGACCAATGATAGCCATGCACCCTACACACACGATAGAATTGATCTTGCATCGATCGGGATCACGAGCGTCGTGATTTGACCGCTCGAGCGAGGCGTGTTGCTGTTGATTTTTCCTTTAACTTTCTTCACAGATCAACAACTTCTCTCTAGCTTTTCTTCACGCTCGGGCATTGTCACGGGGGGTGCCACATATCAAAACGCTCATCTTGATGAGACAAACACGCTCATGAAATTTGAACACGATCTGACTCGGGATGAGCGATTGTCCCTTGAATGGAGATTACTTGAAGGGTGGCCGCAGGGGAATAGTATGTGACTCCTCTTGTTTGGTCGTTTGCCCATAACTTGTCCTAGAGTGTCCGTTTAAGCTAAAATATGACCCCTGGGGGTTTTCAATTATGTCGGATCTAATGGCGATAGTCCCAAGGTCGCTTAATGCTCCAAAATTAGGGTTGTAGTTATAAGGGTCCATTTTCAAGGTGCTAGAGGATGATTCTATCGAAGCTGTTTCTTGGTCTGTACTGCGTTAGACATGTCACAATGTGACGAAACATGGCGAGAGAATTTTAGGAGTCTTTATGAAGATCTTAACTAGTTTTGGGGCCATTCTGAACTGTCAAAATTTTCACTATTTGTCAGGCTTTATTGACCGGTTTCTCTATTTTATTCTACATCGGGGACCCATGGTGCTGAAAAATGTCTTAAAAAACACTACATGATTAATTAAAAAGACAAGTGGGCCGAGGGACCCACCCTTGTCCTGGGGCAAACATGCATCGATGTGCACATTCGAATGGCAGAGAAGATGAGAAGTTATAGTGATGAAGAAGAGGACTTGAATAAGAGGAGAAAAGAGAAGAGGATTTCAGAAGGGGAGGAGACTAGCATGATAGCTAGACCAGTACAGTGACCAACTCAGAGTGGTAGGAAGATGGGTACGGTAACTCAGACCGACGCGACGGTAGTACTACTCAAAATCAAGGCTGATATGACCATCCTAATCTAGTGTGGCAATAAAGGTTTCATTCGGGATTAGGAGGGGCCAGTGTGACTCCATGGGGATAATGAATATCGGTGTGCATGGAACTCCGATAGGCCAGAGCATGGATGAACCCCCCCAGTGAGTTGAAGGAAGGATGTCTCTAACTCTCTAGAGATGATGGGGTGAGTATGACCCTCACATGCATCCAACTCCATTGGGGCCCAGTTACAGTTATGCGCATGGACCATTCGGTGCGTTCCGCGTTAAAGTTTTAGGGTCTTCTAGCTCGAACCATGGCTGTGCAGTTTAAAGTCATACAGCTAGAACCATGCAGTTTGTGGTCGTGCAACTAGACCTCTGCTACAGTTTAGGGTCATATAGTTTGGACCGTGGTGCTAAGCCTTTTAATGTCATGCAGCCAAGACGTGCACTATGGTTTAAAGTCACACAGCTAGACCATGGTCGTTAGTTTAAAGTCATGTGACAAGGACTTTACAGTTTGAGGTCATGCAACTAGACCTCTACTGTAGTTTAAGGTTGTCTAGTTTGGACCGTGGTCATACATTTTTGAGTCGTAAGATAAGGACTATGGCTATGCAATTTAAGGTCATGCAATGCGGACCATGGCGATGCAGTTTAAGGTCATGCACCACGGACCATGGCGAAGCAGTTTAAGATCATGCAGTGCGGACCATGGCGATAAAGTTTAAGGTCTTGCAGCACGGACTATGGCGATGCAGTTTAAGGTCATGCAACTCAGACCATGGCGATGCAATTTAAGGTCATGCAGCATGGACCATGGCGATGCAGTTTAAGGTCATGCAGCGCAGACCATGGCGATGAAGTTTAAGGTCATGTAGCGCGGACCATGGCGATGCAGTGCAGACCATGGCGATGCGAATCCATGGGGAATAGAGCCATTACTAGACACTAGGCTCTCTGAGGGGTGAGGTTGTGGTGTAGGGAATGAACTTCCTGAGGATATGAGCCGATGGTCTGGAAGGGAGCGTTAAGGCCTCCGTATGCAGCATTAGACCTGAATGATGGTGTCAGGTCCCATGGTGAAGTGTGCGGCAGTATCCCTTAGCCAAATGCAGAGCGACAACTCCTTGACGGGGCACATGGAAATAGCCTCTTGACGAAGCATTTGGTGGTAGTCCCTGAACGAGATGCGTGGCTACAATCTTTTGAACGAAGCACGTGGCGCTAGTCCCCTGGACGAAGTCTAGACGAGGCACGTGGTGATGCTGCTTCGGGTATCGGGCTTAGCTGCCCCAACCTGACCTTATCACCGTCAAGAGCTGGGGATTGGAGCATCATTCTGAGTTTGTCGGGGCCAGTCTCCGATACTGTGGGGAATAAAAGGAGGAGAAACCCCACATTACTGCTTTACTGAAGGGTAAAACAGTAGAAGGGCTTTTTAGAGAGAAGGAGTCAAAGCTCCTAGCGAGGGTTTTTGGTGAGAACATCTCGGCCATAACTTGTAGAGAAAGGTCTTTAGGGAGTTTTCTGACAAACTTCAAGAAGTGTAAAGCTTTGCAGCGTGCTTGTGAACAGTTTTCGGCCAACATCAAAGCTTTTTGAGCAAGGAAGAGGATCTCTTGGAGCCTTGGCAGAATTTGAAGAGGTGTCCTGCTGGAGTTCGAGTGCTTCTCTGGTCGTCCTACTGTTGAAGGGGAGGTTGCAAGGAGCTCAGAGGCCTCTGTCAGCTCTCTCGTTGTCGGAGGAGAAGGAGAGGGGCTGCATTGAGTTCACCAGAATTTTAGCAGAATTTTGATGAGCTTTAGTGGACTGCTAAAGTGGGAAACCAGAGAGAAGGGCAATCCGCAAGGTTGAAGGGAAGCTTTCAGGGATTTTCGATGGTTTTTGCCAGCTCCTGCAACAAGCAAGAGGTGGGAGAGGGTTTTCCTAGTGTTTTTCACAATATTTCTAGCCACCGAAAAACGGGAAAAACAGGTTTAGATGAGGTTCCTGTTGGGTGGAAAGGTATTTCTAACAGGGGGAAGCTACGCTGATAGGGGAAAGAGCAGGGTCAGCCGAGGGATCCCGACGGTCGGAGGTGTGTTTCCGACGAAGGCTAAAGGATTAGATGGAAGGTGAAGGGTCGTACAAAGGTGGATTGTCGGCATGGGCAGCAATTGGGGGAATCGAAGAGGCGTGGGAGTCAATGTCCCTCAGTAATCAGGAACAGCGAGAACCGAAGTACTTCAAAGTTGTGCATAACATTAAGTCACATGCGGCGTGGCCTTCACGTGTCCTTAGGCCACACATGATGATTGGCATGCTTGGGGGTATAAGGCTCGCGGCGATAGTCCCGTGCTATATTCGCCTGCCCGTGGTGATGATAGAACGCGGCATGGTGTTGTACACGGTGATGAACTCGGATGGCGATGTCTCGCGGGGTCAAGAATGATGGAATACAGGGTGGCCTTTTTACCATAGTGTGTTGGAAGCAAAGTTCTGTGGCATAGTTGTGAAATCCATGTTGTTTTGTGGAAGGGCATCCATTGTGAACAAGGTACGCTCTCCCTCATTGGCCAGTTCCTTACCCGAGAAGTCTACCTTGTATATTTGATATACTCGTCAAATGAATTGAAGCTAACACAAAAGTGGTTGGCTTGTTCTTTTGGCCTGTAACCGTTTTCCTTAGTGGGATCGAGACTAACTTCCCCAAGTGGCTTTGTCACTTCTTCATGGGGCCGGCATTTCTTCAGTCTTCTTTTGTACGAGAAGGGCATTTCTCTTGGCCTGTAACTGTCCTCTTATCCTCATATGTAAGAGCTTTGTAACTTCCCTGATAATGGGCCTTCGATTGTAACTTGCAACTTTTCCAAATTCAATGAAAGAAATGAATTTCCTTTGAGTTGGCTTGATGCTTCTCATCTTCATTTCTATCATTTTGTTGCACACACTGCGCTTTATTGCCTTGTTAGAGATAGTACTTCTTCAAATATCACCCATTGATAGGGGCATTGCCTCTTCTCCATCAGAGTTCGCTAGTACATGGGCCCCACTTGGTGTAACCTACTTGATTATGAATGGACCCTCCCACTTAGGCTCGAATTTTTCTTTGCGGCACCCGTGCATGAAGATCTGTCTCTTGATTGCTAAGATGAGGTCCCCACGAGCAAATGAACGAACGTTGATAGACTTGTGAAAGGCTCTCTTCATTCTTCCTTGATTGAGCTCGAGGTTGTGTTGGGCCTCTAGTCTCTTTTCATCAAGGGCATCCGACTCTTGGGAACGGAGCTTGACCGTCTCGTCTTCAGCTAGTCCTTGGTGTATAGCAACACAGAGTGAGGGTATTTGATATTTGAAGGGTAGGACCGCCTCACCCCCATAGACCAAGGAATAAGGGGTAGAGTTCGTAGCATTACGAGTGGTAGTGTGATAGGCCCATAGAGCCTCAGGCAGCTTCTCGTGCCAGTTCTTCTTTGACTTTCACACAAATTCTTGTTCTCGACTAACCTGTTGGTTTGAGGGTAGTACATAGCTGAGTACTTCCACTCAAAACCGAACTGGTTGACTAGGTGGTCAACTCGTTGGCTCTTGAACTGGGGGCCGTTGTCAAAAATTATTCGGTGTGGAACCTCGAACCGGTATATGATGTGGTGCTGCACGATGTTAGCCACAACAGTCCCCGAAAACTGTCTGAGAGGAATCGCCTCAGCCCATTTGGAAAAGTAATCCGTTGTCGCTAGGATGAAGGCATGACTTAAGGCAGAAGGAGGGTCAATGGGTCCTATAATGTCCACACTCCATTGGGAAATGGGCCATGATGCCACCGTAGGATGGAGAGGCTTTGGGGGCTGATGAATGAGGCTTGAGTGGATTTAGCACACCTGGCATCTTTTGCCGTTGTTTTGGGCGTCAGCTACCGTGGAGGGCCAGTAATAGTCGAGTCTGCGTATGCGCTCGTAGAGCTTGGGGCCAGACTGATGCAGTCCACAGATGCCTGAGTGTACTTCCTCGAGTACTTTGCTTGCCTCTTGTACGTCTACGCATCTAAGGAGGATGTTGTCAAATGACCGATGAAAGAGGACATCCCCATCAAGAAGGGTGTACTTAATAGACATTCGTCGTATGGCGTTGCACTCCGCTCAATCTTGAGGTAGGCTTCCATTCTTTACGAATTCCACAATGGGCTCCCTCCAGTCTTCTATTTGTTCAACCTCTGCACACATCGGGTCGAAGATTTTGGGCTCCTTCTCCCTGGCCTTGGCTTCTTTTCTTTCTTGTTCCGCCTTGACGACAACCCTAACCGCGAGGAGTGCCCTGAATGGGTAAGGCGGACACTCAGGGAAGACATCCCTCTCATCGTCTGCGTCACCTTCGGTTGTCAAGTCAACATGCCTCCATTCATTTAACCAAACTGAGTGGGCCTAGATGAAGACAATTGGATTGTGGCACTGAGCTTTGAGAGCGCATCAACCTACGCGTTTATCCTTCCAAGGATATGACTTACGGGGAATTCATCGAATTGGGTCATGTAAGTTTTGGTCGTGTCATGGTAAGGCTTAAGAGTATCTTTCCTTACGTCATAGATCTCCTTTAACTGCCTGATGACTAGCTCAGAATCGCTGAAGATGTTTAGATGTTCCAGGTCTAGCTCCTGAGTGATCTCATGTCCGATTACAAGGGCTTGATACTCATCTTCAGTATGAGAAACGCCTCTGCAAGTGAGAAGGATAGAGAAATCATTCCTCCATTGGGAGTCAGGAAGACAACTCTGGTGCCCCCTCTATCAAACTAGAACGCTCCGTCAAAGTACATCGCCCACGGCCGAGTTAGCACCGTACAGAAAACTTCCTCGTCCAGGAGATCGCTTGACAAGGAAGAATCTAAGGGGATTGGGTGAGCCGTAAGGAAGTCAGTTAAGGTTTCAACTTTAATTGCCTTCTGTGGTACATACATGATGTCAAACTCCATTAGCAATAATCCCCACTTGGCTAAATGTCCTGACAAGCATGGCTGGGTCATAAGGAACTTGACCAGGTCCGCCTTGGAGGTTAACTTGACCTCGTGACCGAGCAAGTAATGGCAGAGCTTCTATACCTCAAAGATAAGAGCTAAGCGCATCTTTTCAATCAGAGAGTAGTTCTTATTGGCCCCTTGCATTCTGCAGCTGAGATAATAGAGCGTCGTCTCTTTCCCTCCATCGTTGTTATGCGCCAGAAGTGCCCTGAGTGAGGGGCTCCCCAACACTGGCGTAGAGAGTACTAGTGGATTCAATAAGTACTGCTTGATGTCCTTGCGAGTAGCTTGGAAAGTTTCGTCCCATATGAAGGGAGTATCCTTCTTTAACAGGTGTGAAAGGGTTTGCATCGTCCTGAGAGGTTCGAAATGAACCTTCGAATGTAGGCAAGTTGTCCTTGGAGGGACTGCAGTTCATGGAGGGTTATAAGTGGTGGCATGTCATGAATTACCTTGATTTTGACTGGCTCAATCTCCAGCCCATGGTATCTCATGATAAACCTTAAGAATTTTCCTGAACGTAAGTCGAAGGTGCATTTCAAGGGGTTCATCATGAGCTGGTGACGTCGCAACCACTCAGACGCCTTTTTAAGGTCTTGCACGTGAGTGGCTTTGGTCTCAAACTTTACCACGAAGTCATCCACATAGCACTCGACCTCCTTGTGAATCATTTCCCTAAAGATGGTTATCATGGCTCGCTGGTACGTGGCACTGGCATTCTTTAGCCCAAAAGGTATCACAGTGTAGCAAAAGACACCTTTTGGAGTTAAGAACGTAGCGGCCTCTTCATCCTCTAGTGCCATCCTAATTTGGTTGTAACCAGAATAACCATCCGTAAAGGAGAAGATTTGGCCATGGGTCATGGAGTCAACCGGCATCTCGGTGAATGGCAAGGGGAAATCATCTTAGTTAAGAAAGTCGATGCAGACCCTGATTTGGTCATTCTTCTTCTTGATTGGAACGATATTCGCCAGCCATCTTGATTATTTAACTTCACGTATGAATCCAGCTTGCTTGAGCTTGTTCACCTCAGCATCGATCTGCATCTCGAGGTCAAGCCTAAACCTTCTTGACTTCTGCTTCATGGGTTTGATAATAGGATCAATGGGTAGCAATATGGGGGTCTAGACCAGGCTTCTCGTGATAATTTCAAGCGAAGACATCTCAATTTTATCTAAGGAGGGAGATATAACTTTCTTTCTCTTTCGAGGACATCTTTGTTGAGATGAAAGTTGGCCTTGGGTCACCTCATCCCCCAGGTTGATCTCTTTTAGTTCATCAGTTGTGGCTTGACCGCCCTCTTCCCACTCTTCGAGAGCTTCTTGAAGTTCCTCGTCGGGGGACTCACAAGGTGTGTTTGATCTCGAGTGTAACCAACCATGACCTTGACATCTCAAACTCTAGGAGGGGCACAATGTGGGGGAGAGTTGATCTTTGGTTAGTCCAGGGGATAGAAAGGTCAGCTTCAAGCGGGGGCTCCATAGCCTTGTGATGGGGCTCACTCGATGCTTGCCCCAAACTGGGCGACGCCTCGTGCACTTGGATTATGTGGCAGGCTTCGTGAAGGGAGAAGCCTGGGGATGCCTTGGCTTTGACTCGGGTTGCCAAGGCGTCGACGACTGTCGAGAATCTTGCCTCTTGGGTGAGCGTTTCTCTGAGGCATTCTTGATGTAGCATGGTGAGGATGGTGTCTTCGAACTCCCTATTTAGAGAGTCGAAGTCTGGGCATCACTGAACGGTACTTGTAGAAGGAATAGAGGAGAGGGAAGGAGAAAAAGGCCTAGAACGTTCCAAGCAGCTTTTTACGTTGTCGCCCGAGAGGGGTATTTAAGGTCTTACCCCGGCTTTGACCGTTGTGGGGTGCTTTTAAATTTGTCACCTGTTTCGGCCAGCTCTTGAGATATTGACGACTCAGGGCCGTCTGCTTGATTGGACGATAAGATGAGGCAAGCTGTGCCTGGGATGAAGTCCCGCAAGGTTGGTAGCGGAGGAAGGGGTCTGAGGAATGCTTCCTCGACTAGTGGCTGACGAAGATGATTCCTTTGGCAGGCCGACCTAGGTGTTCGTCTTCTCCTTTGGGATCCCTGAGGGGGTGTTTGGACCTCCCCATGAGGCTGGCGAGAGGTGGTGGCTTGGCGGACTCCTCGCGTCTCAGGGACTTGAGCCTGCTTCGCTCATGGTAGACTTCCTAGAGCTGAGAGCTCGAAGGCCTTGAGGAGTCCAGTGCATACTCATGGGGGGCCTGCAGCGTGGTTTCTCCCTGAACGAGAGCGAGGGCATGGACGTGTTCTGGAAGAATTACCCAGTTGATGCGACCTTGCTGAACTTTCTCCATGATAATGGCCTCGAACTCAGAGCAGCCATTGAGTTCGTGGCCCCAAAACTTGGTGATAGGGGCACCAAAGTTTTTCTGTGGCCCAGGCAAGGCATCTCTATTTGAACGTATTTTTCAGCACCTTGGTCCCTAATAGGAAGTAGGTCAATAAAGCCTACAAAACAGTGGAAATTCCTGACAATCTCAGAATGGCTCTAGGATTGGTCAAGATCTTCATCAATACTTCAAAAGACCACCTGCCAAGTTTCATCACGATCAGACATGTCTATGGCAGGGAACACCAAGAAACAATATCAATGAAATCGGTCTCTAGCACCCTGAAATGGACCCTGTACTAGAGTCATACTTTTGGTGCATTAAACAGCTGTGGGACCACTGCCACTCGATCCGGTAAGGTCGAACTCTTTATGGGTCAAGTTTCGACTTAATCGGACACACCAAGACAAAGTTATGGGTAAAATACTGAAAAGGGATAAGCTGCACACTATTCCCGTATGGCCACACTACATCAAAACATCATTAAAGGTGGTTGTTTTTACAGTCATGGGCAGTAATATTCAGGGCCTATATCTCACTCGTTCCAAGTCGGATCGCTCCCAAATTTGGTGAGCGTGTTGGTCTCATCAAGACGGGCAATTCAATATGTGGTACGCCCCCTGACGATGTCCAACCAGAGAGAAAAACTAAATGGAAGTCGCTGATCCGTGAAGGAAGTTGCAGAAAATTCAGCAGCAGCACGCCTTGTTCAAGCAGCCAGATCACAATCCTCGCATACCTGATTGGTGTGAAACCAATTGCATTATGTGCGTGAGATCTGAGGCTATCTCTGGTCCGAATCTCATGTACGATGAACGGTTGGATTTCACAAATGAAGGTGTCAAAGATATTGTAAATTCTGGCAGCTGGATATCAAGATTTCGATGAAAAACTCAAGACAACAAAATCTTCTTCCAGACACGAAATCAAGATACGTTCGTTGCAACGTGATCGTTACGGAATGGTCAGTGTGATTTATTGAAGAAATCATGAAGAAACATTAAGGAATGAGCACACCATCAATTCAAAGTTTTCAAGAATCATCTAAAATTCAAGTCTCATGATCATGGCTCAAAAACATGATTCATGGCTCGAAGTTGGTATCAAAATGATCGTCATGCCGATCCCTACAAGAAAACAATAATATTTCGATCAAAACCAAAACGATCTTGGGTCAGCCAGGGAAGATCACGCAAGTTCTCGAGCAGCAACAAGAACTGTTCTGAAGTTCTACACATTGTTAGGCACGGGCAAAACAGTCCTTTTGCGCCTATTTTAGAATTTCTTTAAATTCAATTAAATTGTCATTATCTTCAATTCTAGGTAGTTTTTGGGTGTACACCCATGTTTTAGCCCAATTCTATATAAACAGGCAATGCCTCATTGTACAAAGGACGGATTCATTCTTATAAGACAAATTCATTCCTCTTGGATCCATCAATAAAAATTCAGTTTTTTGCTTGAGCTTGTGCGTACGTCTTGAAGAGAGAGAGGAGAGAAAAGAAAGGGCTGGTACCCTTCGAGCAAGAAACTTTCTCTCTCCTCCCCTCTTTCTCTCTTTCCCCTCTTTGTCTCATCTTTATCTTTCTATCTCCTCCCCTCTTTCTCTCTCCCGCCTTTGTCTTGTCTCTCTCTCTCATCCCCTCTTTCTCTCTCCTCCCTTCTTTCTCTCTCCCCCTCTATCTTGTCTCTATCTCTCTCTCCCCCTTTATCTTGTCTTTATCTCTCTCTCCCCCTCTATCTTGTCTCTATCTCTCTCTCCCCTCTCTGCCTCGTCTTTATCTCTCTCTCCTCCCCTTTGTCTCATCTCTATCTCTCACTCTCCCATTGTCTCATCTCTATCTCACTCCCCTCTTTCTTGTCTCTATCTCTTTCTCTCTCCTCCCTTCTTTCTCATATCTATCTCTTTTCTCTCCTCTTCTTTCACTCCTAGCGTCGGGTGGGGTTTTTTCTCTCTTTTTCTTTCATTCTTAGCATCGGGTGGGGTTTTTTCTCTCCTCTTTTTCACTCACAACATTGGGTGAGGTTTTCTCTCTCCTCTTCTTTCATTCCCAGTGCTGGGGGGTTTCTCTCCCCTCCTCTTCTAAGCCAATCGGTGAAGCCCAAAGTCAGTTGGATTTCTCTCTCCTTCTCTTCTGAAGCCAGTCAGTGAAGCCTAGTGCCGGTTAAATTTCCCTATCGCCTTTTCTGTTACAGTCTGTGAAGCCTAACGCTGACTCAATCTCTCTTTCATGCTTCTTATCATGACCCCACCCCCTGACCCCTACCGTCCCATACCGGAGGGCGACAGGGTGCGGGATCGCGATCACAGAGGTCGCGAACGTCACTCAAGTGGAAGTGGCTCAATGCATAGGATAGGTGGAATCAGAAACAAACCACCAAAGAAAAACTAAAACTCCCACCAGAAGCATAACAGAATCTGGATAAATTAAAAACCATTCATATCCATAAACAGTCTCTAAGGAGAACTACAATATCCATAATATTACAATCGTCCAAGGCACTGCAGTCCCACCATCAAAATACATAACTTCAATAACAACAACTGCAAGACCGACGATCAACAAACACCTACACAAGAACTACACAAGAACAAGGATCCACTCGTCGAGTGCGGGCTTTCCATCCACCAAACATGATCACCTCCCACAACTCTCGACCTGTAGCAGTCAATCTACAAGGGTAGAAGCAAAGGGATGAGCTAAAAAGCCAAGTAAGTAGATCACAAGACTATGTTTCCCTGCCTAGTAGTATTATCACACAACACAGATTCAAGATTCTAAGCCATGCTCATAAAACAGGAGTCATGCATCACAATTATGTCACAATTATAGGAAAATGCTTTTCAGGTAGAGCACACACAATATAAGATATCAAAATCCGCATTTGTACAATGTTGTAATTATCCTTCACATTCACAGTATAGATAATGGATATCACATGAATTGGTAGTTCAGAAAGACCTTTCCTCAGGAATATCATCATATGCATTCCATAATATTACTCATTCATCTATAACTGAACATGTTCTACAGTATACACACTTATCACAAAGGAGTATATTTTTATCCCTTAGCACTTACAGAGTCAAGTAGTGCATTACACTCCAAGGCATGTACCTTACTGGCATCAAACACACAGGCAAGCCCTGCAAAACTCTTAAAGCGGTGCCCACTCATATAACAAAATTAGAATATCCACTACCAATGGACGACCCACTGTGTAGTGGCTAGAATTACAGTATCAGTCAATATAGTATGCCTAAAGTATACCGATAAATTACTTATTATCTCGTTGTCATGCAATACGCTCAAAGCACACCACTCAGTCACTTAACACAGTATGGTAACATAATCAGGCCCTGCAATACCCTCAAAGCAGGCACCTCACCAATATCAAACTGTTACATATCTCAGGCAATGCAATATGCTCAAAGCATGCCGAGAAGTCACACATAGCTTATCACCTCGTACGCACCTCATGAGAAGATACATGTCCCAAGCAATGCGATATGCACAAGGCATGCTGAGAAATTCCCATATCACTAGAAGTGTCATCATATCACAGCTGGTCGTGCGATACCCTCAAAGCACGCCAATATCTCAATATGCTGGTACCATCACTAACACAGTAGGTACCCATACATGTATCACATATCACATAATGACGATATCAGTATCTTGTCATGATTGTAGCAATATCACATATATATCATTATGCAGCCAATTCATGCTCACATGTACAGAATTAAGGGCTCATTACCAAGGGAGGATCTATTGTGTAGCGGTCAAAATTAAAGTTCTTATAACAGAATCAACTTTCATATAATAGAATCAGAGTTCTTATAACAGAATCAGAGTTCTTATAACAGAATCAGAGTTCTTATAACAGCAGTCAGAGTATCGATGTCACACTTTCTAAAAATTCATGCAATGACACCCAAGTCAAAACAAAGCTATAGATTTTTAGTTCATTTGTAATTTGAAGATAGTTTAAAAACCAATTTTCCTCCTATCTTTCAAATCTGGGTAGTTTGAAAACAATTGGACCTTGCTTGGCCCCTTAAAAGTTCAAAAGAATGAAGATATTTTATCTGAAATCTGTTGTGCAGTGAAGGCAGTGATATGTCTTTAAATTTACTTCGAAAATCACAATCAAGAAGAAATTCCAAAAGTTTCTCAACATGTGAATTTAATCTTGCTCATGAACCGTTCAAATAGCAGTGGTTTGGAAGAAAATTGAGTCGTTTTGACTAGTCAAATCTATGGCGACAGAGGCATAAATTCTGAGTTTTATAAAAGCTGTCCATAGTGACATATTGTTACAATTAATCATATAACTCTAAAATTAGGGAGAATTTCAAAAAGTTCAAAACATGTGATCTTAAGCTTATTCAAAAATATTTTAAACGGCAGTGGTTTGGAAGAAATCAAACTTCATTTGGTTGTTCAAAACTCTTGACATTCATGCACATTTTACAACATATCTTCTAATCTATAAAGAATATCATTTAGACATAAACATCAAACTCAAACTATACTCATAAAGTTTTCCAGTGGAGGTGATTTGAAGCAATTCTGAGAACATTTGGTCGACAAAGAGACACAAGAAACCCAATACTCCCTGAAATTCCACGGTCCAACCATAACATACCTCAAAGAACAAAGCATAAATTCTAAACTACACAAAGTAATCACATAAAACTAATTCTAGCTTAAACTAAAATAACAAGAGCATCAACCCACAAATTTACAGGCTCAACAGAAATCACAATAGTGCATATCATATTATATAAAGGAGCCTAAATTTCTGGAAAAACAGAGCACAAACACATACACACAAATCCTATTCTTCCACACAAATTTCTATACATTCTCATGCTAATCTCATGTCTACTTTCAAGCTTATTCATGCCCAAATCATTCTTCATACTTGCTTAAATTCATGCTTCATACTAAAATACACAATAACATGATCTACCTACCTTGAGCTCTGAACTTGCTCCAAAACTCTTGCACACAACCACTTCTCCAAGCTCCCAAACAAGAGACTCTAAGTGTTTTAGAGAGAGAGAAAGAGAGAGAGAAAAATGTGGGAGAGAGTGGGCCAAAGCACTTGAGAAGGGCTGAGAAAGGTTCAATTTAAAATGAGATTTAAAATGAGAAAAAGGTAGTAAGTGACAAGTGTCATTCATGCAAAACTAAATGACATGCATGAGGAGAGAGAGAGAGAAAGCATGGAGACATAATGATGAAGGGTACAACAAGCATGGGAAACAAAATGATTATTATAGAGAGAGAGAGAGAGCTCCCTAGACTACCATGGACTCAACGACTCACGCAAGGTGGTCTCCAACCGGTGCTGGCCTCTCACACAACTGCAACCGGTGCTGGCCTCTCACACAACTCCAACTGACACTGGCCTCTCACACAACTCCAATCGGCACTCACCTCTCACACAACTCCAACCGACGCTGACCTCTCACACAACTCCAACTGGTGCTGATCTCTTCTCCTCAGCTGGGAAAAGATTGGTGCATCACACTTCTCTTCCATCACAACCGACGTAAGCCTAGCGCCCGATGGGCTCTCCTCTCTTCGTTTGACACAGTCGGTGAAGACTAGTGCGAACTGCATTTTCTCTCTCTTCTTCTTATAATCGATGAAGCCTAGCGCCGACTGATTTTGTCTCTTCTTCTGAAACAGTCGTCGAAGCCTAGCACCGACTGTGACTTCTCTCTCCTCCTTTGTATAATACAGTCGGTGAAGCCTATCGTCGACTATATTTTCTCTCTCTTCTTCTGGAACAGTCGGCGAAGCCTATCGCCGACTACATCTTCCTTCCCTCTCTCTCTTTTATTCTCCTGCCTTTCATACTCGTCTCATCCCTTCTTTTCCCTCCTTCTTTATGTTCCCTTCTTCTCTTATTTCATCCTCATAACCATCATTTTGCTACTCTTTCGTTCGTCTAACCACAATGTTATTGTGCCAAGATTACTTGGCCCGCTTTATTACCACGGCAGACTAACCATCGTGCCTAGATAGTTGGTGCTAGTAATGACGTCTAGTAGTAATCCTGTGAGCCAATCTTTGTTACCGAGTCCTTTTTGGTACCACATCAGGCCAATTATTCGCCAGCTTAGACACCGCTCAGATCCTCTCGCTCAGTAGAATTCTTCTCTCCCCCATCTTTCTTCTCTTATGCTTTTTGAATGCGCATGCTGGTGTACGTTCATCAAAGAGGAAAAGGGTGAGGTCTGACCAACTTGTCATATAACCTTTTCCATATATGTGTGTGATTGCATAAAACAAGAAGAATACAAGCTAAGGGAGGCGATTCCGAACAAGTTTTATTACTGAGGGGCTTTCTTCATGATCTAAGATGGTGCCAACATGAGCCAGCTAGAGTAAGTCTCGAACCCACCTTAAATTCCTCTTTCACCAGTTGGTAACACCTTCCCCCGTTCTTGAGAGTGCGATCTCAAAAACGTCCTGGGTCTTCCCTCAAAACCCGATACGCATACCACCGGATCCCCAAAAGGATCTGGAGGGTGAGATCGAGACACCTAACCAGCTTGGCGACCCCATTGGGGACTTATTACCCCTTAGTCGGATTGTTCTTGTTAGGCTAGTTTTTTCTATAATTATCTGCTTTCATTGTCTTGTCACATTTTATATATGGCTTGTAGTTCCGTAACCCATTTATCCGGATCAGGGATTTTCTTATCTTTGTATTTGAGAGTGTCCCAAGGGAAAAATTTCCTTCAACTTCGTTCCCAACTATCCTCTTGAGCAAAGACCCCTTGTCTACCTTACAGGTCTTAACTTGGACAGGTGTGAGGTGGGACATAAAGGTCCCTCATTCCCCATCTCCTCACTCTGGTGGAAACTCCACCAAGGCGCCTTGCAATGGCAGCACTTTTGTTGCCCCACACAGCATGCACCCAGCCACCGGCAAGTCACTTGCCAGTTGTGTTCTTAAGGTACGTCAGAAGGCTGCCCAGTTCCTTTCTGCAAAAGGCAAACCAGTTGCCATTGCTTCTGTGGGTTACCATAAGGCTCCCCCCCACATTTTTGCACCATTGGTCTCTATTCCTAAAGGCTCAACATATCGAGGCAGAAACCCCATGGTCTGCACCCTCACACTCCCACAAGGCTCGTGGCTTACCCACTCGAGTCACACCTCGAGGCAACCCTTCTATTGCCTCGATTCTGTGTCCAAGATTGAACCTTCCAAGGCCAAGTTCTGTGCACGCTACTCATGTGCATCTCATTGCTCAGGCAACGTCACTGTTACACCAACCGGAGTGCACAGGAGATGACCCCCTTGTCCTCTTACTCTGCACACACAAGCGCACCTTGTAGGGGGCAGGCTTACACCTGTTCTCTTACAGACACCTGCTCATAGTTCTTGGCCTCCTTAGGCTATATCACTTGCACGAGCCCGGGCTGATCCCCAAGTCTCCCATAATACTTTATCAAGGGGCGCACACGCTTCGCCATCACAGACGTCCGCTCGCCCTAGACTAGGGCCTTCTCATGACTCAATCATGCTCGAGCTCACTCTTTTTCATAGAGCAAGCAGTTTTAGCCTTGGTACTAGAAGGTTTTCCCCAAGAGTACCATCTTGAATCAACCCCGTCATTTTGGCCATGTCCTTGGAGCCCACAAGAGAGCTTGGGTTAGTGACCTGATGGAAGATCGAGTCTTTCATCCTCCTCGGCCCAAGATGATTCCAGTTCCTACCCCTCATCCATTGTCACATCTGATGGAGACAGCTCTCTCATGTGCAAGAAGACTTGACCAACCTGACCTAGATCCCAGTTTTGGCACGAGGTCCAAGGAAACCTCAGGGCTAAACACCTGCAAAGTTTTACTCGAGAGGTGACCAACGCAGTCAAGACAACCAATTTTGATGACCCTCTTCACCTGAATCCCTTCTACCCCCTTCAGACAATGAAGCCTGAAGAAGAGCTCCATGAGCCCTGTGTTGCTCCATGAGCCCTGTGTTGTGGTTACTGTCATAGAAGAAGACCCAGCCACTCAGCAGCCACGGTCCCAAGACCGTCTTGAACCAGTCCAAATGATATCAGCGTACAAGAGTCGAGGTCAGTCAGTGCATGCTAGACCCCTACTGACTGACTTTCCACGTGCGACCCGTCAAGTTCGCAAGCCCTCAGTAAACACTAACGTTGACCTCCATAGAGAAATAGTCTGCATAATGGTTGTAAGCGAGCCCGGTGATGCACAGGAAAAGCGCAGGAACAAGTTTGAAGATATGGTGCACATCATGATAGAAAAGATCGATCATATCGACTTCGCACGCCAGTCCGCTAACCATGAGGACAATTCCCATCACTCTGATGATGCACTTTCACAACAGCCCCCTCCCTCTATCACACAAGAAAATTCTATCCCTCATCCCATCTCTCAAACAGACATTGACGTTATGGTCACCCATAGCCTAAAGAACAGACACATCCTAGGGGTATAGGGTGCGACGCCTTATCAAAGGCCATACCCCTCATATATTTTTCAAGTCCCGTTTCCCTCAGATTATAAGAAAGGGAAGTTTCCTTTATTCAACGGAAGAATGCCAGCATATTTCCCACTTCCAGGCAGCATGTCGAGAAACAGCAACTGACGGGAGACTTCTTCTCCGATAGTTCGTTGAGACCCTCGATGGCTCAGCATTTTAATGGTATGACCGACTTCCTTCAAACTCGGTCCATACATGAGAGGAGATGGAGAAACTATTCTATCAACGCTTCTATGAGGTCAAGAGAGAGGTTCAAACCATCAAACTTCTCACCTTGACTCAAGACCCCGATGAGCCCATGGATCAGTTCAGATCAAGATAGAGAAACTTGGCTTCACGCCATCCTAATCCTATGTCTGAGAAGGAAGCAGTCCAAACTTGCGTGCAGAACATACGACCCAAGATCGCTCTATATGTCGAGGCCTCTAATCCGACCTTCATGTCAGAGTTGATCTCTAAATCAGTTCGCATAGAAAGTTTATCATGCCATCATGGTGGGACACGACAACCATTTGCAAGTTCAACAAACAATCGGGGCAATGGTAGCTCTCGGAATAACACACGGGGCAGCCAACAATAAGGGGTAATCAGTGCAGTCGTCATGGTCATTGACTCAAAAAAGGCTTCCTCCTAAACTTTGGACCTCTCTAAAGGGGAAAGCACGGCAAAGGTAACACCTCAGGCTGGCAAGCAACAACAGTTGTACAATCGGATACCCCCACCAGCCAACCTTGATCGGGGTGATTATTTCACCAGGCATAGGAACAAGGTCTATCCCTTCAAGAAGGAATGGGTCCCCGTGCTATTCCGGTTATTATTGGAACATAATATGATCCAGCTTCCATAAGTCAAGTTCCCTAAGCAACCTGACCTTGACATTTAGGCAAATTATTATGCCTAACACCGGAGGATCAATCATCACACAAATGATTGCTACACGCTGAAGGATATTATCGAGGCCTTGATTCAGAAGGGTAGCTTGAAGACTTAAAGAAGGCCTTTGGGTCAGCCGAGGCCTCCCATGCCGTAATCACCCACGAGGAAGACGAAATGCCTGGTATCCTTTACGCCTTCTTCATTATAATGCTTCAGGAAGGCATAATCACACTGAAGCAGGCAAGGCAACCCCGTCGCCTTGCTAAGGGGACTGAATATCATTGGTGCTTGTACCATCAAATAAGAGGCCATTACGTGTCAGAATGCACAAGTTTCCTTGATACATTCGCACAAAAAATGCGGGAGTGCCAGGATTTTTACAATCTCCACGTAAGTGATCCCCAAGTCATTCCTCTATCGGGGCACGAAGAATTCACAAAGCAAGACCTTCCTATCAATGACTCGGACTCCGTCGAATCCTCGACTTCCCAGCCATGGATAGTCTATCATGGCCAAAGCTGACTCAAGTCCTTAAGGCGTGAAGCAGTTCGCCAAGCTAGAGTTGTTCTCAAGCCTAGTGAGACAAATCAAACATCATCTCAGAAAATCAAAAAGTGATGGGCACCAAGGGCTACTTACACAAGAAACAAGACCGCTCAACCCACAGTCGAGCAGAAACTTCTCAGGCCATTTCCTCAACTTCCAACTTTAGGACTTCATCCTCAGGCACGATCCTTCTTCCTTCTTCATCCTGTCAAGAAGACGTTCCTGTGCCATCTCCCACTCAGCATACGTCCAATGAGGGTAACGATGTTAAAAGCACTCCCCAACAGTCTATGTAAGGGACAGACCTAAAAGACCCCCTACACCCGTCCAACCCTGATGATGACGTAAAAAGCTATCCAAATCGGTCTGATAACCCTTCTCCATCTTCTTCTCTTACTTCTCATTCTCCTTCTTCTATCTCTTCTATAGGTACAATCTTGATATGTCCCGACTTCGAGCCTCTAAGCCGAGAACTTGCAGGATCCAACATAAGCAAGATGCACTGGAAACAATTGAGAAAGACCCTAGGACAAGCATTTGGATTCCTAACAATTGCTGATGCCCTGGCAAAGTCAAGGTAGAGCCACCTTTCTTCAAAGAAGCATAAGAAGTCGAAGCCAAAGAAACCCCAGTGGCCCCCTAAACCGGACTTTGAGCAGAGGCTGAGAGAATCTAGGGGGCAAAGATTTATTCTCAAGAGGCTTGCCATATGGTGCAAGTCTATGAAGCACAAGTCATTACGGATAAAGCACTGCACACATCTACGCAAGGACTGTGTAATTCATACGAACACACTTCACGCTCAACCTTTGCTGAACCCCAAAACAAGCTCCTGCAACCTGATTTGAGAATGGCACATAAATCATGACATGCTTTGGAACCCTATTGGAAGCAGAGATGTCAGGGTCATGGGTTTCCGCACATGAAGTTGGTGAAAAGGCCTTTGAGAACAATGAGGAAGAGTTGCAAGAGGCCCCAGAAGAATGGGAAGAAGGTGGTCAGGCCACAGCGGACGAACTCAAAGAAATAAATCTTGGAGATGAAGTAGATCCTAGACCCACTTTCATTTCAGTGAATATATCTCCAGAAGAGAAAGAGCATTTCACTACGTTCTTGCAAGCAAACCGTGACGTCTTTGATTGAAATTATCATGAGATGCCTCGTTTAGACCCTCAAGTAGCTATTCACCATCTCGGCATCGATCTGACTATCAAACCCATCAAACAAAAATCGAGAAGGCTCAAGCCTGACCTGACCTCGAGATGCAGATACACGCCGAGGTGACTAAACTCAAACAAGCAGGCTTTTTTCACGAAGTCAAGTACCCGAAATGGCTAGCAAATGTTGTTTCAGTAAATAAAGAAATGGCCAAATGAGGGTTTACATTGACTTTTGTGAGCTCAATACTGCCTGTCCCAAGGATGACTTCCCGTTGTCATTCACCGAGATGCTCATCGACTCAACAGCTCACTGTCAAATCTTTTCCTTCATGGATGGATACTCTGGGTATAATCAAGATAAGGATGGCGCCCGAAGATGAAGGGGCCATTCTGTTCTTAACTCCAAAAGGGGTCTTTTGTTACACAATGATGCCTTCTGGATTAAAGAATGCTAGCACCACATACCAGAGAGCAATGACGACCATTTTCAAAGACAAGATACACAAAGAGGTGGACTGTTATGTAGATGACTTGGTGGTAAAATTCGAAGAGAAGGATGATCACCTGAGAGATTTTGAAAAGGTGTTCAAGTGGTTGTGCCTTCATCAACTAAAAATGAACCCGCTAAAATGCGCTTTCGGCGTGCGCTCTGAAAAATTCTTGGGCTTCATCATCCAACATCGAAAGAAAGATACCCCATTCATCTGGGATGAAGCATGTCATGCAGCCCTTGACGATATCAAGCATTATTTACTCAACCCTCTAGCACTCTCTACACCAGTATTGGGAAAATCCCTCATTCTATATGTGACCGCTTTAAACGAGTTACTCGAAGCATTGTTGGCTCAAAACAATGAAGAGGGAAAAGAGATTGCGTTATATTACCTCAGCCACAGGATGCAAGGGGCCGAGAAGAATTATCCCCCTATTGAGAAGATGCGCTTGGGCTTCACAGTACAAAAACTCTGCCATTACTTGCCTGGTCATGATTCTAAACTTAAATCGAAAGCTGATTCTGTAAAGTTTCTTATGACATGCCCATGCTTGTCGGGACACCTTGCTAAGTGGGCATTATTGCTG
Organism: Amborella trichopoda; assembly: GCF_054954075.1. Taxonomy (NCBI): domain Eukaryota; kingdom Viridiplantae; phylum Streptophyta; class Magnoliopsida; order Amborellales; family Amborellaceae; genus Amborella; species Amborella trichopoda. The sequence goes on along the minus strand of NC_142348.1, from coordinate 17,076,525 downwards.
ATGGAGTTCGACATCATGTATGTCCCACAGAAGGCCATCAAGGCCCAGGCCTTCGCTGACTTTCTCATAGCACACCCCGTACCGACAGAATCTCCTCGATCAAGTGATCTCCCTGATGAAGAAGTATTTTGTGCTGACCTTGTTCATAAGTGGGAATTGTACTTTGACAGAGTATTCCAATCAAATCGAGGAGGCATTGGAGTAGTATTCCTGACTCAGAGAGGAGGAATATTGCCACTTTCTTTCTCTCTCGCTCAAGTCAGTTCTCATAATAAGGCAGAATATCAGGCCCTTATAATGAGACTAGAGATAGCCTTCGACCTCGACTTGGAGCAGCTCAAGATATATGGCGACTCTGAGTTGGTTATTCGACAGCTCAAAGGGATCTATGATGTGGAAAAGACACTTTCAAGACTTATCACGATACTACGAAATAGTATATGGCCCAATTTGAGGACGTATCCTTGAGTCACATCCTTAGAAAGTTAAACTCGCAGGCTGATGCATTTGCAAAACTCGACACTACAATTCAGTTGTCCACATCAGGACCAATGCTTGTTTGGGTGGCAGAATGGAGACACATCGAAGTAAGAACCGAGGTCGATGTGGATGACGAGAGAAATATCTTCCCCGAGTGCCCTCCTTATCCATTTGGAGCACTTCTATTAGCCAAAGAAGTAATCAAGACTGAACAAGAAATAGCACAATGTCAAGGAGCTAAGGGTTGAAATCAAGAACCAAAATTCTTTGACCCAATGTGTGCAGAAATTAAGCAAGTAGAAGATTGGAGCAAGCCAATCACCAGTTTCCTAAAACATAATAGGCTCCCGAAAGATTGTGCTGAACGCAACCGCATACGTCGAATGTCTACCAAGTATACCCTCCTTGAAGGATATGATCACTTCAGATGGTCGTTTGACGGCATTCTTCTTAGATGCGTCGATCCTTAAAAAGCAAATAAGGTGTTAGAAGAAGTCCACTCAGGCATTTGTGAATTACACCAGTCTGGTCCTAAGTTATATGAACGAATACATAGGTTGGGATACTACTGGCCTTCCATGATCGTTGATTCTTTAAGGTATGCTAAAAATTTCCAAGTATGCCAAACACACTCAAGCCTTGTTTACCAGCCTCTGGAGCCCTTACACCCTACGGTTGCATCATGGCCCTCTCACAATGGGGTATGGACATCGTAGGGCCTATGGACCCTCCTTCCGCAATGAGCCTTGTATTTATCCTAGATGCAATAGATTATTTCTCTAAGTGGGCTGAAGTCGTCCTGGGACAGAGGTGACCTACTTTGTTCTACATCATATCATATATCACTTTGGAGTGCCCGATCGGATTATATCTGACAATTTACGAGTCATCACATCGATTGTTTAGTTAACCAGTTCGGTTTCAAATGGAGGTACTCGATTATGTATCACCCTCAAGTGATGGATTAGTTGAGGCTTTCAATAAGACTCTGTGCAACAGTTTAAGAAAGTCAGTATCAAAAACAAGGAAGTACTGGCATGAGAAGCTTCCCGAAGCACTATCAGCTTATTGTATTACTACATGAAATGCCATTGATTCCACTCCTTATTCTCTAGTCTATGGGGGTTAAGCAGTTTTACCTCTCGAAATACAAATCCCTTCACTGCGAGTCGCTATTCACCAAGGAATAACCAAAGATGGGAGAGTCAAGCTTTGGTATCAAGAATTGGATGCACTCGATGGAAAGAGGCTAGAGCCTCAGCAGAACCTTGAACTCAAGTAAGGGAGCATGAAAAGGGCTTTTGACAAGTCTGTCAAGATCCTCTCATTCAGCAGTGGTGATCTAATCTTAGTTGTTAAGAGGTCTATTGTTATGAATGGCCGGCGTCAAGGGAAGTTTGAGCCTAAGTGAGAAGTTCCCTTTATAGTAAAAAAGGTCTCGCCCAACAGAGCCTACGTACTGGCACATCTCGAAGGAGTGAAAGCAATGCCCTCTATCGATGGACGATACTTAAAGAAGTACTACCCATAATGCATATTCAAGAAAAAGAGACTCGACATGAAAATAAGCAAGATAGTCCAAACAAGTTCCAACTCTTTTTGTCGCAGTAAAAACGAGTTACAAGTTACAAGCTAAGAGAAGCCCATTATCAAGGAGGTTACAAGTCTCTTGCACATGAGGATAAGAGGACAATTACAAACCCAAATCTATAGTTTTACTCTTGCATCTGAGGATAAGAGGATGGTTACAAGCCAAAACAAATGCCTGCCCCATGCGGAAAAAGTAAACCCACCAAAGAAAGGCCCTCCTCATGAAGAAGAAGTGAAACCACTTAGAGGGTTATCTTCAATTCATCTGACGAGTAAGAGGATGGTTACAGGCCAGAAGACGAAGAGAAACCACTCGAAGAAGTTAGCTTCAGTTCATCTGACATGTCTATCAAACATACAAGCCAGATATCTCGTTTGACCTGTATATCAAATATACAACGTAGGATTCATTCGATGTGTGTATCAAACATACAAAGTGGGCTAGACCTGGCAATGAACTTTCCTATGATGGAAGGCATACCCTGTTTGCTGTGGATGCCCTTCCACATAACACCATGGACCTCACTATTGTGCTGGAGGATTTGGCTTCCAACAGTTACTACAAGCGATGCTTTACCATCATTCACCACTTTTTGCCTACCCATGAACATTGTCGTACATAACTCATCGTCGAACATCACAAATTCTGCACGTGACTTACTGCCACATGCGAGCATTACTCTCCACATTATGACAGGCCACATTGCTGATGAGTGTCGTCTGAAGTTAATGTTGGGTGTGTCTTCTAAACGCTAACGCCGACTGAACTTTCAATGTTGATTGCCTTTCTTGAGAATCAACGCTGGTTGTCTCAGCGTCGGTTACACTTCTAAACCATCAGCGTTGGTTGCCCCAGCGTTGGCTACACTTCTATTAGCGCCGGCCCGTCATTACTATTCACTTCCCGAGGCTCCTCTTTTTGAAAGATTAAGTTTTTGTACCTCCTTAATGGTCGCACGATAAACGAAGTAACCGTACACTTTCCCTGCGATGGTTCACCTCCCACGACGGTTCACCTCCTGCAACCGTAAACCTTCCACGATGGTCCACCCCTAGTGACTGCTCGTCTCCCACCGGATCTTCTCCTACAGGACCGAAAACCCACTGAACAACTTTCCCACCTGCGTTTTTGGCTGGGATATCACCAAAACTTCACCAAAAACTTCTGCAAACTTTCCTTAAGTCCTCGAGAACCTCTGCAGCAGCACTAACAACGTTGGAGAGTTACCACAACTCTTGGGAAACCCCTTAAAACTCCCTGAAAATCTCCTAAGATGTGAAAAAATGCTCACTGGTTCACTTCCCGCCTCTTCTACCAAAACAAATGCAGTTAGAATCTCTTTTGTTTCGCCGAAAACTCCCCAAAGAACTTTCCTTCCTCGCAACTTCACCAAATTCTTGTCAAAGTCTGCTCACCGAAGGCCTTCCCTGCAAGACCACTAGAAATCCCACTGTCTGCCAAAAACCTTCCCTACTAAACTTTTGCTGGAGTCCCACTGCTTGCCAGAACTTCAACCGAGCACCCTCTCCTCACTGTTAAGAAAATTTTTCTTTAAGTTTTTTACCCTTGGTGAAAAGTGAGGGAAAACGAGATTTTACCCCCTTATATAGACACACTACCCTCAAATGCCCCTCACAAACTAAAAATACCAGTTGCATCCAAGGGAAGCCAAGCGACGATGAGTCGGGTCGGGATTTGACTCAAGGCTCGAGGTAACTCCCATCGATCCATGCCCAACGTCGGTTGATGTGGCATCAAATAAGTTCTAATCAACCCCAACATCGGTTGATGTGGCACCGGGTAAATTCCAAACAACCCTAATGACGGTTGACTTGGTGTTGGGTAAGTTTCGAAATGATGCTAATACCGATTGACTTAGTGTCAGTTGTGCTCAAACAATGTCACGGCTTGTTCACAGTGTTAAATGAGTTTTAACAACCCAACACCAATTGTGTTTTTGAGAAGTCAGCACCAATTGAACACTCACAAGAAACAATAATAGCCACACTTGGCGTCAGCTGTATTTTTCAGTAGCCTATTGTCATCTACTCCAGGCTGAAGCCTTGCCTATCCTACCACTATCCCTAGTGGAGTTTCACCCAAGCCGTTGCACCCAAGCCATGAGTTATAATCTGTAGTGGACTTACACCCGCACCGTTGCACCCAAATCGTGACCAATCATCCACAATGAAGTCAGGAGCTATCCCTCATCCCCATAGGAGTCACACCTCAACTATATCCCATTTTCCCCAGTAGAGTTAGGGTCATTCTTACTGCTTCAATTCCCAGTGGGTTTGTTTCACACCAAGTTATCCTATCCCTACGGAGTCAGGTTACCTATCATAAGCCACGTCTCCATAGAGTCTCATCTTTCACCCTAGGGAGCCACACATCGCCCCTAATCCCCAGTGAAGTCCGCTTTCGTTTTCCATCCTTCATCGGGTCACCATTTCCATCTGAGCCCTCAGTTTGTGAATGGTCTTAACCATTTTATCCCCAGGGAGTCGGATTGCCATCCACAAACCTATTCCTCATGGATCTCCACTTACATTGCGACCCACACAATGGTCTAGATGCACGACTCTAAAACTGCATGGTCCAAACTATATGACCTTAAACTGTAGCGAAGGTCTAGTCCCACAGCCTAAAACTGTACAGTCCTAGTTGTATGACTTTAAACTACATAACCACAGTCCAACTGTATGACCTTAAACCATAGTCTACGTTCTAGTCGCATGACAATAAAAGGCTCAGCACCATGGTCCGAACTATATGACTTTAAACTGTAGTGGAGGTCTAGTTGTAAAACCTTAAAATGCATGGTCCTAGTTGTATGACTTTAAACTACATAACCACGGTCCAGTTGTACGACCTTAAATCATAGTCTACGTTCTTGCCGCATGACGATAAAAGGCTCAGCACAATGGTTCAAACTATATGACCTTAAATTGTAGCGAAGGTCTAATTGTATGTCCTTAAACTGCACGGTCCTAGTTGTATGACTTTAAATTGCATAACCACGGTCTAAACTATATGACCATAAACTGTAACAGAGGTCTAGTTGCACGACCTTAAACCGCACGATCCTAGTTGCATGACTCTAAACTGCATAACCACAGTCCAAACTATAAGACCTTAAACTATAGCGGAGGTCTAGTTACACGAATTTAAATTGCATGGTCCTAGTTGTATGACTTTAAACTGCATAACCACGGTCTAGCTATATGACCTTAAACGATAGTGCACATTCTGGCCGCATGACGATAAACTGCTTTGCACAGGTCCAAGAGGCATGACTATAAACTCATCCCCACATACACGCACACGCCTTTACATGCACTTTCATGCATGCCTTTCCTAACCAACCTGTTAGTGTGCGCATGCCACCTTCATTACCTCCCCAGTGTGTCCATTCAATTCATCACCATACTTCATTCCCCAGTGATCCTCACCTGTGCTCCCAAAACGGCGAACCATCCCGCCATCCATACTCATTGTAAGTTAGTGGGTCACCATCGTCCACCCACATTTCAAACATCATCCATCTTTCATAAGTAGCCTAATTCCATTTCCCTAAGTGAGTCAAACCACCACCACACTCACTCCATGGCCTCCACAGACTACCATTCACCATGGTCCAGCTGTATGACCTTAAACCATAGTGCGGGTCTTGGCTGCATGATGTTAAACTGTTTCACACAGGTTCCGGAGGAGTGACCTTAAACACACCTTCGTAAAAAAAATAAAAAATGTTGAAATAACGGGCATGGTGTATACCTTAACAAGGGAACGCTATAAGTAAAAATGATGGATGGGCATGATCACGAAACCATAAGTAAAAGAGATTCGTGAATAAAAAAACCGGGCACGATGACAACGCGAAAGGGGATCATGAGAAAAAATGGATGAAAAGGGTGAACATGACCGAAAGGTCATCGGTAAAAGAGACCCAAAATAAAAAGAAGTTGGTGAAATCATCTCTACAGTACCGCTTCCCAAGTTCAAGTGAAAATCCACCAAGGACGCTTGAATCAATAAATAGGTTAATGCAACACTCGTCTCAACAGGCGGCTTCAGCCCTCACTCAAAAGAAGAAAATCCCTGGTAACATAATGTCAGGAATTCAAAAATACGAGCTTCAAGGAAAAGATTTCGACAGCCTGAGTCCAGTTGCAAAAGGACTCGAAAGACAGAAGACTCACCAAGACTGTAAGAAAGTCTCAAGAGGAAGAACATTTTTCCCACGAGGCCACAAACATACTCTAGAAACAAATACTCCAAAGGCAGGACACTGACAAAACCAGGGCAGAACCTACCAGAGACTTCAGCTCGCTTAGCTGGCACATCCAGACCTTCGGGATCGGCTAATAAACCTGCCCCCGACTGGACTCGGTAGACGAGACCTATAGTGGTGCTCTGATCGTCAAAAGAAAACCTGGTGTAGCAGCAAACAACAAGTACCAAAGCAAACAAATGAACCCAGACTAAATGGGAATATCACAAATAGTCCGTACGAGGGTGAGGAATTCGATAAGATGCCTCAAAAAACTCTCTTCTCCCCCTAAAGTCTCTATGGATGGACTCGTGAACAATGCATCCCTACGTTTGAGCAGCCTAGTTAGACCATTACGTGAATCTCCTTGATGTTCACATGGTCCTGTGGCTAAGAAGAAAAAAATTAAAAGTGGAAGGAAATTTTTAGAGTGATTGTCCTTCTCGCTTCTCTTGAAAAACAACATTCAGCGGGCCAAGCTGTTTGAATGTATTTTTCAACACCTTGGTCCCTGATATGAAGCAGGTCAATAAAGCCTAGAAAACAGTGGAAATTCTCGACAACCTCATAATGGCCCCAGAATTGGTCAAGATCTTCATCAGGACTTCAAAAGACCACCTACCAAGTTTCATTACGATCAAACATATCTAAAGCAGTGAACACAAAGAAGCAATTTCATCTAAATCAGTCTCTAACACCCTGAAATAGATCTGTAACTAGAGCATACTTTTGGTGAGTCAAATAGCTGTGGGACTACCGCCATTAGATCCAACACGGTTAAAAACCCCTATGGGTCTAGTTTCGGCTTAATCAAGCACTCCAATACAAAGTTATTGGTAAAATACTGAAAACAGGTTGCACACTATTCCCGTGTGGCCTCTCTACATCAAAACACCATTAAAAGTGGTTTCTTTTACAGTCAAGGGCAGTGAATTTTTGGGCTCATATCTCACTTGTTCTAAGTCGGATTGCTCCCAAATTTGGTGAGCGTGTTGGTCTCATCAAGATGAGCAATTGGATAAGTAGTACGGCCCGTGACGACGCCCTAGTAGAGAGAAAAACTAAATGGAAGTTGCTAATCTGTAAAGGAAGTTATAGAAAATTCAGCACCAGCACTCTTCATTCGAGCAGCCAGATCACGACGCTCACATACCCAATCTTCACGAAACCAATTGCATTATGTGCGTGAGGTCCAAGGCTATCTCTGATCCAAACATCGCGTACGATGAACATCTGGATTTCACACATGAAGGCATCAAAGCTGCTGTAAATTTCGACAATCGGATTTCAAGATTTCGGTCAAAAACTCAAGACGACAAAATCTTCATCCAAACACGAAATCAAGCTACATTCATTGCAACGTAATCGTGACGGCATGCTCAGTGTGATTCAATGAAGAAATCACAAAGAAACATCAAGGAACAAACACACAATCAATCTGAAGTTTTCAAGATTCATCTAAAATTCAAGTTTCAAGATCATAGCTCGAAAACATGATTCATGGCTCGAAGTTGGTATCAAAATGATTTCCATGCCAAGCCCTACAAGAAAAAAATAATCTAAAACAGGCATCAAAACGGGTCAACCATGGAAGATCATGCAAGTTCTCAAGCAGCAACAGGGACTATTTTGGAATTTCACACATTGTTATGTAAGGGCAAAACAGTCCTTTTGCTCTTATTTTTAGAGTTTCTTTAAATTCAATTAAATTGTAATTATCTTCAATTCTAGGTATTTTTTTGGTATACACCCATATTTTAGCTCAATTCTATATAAATAGGCAATGCCTCATTGTGCAAAGGACGGATTCATTCTTGGATCAATCAATAAAAATTCAGATTTTTACTTGAGCTTGTGGGTACATCTTAGAGAGATAGAGAAGAGAGAAGAAAAGGGCAAGTACCCTACGAATGGGTAAATTTCTCTCTCCTCCCCTCTTTCTCTCTCTCTCCCTCTATCTTATCTCTATCTTTCTCTCTCCTTCACTCTTTCTCTCTCCTCCCTCTATCTCATCTCTATCTCTCTCTCCCCCTTTGTCTCATCTCTATCTCTCTCTCTTTCCCTCTGTCTCGTCTCTATCTCTCTCTCCCCCTCTATCTCATCTTTATCTCTCTCTCCCCTCTTTCTCATCTCTATCTCTTTCTCTCTCCTCCCTTCTTTCTCATCTCTATCTCTCTTTTCTCTCTCCTCTTCTTTCATTCCTTACATAGATTGGGGTTTTCTCTCTCTTCTTCTTTCATTTCCAATATCAAGTGGGTTTCTTTCTCTCATGTTTTTTCATTCCCAGTGTTGGGTGGGGTTTTCTCTCTCCTCTTCTTTCATTCCCAATATCGAATGGGGATTTCCCCTCCTCTTCTAAGCCAATCGACAAAGCCCAACGCTGGTTGAATTTCTCTCTCTCCTTCTCTTCTGAAGCCAGTCTGTGAAGCCTAACGTCGGTTGGATTTCTCTCTCTGCTTTTCTATCACAATCGACAAAGCCTAGCACTGACTAAATCTCTCTCTCTTACTTCTCTTCCATCACAACCGGCGTAAGCCTAATGCCGGCTTGGTCTCTCCTTCTCTCTTCTTGCCTAATGCCGGCTTAGTCTCTCCTTCTCTCTTCTTCTGACATAGTCGATGAAGCTTAGCACCGACTGCATTTTCTCTCTCTTCTTCAGACAGTCAATAAAACCTAATGTCGACTGCATTTTCTCTCTCTTCTTCTGGAACAATCGATGAAGCCTAGTACAGATTGTATCTTCTCTCTCCTCCTCTGTATAATACAGTCGGTAAAGCTTAACATCGATTGCATTTTCTCTCTCTTCTTTTAGAATAGTTGACGAAGCCTAGCACCGACTACATCTTCCTTCCCTCTCACTCTTTTATTCTCCCGCCTTTCGTACTCTTCTCGTCCTTTCTTCTCCCTCCTTCTTTCTTTTCCCTTCTTCTCTTATTTCATCCTCATAACCATCATTCTGGTACTCTTTCATTTGACTAAGAGGGATTGAGGTTAGCCTCCCATGGTAGTCCTGTCGTCTAGCCATAATGTTGTACTGTCAGGATTACTTGGCCCGCTTTATTGCCACGACAGACTAACCATTGTGCCTGGCTAGTTGGTGCTGGTACTGACATCTAGTAGTAATCATGTGAGTCGATCTTAGTTGCTGAACCCATTTTGCTACCACGTCAGGCCAATTATTCACCAGCTTAGCCACCGCTCTGATCCTCTCGCTCATTCGAATTATTCTCTCCCTCGTCTTTCTTCTCTTTTTCTTTTTGAATGCGCATGCTTGTGTAGGTTCATCAAAGAGGAAAAAGGTGAGGTCTGACCCACCTGTCTTAAAACCTTTGCCATATATGTGTGTGATTGCAGAAAACAGGAAGAATACAAGCCGAGGGAGGCGATTTCGAACCAGTTTTATTATTGGGGGGCTTTTTTTGTGATCTAAGAGGGCACCCATGCGAGCCAGCCTGTGTAAGTCCCGAACCCACCTTAAATTCCTCTCTCACCAATTGGTGACACCTGCCCCCGTTCTCGAACGAGGTTCCCGAGAGAGCGATCTCAAAATGTCTCAGGTCTTCCCTTGAAACTCGAGACACGTGCCGCCAAATCCCCAAAAGGATCTGGAGGGTGAGATCACGGCACCTAACCAGTCTCAGCTGCCTGATGAGCTTGAGAGTGACGAGACCTTGGTGGAGCATCACTTCAAAGGGCACTTGGAGAGGGTCTTTCTCGGTGCTTCCTGGCTTGCGTTGAGAGGTCTTCTTATGCAGGCAGAAGAGGGACTTGAGGGTGTCTTGTCGGGTCGCCTTGAACTTCCTAGCACTGCTGCATCTTTTTGGCCAAGATCTTATGGAAGCCAGTGCACTCGCTGATTTCATGGCCATGTATCTGGTGATATGCGCACCAGAGATTCTCGTTCCCTGGAGACAAAAACTTAAGCTGCCTTGTCGGCTTTGGGATGGCGATTCCTTCTTCGAGTATTATGGAGAAGAATGCACGAAGGATAGGAGGTGCCCGTGCCTCGTCATCTTCTTGGATTGTGATTATGTGAGATGCCTTAGTTGCCCCGAATGCCTTTTTCAATTCTTCGAGTTATCTAATGCTTGTTGATAAGGGCTTTGATAGTGTTGTTGAGCTTATAGCAGTCGTGAGTGGGGTGGCAGACCCTCATGTGATAGGTGCAGTACCTCTCATTTGCTTCTTGCCCAGCCAACTCCACAGTATTGACCTTCGGCAACTGTATCATGTTTTGTTCTAGCAACAGTCGAAGCAGTGCAGGTGTCCACTCTATGTCAACGGGGTAAACCTTATTCTGGTGCTGGGCCAAGCAGTCTCTTCGCCCAGAGTTTTAGGAGGCGAGACGCTGTTGTAGACTACTGTTTGCCCCTGACCAGAGATGCTTGTTCCTTGGAGAGATCCATTATATGACTAGTGCAAGGTGACAAGTGATAAGGGGTAAGTGCCTAGTGATATGTGATTTATCGGCATGCTTTAAGTATGACCATATTATGCTTCGATAATGATAAAGTGGTATAAGTGACACTACACACAGGTAATCCATGGTAGTGTGATGGGATCTAATATGAAAGTGATTGCCGGTAGTGAACCGTGTCTTGCAAGGCAAGTACCTATCAAAAGCCCCAAAGCGCGCTAGGGACTGTGTGTATGAGTGTGAGGGAGGTACTGAATGGGGCATTCATTTTCATTACCCTCTCTCCCGAGGGATGGTAGAAGTCCCAAACAATGGGATTAGTTAGCCCTGATGAATAGGGCTTCTACTTCGGGAATAGGTGAATCTAAGGAGTGAGTGGTTAATGATTGGATGTGTAGATGTGATAGATAATAGTTTTGCTGATTATATGATAGCCATGCTATTCAATATGCCATCTGTGATGAATATATTGATAAGATTACTAAATTGAATGTTTTCCACCATGATTGCTTATAGTGAAAGGAATCATTCATGATGCCTGGATGGATATATCACTGATGCATAACAACTAGATCCTCTTACTGGGCTTTATAGCTCATTCTTATTCTTCCATCACTGTAGCATAGAAGCTGTAGGTCAAGAACAGCCAGTGGGGTCATCGATCTAGTCGACAAAGGCTTGTACCTGCCAAGGAGATCTTTTGCTTGTATGTGTTTTGCAGTCGTGGGCCATGTTTTTGTCTGTATTAAAGTTAGATGTTGTGTAACAGGCCATCAGTACCACTCCAAGTTGTTTGTGTAATAATATAAGTTTCAGTGTTATTTTGCTCAATTTCTTGTATGGTTGTGTTTGGAGTTTGTTTTATTCATTTCTCGTGGTTTTCTTTGATTCCGCATTTATAACACGTATTGATGCCACTTCCACCTAAGTGACGTACGCGACCTCCGGTCACAATCCCGTACTCTGTTGCCCTCCAGTTTGGGGCGGTCATGACATGTGATTATCCAAATTTAATTATCACTTTGACTTGTATGTCAATAGCAACTCCATCTATTGAAAATAAACTCATATTTAAATAAGGGTGTGGTTTCTACAAGGTTGCAACTTAAAACAATCAAATTAAGGTACACCTCCAAATTTATCATAACATGGAATTTTGGTGTAAAATATTCTTAGGATTATCTCAAAATCTATTTTTATATCTAATTATAAAACTTTAAACTCTAAAAACAGTTAAAATTAAGTAGATCTATAAACATATGAAAATCTTGAAAATGGAGGGTCTAGATAGTGTGTTACAAGATGCACTATTTTTGGGACTCAAAATTCTCTTTTTTCATATTTATACATCTTGTTGTCAAGATGATCAATTAGAGGGTTTTTCAATATTAAGACAATATTTTCCGATGGATTTTTGAGGTGCATATGTAATTCTACATTTTAAGGTTGCAACGTTATATAAACTTTTTTTTTAAAATAATACTTATTCGTCTCACTTTCCAATGTGGGATAAATAACACATCACTTGTTTTCCTTTTTTTTTTTTTTTTTTTAAGTTCATGGAGTAAAAGGGCCCCTACCCATTTTTCATAAGAAAAAAAATTACAACATACTATTTTACAACCCTATAGTAAGGCAATTCTACCACATCAAACATGAGACATACCATATATGAGCGCGGTGACGCTAACGATCACGCCATTAGACACTTACTACCCACCTCTTCTCTCCATACAAATAAAACAAACTCCACTTTCAGAACCAGATATTAGTTAGAAACAACAAAGTATGGTTCAAAGCAAAATACAACAAAAGAGAGAGAGAGTGAGATTTTACCTGAACTGGTTTGGGTTGAGAAAGAGAGAGAGAGAGAGAGAGAGAGATTTTATAGAAATTGACTTGGGTTGGGTGGACTTTGTACATCCAGCGTGCCATCAAGCATGGATACCACCTTCCTCATGGAAGGCCTCACGCTTGGATCCTCCTGCACACACCATAGCCCTACCATCACCATCCTCTGCAATCCCCTCATCTCAACTTCTTCTACCCCCACCAATTTCTTTAAATTTCTGGTCTCAAAGCAATTATAAACCCATTCAAAAAGGATGATTTCTTCCTCTGGAGCATCCATCTCGATTCTCTTTCTGCAACATATGATCTCCAACAACATGATCCCAAAGCTATACACATCAACTTTCACAGTGATCGGTAAATTCCTGTGCCATTCTGGAGCAACGTATCCCCTTGTGCCCCTCATATCTGTAAAAGTTCTCGTTTGATCTTCGCCCATGAGCTTTGCAAGTCCAAAATCTGATATTTTGGGTGTAAAATTATTATCCAAGAGTATGTTTTGGGGTTTAATGTCGCAATGTATTATTTGGGTCTCGCATTCTTCGTGCAAGTATAGCACACCTCTAGCAATGCCTAGAGAAATTTCCACTCTCTGTGCCCAATTTGGCCTTGTTTCTGGATTGAACATTACATTTGCAAGTGACCCATTGCTCATGAACTGGTAAACAAGAAGCCTATGGGACCCTTCATCACAGTAGCCAAGCAACTGTACTAAATTCTTATGGTGAGTCTTCCCAATGGTCGTCAACTCTGATCGAAACTCTCTCTCTCCATCTTCAATCAGCCCATGGAGCTTCTTCACTGCAATGTTAACACCGTTGGGTAGTTCTCCTTTGAAAACAGCTCCAAAAGAGCCTTTGCCTAAACTCTCGAGGAACCGACCTGTGGCGTCCTCGAGCTCCTCATAACTAAACAGTCGCAGACTGCTATCCTCTACATCAGAATTGCTCCTTGCCCTAAACTTTTTATATCTCGAGACCCTCGATTGAACACAAAGAAAGCCAATAATTAGTGTAAGAAGAAAAGAGCAAGCAGCAAGCACAATAGTAGCCCAGATTATAGGCTTCCTACGCGATGGAGTTGGATTAGAAGCAAAACTCCCAACTTTGACAAAAGTTTTTTGTGTCAAAGCTCCTGAACTCTGCTTCATGTATTTCAATGGAAGTGCCTGTTTCTTACACTGCATGTTAATGAATAGAACTAAAGCACAGGAGCAATCGTCTAAGCAAGCTTGTTTGCACCTCTCTTGGCTCAATGTCAAATTCTCGTAGGCATTATCGACCATCTCCAGGCTCTCCATCTCGGCAACGTTCAAATTCCCATTCCCTCTTTCTCTTCTGCATTCAGCTATAATGCTGAAGTTCCTCTCGCAACCTTGAGACATGTCTAGTGGATCTTTAGATTCAAAACCAGAAGGACACATGCAACTATAAGAGTTATCATTAGCCTTACAAAAGCTGTTCAGGCCACATCTTCCTTTAATTTGGCATGGGTTAGAATCAGGGATCCAACTCCATGGGTTCGAGTTCATGGTCATGGCACCATTTGGGTCCAAAGCATAAGAGAAACGGCGAAAATTCCCGTCAACTCCAAGAGTTGCTCTGTAAAGAACAGCACTAGAATCTGAACCAGTGAGTTCACCTTCTGAGGAATTAGATGAATCCGAGAAATGCAAGCGCCCATCTGGTTCAAGAATCAGTGTCAGATTGCTACGTACCCCTTGAAGTTGTGTGCTCCAATATGAGTCTCTAACGTCAAAATTAGTCATACTTCCATGCGCTAGGTAGTAGAGCTGAAGATCCGGCATATTAAGCATATATTTCCCTTTTGAATGGTTAGTCTCAGAGAAACTCGAGTAGAGCTGAGCATCGGTTTTAAGATTTTGGCCAGGTAGAATTGTATCAGTTGGAGAATCAAAGCTTTGCCATACAGTGCCATTAGAAGCATAGAGGACAAAGTTACCGTCATCTCTAATGGCCGCAAAGGATGTTGGAACTAAATTATCAGAGATAAGGGGGATAACTTGGGCTTGAGATTGTGGGCTTCTCAAAATGAGGCTCCCACTGGTGGTTAGGATGATGGAGTAGCCGGTAGAGAGAGGAGCAGAGTCTCTGTTTGCACACCAGACCAGGGTTTTTTCAGGGGTTTTATCAAGCCAGATTCCAACTAAGAATGTTTGGGTATTAGGGAGGGGGTATAAACCAAAGGCAAAGAAACCAGATGGGGAGAGCCAGTAGCTACGATTGTTACCGGATGGGTTTGTAGAGAGAGAAGAGCCTAAGCTTATGTTTTGTGCGGCAGGAGATTGAGCTCGTGTTACGGGGATCGCAACCAGCAAGAGGAACTGTACTAGTAGAATGGCAGCCATTAATTCCCTCCCAGGTAGGAAATACAAGTTGCTTAACTTCTACTCTCGAGAATCGAAAGAGAGAGGAATAGAAATGAGAAGTTTGTGGCTCTGTGCTTTGAAGCTTGGCATGAAAATGTTGCTTTTGAAGAAAGACCGTCGAGTATACAAATGATGAAATGAGATGGTCCTCAGCCGTGGCGGCTGTGACTCTGGACAGTGAGAATACTTTTCTTCCTTGCATGTGTGGTTGTTCAATTTTCAATTGGTTTACTTATTTATATTTTTAATTTCTTTTGTAGTTTGTGCTTTGTAGAAAGAGTCGTGGCCTATGAATGAAAGTCTAGATCTTATGTTTTGGTTTAAGCTGATTCTTGAATAAGTTATTCATTCCTTATATCCGAAACAGTGTTTTAAGATTTTTGGGTAATTAAATGACGTATACCACAAAAATGACGGTGAGGATTTAATCCCAAGTTTAACTTATGAAAACCGTAGAAAATTAAGTATGAGATGGAACGGGCCATAATGCTCATTTTATAGTTTTTGGGTAATGAAATAACATACAGCACAAAAATGATGAAGAGGATTTTGTTACAAAGTCTTACTCGTGGAAATTGTATAATAATGTAAAATATAGCAGGAACCAGCAACCAGTGTGCCGTTACACTCGGCCGAGTCGAAACGGGGCTAGAAGGCTTTAGAAAAAAAATTTAAAATAAAAACTATATACCAAAAGAAAGTTCAAACCTACAACACCTTCAAACAATTAGAAGGAGGTTAAAAAAGTAGAAAAGATATAGATTTAAAAAAACTCAATTTACAGTTTGGATATTTTAAGAATCTAAAAAAATAGAAAAATATGTTTATGGAAAAAAACAATCACCAATTTTGACCAAACAAATCTAACCAATCTTTGCTAAATATATCTAAATCATGTAAGAAAAATGCGCATAACATATCTTTATTTTTTATATTTTATATTTTTTCTATTCTTTTAAATGCCCCGAGTTGTACATACAACTCGGGCCGGCCAAGTCCCGAATAGGGTTGCACTGCCTCTTGATCCAGGGCATGGCTCGAGAAGCCCTATATCTAGGGTCGGGGTTGGCATGTCCTCTACTACTTGCTCTCGTCTAGCACCTCCTGCACCCCTTGTGACGTCAGTTCCAGCTGTTTCAAAGCTACGCAGCAGGAGATGGGTGCTTCGAGATTTCGCCCTTCCAACTCATCAGTGGTGCAGTCTTCAGGTTCTCATGCTTCAGGGGGGCCCGTGGCAAGCTCTCATATTGGGTCTCGCGTTGCTACAAGGGTTATGATGCCTCCTGACTCCAAGGTCCCTGCGCTTGATGTGCCGCCTCGGGATGTGATTGGTTTCCCTGTCGCTCCGTAGTCATCTTCGAGCTTCAAAGGGTCGATGGTGAGGGGGATGCTCTGTTCAGGCCTTCAAGGATTGAGGGGGTGTCCCTTATTGGAGCTCAGGGATCAGATGAAGGTTTTTAAGGCTTGTGTGGACAGTCTGAGGAGCGTGGGCCCCCGACCGTCTTGATGAGTTGTCACAGGATTTGAGTGACTGGGGCACCGAAGCCCTTTCATTTGAGGATGCGGCACAAGCCTCTTTTGAGAAGCGTTTGGATGCCTTGGAGAAGGACTTGGCTGATCGGCAAGGTCTCGTGCTACAGTGTGGATAAGAACACGCCCTGCTCATTTCAGAGCGAGACTCCTTTTCGATGGAGGTTGCGAACCTTTTTGGGGAGCTTGAGGTGGTGAAGGCTGAGATGGAAGAATTGCAAGTTGGGGTGGCTTCGTTAAGCGCTCGTCGAGACACTAGCTGGGAAGCGCTGCATCAGCGGTTGCGCTAGTTAGAGCAGCTGGACTCTGACTTTGCGGCAGTCACCTCCTTGCTAATGCGACTTCTTAGGAGATTTCTCACCTCTAGGAAGAGAAGCAGACCCTGTTGCGACACACGTAGGAGTTAAAAGAGACGATCTAGGATTCTCTTGATCGCTTCTGAATGTGCGAGGCTTTCTCCCTTCTCTTTTTTTTTTTGTGGACTTTTTCCTTGAGCCTTTTTAGCTCGAGCCCTCCTTTTGTAACCTTTCTAGTTTGTAATTGAACTAGTAGTTGTTTTCTTCTATCTGATGATACTAATTTTTTTTTCCATTTTTTTTTTTTTTTTGGAAGGCAAATTTAAGGTCCTGCCCTCGGGACAGATTGGGTCCTTCTCAAGTCTTCAGATTCTCCTCACTAATAAAGATCAGGGGCTGAGTTATCAGTTGAAAATCATTTAAAGGAACTGCTAGAGTTGATTTGGATCCTTGTTGGGAGGAAGCCTGTTCCTTCTGGTTTTCTTGTGGTGATGAAGGTTGTCCATCAGTTAAATCTATCAGACCGATTTGGATGTAGTTCTTTAAGAAAGAGTGGAACGCCTTGCAGTTGGCCAAGTCATGGCACCTTTGTTGATGGTATTTGCATCAAGGGTTTTGGCCTTTTTGCATGCTTAATTCTTGTCTTTTAGGAACGCAGGGCGCTATCATCTCATGCTGGAACATCATGTCGAATAGGACAGAAAGTCGCTTGGGAGGTAGCTTGGGTGGAGGAGAGTCGCTGATGGATCCCTTATGCACCGTGACCATGTGGGAAGTTTTTGGGGTCTCGAAAGCCTTTTTGAGGCCTTCTAGGTCGATCTGTCCTTTTCGGATCAGGGCTTCCATGTGTTCTTTTAACTGAATGCAATCCTAGACTAGGTGTCCCACACTCCAATGGTAGGCACAATATTTGGGGTAATCAATGAGCTCTGCTTGCTCTAGCTTCTTGGCGTCAGGGGGTACCAACATCTCTTGGTCAAGGAACATTTCCATGAGGGTGGGGACCCACTCTTTATTGAAGCTATATTTATGATTCAGTCTGCACAAGAATTCCTCAGTTTGATGGTATTTTTACGGCGGCGGCACGTTATTGTAATTCTGCTTCTGAGGGGCTTGTAGTTGCGCATCCATCTTGGCTTTAATCAGTATCCCTCGTGACATGTCTAAGGTCAGAACCATTTGGCCACAAGTTTAGAGTCGAGGGGCGCAGTTGTGATGGTTGCACTTATTACATTCTTGGGTCGATTGGTGCGGGGGTTCGACATGTTGCCCCCGGCGTTACGATCCTGACTAGTTTTTTAACTTTGGAGTCGATCTCCTCCATGGTGTTTTAATTAGCTCTCAATCTTGGCAGCCTTTGTGATCATGTCAGAGAAGGTGTTAGGGTTGGATGCCTCAACGTGTAGGGCAATCTCTCGTTTCATGTTTCTCACACATGTTTTCATGGATTTTATCTCTCTCATAGGGTTTCTCAGACACATGGCGAGGTCACGCCACCTCTAGATATATATTTCCTACTAACTCGTTTGGTTCTCGCGACATGGTGAGGAGCTCTATAGTTAAGACTTCCAATTCGGCTTCAAAGAAGCATTTGTAAAAGAGTTGTTCAATTTCTTCCCACGAGTGGATTGAATTTGGTGGTAGACATGCATACCATTTGAATGTGGGTCCCTCGAGTGTTTCGACGAACTGTCGTAAGAGTAGTCTGGTGTCTGCGGCTGACTCCTGGCATGCGGACGTGAAGGAGGCTATGTGTTGTTGTGGTGACCTTGTGCCATTGAAGGTCGGTAGTTTCCCTTTTTGGTGTCTAGTGGGGAAGGGGACTTGGTCAATTGAAGGCAAGTAAGGCTTTTTGTATTGGGGAGTCTTGGACAATTTCGACACCTGGAGGCCTTGGATGCTCTTGTTAATCATTGCTTGGACGTCTTCTTGGGTGAAGGTTATTGAGGCGACCTGGAAGACTGTGTTATGTTAGTCTTGGAAGGAGGCAGATGATCGCCGTGTACTGATGTCTGGCCCACTTGAGGTGGCTGTGTTGGGTTCCTCTTGTCATTTTGGGGTATGTGGGGAGAACTCACCTCCTAGTGGAGAGACACCATGGTGCAAATGTCCTCCAATCTTTTGATCATGGTGAGGATATCTCTTAGGATGATTTCAATGCCTGGAGGTGGATCTTCCTTTTCTCCTTCCTCGTGGTTCACCACCATCACTTTGACTCGTTCACCGGGGCTCAACGATTCAGCTTGTGGGGCAATCTTGAGCCTCTTGGTGCCTCGATCTGGGACACCGGTTAGAAGAGGCTGAGCCTGTCCTCCCTGAGCCTGAGATTGCCTCACAGCCCGGGTGAGTACAGGTCCTGGGCGGCCTGGAGCACGAGGTTTTGTCGAGCGTGGTGTTTTGAGGCTTTGAGGTCGTTGCTCGTCCTTGTTGAGCGTGTGACAATCCTGAGGGCATATCTCTTTAACTTGATCGTGCTCTGCTCAGCTTTGTAGTTCAGGCGGGTTGGATTCGTCTTCACGTATCTCGACGACATGACATTCAACGACGTCGTCCATCACGAGAAGATATGTGTCGTGCAACAAGTAGAATTGGTTGCTCTTCAATAGGCCTTATGTGGTTGAATGTTCAACTCGAACCCCTTCTTAGGCTACTTGAGTCTACCTTGCCTGCTCTTGTTGAGGGAGCAGGTTGGTCTTCATAGTGGACAATCCTGCGTTTTCTTTTCGCAGCGGTCATGTTTACTAACAAGGGATGAGTCGGCAGGTTGCTTATGGACATGGCTCGCCCCGTGCTCTATTTTGGAAGGGCTCCTGCGAGCATAGCGTAGGTGGGGTCGAAAGGACAGTGCTTGCAGGGAACTTCTTCGAAAGCCAAGAGGTGGCCATAACCTGGTCACTGTCTTGGGTTTCCGATATCCCCTTCTTCATGGTAGTGAGACGTTCACCCCTGTACGGGTGTGTGCAAGCTGTCGGAGTATTTGAGATGGGCCTAGGTCCATCCCTTTGTGCTTCATAAGACTAGGCACTTGGGATGCCTACCTGTCGGGTTTGGTGGGCCTTATGGCTTTCGACATATATGTGAAGGGGTTCTTGTGACCTTCGATTGATCTGAAGGCCATGTGCCTACATGAGTCTACCGTGTGGATTGCCCCGAGCAGCACATTTGTTATGTGGCATGGAGGCGCTCAGCGGACCGCGGGTGATGAATTCGGGTCTGGAGGGACCCGAAGTGGGTGAAGGGATTGAGAAGGGTTGCCCCCTACCCCGACTTGTCATAGCGATGGTTAGACCATCGGCTGCGACAAGAGTGGGCGTGAAAGAGGACGGTCCTGCGAGTGTGGTGCGTGGGACAAACTGTTGTTCTTTACTGATGCCGGTGGAGGCAGCAGCCCTGTTAGGGTCCATCGAGTGGCGGGGAAGCCCAAATCTAGGTTTACGACTGACTAGCTGCCAGACGTGAAGGTGTGGAAGAGCAACCGTGACGCAGTCCTTGGAGGTAACCCTAACGAGTTCCCTCCAGTCAAGGGTGGAGGAAGGAGTAGCAGCATGGATGTCCGTACTCCGTGTTACCCTAGATCAGACAAGGGTAGCAGGGTCAGTCAATCCACTCATAGAAGAATGAGTCACCGATATGGGGATGAGAAAATCCCCAATTTGAAAGAGATAAGAAGAGTAGGAATCCATCAAGGTTTTAAAAAGAGAGGAAAAGAGAATTTTTGTCTAAAAATAGTCTGAACCAACTATAAGGTGGCCTGTCCCCAGTGGAGTCGCCAGTTGATCGAGGCCTGATTTTTTCTGGTTCCCTCACGTGGGGGCACAAGGAGAAAATCCTTTCTCAAACAACTGCCAAAGGCTCACGTGCATGGCGCATCTGGTAATGCCGGTGCGCTAGCTTTCTAGAGTGCGAATAGGCTACCAACAAAGAAAGATTTTACGACGGGGAAGGGATAATTCGCTTACCTCGTCGTTGCGGGTTTGTGGGACATGTTCGGGCTGCTCGCCCTCTTACATCAGTTACGAAAGCCCTGCGGCCGTTCACCAATGCGTTTTGGTCAGAGACTCTCTTCAAACGCTACGACCCTCTTCTATCCTCTCAAGTTTAAGTTTCGATGGATGTCTAGATTCTTCAATCTGGAGTTGGCTTTCTTTTCATTGATCGAACAAGCGAGTGGGGAACTGTGTCATTCTTATCAGGCTGTCGAAGCGAGGGAGGGGGATTAGATGTGGATGCGCGTTGGTTCGAACCATTTTCAGTTTGCTCGGATGGCACAGTCTTGTACATGCGTGGGATTACGTGTGTGGGAGAAGGAAAGAGAAAGATTCGAAAGTGATAAATATCTGCAAGAAGAGGGAAGTGCGCACCTGCGCAGTCGGGGGTATTTTCCTCTCTTAAGAAAGTTTTCTCTCTCCTCTCCTTGGGACGTTAGTGCTAAGAGAAAAGACAAGCAGAATCAAGCGTAATGCCTCTTCTTTATTGAATTGAAATCCCCTTTTACAATTGACTTATGCCTCTTTATAGAGAGTTTTCCACAAATTGTGGTGGATACTAAAAAACTAAGCCTAAATACAATTAAAAGTAATTAAAATAAATTTCCAAAATTGGATATAATGACCAAAATTCCCTTTAGGTTCTTTTGCGTGAATGATACACTCATCCTTTCCTGAGAAGCCTACCGCCATTATGGAACTTTGAGAGCCCTTTCTGGGGGATTGCAGCATGAGTTTGGTTGATCTTTTGTTGTATTCTGGTTGTTTGTTTTCTTGTGATCGTTTTGATGTCTTTTGATCATGTTGTAGCAATCCATTTTGTGAGGGAAGAAGCCTGATCAGTTTTTTGGGTTCGTTTGATGACTTCTTTCTTGATCCGCAGCATCTCAGTGAATCTGAAAAAGGTTTTCTTCGAGTGTTTTTCTTTGCAAAAGGTTTTTAATATGTTTTGCGTTGTTCTTGGACTTTCGGTGGATCGTCGGAAAAGGGATTTTCGGCTATGCGGGTTTTCTTGCTTTTATTGCCATGACCTTGAATTTCATGCCTTTTCTCTGTTTTGCTTTGAATACTGCTTGTTGCGTTTGTCTTGAGTGTTTTCTTCCAGGAAATATTCTTTTTTATTTTTTATTTTTTTTTTGCAGCCGAGTTTCTCTTTTGCGAGGGTCAAGATGTCCTTCTGAAGATTCCAATTTTTCCTTCTTCACACCGAGGAGACTTGTCTTCGCGTTTGTTCATATTTCTAGAGAGAGGAATGTCATTGAAGCTCTATGGGTGTCTGAGGCCTTGGCTGCTCCTCTTCTATAGGGAAGGAGTTGCGAGCTCATCAAGGAGTGGCTGAAAATCGCCACGGTTGTCGACTAGTTCGATGAGGCCGTACAATGGAAGGCGTGCCTCTACCCTACTTCACGATGGTCTGGGCTTAGGGTCGTTGGGTTGGTCCGTTTTAGCCTGGGCCTACTTCCTTTTTCTTTGGAAGAAGACGATGTTCATTGTGCATGCTTATCTGGCTCCTATACACGCGGTCGCGGGGATAGCGCTTCGACTTTTTGATCATGTAGGCATCTTTTCCTTGGTCATCTTTATTCGAGGCTTATTTGATAGCTGCTATGTAGCTAACTCTCTTCCTTTATTTGATAGAAGGGTTGAGGTGCATCAAAATGATGTATAGCAATGTTTATTGTCTTCGATCAATAGGTTTTTTCTTGATCACCGGCACAACTCAATCTTCGAGGGGTAGACCTTGCTAAGATTTTCCCTTAACCGGGGGACGAACAAAGTGGCTTCTAGTGGTCTGGTACCCTGTTGAGGGGATTTCTCTAGGTCCCACTAGAATCCCTTTTTTTTTGGGGAGATCACCTTGATATTCTACCATTAGTAGGCTTACAACTTCTCAACATGAACTCCCAGTTTTCCTATCAGTGGGGGCCCTTCTTGTGAGCTTTATTCCATTCTGGTCAGGGAGGTCCTGACCTTCCATTTGGCTGGTGCCCTTCTTGTGAGCTTTATCTCTATCTGAATAGAAACGTCAAGAGCAAACAAGGTACCTCTTGGCTTACATTCTAAAGGTCCAGTTGGGGGTCTCTCGAATTACTCAAACATGAAAGGAGGATGGGGTCGAATTGTTTTATAAAGGTACAGGGGCCAGAGTATTGTTTTTTAGAAGGCACAGGGGCCGGAAGGAGGAGGTTTGATCCAAAGATCACAAGGAGACTCGGTCTTGGCTCCCTTTGAGGGTTTTCACCTGAACTGAGGGGATATGGCACCAGTAGTGTGTTTTTCACCATATCCTTTATTGGGGCGTTTTTCCCCATTACTTCGAGAACACGTCCACTCGTTGATTTTCGCTCTTACTCATGGCACCCTTTGTGGGTTTTCGCCATGCCCAAATTTTCTCATAACTCATTTACTCATAGCTTCGTGGCCATGCCCGCCAGTCATTTTTACTCATGCTGCCCTTTGCAGGTTTTCACCATGCCCTTGATTTTTTTCTTGGCTTACCCATAGCTCTTTTTTGCTAGCCTGAAGCTCTTTTACTTTTACTCATGATGGTTTGCATCACGCCAGGCTTCTTTTTGTTTTTTTTTTTTTTTGAAGGGGAGAGAAAGGTTCACCTGTGTAGTGGACCTTAGCGGAGGAGTCTTGAGACTGTGACCCTACCCCAGGTCGATTATAGCGACTGGTAGCTAAGGCAGGGTGTCTTCTCCTCTTTTTTGAGCATTGCCTCGAAGAGTAGCTTTATTGTGACCCTGGAGGTTTGTGCCCGCGCAGGGTCGATGATGGTGGTGTCTGCGGGAGGCGTTGGATGGTACCCGTGGTGCTAGTGTTGGAAGCACCTGAGGGGATGAAATAAAGATGGCACCAGCGGGGGTGGAGTGAAGAGGGTACCTGCGGGGGATGAAGTGAAGAAGGTACCCGTGGGGGGTGGAGTGAAGAAGGCACCCGTGGGGGTGAAATGAAGATGGCACCCACGGGGGGTGGAGTGAAGTGGCACCCACGGGGGGATGGAGTGAAGAAGGTACCCGTGGGGAGTGAAATGAAGATGGCACCCACAGGGGATGGAGCGAAGAAGGTACCCACGGGGGGTGGAATGAAGCAGGCATCTGCGGGGGAGTGACGTGAAGAAGATACCCCCTGGGGGTGGAGTGAAGACGGCACCCACGGGGGGTGGAATGATGGGTTACCTCAAAGGAAGCATGCTTAAAGAGGTGATGCTCAATTGTCGAGGTGCCTACATGCTGGGGCAAGGTCAGATGGAGCAATTCCTTGGTGCAAGATTAGCTTGAGTGATCTACTGATAATGTCAGGGGGGCAGCAAGGCAGCGAGAGATTTAACCATGATGCTTCGTGGGTGACACTTGATAAGTGAGGCATGAGAAGGTTTAAATGTCACGGTCAACGAGGCACCGTTGTGATGACACGTGGTCGAGCAGCTGGGAGGCATGCAGCTCAGGAAGTAGCAAGCTTTGATGAGCCTAAGCCCTTTAAAAGGGTGCTAGGTAGGACAGCATGAGGGTAGCTTTTTCTCCTCTGTGACGAAGTACCTTTTCTTAATCCTCCTTTGTGTGGAAGCAGTGCGGAGACTATGTTTTCTTTAAAGAACTTGGCTTGTGAGTGATGCCCGCTATGGGGGCTGACTGTTTGACACCGGCCTTCGGTGCGTGCGTGGGCATTGGGCATCCTCCTGAAGGTGTTCATCCAGGAGGAGGTGACGATGGATCCGTGACAGAGGATGAGCTTGTTGCTGCGGAGCTCCTCTGTTTGTGTGAGACCCAAAGCATGGGGCTCATTACTGTGTGTAAGGCGCTTGGGGCCTGCCACCCTGAATCTCAACATACCTTTTTAAGTATGATGGTAAATTGCAGGAAGGGGGCGGGTGGCCCATGCCCAGTGCCCTCGTTGGAGGCTGCATTGAAGGAGGAGGAGCTTCCTGCCCTCTTCAAGTCTTCCTTGACAAGATGGATGCAAACTCTTATAGGCACCACCACTGCAGGAGGGTGGTGGATCTCTTGAAAGGAAGGGATCCACTTCAGAATGGATGTACATGGTTTTGTGCATTGTAACAAACATGTAATTCTTTTTATTCATTGAATGAAATCCCCCTTTGCATTGAATTCTCCTTCTTTGCCTTGTGTCACTGTGTGTTGCTCTCCTTTTTTTGTGGGCCGATGGCATCCTTATCCCCGCTGATGATGGGGATAAGGAATGGCTGATAAAGTGCCTGTGGGACGATTGTTGCTTGTTGTGTGATGGTTGGGATGCTCTTATAGGTTTCATCCCAACCCTTGGGGAATGTGTCCTTGCCGATTTTCGCAAGACCTAGCTTTTTTTTTTTTGGGGAGGGGGAGGGAGCACAGAGGGTCCCACATGTGAGCGAGACAAGGAACAGAGTTTGCTTGCCCGCAAAGGAGAATGGTGTAGGGGCATGCTCCGGGAGCTCTATGTGGACCCACGATGTAGGCAAGCCGAGTGGGGGTCAGATTGCATGCGTGAGTGATGCTTGGACAGCGATGGTCGTGCCTTTTCTGATGGGCCGTTTCATGCATGCAGAGAAGTTATTGTTGGATAAGAGAGGCAACGTCGATGTCGTACAATGATTCGATTAAGTGCCCTTAGTGCTTCCTCGGGACTAGGTGTAATCTTTCGCACGTGTGGCACGTCGCTTCATGTGTCGTTCGTACTTCCGTGCACGTGGCACTCTCTCGTGCGATGCTTCTATTCATATACTGACTGTGCTTTGGTGTCTGGCCTTCGACACTTCGCTTCACGTGCTGCCTGCATTCTTCTGTGATTGGGTGGTGGGTCGCCCGTTGATTTGGCAACCAGGCTTCTATAAAAGGAGGGATGGCTGCTTTTCACTCTTACCTAGGGTCTGCATCCCCAGTAAGAGCAAACACCCTTTGTGCCTTTTTCTCAGGCCTCCTTTTCGTCATTCGCCTCTTTGCGAAGCAGCACTTTTGAGCAAGGGGATGGCCAGCAGGAGTCCGCCTTCCCCACCAGGCAATGCTGCTTGTTTGGGTCTTGGCACGTGGCTGGTGCACCGTTTCCTTTTAACCTGACCCTTTCCCCTTTTGTAGTTTCTTCTTTCGTGCAGCCAAGCATATGAAGGCGGAGGCTCTCTAATCAACATCGTGACTGTTTGATGTCGGCAGTCAACATGAGGTGCGTGATCGCTCATCTGCGCTTCCTGAGTCTTTATCTACTGAGGGCAGGAGAGGAGTTCCCATCACAACTCCTCTAATTTCCCTGAGTTCCTCGGTTTCAGCTTCGTCGAGGTCGGGATCTAGGGCACCGACGACAAGGCGTATGCTCCAAGCAGGGCTCCAATGGCTGAAGGCATGCCCACTCTCCAACCTTCAGGAGGGGATAAAGAACATTGAGGCTTGTGCAGCCAAGTTGCAGACCGTGGACCTGGACACGGTGGTCCTCAGCCGTTTTAGAAGGATTATGTGAAACCTCATGAATTTGAGAGCTGAGGCCCAATTGCGTGAGACCTCGATGTGTGCGACTCATGAGGCAATGGTTGTGCACTCTTGCTGTTTGGAGGAGCTGAACTCAGAGGCAATGGTGGTTGCTGCTAACTCCGAGTCGATTGCCTCGAATATCGCTCGCAACGAGGAGGAGGTGCGGCTCATTCTGGGGGAAGTAGAAGAGCTGAAGACGAGGATGCGGGAGGCGCTCGACTGCTTTTTATTGTTGTCTTGTCTCTTCCTCTCTTTTTTTGTGTAGGGCTGACGGCCCATCCGGACTTTGTAACCTCGTTTGTATGTGAATAAGTCTTTCTTATTCATTTACATTTGAGGTTTATTTGCTCTCTTTTTATCGCGTCTTTTGTTTTGAGTTCCGCTTTTCCCCCTTTTCTAGGGAAGGGGCGGTGATTGGCGAGAGTTCTGACGCTTATTGGGAAGGTATTTGTATGCGTTCCTGAGGTGCCACGGACTCTTGCCAGTACGTGGTTGTGCTTTTTGGAGTGGTTTTAGAGTAGTGCCTCCACGACTGCAGTAATGACTCCTTAAAGTCCCCCCCTTGGGACTGACAGTAGCATGCGCCTTTAGGTCCTTACACCTATGTAGGGATCATCTTGAGTGATCCTCGTGGTGGAACGCTGGCTTTCCTCGGCGAAGAGGACTTGCCTTGGGATGAAGTCATGTAGGGTAGGCTGAAGGGGTAAGATCTTCGCCTCGTCTGGGTGTGGGGAAGACTTGGTGTCTCGAATTGACACGACAATGTCCTCCTGGCCGTGTCCCCCTGTTCTGAGCCGGCGGGTTCTTGAGCATGGGGTGCAAGTGTCGCGCGGGGCCATATTACCGTCGGTGTTCTTCAGCCTTCGGCGGGCGTGATGGACCTACCATGGTGTCGAAGTATCGGAGGTAGAAGACTCGGAAGCGCCGGTAACATGGCTTTGAGCCCGCTCTATTCTCGAATGGGGATGGGGACATGGACAGAGTGTTCTGCTCCAGGGCGAGGCTTGCTCATCAATCAAGGTTATCCATCCGTCTTGGATGTATCGTTGAAGGATGTCCAGGAATCCATAGCAGTGGCACAAGTCGTGACCACTCAGCTGGTGGTAAGGGCACCACGAGCCTTGGCCTTCGCCGACCATTCATCTCCATGTCTTGGGGGCACGAGGCACGATCATCTTGTGCTGCACCATCGCGTCGAAAAGAGCAAGGCTGTGGCTTGACCTCAACAGCTTCATCTTCCAGCTCTTCGTGGATCCTGTCAGGTGTCTCGAAGGCCTACTTAAGGTCGTCCAAATTGATTTTCCCCTTTCCGATCAAGGCTTCAATATAGTCTTTGAGCTAGATGCAGTCCTCCATGGGGTGCCCCAGCATTTGGTGGAATGCGTGGTAGTTGGGATGATCAATCCATTCTGTGTGGTCCAACCGTTTGCTAACCATGTCTTGCTCAATCAACTTGCTGAGGAGGGACGACACCCATGCCCGGTTGAAGCTATATTATTAATTGAGTTTCCACCTGAACTCCTCAGTTCGTTGATAGCTGGGCGGTGGACGTACCCTGCTGTAGTCCTCCTTTTGAGGGGGCTGTTTTTGTGCCGACCCCTGAATTCCTGGCTGGAGGCCCATGCCCTTGGAAGTGTCTGACATCCGTAAGGGGACTACATTGGGTTTGGGCTGGGAAGCAGTCGTAACCATCGCATTGATCAGATTCTTGGGCTGACCGGTGCGGGGTTAGCTCTACTACCTTGGAATTGGTTTCCTGCTGAGGTTTGGGCCAAGCCTCCATCATGATGCTTTACTAGCCTTTTGATTTTGGCTACTTTAGTGATCATTTCGGAGAAGGTGGTGGGGCTGAAGGCCTCAACATGCAGGGAGATTTCTCTCCTCATGTTCTTGGCGCATGTCTGGACGGCTTCCACCTCACTCATGGCTTGGTTTGGCACATTGCGAGGTCTCTCCACCGCTGGATATATTGACCCACCTATTCATCTGGGTTTTGGGCCATGGTGAGGAGTCCTATGGCCTACACATCCAGCTCTGCTTCATAGAAGCATTTGTAAAAATGTTGTTCCATCTCCCGTTGGAGTGGACCGAGTTGGGCGGCAGGTGGGCATACCATTTGAAATCTGGCTAGACCAGGCCACGAACTGTCGAAGAAGCAATCTGGAGTCTGAGGCCGACTCCTAGCAAGCCGACATGAAGTGGGCTATGTGCTGCTGAGGTGAGCAACCTTCCCTTTTGGTACCCGACAGGGAAAGGAGCCTGATCAACAGAAGGCGGGTGAGGCTCTTAGTATGGGAGACTGTCTCGTGCCCTCAGCACTTGCAGCTTCTGAATGCTTCTATTGATCATCCACTGGACGTCCTCCTGCATAAACATCGATGGCATCGCTTGAGGAGCTAAGTCGAGTCAGACTTCAAACGAGGGAGGACAATGCGGAAACCTCGGTGCTGAAGCCAGAGGGGGAGGTTGAAGTCTTTCTTCCTCCTCGAGTGGTGGTTCAGGGGGAGAGTAGGTTTCTTGGTGGGAGGAGACGATTGGCAATTCCTCCTCGAGCCCTTTGAGCCTTCCCAGGATGCTGCTCAGAAGACTCTTAAGGGAAGCCGTTGAGTTTTTGGGCTCTTCTCTGTCTTGGATTATAGCTATGACCTCAACAGGTTGATCTAAGTCAAGCAGCTCGGAAGGGGTGACTCTGGTCCTCTTCATGCTCTGGTCGAGGGCCCCGGAGAGCAGAGGTTGGACTTGCCCCGTCTGGGCTTGGGCTTGCTTTAGGGCCCAACTACGGTTCGGCCTTGCCGCTTGAAGACCTTGGGGCCGGTCTTCATCTGTCGGCTCTTGATGGCCATGGGGCCGAAGATCTGGCAAAGCAGGGTCACCTTCTTGTGCCCCGACAACCTTAGAGGGGGTGATGCTACCATCCTCGAGCTCCTGCGTATCCAGCAGGAGGTGGAACCAGTTCTAGTTGGCGAGATCCTTCGTTGTGGAAGACATCACCGTTCGTGGGAGGAGAGGAATCTCTATTTCCCTAGCTTGTTTGAGACGCAAGCCTCGGTGGACTTTCCCCTAGAATCAAAATCGGGTCCAGTCCTCCTCCCGACAGGCCCGTTCTATCGACGCACGGTTGGAGTGGACAAGTTGAGGTAGAGTGAGACACCCAAGAAGGAGAAACTTCATTGGTGGCAGTGGAGTTTGAGGGTCCCTGGCAAGGAAAGTGGTGTGACGAGCGGCCACGGGCAATGTCCTCTCTGTCAGGATTTTGTGCCAAGGGGCGGCTCATTGACACACGAGGCGCGATGCGGTGATGATGGTGCTTAGAGGGAACTTCTTTGAGTACCACGTAGTGAGTGGCCAGGTAGTGGTAAGAGGAGCGATGGGTGTATGTTCCCTTTCGCGGCCGAGTGTTTCCTTGGATCTGCATGTGTGTGCACAATCCACATTGGTATTTGGGGTGTCCTCGGGGCTAGTCCCTTGTGTGGTGAGGGGAAGAGTAGGTGTGACATCCACCCCTTTAGCTAATGAGGCCATCGGGCCCCCTGAGTGCATGTGTGCTTGCTTAGGGGACTTCAAATTGTCTCGAAAGTCATGTCGGTCGAGGGCCAGCCTTTGAGCTGCCCCAAGCCGTGGGCCTGACATGCATGGCGCGGGTGGCGTTAGAGCCACTAGCACTATACCCGGGTCGAGAGCGACTCGAAGTGGCTTAAGGGATTGGGGTAGGGTTCCTCTTGCCCCAATTCATTATTATGTCGATTAGGCCGTCAGGGAGTTTGTGGACATGAGTATGCACGGTAGAGTAACAGTGCGACCTGGCATGGTGATTTCCAACATATGATACGTGTGTGGGGGTGCCGGCGTTGGCTACACCTCTGTGTGATGCAGGTGGGGTAGCCTTTCGGCTGTCCACAGTGACAGCAGTCTTGTTAGGACCGACCGAGTGAGGAGGAGTGGCGGCACGGGGGCCGCTTTGTGGCGAGGTGCCCGTCAGCGACAGGGTGCTTTAGTGAGGGGGCGACAGTAGAGTCACCCAGGCAATGGGCACAGAGGGGTCTCCCCCCGATGCTGGAAGAGGGAGGGCAAGAGGCCTGAGGGTCCATGCCCCGAACTTCCTAGGCCGAGGCCGAGATGGCGGGGCCAGCATGGCTGCATAGAAGGCACGCACCAGGGGGAGGACCAAACGGTCGAGCCTCCTATTTGGAGTGCAAAATCAGAGAGAGATCTTCATATGAAGACCCCTCAGATCTGAACACCACAAACTGATGTGTTTTTTAAAAAAAATAATGTGATTGAGAATGTTGGAAAAATCGAATTTTAATCTGTGGCCAGATCCACCCAGAAATGAGCAGATCTATTCTAAGATCAGTGGCAGTGCCAACATTGATCCGAATGTGAAACATGAAATAAAAGCAATAAAAACTAATGTAATCTTTTTAAAATAAAATAAACCAGAAAAGAAATAATAAAAGAGCAAGAAACAATACCAAACCAGGCCAGATGACTCGGGATTCCCGAGCCTTCGAGGGTACTCTTGTATCAGAACCAGTGTCCTCTTTGTCTCTCTTTCTCCAAGTGTTGACCAGGCCTTAGCCTTGATGAATGTATTTTCTTACTTAAAGATGGCTGAAGACTAGGGTTTCTTAGGTTTCACGATCTCATTTCTCTGGGCTCTCTCTCTCTCTCTCTCTCTTTTTTGGGCTCTTTCTTTCTCTAGATTTCCTAGCCTCCTACGTCTCACTTCTCTCTTCTCACTTACACATCCCACTCTAAAGATTTTCTCTCTCTCTCTCAAGTGGTACGATAGTTTATTTTTCTTATAGGCCTAATGGGGATGTAGAATGGAAGCTATGGGATTTGCTAAGTGTAAAATAGATAATTACAAAAAGCTGGGGATATGCTAGGTGTAGAATAGATAACTGCTAAAAGCTGGGGATTTTATAGGTGTGGAATGGATACCTACTAAAACTATGGGATTTGCTAAGTGTTGATCATAGGATAGGACCATGGACTATTGTAAGGACCACAATTTTTCCCAGTCTTGAGATGCGCATGGCGATGGAGGGTGAAACAGAGGCCTAGCGCCGTTTGGAGCATCGCCACGCAAGTACAACAGCTTAGCCCCTTCTGTGATGAAGAAGCAACCCCATCTGTGATGAAGAGGCAGAAGAGAGAGAAAGAAGACGCATCGTCGTGTGTATAAAGGGCAGCGCCGTGCGTGAATGTTGGCAGTGCTGTCTGCGCAACGACGCACGTGCTAGTGGTAACGCCATGTGCGTAAGAACCATCACCGTTTGTGTAAGAAGACCCAGTGTCGTCTATGACCCAGCATTGTCTGTGAATTAACGAAGAGAATGAAAAGTCAGCGCCATGCATGAAAAGTCAGCGCCGAGCGTGAAAGTTAGCATCGTGCATGAAAAGTCAACGCCGCACAAGAAAAGTCAATGTCAGACGTGAAGATAGGGATGTGCATCGCTGTCTATGGAAGAGGCCTAATGCCGGCTGTGAAGAGAGGATGGAAGAGCAATGCCGCGAGTGAAAATTTGAGCATCGTCGTGAGTGTAGCACCGTTTGGAGCATCGCCACACGTGTAGGAGACTATCGCCGCCTGTGAAGGCAGCAAATGAGCAACGTCGTGCATGAGCTGAGTGTAGAGCCCTGAGTGAAAAGGGAAGATGTGACTACTGTAAGTGTCACACCTGTCAATGCCGTACATGTCAATGCCGTACATGTTAAATACAGTGACCTTCACCTACTCAGTCAACAACAGTGGACTCCACTTGTCGTGGGTACTTAAGCCTCACTCTTCTTCACCCTCCATCATTTTGCTCATCCCCTTCCTTCTTCTCCCAACATTCTCTCTAAAGCTCAGGTGTGAATCCCCCTTACTGCTGCTATTGGGGAGCCTTGCTAGGAGGTTGAAGTGGCCTGTGTGTGTGGAGTTTAGAAGCACTGTGGGCATCAGGTAAGTGAGTCTAGTTTTTATGCATCAATAAAAATGTAGGAAATTATGATAAGTGTTGGATGTGAAGGAAAATGCTAGGATGAAATGTATGACTATGAATGCATTGTGATGAGCTTGAAATCACAGATGCCATGTTTGATTGAGCCCTGTCTGTGATTTTATATGTGGTGGAACTGTGTGAAGTAGTTCACTTATGGGATTAGTTTAATATGAAGTTGGTTTTGCATCAAGATTTGTTTTGGCTTATGAAGTATTGAATGCTCTTGAATGTATGCTAAACTTGAGGGTGTGAATTTCCATAACTGTTATTGTTCTTGCATCGCACTTTACAATAGCCAAATGATGTCCAAACGAGCCCAAACTAGTTTTGAATGAAAGATATGCTTGTCTATTTTACTCACGCTTTTACACCATTTCGAAATTGTGCATGACTAAGAGATACGCCCTAAAATATGGGGGTTCGTCACTGCAACAATTGCAGGACTCCCAGCAACTATCACCCATTTTATGTCGAGCTTTTGCACTAAACGATGTCCAAATGTTTCCAAGTCTCTATTGTTTGAAAGATCTCTAAGTAAGATTGAAGTTGCATGTTTTGAGGATTTTGAAATTTCCTAAGAATTGAGGGTTATGCCCTGAAATGTGGGGTCATGTTGGTGTTCACTATTGCATGAAATTCCAACAACTGTTACCTTGTGTCGAGTTTTTTAGTTACCAAACGTCGTCCAAATGCCTTCAAACTACCGTCATTTTAAAGATCTATGTGTAGACTTAGAGTTGCATGTTTTAGTTATTTTGAAATTCTCCCTGGATTGGGAGTCACGCCTCCAAGAAGAGGGGTATATCACTGTCACACTTAACATAATTAGTGTTATGCTCATCTTTTGCCACCTTTCTCAAAATTACTCATTAAGCTATTCAAGTAGCTATGTAATATCTTTGATAAGTGATAATTGTGAGTATCATGCGATGTTTTTCATGCGAATGCCGTAGTGTTATGTGCATGGTGCTATGCAACTACGTGCTATGTGATAAATGAACAAGTGCAAAGCTAATGTGATTATTCTATGATAAATGTTACATGATAAGTGTCGAATTTCTACTGATGACGTCTAAGCGTAAATTCCATGTGATAGCTCATGCAATAGATGCTTCATAATAAATGTTATAATGTTTTGTGAATGTTGGACGATTCTGAGTAAGACTCTGTTCTTGCATGATGAAAATTTGATTTATCTGTTGTAATACATTGATTTAGCATAAATGAAACTAAATGTTTGAGAATGATAAAAGGGCCATAATAACGACCACTACACAATGGGACATCTATTGGTAGTGGGCATTGTTCTATGATAATACTGTGATACTAGCCATTTTTTCACTGGTATTATTCGCTACGCAATGGGGCACCCATTGGTAGTGAGGATTGCTATACTGAGGAAAGTGATGCCCGCTATATCCCATAACTTGCAGAATGATAGGATGCAGTTAGGGGAAAGTGAAATGGGAGGGTCGCATCCCCTGAGATTTATTGAAATGAGACTAAGTACCTATCGAACCCCCAATGCACGGTGGGGGCCATGTGTGTGGCTATGAGGGCATTACAAAGTGGATTTCCCCACTTGTCATGGTTATTCCTCCTGGGAGATGGTAGAGGACCTAAGCAATGGGATTGGCTTAGCCCGATGGATAGGGCCTCTACTGTGGGAGTAGGTGAGCTAGGGAGTGAGTGGGTAATGATTGAATAGTAATTATGAATATCGATGATTGAATCGATTGAATGATAACTGTTATATGGATAGAATGCTTGTAATGGATGCACTGATCTGATAGCTGATTCTTATGACTGCTGCATTGAAATTTCGTATAGTTAAATGAATTGTTTATGATTCATGAGTTGGCTCATTATTGATGCATAGCGTTTAGACCTAATTACTGGGCTGTGTAGCTCATCCCATTTCTCCTTCCCCTCCTTGTAAACTGATGACGATAGGCCAAGAGTTGGAACGGCGGGGATTTCAGAAGGAAGTTGAAGCCAGACTTCTTGGAGGTGGATTCTAGATCTTGTATGTGGTTGGGAAGTCTAGCCTTGGATTTTTTTATTACATGAACCTGTAAATCTTGGGGCCCGGTGCCCTAGATTCAAATGTAAAATTTTTGGAAGAATGTTATATAAAGCCCTTTTGTTAATGTATGGAGCTTTAAATTAATAATTTGCCATGTATTTAGAATTACTGATGTATTTATCTTTCCATGATTTGCTTTGATTACTGAAACAATGGCGTTGAATTTACCCCGACCTAATTGACAAACACTACTTTGGGATCACTAACCCGCACTCGGTCACCCTCCGTCATGTACGATAAGGGGGTCACGGTTGGGGTTGTGAAAAATATAGTATCAAAGCAGCCAGGACAGGATTCTTGGCTTAGGGAGTTTAGGAGAGTCTTTAGAATAGTTTTAGGGTAGATAAGTAACTGGGTGCTCCTGTGACTAAGTTGAAGATGCCGAGAGCTTGTACCCACAATGCGAGTTCCAACAATGAGAACACCAAGTCTCTAGGTGAGTTTTAAAAGACTTTGGGGGTTATGAATCAATGCCAGCTCAGTTTACTCCTACCTCGGAGCGGAATGATAGTAGCCTGATAGAGAGGTTTAGAAGGTTGGCACCCCCAACCGTTTTGGGGCAAGGAGGAGTAGAGAAAGTTGAGAGGTGGAAGACACAGATAGAAAAGATTCTAGAGGTGTTACACTACTCAAACGAGCAGAAGGTTAGATTAGGAACATTCATGCTGGAAGGAAAAGCCGAGCACTGGTGGGACTTGGTGAAGCAGTCTTGAGAGGAGTTGAGGACTGAGACCACATAGGAAAACTTCGTGACAACCTTTGATGAGAAGTATTTTCCAGACTCCGTTAGGGAGAGAAAAAAAGTAGAGTTTATTGAACTCCAACAATGGGGTATGACGGTGGAGCAGTATGCTGCCAGATTTCTAGAGCTCTCTAGATATGTGCCCCACATTATTAACACCAAGGCACAGAAGGCAGTTAAATTAGAGAGGGTCGATGGCCAACCTAAAGTCATACGCCCCATTGGTGACCTTACCTTAAAGATTAAGAGGGACTGCGAGGACCATAGATCTAGGAAAGAAGGAAAGATGAAGATTGTGCAGCCGGGGAGGTTTGAAAAGAAGCCTCAAAAATTTCTAAGGAGGGATATTAGAGGAAAGCCCTACCAGCTTAATCTGAACGCCTAGAAGAATCACCCGGACAACATAGAAAGTGATCGATGCCCGGTATGCTCTCATTGTGGAAAATACAACCACACTACCACTGAATGCTACAGGTAGCATAACGTGTGCCTAAAGTGTGGCAAGCCCGGTCACTAGGTTAAGGATTGCCCCATGGCAAAGGCCGAGGATAGATCGAAGACACAAGGACGAGTGTTTCCTCTCACCGAACAAGAAGCCAAGGCATCCACTTCGGTGATCAGAGGTACGCTCTCTATCTGCAGTGTTAGAGTCAAAGTCTTAATTGATCCTAGTTCCTCTCATTCATTTTTTGCACCCTATTTTGCTTGCCATCTGAATGTTACACCTACATGCCTCAAATATACTTTAGTAGTATGCACACCTATGGGAGATTTTATGGAAACTGATAGAGTATATAGACAGTGTAAGATTACAATTGATGAGTGTGACCTACTAATAGGCTTGATTCACCTAGATATTTAAGACTTTTACGTTATTTTGGGTATGGATTGGTTGTATACCCACCATGCCACCATCAATTGCCATGAAAAGACAGTAACGTTTAAACGTCCTGACCAAGCAGAGTTACCCTTTGAGGGAACTAAGGATACTTCCCCTCTGCACTTTATTTCTGCTCTTCGGGCCTCTCCCCTCCTGGCTAAGAAGTGTGAAGGGTATCTAGCCTATGTAGTAGAAAACTGGGGTGTTCAGGCCCAGTTAGAAAAGATACCAGTTGTAAGAGAGTACCCTGAGATTTTCTCAGAAGAGTTACTCTTCCTGCCTCCAACGAGTGAAATTGAATTTGAGATAAAAGTAGTCCCGGGCACAGTTCCCATCTCTAAAGCCCCGTATAGAATGGCCCCAGTTGAGTTGAAGGAGTTAAAAGAGCAGTTGCATTTGTTGAATAAGGGGTTCATCTGACCTAGCGTGTCACCTTGGGGTGCACCTGTCCTATTTGTGAAGAAGAAGGATGGGTCCCTGAGGCTATGTATTGACTATAGGCAGTTGAACCAAGTGACGGTGAAAAATAATATCCTCTGCCTAGAATTGATGTCCTCTTTGATTAGCTCCAAGGGGCCCATGAGTTTTCAAAGATTGACCTCCGCTCAGGGTATCACCAATTGCCCATCAAGGAGGGAGATGTCCTAAAGACTGCCTTTAGAACTCGATACGAGTTTCTTGTAATGTTGTTCGGGTTAACCAATGCCCCCACAGTGTTCATGGATTTGATGAATAAAGTGTTTTGACCTTTCCTAGACGATTTTGTAGTAGTTTTATTGATGATATTTTGGTGTATTCGAAGAGGTTGGAACTGCATGAGCAGCATTTGAGAACCTTCTTGCAAACTCTGAGGTCAGAAAGATTGTATGTCAAATTAAGCAAGAGAGAATTTTGGCTCCCCAGTGTAGCCTTCCTTGGTCACATTATTTCTAAAGATGGGATCACGGTCTATCCCTCTATGATTGAAGCAGTGCTTAAGTGGGAGAGACCAACAAATATAAATGAAGTTTGCAGCTTTCTAGGTTTAGCAAGACACTACCGGTGCTTTGTAGAAGGATTCTCAAAAATAGCGCTTCTCCTTACTCGGCTGACCCAGAAGAATACAATATTTTTGTGGTCAAATGACTGTGAGAGAAGTTTTCAGGAACTTAAGAAGAGATCAACCACAGCCCCAATACTAGCTTTGCCCAAAGGGAATGAATACTTTGTGGTATATACCGATGCATCCCATAAAGGACTCGGGGGTGTACTCATGCAGAGAGGCAAGGTCATTGCTTATGCCTAAAGACAATTGAGACCGTATGAGCAGAACTATCCAACGCATGACTTGAAGCTTGCAACCGCAGTGCTTGCGTTAAAGATAAGGAGGCACTATCTCTATAGGGCCCGATTTAAGGTGTTCACTGATCACAAGAGCCTCAAGTACCTATTTTCCAAAAAGGAGTTGAATATGAGGCAAAAAAGATGAATGAACTTATTGAACGATTATGACTGTACAATCGATTACCACCTAGGCAAGATTAACGTAGTGGCCGACGCCCTAAGCAGGAAAGTTGTAGTCTAATTGGCACATTTGATGGTTCGAGAGATGAAGCTATTAGAGGTTGTGGTGGAGTGGTACCTATCTCGGCCCTTCTGTGAGGGGGGGAGAAATGCTTTCATGTCTGAGGATGGAGCCTCAATTATTTCAATGAATCCGAGTGGATCAAAAGGGAGATCCTCAGCTTGTAAAAATTCTAGAAGAATTGAAGATGGGTGGAAAAAAGAATTTCTCTATGAACGGTGATGACTTGTTAAGGTTTAAGGACCGAGTATGTGTTCCTAATTACGAGAGTATAAAAAAAAGTGTTCTAGAGGAAGTACACCACTCCTGCTACGGTACACCCTAAGAGTA
Organism: Amborella trichopoda; assembly: GCF_054954075.1. Taxonomy (NCBI): domain Eukaryota; kingdom Viridiplantae; phylum Streptophyta; class Magnoliopsida; order Amborellales; family Amborellaceae; genus Amborella; species Amborella trichopoda. The sequence goes on along the minus strand of NC_142348.1, from coordinate 17,038,658 downwards.
CAAAGATGTACCAGGATTTGAAAAATACCTTCTAGTGGAACAACATGAAGAGGCATGTAGCTCAGTTTGTCTCTAAGCGCTTGACGTGTCAACAAGTAAAGGCAGAACATCAGAAACCCGTCGAACTGTTGCAGCCTTTGCCCATACCAGAGTGGAAGTGGGAACACATCACAATGGACTTTATTTCTGGATTGCCCAGGTCAAGTGCTGGACATGATAGTATCTGGGTCATTGAGGACCGATTAACTAAGGCCACTTATTTCTTACTGGTCCGCACAAATTATAATCTCGATAAGCTAGCCCAGAAATTATAAGATTACACGGTGTACCCATCAGCATTGTGTCCGACAGAGACACTAGGTTTACTTCTAGATTCTAGGCTGGCCTACAGTCAGCTTTGGGGATCGAACTTACCTTCAGCACCGCTTTTCATCCCCAGATAGATGGGCAATCCGAAAGGACCATTCGAACACTGGAAGATATGTTAAGGGCATGTGTCACTAATTTTAGAGGAAGTTAGGATGACCATCTGCCCCTAATAGAGTTTGCCTACAATAGTAGCTTCCAAGCCAACGTCCAAATGGCACCGCATGAGATCCTATACGGGAGGAAGTGTAGATCGCCCATCTGCTGGGATGAGGTAGGCAAGAGGAAATTACTGGGTCCCAAAATAGTTCAGATAACTTCTGGGAAGATTACCTTAATTAGAGAGCGGCTCAAGACAACCAAAGTCGGCAAAAGAGTTATTCTGATAATCACAGGAGAGACCGCGAATTTGAAGTAGATGATCAGGTCTTCCTGAAGATATCACCAACGAAGGGTATTACGAGATTTGGCAAAAAGGGAAAGCTGAGCCCGCGGTATCTTGTGCCTTTCAAAATTTTGGAAAGAGTTGGGAACATGGCGTACCAACTTGCCCAACCACCTGAATTGGTCAATATTCACAATGTCTTTCATGTATAATTGCCGAGGAAATACCAACCTGACCCATCCCATGTTTTGGAATACAAACCAATCTCACTCAAGGAAGACTTGACCTATGTTGAATGTCCAATTAAGATATTAGACCGGAGAATACAAGTGTTACGCAATAAAGAAATTCCCCTGGTTCAAGTGCAATGGCAATATCACTCAAGAACTAAATCAACATGGGAACAGAAGGATGAGATTCGTGAGAAATACCCCCACCTTTTTTATTAACACGAATGTGATTTTGGGGACAAAATCCTTTTTAAGGAGGGGATGATGTAAGGACCACAATTTTCTCCCAGTCCAGAGATGCACATGGCGATGGAGGGTGAAATAGAGGCCTAGCGTCGTTTGGAGCAGCACCACTCATGTACAAGAGCTTAGTGTCGTCTGTGACGAAGAGGCAAACGAGAGAGAAAGAAGACGCATCGCCGCATTTGTAAAGGGCAGCGTCGTGCGTGAACGTGGGCAACGCCATTTGCGCATCGTCGCCCGTGCATAAGGACCATCGTCGTTTGTGCAAGGAGACCCACTGTCGTTTGTGACCTAGCATCATCTCTAAATTGATGAAGAGAATGAAAAGTCAGCACCACACATGAAAAGTCAGCACCGCGCATGAAAATTCAGTGTCACGCGAGAAAAGTCAGCGTCGCGTGTGAAGATAAGGATGTGCATCGCTGTCTGTGGAAGAGCCCTAGCGCAGGTTGTGAAGAGAGACATGGAAGAGCAACAGCGCAAGTGAATTTTTGAGTATCACTATGAGTGTAATGTCGTTTAGAGCATCGTCGCGCATGTAGGAGGCTATCGCCGCCTGTGAAGGCAACAAATGAGTAACGTCATACATGAGCTGAGGGTAGAGCTGTGAGTGAAAAGGGAAGATGTGACTGCTGCCAACGTCACACTTGTCAGTGTTGTACATGTCAGATACAATGACCTTCACCTACTTAGTCAGTAACAATGGACTCCACCTACCGTGGGTACTTAAGCCCCACTCTTCTTCACCCTCCGACATTTTTCTCATCCCCTTCCTTCTTCTCCCAACTTTCTCTCTCAAGAGCTTAGGTGTGAATCCCCCTTTACTGCTGTTGTTGGGGAGCCTTGCTAGGAGGTTCAAGTGGCCTATGTGTGTGGAGTTTAGGAGCACCGTGGGTATCATGTAAGTGAGTCTAGCTTTTATGCATCAATAAAACTGTAGGAAATTATGCTAAGTATTGAAAATCAAGGAAAATTCTAGGATGAAATATATGAGTATGAATGCATTATGATGAGCTTGAAATCTCAGATGCCATGATCGATTGAGCCCTGTATATGATTTTTTTTGTAGTGGAAGTGTGTGAAGTAGTTCACTTGTGGGATTAATTTAATATGAACTCGGTTTTGCATCAAGATTTGCTTTGGCTTATGAAGTATTGAATGCTCTTGAATGTATGCTAAACTTCAGGGTATGAATTTCTAAAACTGGGATTATTCTTGTATTGCCTTTTTCAATAGCCAAACGATGTCCAAACGATCCTAAACTGGTTTTGAATGAAAGATATGCTTTTCTATTTTAATCATGCTATTTACATCGTTTCAAAATTGTACATGGACTAAGAGATACGCCCCAAAATATGGGGGTGCATCACTGCCACAGTTGCAGGAATCCCAGCAACAGACACCCATGTTGGGTGGACCTTTTGTCCTACCAAATGACATCTAAATGTTTCCAAACCTCTGTCGTTTGAAAGATCTCTGAGTAAGGTTGAAGTTGCATGTTTTGAGGATTTTCAAATTTTCCGTGAATTGAGAGTTATGCCCTAAAATGTGGGGACATGTTCTTGTTCACTGTTGCAGCAACTGTTACTCACATTGTGTCGCTTTTTTGAGTTATCAAACGTCGTCCAAATTCCTTCAAACTACCACCATTTTAAAGATCTATGTATAGACTTAGAGTTGCATGTTTTAATAATTTTGAAATTTTCCCTGGATTGGGAGTCATGCCCCCAAGAAGAGTGGTATGTCACTGTCGCACTTCACAGAATTAGTGTTATGCTCTTCTTCTGCAACCTTTCTCAGAATTACTCATTAATCTATCCAAGTAGCTATGTAATATCTTCGATAAGTGATAAATGTGAGTATCATGCGATGTTTTTCATGCGATTGCCATAGTGTTATGTGGATGGTGCTACGCATCTACGTGCTATGTGATAAACGAACAAGTGCAAATCTAATGTGATTATTCTATGATAAATGGTACATGATAAGTTTCGAATTGCTACTGATGACGTTTAAGAGTAAATGCCATATGATAGTTCATGCAATGGATGCTTCATAATAGATGTTATAATGTTTTGTGAATGCTGGATGATTCTGAGTAAGATTATGTTTTTTCATGATTTATCTGTTATAATACACTGATTTAGCATGAATGAAACTATGTGCTTGAGCATGATAATAGGGCCAAAATAATGATCACTATGCAATGGGACACCCATTGGTAGTGGGCACTGTTCTATAATAATACTGTGATACTAGCCATTGTTTCACTGGTACTGTTCGCTACACGACGGGGCACCCATTGGTAGTGAGGGTTGTAATACTGAGGAAAGTGATGCTGGCTATGTCCCCTAACTTGCTGAATGATATGATGCAGTTAGGGGAAAGTGAAATGGAAGGGTCGCACGAGATTTTCTGAAATGAGACTAACGATTGATGCCTTACAAGGTAAGTGCCTATCGAACCCCCAATGCGGGCTGGTCGTGTGTGTGAGTATGAGGACATTACGAAGTGGATTTCCCCACTTGTCATTGCTCGCCCTCCTGGGAGATGGTAGAGGTCCTAACCTATGGGATTGGCTTAGCCTGATGGATAGGGCCTCTACTATGGGAGTAGGTTAGCTAGGGAGTGAGTAGATAATGATTGAATAGTAATTGTGGGTGTCGAAGATTGAATCGATTGAATGATAACTGCTATATGGGTAGAATGCTTGTAATGGATTCACTGATCTGATAGCTGATTCTTATGACTGCTGCATTGAAATTTTGTATAGTTAAATGAATTGTTTATGATTCACGAGTTGGCTCATTATTGATGCATAGTGTTTAGACCTACTTACTGGGATGTATAACTCATCCCATTTCTCCTTCCCCTCCTTGTAGACTGATAACGACAGGCCAAGAGTTGGAACAGTGGGGATTTCAAAAGGAAGTTGAAGCCAGACTTCTTGGAGGCAGAATCTAGATCTTGTATGTGGTTGGGAAGTCTAGCCCTGAATTTTGTTTATTGCATGAACCCCTAAATCTTAGGCCTTGATGCCCTAGACTCAAATGTAATATTTTGGAAGATTGTTATGTAAACCCTTTGGTTAATGTATTGAGCTTTAAATTAATAATTTTCCATGTATTTAGAATTATCGATGAAATCTTTTCATGGTTCGCTTTAATTACCAAAACAATGGCGTTGAATTCACCCCGACCTAATTGACAAACTCTACTTTGGGATGACAAACCCGCACTCGGTCACCCTCCGTCGCATACGGTAAGGGGGTCAGGGGCGGGGTCGTGACAACTATGGTGGTCTATGGTTTAGGGGTCTATTGAAATAGTGTGGTCCTATGTGTTTTCTAAGGTTTGGAAAACCATGGAATTTGCCAGTTTTAAAAATTTGGGTGTCTACAGTTGCCCCTCTTTGGTACTACCTATCCTTCGAGGGATAGGTGAGTGGCAAAGAAGTAGATACTTTGGTATTCCTTGTCCTTCGAGGGGTAGGTGAGCGACAAAAATTGTGGCATTCCCTGTCCTTTGCTGGGCAGGTGAATGATAAAATATTGTAAACATTTTAAATTTCATCCTGACATTATGTGGTCAGAGGGCGCACCAACTAAGCCCTCCAAGTCATTGCGCTCCCAAGCTCACCCACTTAGGGCATTTTCCTCTTAGGTTTTCGGCGTGAGATGTCGGTGAGTCACACAAACTTGAAACTCGAATTGGATTTTCTGGCCACGTCACTTAACTTCATGGGTTTTCACAATTTCAAATTTCTTAAACCAGACATTTTCTTTTATTTCCTTAAAGTTTCCTAAAGTCTTCTATAGGTTTCACCTATTTAGGAAAAGGTTAGGCCAAGTCAATTTTGAAGAGAGAGATGAGGCTGCAATGCGGTGATCATCATATACGGGTGTCCAAGCTCCTTTGTTTTAAAAGACATTTTAGAAATTTTGAAAATAAGGAGAGATTTGAAATAGAACCCAAAACTTGGACCGGTCACGGTTTTAAAAAGAAATTAAAGTTTTTGAAAACACAAGATATATAATGAAAATTTTGAAAAGAGAAAGATATTTTGAAAATCAAATTTTAGTTAGCAGTTTTAACTCCTGCACTCATAGAGTCGTATAAGCAATTTAACGTCATATAGCGCTGGACAACACAACCGACCTTTTATGTCATACAAGGCTAGATGAATACACCCGACCTTTTATGTCATGCGGGGCTAGACATTTTATAAATACACTCGACCTTTTACATCATACGGGGCTAGACGTTTTCTTAATTTACCCGACCTTTTATGTTATACAGGGCTAAACGAATACACCCGACCTTTTATATCATATGGGGCTAGACATTTTCTGAACACACCCGACTTTTTACGTCATATCGGGCTAGACATTTTCCTGTCTCTACTCTTTTACGTCGAACGAGTTTGATGTTTTTCATGTCTCGATTCTTTTATGTCGCACGAGTTTAATGTTTTCCTGTCTCGGCTCTTTATGCAACACGAGTTTGACATTTTCTGAATTGGATTTTGGTTGGCAGTTTAGGCTCGTGCCACCGAGGAGCATTTCCTTTTTGAAATTTATTTTTTCTTTTTGAAATTGGGTTGGAAGTTTAGGCTCATGCCACAGAAGAGTATTTTCTTTTTTATTTTTTTATTTTTTTATTTTTTGGCGACACGGGTGGTGTTGCCAAAAGAAAAGTTTTGAAATGTTTCTCTCTTTTTTTTTTTAAGCATGGGTCTTACAATTTAACCACTTGTGACCCCTTTGGTGGACCCTATATGAGTGTGTCGGGTCCTTACTTGAATCTTCAGAATGAGAAATCATCAAGCATTTTTTTTTTATCTTCCAATCTCAACTCTTATATTTGAATTCAAAGGTGAGTTCTCTAGATTTTTCGAGCAAAACATAGTCTTGAAAATACAGGATACTTTCCCTAGGTGTTCAAAATCTTCTTGGATTTTCGATTTCGTTCCGCCACCATTCACCTTTCGAAGTCCAGATGATCGATGACCTTAATAATGTTCCATCAAGCTAATGCTCATTGATTTTTCTCTTGATACCATTTTGACTCAGGAAGAAGGAAGAGAAGATATTTAGAGATAAATGACTTTAGAGAATAGAAGGAAGGAGAGAACTTTTTTTTTTAATCACCCCGGGGTCCCTTTCGGGTGTTCAGCCGAGTAGCCTTTTTCCCAACGCTTAGGGTTTCTTTCAAATTTTTAGCCTAGCATTTTTTTTATTTTTTTTATTTTTATCGCTCCGGGGTCCCTTTCGGGTGTTCAGCCTGGTAGCCTTTTTTCTAACGCTTGGGGTCCCTTTCGAATTTTCAGCCTAGCGAAATTTATTTTTTTTTTAAAAAAAAAAGAAGAAAACAATGACAAAGGAAGAGGGGGAAGAGGAAGAACAAGAGTCAAGGTGCCTTCTTCTTTTTTTTTGGCAGCAATTCACCCTAAGATCATGTAGGAATTCGATCATCTTTCCCTCCTCCAAGTTGCAGGAAGGTTCTAATATCAGTTATCTTTTAATTTCCCTCGCTCCAGTTTGGCATCCAATATCTCTTTCACAATAGTTGCTGAATTTGCGTCGAGCTTTTCTTTTGAACTGCTCTACTTGGACCTTGATTTTGGGATCAAAGAAAAATCACTCTTAGTTTCCTAATCCCTCAATATTTTGCATGGACAAATAAGTTCATCAAGGTTTTTCCATTAATGGAGTACTTTATGTTGCACATTAGGCGTTAATGCCTTTTGAAGTGTGAGGAATGAATGCCTCATTTAGTTATTTGCAAGGGGTGAGTGATCACCCAACTCCTTTTTTATTATCTTTTTCATTGCAAATTTTGTGTTGCTTTCTTGAAGTTAACTCCGTAGTAAGCTCCTTCTCAGTGCTCAAGTTTGAGTGAGACTCTTGCGCAAGAAGAGTGATTGAGTTACTATTGGATGACCTTATGACATGTTGGGAGTGAATAAATGAGAGTTGAATCTCATTAATTGCCCCTATTGTGTCCTCTTCATGAGAGGAGATTGCCCTTATGGAGCAGTTTGATGGGGTTGCCCTTGCAGGGTTTTCTGCTCCGTTGGGAAATTGTTTGTCATGAGATGAACTTTCTTGATGTGGGGGTGCCCCGATTATTAGAGTTATGCTTTTGCCTTAGTTAAGCTTTGGAAATCTCTCCTCTTGAGGAGGTGACTCAATTTGGTCCTCAGCTTTTAATTCCTCGTCCCAGATGGGTGGATCATCTAGGAAGTCTTGTCAAGGTGACCCCCTTAGAATTTCTAAATGTTAGAGCTTTCTCGGCTCTATTAAAGGTGTCAGATCTTTCGGAATAGTCACATTTGGGCTCTTTGCTTCTCCATCATCTACGATTGGGTTCATCTCAGAAGGTGACTCAATTAAATCTTATATGCTTGGCTCCTCATCCCATATAGGTGGGTGGGCGAGGAAGTCTGGTGAAGGTTTTCCTTTTGAAAGATCCAATAGATCTTCTTCGAGCTTTTGGAGGTAGTGACCACAAGCAAATATGAACTGTGCCAGGTCATCTTCTTCATCTCCACTCTCGATCATTTGAATGACAACGTTTCCTTTTGGGTTGTCTTGGGCTCCTGTTATTGTAGCCGTTGTGACCGTGGTTTTCGGGGAGATGATTTACAAAGATACCCATCTTTTGATTAGGCTCTTCAACGGGCTGATTTTTCGGTGGGACAGTGATGTCCCCCCTATCGATCAACCCTTGAATGACCCATTTCAAATGATAGCAATTTTGAGTGTCATGTGCGTGATTCTGACGCTATTTGCACCACTTGCTCTTGTCCATGACTTGGAATAGTGGCTCGGATGCTAGTGGGAGATAAACCATGTTTCTAGACAAGAGTAATTCCAGTGCTTTTTCCAATGGGTCTTTGAGAGGAGTGAAATTATCCTCTCACCTTTGGTTGTTATTTTGAGTGTTGACTCTAGGCCCCCTTTGGTTTTGGTTCAGATTGTTGCATTGAGCAGCTGAACCTCAAGCCAGACCGTTAATGATGATCTCATTAACTTGACCAGAAGTATTCCCCTTATTGTCGTTATTGTTTTTGTTTTTATTTTTATTTTGGTGAGCGATTATCGATTTATTCTCGGGCCTAATGTTGAGGGGTGTTCCTCTGGCCCTGTCATGACATGCCACACGCTCAATCATGGAGTTGAAAGAGTAGGGGATAAGACCTTGGTTGAAGAACGTCCTGTATTCTAGAGCCACGGATATTTTGGTCGGGTCCATGAGTGGACATTTGATGACCCGCATTGCCACCTCACAGAATCGATTGATGAAGTTCTCAAAGGATTCTCCTAGGTTTTGCTTTGTTATGCTGAGAACGCCTAAGGATAAAGGCCTTAATGTCGATCCACAGTAGTGGGAAACGAATAGGTTGAACATTTCATCTAGAATGACTTGTGGTTGAGTACTCATCACTCTTCGATGCCAGTTCAGAGCCTCGCCGGACAACATTTGCTAAAATATGGCCTTTCAGTTGATTTGGCCTATCTCACAAAGGTCGAACGGAGAGAAGGTATGCGTTAACATGGGTATCTGGATCGCCTTTCCCGCTAAACTTGTTTCGGAATTCGGGGATAACCAATCCGAAGGGAAGGTCCTCCATGCCTCTGAGGGTCTCATGAGCATAGGCCATCCGGGGTAAAACTTGTTGAATGCCCATTCTTACAAGCATATCTTGCATTATTTCATGGTGCCTTCGTACTGGGCATTCGGCATGACGGTAGGCCCATCGGCCCATCGGTTTGTGAGTTCCCAAGTGTAGATTGATGAGTCAAGGCTTGGGGTATGTATTGGATCATATGGACCTGAGGTTGATGAGCCGCAGCCATCGGGGGAGCTTTGTATACATGTGTTTGAGGGACGTATTGTCCCACAAGTGTCGCCACCGGCTGCAAAAATTGCATGGTCTATTGGACCAGATGAATTACAGGGACCGATTGACTGATTTGTCCTAGGGATTTCCCTATACCATTAAATTGGTTTGGAATCGACCTGTGTGTTGGAGCATGAACAGTATAACCTCGGTCAACTAAACTTTGAAGGACAACTTGGATATATGCATGATCTAAGGATCGGTTCAATTCGATACCTCTATTTTATACAGCGTTCAGGTTGTCATGAGTTGTACTCTGTTGGCTTGAGGCTGGTTCAGATCCCCTAGACCTAAGTGGGCCTTGGTTTCGAGGTCGCCATGCCTCAGGGTTATTCTGGTTCGAGTTATGGGAATGAGCATTTGATACAACATGAACTTCTTCCCTCACTCGACTTCTACTTTGATTGCTCAAGAGCCCTTGTAGTATGACCTCAGGTCGGACCCCTTGACTATTCAAAGTTTTTCGGGTAGAACTAGCTTTTCGGGTTATGCAGATTTCAGGGTTGAGAGTCGATCCTTGAGACTCTACCTCTAATTGAAGACTCGGACATGTGGACGGACCTGGGTTCTGGCCGTAATCTCAATGGATTGCGACATTGGTCCCTAGGTTTGGGAAGGTTAGGTTTGGAGTCAGTTGTGGAGCAGTCATCATAATCGCCCTGGGTGACCGACATGGTGACTGCTTTTGACTTGGTTTTAGAATCTAGACTTAGGGTGAGATTTAGACTCCACAGCTTAGGAAAGACCTATTCTGACCCTAGGGGTGAAACCCTAACTAAGACCTAGGCTAGGACTAGATTGGATGAAACTTGCTAGACTCAATGGGTTTTGGTTTAGACCCTGAACTAGGGTAAGCCTAGTCTAGCTCTAGAGGTAACTCTAAGCTTAGACCTATGCTGGAACCTAGATTGAGATCTAGACTAGATGGGTACAAGTCTCGGCTCGGACCAAGAGTGGGTCTAGGTTCAGACTTGGGTGTCAGCCTGGTTCGGACCTGGACTGAGCTGAGTGCAAGCCTGAGCTTGGACCAAGAGGGTTATGTAACTCATACGGGGTGTGGACCCGGACTGGATCAAGTTTCGGCTAGGCACGAGCCCTGGTTCGGACCAAAAGGGGGCCTAGGTTCGGACCTGGGTGTGAATCTGGTTCGGACCTGGGCTAGGCTGGGTACAAGACTGGGCTTGGACCAAGAGGGTTATGAAACTCAGACCGGGTGTGGACCTGGATTGGATCAAAGTTGGTTTAGACACGAGCCCCTGGCTCAGACCAAAAGGGGAGCTAGGTTCGAACCTGGGTGTGAACCTGGTTCAGACCTGGGCTAGGTTAGATGAAAGCCTGGACTTAGACCCAGAAGGTTTCAGTTGGACCAGAAGCGGATCCAGACTGAGAGCTAAGATTAAACAACTGAGATAAGCAATACAACACTCAAAAACTTTTGCCCTAAATTATTGGTAGGCTCAGTCTAAGTGGGTTCCTAACTATTGAAATGCAGCTACGTTGAGTAGGTCCCCACGTAGGTCTTGGCTTCTTGTTGCAGGATTTTCACCAGGTCCTACTGTGTGTAGAGTTGCTTTGAGGCAAAGGATTATGGAGGGGCGCTCACACTTAAAGTTACACGAATCCCATCTGCCTTGGTTCTCAATACTTGATTCCCCTCATGCAATTATTATGGATTTTGAGGGTTTTCGAAAATATTTGTTGGTTTCTCGGGCATTACCGGTCCGGTGTTTGCAAGAGTGTGTAAAGAAGCACACAAGGAAAAATAAAGTACCAAGAAAGCAGACACACAATACAAGAAAAATGTGAGCACTTGGCACAAATCGTGCCAAGTGAGGTGTGCTTCAGGTCGGTTTTTGACTGACCAAAAGCACAGTTCGAATGTGGGGGTAAGCAACTCCTAAGAAGGTGTATAGTAAATGAAAGTGGAACCAAACACAACATGTACCTAGTTGAGCGTGCCTCGAGCCGAGGGTGACTCGATCAGAGTACAATTAGAGAGAGAATTCAGTTGACCCTAAATTTATTTTATTTTTAGCCCCTTATTGTTTAATAAGAACAGAAAGAAAGGGTAAATGTCGAATTAGAAGCAAAGAAATGAACGATAAATTTTTTCATTTTGACAGTTTTTTTTTTTTTTTTTAGAAAGGAGAGGCCAAAAGTTGATATTTTTTTTTTTTAAGAGAAGCCTCTTTTTTTTTTTTTTTTTTTTTTTTGTGAAAAAGGAATGACTTACAAAAAGAAAATTTTGTAGCAAAAGTGATTTTTTGTTTTTTAAACCAAATAAGTTTTAAAATTTTTTTTTTTTTCTTTCTTACAAGGCAAATTTTTCTTTCCAGAAATGAGAAAATGCCTCAAACTTTTTTTTTTTTTTTGAAAGAAGATTGTCTTTAAAAGAAAATTTGTTTTAGACAAAAATGCCTAATTTTCAGAAATGAGAAATGCCTTAAATGTTTTTCTTGAAAGCAAGATTGCCTTTAAATTTATTTTTTTTAGACAAAGGTGCCCTAAAATTTTTTTTATTTTCTTCTTTTTTTAAATGGAGCGATTTTTTATTTTAAAATAAAAACAGTTGGAGATTAATTTTTTTTTTTTAGTGGATAAGAAAGATGGCCTCAGACACCCACTCTTTTTTCTTTTTCTTTTTTCCTTTAAGATAGAATGACCTAAAAACACAAAACAAATTGTCACAAAAATGATCTTCTTTTTTTTTAAAACAAAGAGACTTTAAGATTTTTTTTTATTATTGCAAAAGATTTTTTTTTTTTTTCAAAAATGAGAATCGCTTTATTTTTATTTTTTTTTTTTTGAAAGCAAGATGGCCTTAAATGATTTTTTAAATTTTTTTTTTAAAAAAAAACAAGTGTCTTCTTGTTTTTAAAAAAAAAAAGATTTTTGTTTTTTCTCTCTCTCATCCCTAAGACTTTCTCTCTCACACGACCTTTTCTTCCTATTTTCCCTCAATCTCCTTTTTCTATTTCTTCTCCCTATTTTCTCTCTCTCTTGTCCCAATTTTCTTTTATATATATATGAGCTTCCATATCTCTTCCTTATTCTTTTAGGAAGATAATAACAAGTTAACAAATTTTTGATAGGATAGATAGAAATAGAAAGGCGTGATGACCATGAGCAAGAGATCAACCCAACAAAACCTTCTTTTTCTTGAAACAAAGAGGCCTTAAAAAGATTTTTTTTTTTTTGGAAACAAAGAGGTGGCTTTTTTTTTTTTTGAAACAAAGAGGTGCCTTTTTTTTTTTTTTCTAGGAATTGGTGGAGTGAGAGACTAGTATTGTTTATCAGGACCAATTAAAAATCGGGATGCTGGTCAGAAAAACAAAGTACTTTTTTTAAAAAAAAGCTAGTGGCAGAATGCAATACAACAAATATGATCCAGTGAGAGAAATTATCAATACAACAAATATGATCTAGTGAGAGAAATTATCAGGAAAAGAAAAAGATTATGAGCGGATGAAATAGAAAATGTTTGGTTGCTATTAAACTGAAGACGAGCAACAGCTTACCATAAAAGTAGTAACTACATTGACTTTTTTTTTTTTGGAAAAAGGGCATTGTGAATAATGCAAATACAGATGATTCAAGTGCATAAAAAAAGGAAATACAAAGCTACAATATGAAGATCTGTCTATATCATTGAACAACCCAATATGAAGATCTGTCTATATCATTGAACAACGGTTAAAATAAAAGGAGCTGGATTGAGGAGAGAAGAAGCCAAAGTTCTTCAAAAGATTTTTTTTTTCCTTTTCTTTTCTAAGAATTAGGAAACCTACAACAAAGAAATTCATAAAACCCAAAAAAAAAATTGAGACTATCTATAAAGAACATGATAGAAGAAAGTACGGATAGTGTCTCGCGGAAAGACACAGAGGAATTTGAGTTGCCTTTTTGAACAAAGATAATCATGCACCTAAAAACCTCCTTCCCTATCCTTAGGGTGCTCCTCACAAAGAATAGAGATAGTCATGCCCCAAAAACTTGAGATAGTCATGCACCTAAAAACCGTCTTCACCTTTCAAAAACATGAGAGTATCATAAACATATATGTGCTCTTGTCACAAAAGGCAACAGAGTGAACCTTTTTTCTTTTTTCTTTTTTTCTTTCTTTTTACTTACGAACAAAAATAATGAAAAGAAATAATAATAAATAAATGAAAATAAACACTAAGGGAAAAATGTAGCAAAAGCATGATTTTCTTATGAAAGAGATTTTGTTCTATTATTATTATTTTTCTTTTCTTTTGGATTTGTTTTTTTTTAAAAAAGACCCTCAAAAGGATATTAGGGACTGTTTTTTTACATTTTATTTTTTTATTTTTTAGTGCACGGATCTAGCTCGAAATGCCCCACGGTGGGCACCAAACTGTTTACAGTGCAAAATCAAAGAGAGATCTTCAAATGAAGACCCCTCAGATCTGAACACTACAAACTGATTTTATTAATAAACAAAAAATATGATAGAGAATGTGGGAAAAATCGAATTTTAATCTGTGGCCAGATCCACCCAGAAACGAGCAGATCTGTTCTCAGATCAGTGGCAGCGCCAAAATTGATCCGAATACGAAACACGAAATAAAAGCAATAAAAACTAATCTAATCTAATTAAAATGAAATAAAGCAGAAAAAAATAATAAAAGAGTAAGAAACGATACCAAACCGAGCCAGATGACTCGGGACTCCCGAGCCTTCGAGGGCTCACTCCTATAAGAACCAATGTCCTCTTTGTCTCTCTTTCTCCAAATGTTGACCATCTCCAAATGTTGACCAGGCCTTAGCCTGGTTGAATAGGTTTTCTTACTTAAAGATGGTCAAAGATTAGGGTTTCCTAGGTCTCACGATCTCATTTTCTCTGAGCTCTCTCTCTCTCTTCTTTTTGGGGCTATTTCTCTCTCTAGATTTCCCAACCTCCTCCGTCCCACTTCTCTCTCTTCTCACCTACACAGCCCACCCTAAAGATTTTCTCTCTCTCAAGTGGTACGATAGTTTATTTTTCTTATATGCCTAATGGGGATATAAAATGGAAGCTATGGGATTTGCTAGATGTAGAATACATAATTACTAAAAGCTGGGGATTTGCTAGGTGTAGAATGGATAACTACTAAAAGCTGGGGATTTGCTAGGTGTGCAATGGATACCTACTAAAATTATGGGATTTGCTAAGTGTGGATCATAGGATGGGACCATGGGCTATGGTGGTCTATGGTTTAGGTATCTATTGAAATAGTGTGGTCCTATGGGTTTTCTAAGGCTAGGAAAATCATGGAATTTTCTAGTTTTAAGAAATGGGGTCTCTACACCGCCCCATGAGTAGCCGCGGGTGTGGGGATGTAGAACTCCCTAACCCAGAGGAAAGAGCGATAAGCGGATCCCATAGCAAAAGTGAAAAGAGGAAAAAGAGAGATTGGTACCTAGAGACGACTCGAGCCAACGAAAGGGTGACGTGTCCCCAGTGGAGTCACCAGTTGATGTCGGGGGTCCTGGTTTCCCTCCGGGCGGGGAGGTGGAAACCCTCTCTCGAACAACCGTGGAGGTCCAACATGTGACATGCGTGCAGGCCCTCATGCTAGCAGATAGGAGGCTGACGGTGAGAGAGATTTTTGCGACTGGAGCACGGAAGCCCTTATGCCGCTTTGAGGGTTTGGGGATACGCCCGGGCGGATGGCCCTCTTAGAGAAATTACGTAGCCCTTCGGCTGTTCGTCGGCGCGGTTTGGACGGGAGCCCTCTTCGACCGTACAACCTCTTTCCTCTCACTCTCTTTATGCTTTTGGGGTGGGATCCGAATGTCCCTCCTCCGCGGCCCCCCATTATGGAGGGGACCTACTGGCCGTTGTAGGGGATGTAGAAAAACCTAAGGGACGATACCCGCGGGTCCGCTCATGTCCGCGGGCTATCACGCAAATGGGGGTCATGCGTGCAGAGGCGAGAGCAAGAGAGAGAGAGAGAGAGAGAGAAAGAGAGAAAGAGAGAGAAGAGACAACTCGGCTTAGGAGAGGTGGGCGGACCTGCGGGACCGCGCACTCAGGGGTATCCCCTTTCTCTCAAAAATTCCTCTCTCTCCCTCTCCTTTCTCTCAAGGGCTCACGAAGAAAGACAAACTAACAAATAGAATCTAGCCTTGATTCTTCCCAGCCTTTAGGGATAATGTTATCGAGTCTCTCCAAAAATAAGGTTTTCTTATAAGTGAGTTAAGCTTGCTTATATAGAGGATTCACCAAAAGGGTGAACGTTCAAAAGCTAAGCTTAATTACAATTAAAAAATTCAAAATAAATCCAAAAATTAAGCATGAATGACCAAAACGCTCTTGTGATTTTCCTGAATGATGAGACCATCCCTGCATGCAAGTTGCTCCGCCATGGGAAGACCTTGGAAGCTGGTACTACAACTTGTGGCAATCGTTCAGTTGTTTCAGCAACATATCATCGTTCCTTTCTCGATTGTGAGCGTTTTGATGCCCTCCAAATCGTGTTGTGGTGGCCTTTTTCCCCAGGGTGAAAGTCCAGCCATTTTTGCAAACTTCGTCTGCCAATGCATCTTGAGCTGCGTCTTTTAAGCTCCCGGCTCTGCTTGCAAGTCAGAGAGGAGGTTGCTGCAGTCGTTTTGCACCAAGTGTGGGTTGATTTGGTGTCGAATTGTGCATTTGCTTAATTTTGAAGGTTGATAGAGAAAGGGATTCCAGCAACCTCCTGAATTTGTTTCTTTGGTGACTTGAGGACTTGCATTCATCGAACTACGAATTGAATGCAAGAGTTGTTCCAGAATGTAGCCCTTTGTGAGGGATTATGTTGAACTCCTCCTCGCGTTAATCCATGGCTTGGATGTTGAGATATGCTTCACTGAATCCGGAGCCCGCTATGCTTCACTGAATCTGGAGCTCGCTGAACCCTATTTTCTCCTTAGATTCTCTCGTCACTTTCCTCTTCAGAGCAATGGGTGCTCTCGGTCATGCCACAGCATGCCCCATAAGTCAAACTAATGGGGCTGGCGTGATCTGGAATATATCAACGTTTGAGCTCTACCTGATTTCGGATGAAGGCACCGTGGGTTGGCGAAGTTATTGCCGAAAAATATTGTAGCAGTCCCCATTTTTGAGACTGGTTAGGTGAAGCCGCACCACGCTATGGTAAAACCCATAAGTTGCGAGGCCGCAAGGGCGTAGACCCCTCTAGGGAGGTTCAATTGAGCCTCCCCTGTTGCAGCCGCTAGCATAGGGCTATAGCGAAGGGTCTCTCTTTGGTGCGGGAGAAATGCACCAAGGTCACCAAGCTGGAGGCTTTCTTTTTGGCATAATCTTGGCCTGCAAGTGTTTCGTGAACCCGCGAGACTAGACTATCACCAGCTCTCTCCTTATTCACATGGGCTCATGAAAGTACGTCAAAAATGATGTACAACACACA
The DNA here is from genome assembly GCF_054954075.1 of Amborella trichopoda. Lineage (NCBI taxonomy): Eukaryota > Viridiplantae > Streptophyta > Magnoliopsida > Amborellales > Amborellaceae > Amborella > Amborella trichopoda. Next base: position 17,022,117 of record NC_142348.1, on the reverse strand, counting down.
TAATTTCCATCTCACATATCAATCCTTGAAGCCACACAACTTCTTTTGATGCCTATGTTACCGCCATGTACTCTCGGCTTCGGTAGTTGACAATGTTACCGTGTCTTGAAACCTTGACATCCAACTAACCGGTCCATTTGCAAACCAAAAAACAAATGCGATAGTTGACCTACCTCTATCAAGATCACCAGTAAAATTTGCATCCACAAGACCATGCATTTGGGTTGAGCCCGTACCAAATGTGATTGCATAACTAGTTGTACCTCTTAAGTACGAAGCATACATTTTGTTGCTTCCCAATAAACCTTTCCGAGGTTTGCCATAAACCGACTTAGAACACCAACCGCATACACGATATCTAAGGTTGTACATATCATGGCAAACATTAAACTTCCAATCGCATTTGCATAAAAAACCTTAGCCATGCTTCTTCTTTCTTCTTCCGTCTTCGGACCTTGCCTTAAGGACAATTTGAAGTGAGGCGCTAAGGGTATCTTCATGCACTTTGCATCTTTCATGCCAAATTGTTCAAGCACCCTTTCTACGTAGCCTTTTTTAGATAATGACAAAATTTCATTTTGTCTATGCCTTTCAATTTCAATCCCAAGCATTTGCCTTGCCAGCCCGAGATCTTTCATCTCAAATCTTTTTCTCAAAGAAGTCTAGAGCTCATTAATTTTTGTCTTATCTTTGCACACCAAAAGCATATCATCCACATATAAGACTAAAATCGAGTGTGTATCATCATCAAAAGTTTAAATAGATGTAATGATCATACTTACTTCTTATACCCAAGGCTCATCATGAACATATCAAATATTTTATACCATTGTCTTGATGCTTGCTTAAGCTTATACAAGGACTTTATCAACACAAGTCCTTCTTTACCCTTCTCTATGAAGCCTTCCGGTTGTTGCATGTACACTTCCTCTTCAAGTTCTCTATACAAAAAAGTTGTTTTCACATCCATTTGCTCAAGCTTTAAATCATACATAGCAACTAAACCAAGCACTAAGCGAATTGAGACTAACTTGACTACCAGTGTAAAACTTTCATCAAAGTCAATCCCTTCCTTTTGCGAGACCCCTTTTTCCACCAATCTTGCCCTATATCTTTCAAGCTTGCCATCAAGCCTCTTCTTTATCTCGAACACCCATTTATAACCAACGGCCTTTATATCTTTTGGTAGCTCCATCAAATCCCAAATCTTGTTTCTTTGAAGGGCCAATATCTCTTCTTCCATAGCTCTTTTCCAATGCTCAGTACCATTGTTATTAATGGCTTCACGAAATGATGTTGGCTCTTCATTTTCGGCTATCAAAGCATGTAAAGTATTAGGATCCACATAACCTGTGTGTCACCCAAGTGCACGAGTTTCTCTAGTAGAGTGCCTATGTGCCAAAGGCACAACTTCATCATGATGGTCATGTGGTTCTTCATCTTGACTTCATAGTTCTTCACCATGATCAATGGGTATATTATCATAAGGCATAAATGTACTTGGTCGAAGTATTTTGGGGTTGCCTTGAAATTCTTGGTTCTCTTGTTACACTTTTTTACCATTGTTATTTATCATCATCCATTTGCCAATACCTTGGATTCATCAAAATGTACATCACGGGTAGTGATTATTTTTCGGGTACTTGGATCTCATAATCGGTATCCCTTCATACCCTTGCTATAACCCACAAAGATGCACTTCTTTGCCCTTGGATTCAATTTGTTCCTTTGGCAACCTGGAATAAGTGCATATGCATCGCAATAAAAAATTTTCAAATCGGAGTAGTCACTCAGAGTTCCATACCATACCTCATTAGGAGTTTTGTTTCCTAATACTATCGAAGGTGATCGGTTGATAAGATAACAAGTCATTGATACGGCTTCTGCCCATAATTCTTGTTCTAGGCCGACATTGCTTAACATGCACCTCGTACGCTCCATCAAAGTGTGATTCATCTTCTCGGCAACATCATTTTTGTTAAGGATTGTAGGCATTTGTGTAATGCCTAGTAATTCCCTCGGCCTTGCAAAAATTTTCAAACTCCTTTGATACAAACTCTCTATCATTATCAGTCCGAAGAACTTTAATGTGATGCCCCGCAGATTTTTCAACTTCAATTTTAAAATTCTTGAATGCACAAAACATAACATTTTTCGACTTTGAGAGTTTTTATCCATACTTTTCTTGATAAGTCATCAACAAATGAAACAAAATATAATGCACCGCCATAAGATGTAGTTGGTGAAGGATCCCATACATCCGAGTGAATATAATCAAGTTTACACTTGCTTGTATGCTTCCCAGCCTTGAACGGTTGTCTATATTGTTTTCATAGACACAATGCTCACAAAATTCAGATCCATCAATTTTAAGTGTAGGAATAAAATTCCTTTTCATCAAGACCTCTATACCCTTATCACTCATATGCCCTAATCTTCTATGCCGTAGGAAAAATGGAACCTCCTCACCTTCGACCACATAATTCACTTCATCATTTATTATTGTGCTTTCCAATAACTTGTACAAGCTCCCAAGTATGACTCCTTTCATAACAATTAGAGCCCCTTTTGATACTTTGATTACTCCACCTTAACCGGTGAACTTATAACCTTACAAATTTACGGAAGAGAGGAAAATCAATCTCTTTTTTAGTTCCAGCATATCCTTAACATCCTTAATTGCTCGAATAGTCTCATCAAACATCCTTAGGTGAACCGAACCCATTCCAACAACTTGCTAGTGGAATTATTACCCATGGATACCGATCCTCCTCCACATGACTCATATGAGTCAAACTCATACTTGATGGGTGACTCCACTATCAAGTATCTAATTTTGATAGAATATTGAATTATATGCCACCATCAATACTTCATCTTCAATGAACCCAGATATAGACTCTTCAACTTGATTTGCTTCATTCTTGGATTTACTTGGCTTTTCACCTCCCGTATTAGGAGCTTTGGAAGAATTCACTCCATTCCTTTTAAAACAATTCTTCCTTATATGATCGGGCTTCCCACAATACCAACACACATTCTTGTTATTGGGTCCTCTAGATTTTGATCGAAATCTTGAATTACTTCTTAAATGATTCCTCGATGAATCACCCATTCATTCGATCGACCTCTTGCCACAAGAGCTTCCGTCTTTGATTCTACCGAATTTCTCAAAGATGTTTTTTTTCGAAGTTCATCAACAAATAGGGCACTACACACCGAGCCCAAATCAAGATAATCCTCTTTACGATAACTAAATGTAGTAACCAGGCTATCATAGGATTTTGGCAATGAACAAAGCAAGGTAACCGTTTTATTTTCATCATCTATTCTCACACCAATACTCTCAAGTTGATAAATGATATGATTAAACTCATTCAAGTATTCGACACATTTGCATCTTCTGTCATTATCAAGGAATACTATTTTTTTAAAAAAAAATTCTATTTGCGAGAGATTTTGTTTGATACAAACTTTCCAATTTTTCCCACAAATCTTTTGTCTTCTCACCAATAATAATAAACAAAATCTCATTCGCTAAACACAAGTGAATAGTGATCCGTGCTTCATATCAAGTTCGTCCTAATCATCGTCAATCATATTTACCAGTTTCTTATCTTTTCCAAGTAATGATTTGTGTTGCCCTTGATGTACCAATAAATCTTGCATTTTTAGTTTCTAAATTTCTAAATTATTTTTCCCATTAAACTTCTTCACCTCAAACTTGTGAGAGATCATTTTCCCAAAAAATATTACACTAATTCCTTGAACTCAGACACCACTTGTTGTAAAATCGGGATAACCCAATCACTCCTTTTGAGCAAATCCAGATATCCCCGAATCCCACTAGATGTGGTGAACATTACACCACAATGATTCCAACACTTAAATAACATGCCTAAGATGCAATAATAAGTGCAATATAATTGAAAAAAGTATAAATACAATAAAACAAGCAATATGAGAAATCTTCAAAGCACAATACAAATGAAAATAAAGAGGGACGTACACATATACGTGGTTCACCCAAGATGAGCTACGTCCACGGGCAAGACGACAAATGTGTATTCACTAGAAGAAAGCTTACAAGATTAGGGTTATGCAGAGTTACCTCATACAATCTAAAAAAATGCTCAAACAAAGAATTTCCTACTATAAATCACCTACAATCGATTTCTTTGTTCGATTCACCGATGGCGCAAAGAAATGCAAAAAAAATGACCCAAGATGAGCCCCAAATGGTGATATACTAAAGTGTTTGTTTCAAAAACTCCCAATTTTTAACCCCAAGCTTCTCTCTCTACAATTTCCCCTTTCTCCCTCACTCACCTTCTTTTTCTCTATGTTTCTCTCTCTAAAAAAACCATTTATAAGCCCCCACTAAAAAAAGCTTTCTTTTAGTGACAAAAATACCCCTCACCATAGTAAGAAATACCAATGGGTGGTGATTTGCAATCACCTCCCAACCCTTTTCATCTCTCATAAAAGCCTCCCTTACAACTGTCTCTCTCTATCTCCCTCAAAGGAGTGGATATCCACTGTATTTTCTCTCTCTAAGATGGAGGCACATCTATTTCCTTTATTCATTTTTCTTTCTCAAACAGAGCATAAATTTGCCCATGTTTTCCACTCTCTAAAAGGATGGAAATCCACTCCTTTTTTATTTCTCTCTTCCAAATGTTGTCTCTTCCCCAACCTATTTCCAATTTTATCTTTTTTTTTTAAAGAAATACTCATTTTTCAAAAATTTATGAGGTGTGCGTTACTTGGTTGAATCGACAAACTCAGCCAAGCTACTCAGCTTAGATACGGGCGAGCCATTGGCCCACGCCAGGCTATAAACATTGAGGCAAAATTACATATGGACCTGGTTTTCCCGTCAATATATATATATATATATATATATATATATATATATATATATATATATATATATATATATATATATATATATATATATATATATATATATATATATATATATATATATATATATTATTTATTTATTTATTTATTTGAGCTTTCCTCTATTGTCTAACATTTCCAATTAAATTTTTGAATTTTAAAAAGATGGCACAAAATTAAAAAAAAATAATAATTATTTGTAAAAATACAAATAATTATCTATTTATTTTTTAATATTTAGGCATCACCTTTTTTAATTAATTCAAACATTTAAATGATATTTTTTAAAAGAAAATATAAAACAAATTGAAAACAGAGTGTTCTAACTAAATAGAAAATAACAAAAACTCGTGAATTTCCCCTGTCCGAGGGCTGTCTGATGTTGAAAAGATCAAACTAAAAAGAATGCCCGCAAAACGGCTATGTGGGTGGTCTCCGGATAAGTTTGACAAATACATATCAAACGATAATGTTAGAGGAACCTTGTCCTTATGTAATTTTCCCGAACATTAATGAGATTTCAAGCAATAGTGCGCAGGTCGCACATGGATGTGTCACTTTGACTTGTTGACTGACGGCGGCTCCTTCCATTGAGAAGCTCATATTTTTCCACACGATTAAGTCTACTTTTTCATGCTCGTGATGTCACATATGAATAATCCTCTAATTTTGCGCTTTATTCAATGTCACGAAAATTGTTTTTTTTGACAAGGTCCATGTTACGAATATTCGTGTACCCGCCAAGATTTGTCAATTTCGACCAGGATAATTATTTAAGAGCCCGTTTCGATTCTAGAATTTTTAATCTTAGAAATTAAGATTTATTGGAATTGACGTTTTTTGGTGGTGAATGTTGTTTGGATCACATCTATTAGAAATAAAAAAAATACAAATTTTTTGCTTCGTTTGTCTAGAATATCGTTTTTTTGAAAAGGCAAATCATTTATCTCTTCCTCTCTCTACATGTTGAGGTAGTTTCTCTCTCTAAACTATCTCTAATTTTTTAATACAATCTCTTTCAAAAACTTAAAATTTCAAATAGTATCTCTCTAAAAATTTTGAGATAGTCTCTTTCTAAAATTTTTATATGCTTTTTTTGCTAAAATTTGACATAGTTTCTCTCTCTAAAATGTTGAGATATTTTCTCTCTCCAAAACTTAAAATTTGAGACAGTTTCTCTTTATAAAAATTTTTCTCTTTATAAAAATTTTGAGATAGCTTCTCTCAGGTAGTTTCTTTCTCTAAAATATGCTATAGTTCTCTTTTAAAAATTTTAAAGTACTTTATCTAAAATTTCAAATTTGAGATAGTTTTTTTCTAAAAATTTTAAGATAGTTTCTCTATCTAATAAATTTCAGGTACTTTCTCTATCTAAAAATTAATATTGTTTCTCTCTCTACAATTTTAAGCTGTTTTCTCTTTCTAAAACTTCAAATTTGAGATAGTCCCTTTCTCTAAAAAATTTCGGTAATTTCTCTATCTAAAATTTGATATAGTTTCAAATCTCTAAAATTTTAATATACTCTCACTCAATCTTAAAATTTGAGATAATTTATCTCTCTAATGTTTTGAGATATTTCTCTTTAAAATCATTGTGATAGCTTTATATTTTTATTTTTATTTATAGAGTTGAAAGTTCAAAAAATAGTGTAGATCGATAGATATATAAAAACTTGAAAATCTTGAAAATTGACGGTCCAAAAATGCGTTATAAAATATATTATTTTGAAAACTTTAAATCTATTTTTTTCTCATGGCCATGCATCTTGATATCGAGATGATCAATTGGAAGATATTTGGGCATCAAACAACCTCTTCTAATGAAATTTTTGAAGTGAGCTCATCAATTGGAGGATATTTGAACATCAAACAACCTCTTCTAGTGAAATTTTTGAAGTGAACTCGAATTTGATTGTTTAGAGCCTCTCTATACAAACTTTTCCCTTCCAAGTAAGCTCGAATTTGAAGGTAGACCTTACCACTACACCTACGGATGCACCTGTATGCCAACTGCACCCATATGCACCCGTATGACAACTGCACCCATACTTAAGTCCCTTTTAGATTTTGAGACGAGACTTTTTCAATGCGCTGCACAAGGTCTTATGACCATTCACCTGCGGGTAGTACTTTTTCAGTGCACTGCACAAGACATTTTCAATGCACTGCACGAGGTCTGATGACCGACAACACCGGCCCCTTCTACCGCGATGAGTTACGAACAACCTGGACTTTTTGGTCATTCATGTTAAACTCTAGGCCGTGGTTGAGATAACTGTTGTCTAACTTCAAATCAAACTTCTCCAGTGATTTTTTAAGGTGCACCTTGATTCTAAATTATGAGGTTCCCACCTTATATAAAAAAATTTCTTATTTAAAGTCCTTGAATCTACTTTAAGTTCACCATCAGATCATTTTCAAAAAAACAAAAATTGGATTTCAATCTTGGTTTTATAAATTTTCTTAAATTTACAATATGCTCTCGCCCGGGCACAGTATACTCCCTCTTTATAAACGCAGACTTTTGACTTATTCATTTTTTTCAAGTAAAATAGGGCACATCATTTAAATTATCTTTGGGAATTTACTACCATGATACTTTTGCAGTATTACACTATGATCCAATTTTTCCTATATTTGATGCAGTGCTTTGTGGTGTGGTTTCTATAAGGTTGCAACCTAAAACAATCCAATCAAGGAGCACCTCAAAATTTTATCATAACATGTAATTTTGGTGAAAAACATTATTAGGATTATTTCAAATTCTATTTTTATTTCTAATTATAAATTTTTAAGCTCCAAAAAAGGTTAAAAATCAATTAGATCAATAAAATATGAAAATCTTGAAAATGGACAGTCTACATAATGTATTGCAAGATGCACTGCTTCTGAGACTCAGAATCATTTTATTTTTTTTTCATATTCATACATCTCGATATCGAGATGATCAATTAGAGGTTTTTTCAACATTTAAACAACCTTTTCCGATTGATATTTTAGGTGCATATGTAATTCTACATTTTAGGGTTGCAACCTTGCATTAACTTTTTCATATATATATATATATATATGGGCAATGATTTTATGAAACGGTTGTATCATTGTATAACACAACCACACTTCTTAAAAACCATATTTGTGGTATTTATATGATCCAAAATTTTACACACACACTCTCTTCATCTCAATAATGAGTCCCAATAAAAAAAAGTTCGATTTGACTCATAGATATGGTCAAACAAATTTGGCCTTAACATGGTTTGAAGATTGTTGCATTATACTATGATACAATCGTTGCATGAGATCACTACACTCTATATATATATATATATATATATATATATATATATATATATATATATATATATGAAGCGATGATCCAATACAACGGTTGTATTATAGTATAATGCAACATCATTTCTAGAAAACCATGTTTGTGGTATTTGTATGACCCCAATTTTGCGCGCACACTCTCTTCATCTCAATAATCAAACCCGAAAAGAAAAAAGTTCAATTTAAACTCTAGATATGGTGAAAATGAGTCTCCTCCAAAAACGAATCTAGACCATTCATTTTGTGAATTTCAAGATCTTAGACTTTATGAACTCAAAATCGTTTTTTTTCTGTTTTAACATTGTTCATCTAATGATAATAAAGTCATCCAAAAAAATTGGTAAAGAAAAACTCCTTCTAAGGTTTAGATCTAAGCATCTCACCAAAATGAACAGTATATGTTAATTGGGCTAAAAAAATACTTTCTAGGTTGTGTTTTCAATTTTTTCTTTTTTTGTGATTGTTCATTGAAATGAAAAGAGTGTATATTTCAAATTTTGGATCAAACAAATGGCCATAAGATGGCTTTTTAAGGTTATTACATCATATTGCTATACAACGGTTGTATGAAATCATTTCCCACACACACACACATTTCCCACACACACACACACACACACACACACATATATATATATAGATATCATAGTATAATGATCCAATTTGCTCATATATATATATGAGCACTGATCCAATGCTATGGTTGTATGATAGTATAATGCAACGATACTTCTAGAAAACCATTTTTGTAGTATTTGTATGGCCCCAAATTTTGCACACACACTCTCTTCATCTCAATAATCAATCACCCTAAAAAAAAAGTTCATTTTGAACCCTAGATATAATCAAAATGAGTCCTCCAAAAAACGAATCTATACCATTCATTTTATAAATTTCAAGATCATAGCCTTTATAAACTCCAAATCATCGTTTTCTTTTTTAACATTGTTCATCTAATGACAATAAAGGAATCCAAAAAACTTGGAAATGAAAAAATTCTTCTAAGGCCTAGATCTAAGCATCTCACCAAAACAAACAGCCTATGTTAATTGGGCTAAAGAAATATTTTTTAAGTTCTATTTTCAATTTTTTTTTTTTTTTTTTTGTAATTGTTCATTAGAATGAAAAGAGTATATATTTCAAATTTTAGATCAAACAAATGACCACAAGATGGTTTTTTAAGGTTATTGCATCAAATTACTATACAACGGTTGCATGAAATCATTGATATATATATATATATATATATATATATATATATATATATATGAAGATGCTAGGGTCGGCCTACGGGCTGCTACGGTGTTAGCCAATGGCCTAGATTCAATCTAGGTTGATCTGACGATTACAATCTCATTTCTTATTTGAATATTTTTTTTCTAGAAATCAAAATCACTTGAAAATTTAGATATTCATTCTTATCATCAATGTGCACCTAATAAAATTATAAAACAAATAATTCATAAAATATAAATTGACCAAAATACCTCCAAAATGTTTTGGAAGTATTTTGATCAATTTATATTTTACAAATTATTTGTTTATATTTTTATTAGATTCTTATATTTTTGAAAAATAGAAGCTCCAAATTTTAAGTGATTTAGATTTTTACAAAAAAAATTGAAATTCAAACATCAAATGAAGTTGTGGTCGTTAGATCAGCCCAGATTCAATCTGGGCCATTGACTGACACTGTAGCTATCAGCCCATGGGCTGACAAGATGCTTTCTCTCTCTCTCTCTTTTTCATTCTCCCTCTCTCTTTCTCTCTTTATATATATATGATCTGACATTCACGATCTTATTTTGTATTTTAATTTTAATTTTTATTCTACAAATTCAAATAACTTAAAATTTTAGGCGGCCATTCTTCTCATCAAGGCGCATCTAATAAAAATATTTAAAAAATAATTCACAAACAATAAATTGACCAAAATACCTATGAAACTTTTCAGGGATATTTTGGTCAATTTATTTCTTACAAATTAGTTTTCTGATATTTTTATTAGATTCTCTTATGTTTAAAGAAAACACACCTAAAATTTGAAGTTATTGGACTTTATAGAAAAAAAATTAAAATTTAAATATGAAATGAATCATGATCTTGTGATCGGCCTATATATTCAATTTAGGCCGTTGGGCTCATATGTTCATTGAGCTACATTCAATTTGGGCCGTTGGGCTCATATGTTCATTGAGCTAGTGGGCCCACTAGCTCAATCAACATATGAGCCCAACGGCCCATATTGAATCTGGGCTGATCTGACGATCACGAAAGTCTAGTACTGCTTGAATTTTATTTTATTTTCTACAAATCCAAATCACTTGAAATTTTAGATGTGTATTCTTCTCATCAAGGCTCACTTAATAAAAATATAAAAAAAAAATTTCGTGAAAACAATTACCAAACTACCAACCTAAATTGGCGGTATTTTGGTCAATTTATTTCATGTAAAATATTTTTTTGATATTTTTTTAAATTCATCTATTATTTATAAACACACTCGTAAAATTTCAAATGATTTGGACTTGTAGAAAAAAAACTAAAAATCAAATACTGCTAGACATCCGTGATCGTCAAATCGGCCCAGATTCAATCTGGGACGTTGGGTTCATATATTCATATGAGCTAGTGGGCTAATCTCATCTTTTCCCTATATATATATATATATATATATGGGTTTGTTTAGAGTTAACAACCCTTCAAAATACAAAAGTTAAAGTTAGAAGGGTAGTGATGGGTGTATTTATCAAAAAGATGATTACTTTTTGTTTAAAAAATTATTTTAATAGGTAACTTAACTATTTAACAAGGGTAAATTTAATATTTTTATAAAAGTAAAATGACATTTTGGAAATTAGCGTCTTGGAATTTTATTTGTAGAGTGCCCTTATCTTTTAGCAAAAATTTCAACTTTACACTTTATGAAGATGACAAAAGTACCAATTGCCTTGTAGTAATATTTACAAAATTTCCTTTACTTAATAATAAAGATATGATAAAAAGTATTTTTTAAAAAAAAAAAATAGACTATAAAATTGATAAATCCACCCTTCACAACTCCCTCTATCTTTAACCTTATTAATTTGAGGGGTTGTGAAGTTTAGATTATCCATATATATATATATATATATATATATATATATATATATATATATATATATATATATATATATATATATATATATATATATATATATATATATATATATATATATAATAATCATATGAGCCAGTGGGCTTACAAGAAAAAATGAACCCAATGGCCCAGATTGAATTTGGGCCGATTTGACGATCACGGATGTCCGGTAGTATTTAAATTTTAATTTTTTTTTCTACAAATCCAAAGCACTTGAAATTTTAGGAGGGTATTCTTTTCATCAAGCTGCACCTAATAAAAATATAAAAACAATAATCCAAAAAAACGATTGACCAAAATACTCTCGAAACTTTACAGGGGTATTTTGATCAATTTTTTCAAGTCAAATATTTTTTTGATATTTTTCAAAGATTCATCTATTTTTTATGAACACACGTCTCAAATTTCAAGTGATTTAGATTTGTAGAAAAAACATTAAAATTCAAACACTATCAGGCATTTGTGATCTTCTAATCGGCCCAAATTCAATTTGGGCTGTTGGGATCATTTTTACTTGTGAGCCCATTTATATATATATATATATATATATATATATATATATATATATATATATATATATGGGAAAGTATGTGGTTGGCCCGATCGCGCACCCCTTCGAGATGAGTAGAGTGACTGTGATGAAAAGTTCAAAATCCAATGGTTGATTTAGCGAGTTGCACATTTTACGAAAAAATCACTGGGCATTTGAAAAATGAGGTCGCCAGCGGGTACGCTGTCATCACAGGGTCTTAAAAAGGGCCCCTCACGCTCTCTCTCCTAGATTTTTTTTCTCTCCTACTTCTTAAAAAAGAGAATGCACTCTCTCTCCCCCTCACGTTCTCTCTCTCTCTATCTCTTGGGTTTTTCTCTCTCTCTCTCTTCTACTTCCCCCAATTTCTAGACGCCCTCTCTCTCACGCTACTAGCGCCCTTCTCTTTCTCTTTGCAGCCCAGCTCTCTTCACTGTGCCTCTCTGCAACCCACCCCATCGGTAAAGGTTCTCTCTCTCACTGTATTTGTCTGAGAATAATAGTGTTGCAAAAAACCCAATATCTCTCTGCATCAGATCTCAGGAGCTCATCAAATGCTTGACATTAAAAGCATCATTGGAAACTTCAGTATAGTAATGAAGTTTTAGATTATATGATGAGAAATCTTTTTTTCTCTGTATTTCTTGTCTATTATTGATTCTACAATTTTTGCCCTGAAAATGCATAGATTAAGCTTCATTTGATTTTCTGTTTTCTCTGAGGTTGGGATTCTTTTTTTCCTTTCATACCCTATCTATTGTTTTTTTATTGTTATTTTCAATATGATCTTTCTCAAAATTGGATAGAATGAAAGAGATGGCTGAGGTTTTCATGTGTGCTGATGTTTCCCAAAATTTTACGCTTTTTTATTGTATAATACGAAGTCCCTTTTTTATGACTGATTTTTCTTATTTTTATGCTGATTTTTCTCATAACATGTTTTTGCTCTTATTTGTGTTTTGAAATTCCAACCTTATTTTTTTCAAAAATATTTTTCTCATAATATTTTTTTGCTCTTATTACCTTCACATACGCCTCTCAAGCTGACCTGATTGTTATCCTCCTCCCATCAAATCCAAAATCAGACTAGGCAATGAATTTTTTTATCTGTCTATAGATTATTGTTAATTGTTTAATTCCTTATTTTACCCTATCCTTACTGAACCCATGACCACGTTGGGTAGACACAATAGAGCCTTTATCCATACATTCCTTGAGAATAGCCCATCAATCCTCTACCTTTATCCACTTGCTCTACCATGAGCTCCATTAGGGTATCATCCTGTTGGGGAGTCCATTGGAGTGTCATCTTGTTGGGAAGTTTATACATCACAATTTAACCGACAAACTCCCATTCAAATGACATGTAAGTGCTGAATGGTATCATAAAATATCATCTAATACGTTTCAATTAGCATTGGATGGCCTAATGCCCTTGGCAATATTTGTCCACAGTTAAGTGCAAAGTCCTCTGTTTTGGCTGCAGTAGATGTGTACGTATGAGATTTTTGCTCAGACTTATATGGGGCTTTTGCTTGCATACGAATATATTTGAGTATATTTGGTCTTGATTTCATAAAAAGCAGTTCATGATCTAAAGTATAAAACTGAGTATAATTCTCAACGTAATATTTGTTTGTTAAAGAATAAATTTTTTGCTCAGAATAAGATTTTTCTCAGAATATTTGTTTGTTAAAGAATAGGTTTTTTGCTCAGAACATGTCTTTGTTCAAGAATAGGTGTTTGCTCAGAATATTTCTTTGTTAATTGATATTTATGCTGATTTTTCTCAAAATAAGTTTTCTCTCAGAATAGGATTTTGCTCGGAATGTTTGTTTGTTAAACAATAGATTTTTCGCTAAGAAAATGTCTTTGTTCAAGAACAGGTTTTTGCTCCGAATATTTCTTTGTTTATTGATACCTATTCTGATTTTTCTCAGAGTAGTTTTTTGCTCTTATTTGTTGGTTAATTGATATTTATGCTAATATTTGGAGGCTCAATAAGTTAGGTAAGTTTAATTTATTGGTAAAAGATTGGATTTTACTAAAAAATGAAAATGAAGAGTGGTAAATGCTTTCACGAATGGTGCATTTGACTAATTTGATACCTCTTATTTGTTAGAAGAAAAACTGGATTTTTGCTATATCACTTATGTTGGTTTAGCTAGAATGGGGGTCTTATGGTGTTTGATTTTCTACAATTTTTTTTTTCCTCAGATAGGTGGTTATCTATTTGTTCCACTTATTTGGTTATAATTGAATAGACTTTTATTATAGCTTTTGAGTTGGTTCTATGAGAGGTTTTTTGCACATAGTCCTTATTGGTTGATGGTTTTTTTGCCATGCCCTTTTCCTAGTAGCCACATAATGCTGAATATATAAAATTTTGCATGTTGCATAATTTTTTCCTCTAAATCACCAGTTTAGCTCCCATCTTTGGTCACTTTGGATCCATTTGAAAGTTTGGTATTTTATATCCAAACTATGATATGGATCCTTATTGATAGAAAATAGGCTTGTTTAATAGATTTTTGTTCTGTATTTTGTGGTAGAGACACCTGCATTTTGACAATGGCTAAGCCCTTTTGAGCTCAAGTTATCTTTTAACTACTACGTAATTTTAGAAGAAAAACTGTCGTTTTGCTATATCACTTGTGTTGGTTCAGCTAGGATGTGGGCCTTATAGTGTTTGATGTTCTACGTTTTTTTTTTTCAAATAAGTGGTTGTCTATTTGTTCCACTTATTTGATTATAATTGAATGGACTTTTATCATAGCTTTTGAGTTGGTTCTATGAGAGATTTTCGGCACATAGTTCTTAGTTGTTGATAGTTTTATTGCCATGCCCTTTTCCTAGTAGCTACATAATGCTGAATATAAAATTTTTGGCATGTTGCATAATGCTTTCCTCTAAATCATCAGTTTAGACCCATTCCTGTGCTTTGGTCACTTTGGATCCAGTTGAAAGTTTGGTATTTTATATCCAAGCTATGATTTGGATCCTTATTAATAAAAAATAGGCTTGTTTAATAGATTTTTGCTCTGTATTTTGTGGTAGAGAGGCCTGCATTTTGACAATGGTTCAGCCCTTTTGAGCTCAAGTTATCTTTTAACTACTAGGTAATTTTAGAAGAAAAGCTTGGTTTTTGCTATATCACTTGTGTTGGTTCAGCTAGGATGTGGGTCTTATGGTGTTTGATTTTCTACTTCTTTTTTTTTCCCCCCAGATAAGTGGTGATCTATTTGTTCCACTTATTTGGTTATAATTGAATGGACTTTTGTCATAGCTTTTGAGTTGGTTCTTTGAGAGGTTTTTGGCACATAGTTCTTATTGGTTGATAGTTTTATTGTCATGCCCTTTTCCTAGTAGCCACATAATGCTGAATATATAAAATTTTGCATGTTGCATAATTTTGTCCTCTAATTTGTCAATTGTCCTCATCTTGCCTTATACTTTCGCTTTTGTCTCTACTTTCATGGTATATCTTAAGCTGAAGGTTTGAATAACCCATCAATCCTCATACCTTTATCCACTTGCTCTACCATGATAGGTTTTTGGCACATAGTTCTTATTGGTTGATAGTTTTATTGACATGCCCTTTTCCTAGTACCCACATAATGGTGAATATATAAAATTTTTCATGTTGCATAATTTTACCACTCTAATTTGTCACTTGTCCTCGTCTTGCCTCATACTTTCGCTTTTGTCTCTACTTTCATGGTATTCTTAAGCTGAAGGTTTGAATACATGTACTTTTGTTGTTTGCAGTTGGACATTCGGTAAGTTAAAAATCTGAGATGGATCCCACGAGTTCAGTCAGTGTGCCATCTAGCACATGCCCAAATGTAGGCAACAATGATGAAATCTTGGATGGTGGTTGTGGCTCAACAAACATAGGCCAAGAAATAGAAGAACCATGTGTAGGAATGAAGTTTGGATCAGAGGATGATGTATATGACTACTTTAAGTCTTATAAATTGACTAAAGGTTTTGGTATTCGCAGGGGGAATACTCATAACAAGAAAGGTAAATGGATCGATAGGGTTTATGTTTGCTCGAAAGAAAGGTTTAAACCAAAAAAACCTAATAAAAATAGAAGGATTTACCCTGAGTTAAGGTGTGGGTGTAAGGTTAGGATGTGCATAAGTAGCTAAGAAGACGATGAGTGGAAAGTGACTAGCGTCGAGCTAGATCATAATCACGATCTAGGTACTCCAAAAAATCCTCGTCTAATTCGCACACACCGATCATTGTCAAGTGCTACAAAGTCATTGATACATTCAATGAGCTCAGCAATGGTTAAGCCTAAACATATTCATGATATATTCATAGAGCAGGCTGAGGGATCGACAATGTCCGTTGTACACAAAAGGATATCCAAAATGAAATAGCAAGCACTAAAAGAAAACTTAGAGAAGAAGATGACAATTTAATTTTGCAATGGCTCTATAGAAAGAACCAATCAAACCCATCATTTTCTATAGATTGAGATTAGATGATGAGGATCACATTCACATTATCTTATGGGTAGATTCTACATCTAGAGTTTCCTACCAGTGCTTTTCTGATGTGGTTACCTTTGATACCATATATAAGACAAATACGTTTGGTATGCCCTTTTCACCTATATTTGGTGTAAATCACCATTTCAATACAACTTTCTTTGGATTTGCACTCATATTTGACGAGGAAATAGAATCATTTATATGGGTATGAAAATTGGTTGGAAGCCATGGGTGGACGACAGCCATGCGTTATTCTCACTGATCAAGATCCTACAATTTCATATGCAGTAAGATAAGTTTTTTTCCAAGGTAAGCATCATTATTGTAACTGGCACATATTTGCGAAGATAAAAGAAAAAATGTGTCATGTCTTGAGTATGCATCCTTCTTATTCAGATACCTTTAGGAGGTGTGTGGCTAGTCCAACAATTGAAGAATTTGAATCAGGATGGAAATCAATGATTGAGAATTATTAGTTGGAAGACAATGAATGGTTAAGTAGGCTTTATAGTTGTCGAATGCAATGGGTTGATGCATACTTGGTTAACACGTTTACAACGGGTATGATCTCTACTCAACGAAGTGAAGGGATGAATTCACACTTCAAAACGTACTTGACACCCACAACACGCTTGCATATATTATTAGAAGTTGTTGCAAAAGTTCAAGATAAGAAGGTGCAAAAAGAGAGGGAAAAAGACTTGAAAGATATTCAAACTACTCTAGTCTTATGAACAACCACTTTCATTGAGTCATAAGCATAAAAGCTCTATACTCAAAAGATTTTAAAGATATTTGAAGAAGAGGTGGCTAATTGCTTTAATTTTACTAGGCAGACAATTGAAGGCAATGGACAGGTTGCTACCTTTAAGGTGGCAGTCCTAGGGATGGGATATAGACCCTACTTGGTGAGATTCAATTGCCATGACAAGTCTGTTTCTTGCAGTTGTCACTTTTTTGAGAGGATGGCCCATCTTTGCAGGCATGTACTGAAGATTTTTATGGTGAAAGGTGTGTTTGAAATCCCTCCACAATATATAATGAGGCGTTGGACCAAGGATGTAAAAAAGAGAGTTTTGTTGATGACATTGGGGAACAAATTCAAGTAACTTCTGAACTACCACGCTCCATTAGATTTAACGAGCCTATGATGGCAAGTCACTCCCTTGCCGAGCATGCTTCACAAAGTGTAGAGGGACACAATTTTATAATGTCCATAATACAAAATGGAATTTGTCAGTTTGATGAAAAGTTTGTGTGCAAGAGAGGTCCACAGGATAATGCCATGAGCCATGTCAATGAAGATGAGAATTCTGTTAGTTGTAATAACACACCAAGTGGAGGTAACCATTGCCGCAATGTCCTTGAGCCTCCACGAGCACGGACAAAGGCACGACCGACCACTAAAAGATTGAAAGCTCGTTCTGAGGTATGGAAGCCGAAGACAAAAAAAAGGAAATGCGCATTCTGCAATGATAGGGGACATGACAAAAGGAACTGCCCGTCGTTCGTTTGTGATAGGTACAACTACATACCTTTATATTATTTTGATTTACAATTGTAGTATCCTCATTATTGTTGATCTATTTGATTTACAATTGTATTAGCTTCAATTGAAATACTAACATATGAATTTATCTTCCTCTTACAAGGCTAAGGACAAAACACGTAGTAAGCATGATGGTGTTGTAGAGCCCATCTTAAGCAAGGAGGTCAAGTGACAGCAGATGTGTATTGATGGTATGGACAAAACACATCGTAAAGCACTTTTTTAATAATCTACATGCAAATCACTAGGCCTAAGCCTATCTCACATATAGCTGCTTGCATGCCACTTATTATTGCATTTCCATGCTAATATGGAAATTATGACAGTGTTGTACGATTTTCCTTACATGATAATATGTTCATTTTGCTCTGTTTTCAGCTCAGGAACACTATTAGTGAACTCAGGACTAGGAATGCTATGAAATAGTGTCTATTATTTTCTTCTTTATGACAAAGGGCATTTTATTCATATAGGTGGATATTAGACAATGAAAAATGAATGATTGTTCACCGCTTTCATCTGCTAGATTATGAAGTTGTATTTTGTGATTGTGCTTACAATGAAAAATGTATGATTGTTCACTGATGTCATTTGCTAGATTCTGAAGTTTTATTTTGTAATTGTGCTTACAATGAAATTGTATGATTGTTCAATCGTAGCCCACCATCATGTAGTCAACAAGTGCATGGATGCACATTCTATGCACTTATGTATAATTATTCACTATTAACTCAAAATCACTATTAGTGAACTCAGGACTAGGAATGCTATGAAATATTGTCTGTTATTTCTTGTTTTGTGACATAGGGCATTTTATTCATATAGGTGGATCATAGACCCTCCATTGGTGATTGTTGTTCCTGCTAAATGCACACCGTGGCTTGATGGACCCCCTAAACTTGTATCGAGCGAGAGAGAAAGTGGAGTCAGAGACCATGCTGAGAAGCAAATTTGTACTCGATTGTAGATCCAGTATTAGGACAAGAAGCAAATTTGTATTCAATATATTTTGTCTCATCATGGAGAAATTTCATATTGGTTCCATCAAATTTAGTTTAGATCATGAACTGTTATGTAGTATCCTTATTGGCTATGAAGAAGGTTCTTTTACATCACTTTACTTTTAATGATTCTTATATTGGTGTATATGATTTAAATTATTTATGTTGAATGGTTCCATTACAAGTTTGAACTTCTATATGGAGTGAAAAATAGGCTCGTGATCTTAATGGTGATTTCTCAAATTGTTTTTATGTTGTTGGAATCTTATAGCATCCTCCTTACAATTGCTGTCTTCTGCTTTTATAGCTCAAATTATAATAGTCATTCAAAACGTTTTAAGTGTACAATATGTAGGGAGAGAGAGAGTAGGAAGAGAGAGAGAGAGAGATTTCTATTTGTTCAGAGAGAGAGAGAGAGAGAGAGAGAGAGAGATGAGGGTCTAGACTCTGGATCTAAAGCTATTAATTGGATGTCATGTTTGTTTCTATTAATTGGATGTCATGCTTGTTCAAGAAACAGAGTTCTTTTAATTGGTAACAAAAAAACTATTAATGTATAGAGCGTTAGGAAACAATATAAATGAAGACAAGGAAAATTTTCGTGTTGAGCAATATAGTGTAGTGTAAATCGTATTAGTGTAAGAGATGGTTAATTATCAGACAGAAAAAAGTATAAGAAATAGTTGGTAGGAGCTAGTTTGAATGTCAAACTTGCGAAGTTTTTTCATATGAAAGTTGAGAAAAACTGAAGTTATTTTTCCACTCTTACATAGCTGATTGGGCCTTCTAAAAATCCTTTTTCTGGTATCCCTCACAACCTTATTGAGAGAGTGAGATGCCACTGAATCTGATTCTTCAAGTAAACAATGACCCATTGAAAATCCAAACAAAATTGGTAAGAAGAATTTGACCTAAGCGATTTACAACCTTTTCATGTTTCACTACTATTATGACAATGGTGGCCTTTGCAGACAGTACTTTTAGAGAGGGAAACACGATAGTAGCCTTAGATAGGAACGAGTTGGAGATTGGCCATAGAAAGAAATAATGTCGAGAGAAGATCTAAAGAGAGAAACAAGGTGAATTCGAGCAGTAAGCAGTGCAAATATGTGGTTTTCAATTATCGGATTCAATTATCCCTGGTCTCCTGCACTCAAATTATAACCGATTCAATTTATGAAAATATTCAAGCCACAAAACTACAAAACCACCAAAAATTCAATACCAAATCATTCACGATGTACTATAACAAAATAAATTATTCACCACTCAAACCACTTACAATATCTGATGCAAAATAAATTATTCACTACTCAAACCACTTACAATATCTGATGGAAAAAAAATTATTCACCACTCAAACTACTTAAGAATATCTTATGCATGAGAGAGAGAGATTCAAACTACTTAAGAATATTAGATGCCTAAGATAAATAGTTCCAAATTACATTAATGTACAAAATATATTGAACTGAACATTGTTGTTCCATAAAAGATAGATAAATATAAGTGTATACAACTATAAGTATATAGATATCATAATGTATATACCCATTCTTTTTACAAAAATAAAGAGGGCAAACATCAATATCATAAATAAAATTACACATATGAGAGTAATTGTTTGAATGTTTGCTTTCTCAGTGACCATTACAACTGTTTTGTGTTTATCTTTTTCTGATAAAGCTGCATTTACTCCATCAACAACCCTAGCATCTGACCTCTAAG
This sequence comes from Amborella trichopoda, assembly GCF_054954075.1. Classification (NCBI taxonomy): domain Eukaryota; kingdom Viridiplantae; phylum Streptophyta; class Magnoliopsida; order Amborellales; family Amborellaceae; genus Amborella; species Amborella trichopoda. Next base: position 17,001,428 of record NC_142348.1, on the reverse strand, counting down.
AGACGAACATTTTAGCCATAGGCTTCCTATCTTCACCTAAAATTTCATCACACCGCTCTAGATAGCCGCATCCAGTCTCTTTCTAGTAGTTAACACAATAAGATAAATGTGTTTTACAAATATGCTTACAAATAAACACCAAAATACTTCTACATTATATTAATGAATGAATATTATATACCTTCCAGTTAGAGCATTTATAGAAATGCCTATTATAGTTATCGTGTGTCTTTGATATAAACACGTGCATACGACCACATCCTAGTTTGCGTTTACAAATCCTTGGAGGGAATTGATTGTCGAGATCTATTCTATAAAGAAGTCACAAAGAATATATTACAAACTTCATCATAACTATTCAATCCACTTACCTTATTTGAGATGGTTAACAATGGGTAGTGCACCTTATAGAAATCATAAAATTCATCCATATCATAATAGTTATTGTGTGCATAAATTTTTTAATAAATGCTGGCATTTGAAATTGGTACCCACTTCAAAGCAATCCTAATCTTACCAGTTCATATAGACAAGATGCTATAAATGTAGAAAGGCAAACAAAAGAAAAATCTCCTTCAATGAACAGCTCATTGTAGAAAATAATTTATACGTTGAGGTTCACAATAGAAGAATGGCAAATAAGTAACTAACAATTCTATCCCGTATAGGCATATTCATTAGTGGGGGATGAATTACAGTTGAAGACAAATCCTGCAACCAATTCATAATTTCATACCAGAAGAGACATGTAGTTTTTGCCTAATGAATGCATGATTTTTAATTAGAAAGGTGGTTTTTGCAAATCTAACACTTATGTGAGATTGAACAGGACAATCCCAAGAGTTTATTTCAGATCATATCTGTATGCTCATAATATGAGCTTTGGTAAGATTTCCAACTCGCATGGCTCAGTATTCTAATAAACATATCCACTACATGCAAATCAATATATATGCAAATAAAATCTATATCATTGCTAAGAATCTTCTCCAAAGTGTTTCTTTTTTTTTTATTTTATTTTATAGGCAACCTTATTAGTATTTTTACAGGAAATATGCATGTGCAAGCAGTTTTTAATCAATGTTAAAAGAACATCTAAGCTCCATGCAATAAAAATATCTCGAGCAGTAGCCATATGCTTAAACAAAATGTTCTATACAAGGTCAGAATGAACGAGTCTATATTCAGAAAAGAGACAAATGGCTACTTCTATAAGCAATAATAATTTATGCTTGAACATAGAACATTCCCAATTTGAAGTTCATTACAATTTGAAGTTCATTACAAATTTTTGAATGCCATAAAACTCGAAATTATCCTTCTGAACATATGGGCCTAAGAGCATAGAGTATTCCCAAACCAACTGTTTGGTTGGTTTTAAAATTACCTAGTAGTTAAAAGATAACTTGAGCTGAAAAGGGCTTAAGCATTGTCAAAATGCAGGCATCTCTACCACAAAATATAGAGCAAAAATCTATTAAACAAGCCTATTTTTTATCAATAAGGATCAAAATCATAGCTTGGATATAAAATACCAAACTTTCAAATGGATCCAAAGTGACCAAAGCACAGGAATGGGTCTAAACTGATAATTTAGAGGAAAACATTATGAAACATGAAAAATTTTATATATTCAGCATTATGTGGCAACTAGGAAAAGGGCATGGCAATAAAACTATCAACCATTAAGAACCATATGCCAAAAACCTCTCATAGAACCAACTCAAATGAAACGAAAAAAGTCCATTCAATTATAACCAAATAAGTGGAACAAATAGATAACCACTTATCTGGGGAAAAAAAAATAAAAAAATGTAGAGAATCAAATACAATAAGACCCACATCCTAACTGAACCAACACAAGTAATATAGCAAAAAACCAGCTTTTCTTCTAAAATTACCTAGCAGTTAAAAGATAACTTGAGCTCAAAAGGGCTTAACCATTGTCAAAATGTAGGCGTCTCTACCAAAAAATACAGAGCAAAAATCTATTAAACAAGCCTATTTGTTATCAATAAAGATCCCAATCATAGCTTGAATAATAAATACCAAACATTCAAATGGATCCAAAGTGACCAAAGCACAGAAATGGGTCTAAACTGATGTTTTAGAGGAAAAATTTATGCAACATGCAAACTTTTATATATTCAGCATTATGTGGCCACTAGGAAAAGGGCATGGCAATAAAACTATCAACCAATAAGAACTATGTGCCAAAAGCCTCTCATAGAACCAACTCAAAAGCTATGACAAAAGTCCATTCAATTATAACCAAATACGTGGAACAAATAGATAACCACTTATCTGGGGAAATAAAAAATAAAAAATGTAGAGAATTAAACACAATAAGACCCACATCCTAGCTGAACCAACACAAGTGATATAGCAAAAAACCAGCTTTTCTTCTAAAATTACCTAGTAGTTAAAAGATAACTTGAGCTCAAAATAGCTTAACCATTGTCAAAATGCAAGCGTCTCTACCACAAAATACAGAGAAAAAATTTATTAAACTAGCCTATTTTTTATCAATAAGGATCCAAATCATAGCTTGGATATAAAATACCAAACTTTCAAATGGATTCAAAGTGACCAAAGCACAGGAATGGGAGCTAAACTGATGATTTAGAGGAAAATAATATGCCACATGCAGAATTTATATATTCAGCATTATGTGGCTACTAGGAAAAGGGCATGGCAATAAAACTATCAACCAATAAGAACTATCCGTCAAAAACGTCTTATAGAACCAACTCAAAAGCTATGACAAAAGTCCATTCAATTATAACCAAATAAGTAGAACAAATAGATAACCACTTATCTGAAGAGACAAAAAAAAAACGTAGAAAATCAAACACCATAAGACCTACATCCTAGCTGAACCAACACAAGATATAGAAAAAATCCAGTTTTTCTTCTAAAATATAAGAAATACCAATTTAGTTAAATTGCAGCATTCGTGAAAGCATTTACCACTCTTCATTTTCATTTTTTAGTAAAATCCAATCTTTTACCAATAATTAAACTTACCTAACTTATTGAGCCTCCAAATATTAGCATAAATATCAATTAACCAACAAATAAGAGCAAAAAACTACTCTGAGAAAAATCAGAATAGGTATCAATAAACAAAGAAATATTCGGAGCAAAAACCTGTTCTTGAACAAAGACATTTTCTGAGAGAAAAATCTATTGTTTAACAAACAAACATTCCGAGCAAAATCCTATTCTGAGAGAAAACCTATTTTGAGAAAAATCAGCATAAATATCAATTAACAAAGAAATATTCTGAGCAAACACCTATTCTTGAACAAAGACATGTTCTGAGCAAAAAACCTATTCTTTAACAAACAAATATTCTGAGAAAAATCTTATTCTGAGCAAAAAATTTATTCTTTAACAAACAAATATTACGTTGAGAATTATACTCAGTTTTATACTTTGGATCATGAACTGCTTTTTATGAAATCAAGACCAAATATACTCAAATATATTCGTATGCAAGCAAAAGCCCCATATAAGTCTGAGCAAAAAACTCATACGTACACATCTACTGCAGCCAAAACAGAAGGACTTTGCACTTAACTGTGGACAAATATTGCCAAGGGCATTAGGCCATCCAATGCTAATTGAAACGTATTAGATGATATTTCATGATACCATTCAGCACTTACATATCATTTGAGTTTATTGGTTAAATAGTGATGTATGAACTTCCCAACGGGATGACACTCCAATAGACTCCCCACTAGGATGATACCCTAATGGAGCTCATGATAGAGCAAGTGGATAAAGGTATGAGGATTGATGGGTTGTTCTCAAGGAATGTATGGATAAAGGCTCCCTTGTGTCTGCCCAACATGGTCCTGGGTTCAGTAGGGATAGGGTAAAATGGGGAATTAAACAATTAACAGTAATCTATAGACAGATAAAAAAATTCATTGCCCAGTCTGATTTTGGATTTGATGGGAGGAGGATGACAATCAGGTCAGCTTGGGAGGCCTATGTGAAGGTATTAAGAGCAACAACATGTTCTGAGAAAAATATTTCTAAGAAAAATAAGTTTGGAATTTCAAAACACAAATAAGAGAAAAAACATGCTATGAGAAAAATCAGCATAAAAATAAAAAAAAGCAGGCATAAAAAAAGGACTTCGTATTATACAATAAAAAAGCATAAAATTTTGGGAAACATCAGCACACATGAAAACCTCAGCCATCTATTTCATTCTATCCTATTTTGTGAAAGATCATATTGAAAATAACAATAAAAAAACAATAGATAGGGTATGAAAGGAAAAAAGAATCCCAACCTCAGAGAAAACAGAAAATCAAATGAAGCTTAATCTTTGCATTTTCAGGACAAAAATTGTAGAATCAATAATCGACAAGAAATACAGAGAGAAAAAGATTTCTCATCATAGAAGCTAAAACTTCAATACTATACTGAAGTTTCCAATGATGCTTTTAATGTCAAGCATTTGATGAGCTTCTGAGATCTGATGCATAGAGATATTGGGGTTTTTGCAACACTATAAATCTCAAACAAATACAGTAAGAGAGAGAATCTTAACAGATGGGGTGGGCTACAAAGAGGCACAGTGAAGAGAACTGGGCAGTAGAGAGGCACAGTGAAGAGAGTTGGGCTGCAGAGAGGCACAATGAAGAGAGCCGAGGGTGGCTTCTTTCGGCGCGCAGCAAGAGGGCGACAACAAGAACAACAAGCGGCCCGAGCAGAGAGAAAGAAAAGGGCGTGAGCAGAGTGAGAGAGAGGGCGTCTGGAAATTGGGGGAAGTAGAAGAGAGAGAGAGAGATCATGAGGAAGAGAGAGAGTGCATTCTCTATTTTAAGTAGGAGAGAGAAAATCTAGGAGAAAGAGAGCGAGAGGCTCCCTTTTTAAGACGTTGTGATGATAGCGTACCCACTGGTAACCTCGTTTTTCAAATGGCCAGAGATTTTTTCGTAAAACGTGCAACTCGCTAAACCAACTGTTGGATTTTGAACTTTTCATCATTTTCCATTCGGTTCATCTCAAAGGGGTGCGCGAGCTGGCTAACCCGATATATATATATATATATATATATATATATATATATATATATATATATATATATATATATATATATATATATATATATATATATACGCAAAATCCCTTTATAAGTCTTAACAAAAAACTCATACATACACATCTACTGTAACCAAAACATAGGACTCTGCACTTAACTGTGGACAAATATTGCCTAGGGCATTAGGCCATCCAATGCTAATTGAAACGTATATGATGATATTTCATGATACCATTCAGCACTTAGATGTCATTTGAGTTTATTGGTTAAATAGTGATGTATGAACTTCCCAACGGGATGACACTCCAATGGAATCCCCACTAGGATGATACCCTAATGGAGCTCATGATAGAGTAAGTGGATAAAGGTATGAGGATTGATGGGTTGTTCTCAAGGAATGCATGGATAGAGGCTCCCTTGTGTCTGCCCAACATGGTCCTAGGTTCAGTAGGGATAGGGTAAAATGGGGAATTAAACAATTAACAGTAATCTATAGACAGATAAAAAAATTCATTGCCCAGTCTGATTTTGGATTTGATGGGAGGAGGATGACAATCAGGTCAGCTTGGGAGGCCTATGTGAAGTTATTAAGAGCAACAACATGTTCTGAGAAAAATATTTCTAAGAAAAATAAGTTTGGAATTTCAAAACACAAATAAGAGCAAAAACATGCTATGAGAAAAATCAGCATAAAAATAAAAAAAACAGGCATAAAAAAGGGACTTCGTATTATACAATGAAAAAGCATAAAATTTTGGGAAACATCAGCACACATGAAAACCTCAGCCATCTCTTTCATTCTATCCTATTTTGTGAAAGGTCATATTGAAAATAACAATAAAAAAACAATAGATAGGGTATGAAAGGAAAAAAAGAATCCCAACCTCAGAGAAAACAGAAAATCAAATGAAGCTTAATTTATGCATTTTCAGGACAAAAATTGTAGAATCAATAATCGACAAGAAATACAGAGAGAAAAAGATTTCTCATCATAGAAGCTAAAACTTCAATACTATACTGAAGTTTCCAATGATGCTTTTAATGTCCAGCATTTGATGAGATGAATAGAGATATTGGGGTTTTTGCAACACTATAAATCTCAAACAAATACAGTAAGAGAGAGAATCTTTACAGATGGGGTGGGCTGCAAAGAGGCACAGTGAAGAGAGCCGAGGGTGTAGAGAGGCACAGTGAAGAGAGCCGAGGGTGGCTTCTTTCGGCGAGCAGCAAGAGGGCGACAACAAGAACAACAATTGGCCCGAGCAGAGAGAAGGAGAAGGGCGTGACCAGAGTGAGAGAGAGGGCGTCTGGAAATTGGGGGAAGTAGAAGAGAGAGAGAGATCATGAGGAAGAGAGAGAGTGCATTCTTTATTTTAAGAAGTAGGAGAGAAAAAATCTTGGAGAAAGAGAGCAAGAGGCTCCCTTTTTAAGACGCTGTGATGATAGCGTACCCACTGGTAACCTCGTTTTTCAAATGGCCAGAGCTTTTTTCGTAAAAGGTGCAACTCGTTAAACCAACTGTTGGAATTTGAACTTTTCATGATTGCCATTCGGTTCATCTCAAAGGGGTGCGCGAGCGAGCTAACCCGATATATATATATATATATATATATATATATATATATATATATATATATATATATATATATATATAGTTGGGCATGGATCCGCCTCGCCCGTGCTCCCTCGGGCACTCGGTCCTGTAGACCCCCTCTCAAACAACCGCGTGGTACCTCGCAAACGCATGTGTGGCTCATGTGTCATGTGCGAATGGGTATGTCCCACTTGTGAGAATATTTTAAAGCGATGAAGGGGTAGACTCGAGCACCTACCTCACCGCGGTTTGAGTTCGTGGGAGAAGGCCGGGCTAATGCCCGCTTAGATCAATGAACGAAAGCCCTCCGATTGTCTAGTAGCCCCTCTTGAAACTCGATATCTCACCGGGACTCTTTCTTGAAGAACTGGTAATGGAATCTAAATAGAATGTACTCCTCTCTAATTTACCTATGGCTTTAGTTTTGGGGCTAGAGTGATTAAAAAGATAAGAAAGAAAAGAATGAGATTGTGTGAATGGGGTTTAGAAGAGAGAAGAAGAAGAAGCTAGAAGAATTGAAGAGATGACCCAAAGACAATCAGGTAGCCTCTTGGCGTAACCTCTCCTAATAGGTATTACTAGAGACAACGAAAGTACTAGGCTCGAAGCCTAATAACAGGAGGGTTTGGAAAATAGAGTTACAAGACTGAGTCTATAACTATGTCACTAAACCAAAGAGTCTCCCTAAAAGTGGTTAAATGGGAGAAGAAAGTGTAAGAGAAGGAAGCTTCTCACAACCCAAACACTATCTGATTTGGTGGTTAGAGTACCGAAAGGGTCAGAACTCTAAAGAAAACCGGTTCAATATGACCCCAACCCGATTGACTGAGTGTAAGAGAATCAACATCCCTTATGACTCGACTTTATTGTACGAGATGGTAGTTAAAGTAGCAAACTAAGAGTTAGAGCCCTAGGGCACTATCTCAGGATGACCCCGCGTCGAGTTCTCAAGAAGCGACAAGTAAAAGAGAGAGATAGAAGAATTACAAAGTACGAAGATAAAGTAAAGTAAATGAGGTATTAAAAGTATGATTTAGAGAGAAGAGAATGAAAGAGAGAGTTGATGGGATCAACAATAGGGCATATAAGTAAGAGAGGGGCAGATAGGGTAGTGAGGAGATATGGATAGATAGAGAAGGTGAAGAGACAGGGGTGGACAAGGGTGGTAAGGAGATGGGGGCAGATAAAGAGATAAGGGCAGACAAGGGAGGTGCAAGAGATCGGGGTGGATGGAGGTTAAGACATGGAGGTGTGGAAATGAGAGAGAGAATGGAGATGTGGGTGTGAGAGAGCAGATGGAGGTGTGAGGGTGAGAGAGGTGGATGGATGCGTTGGCATGAGAAAGAGGATGGAGAGATGTGCATGTCAGAGAGGTGTGAGGTGCGTGAGATGATGGGGGTAGACAGGGATGTGAGGTGCGTGAGGGCGGATGGAGTGGGTGAGATATGAGAGCGGATGAGGGTGGACGGGTGAAAGTGAGAGAGATGAGGGCAGACGGAGTGGGTGAGAGATGAGGTTGAACGGGTGAAGGTGACAGAGATGAGGTCGAACGGGTGAAGGTGAGAGAGATGAAGGGCAGATGGAGTGGGTGAGAGAGGAGGGCAGACGGGTGAGGGTGAGAGAGATGAGGGCAGACAAAGTGAGTGAGAGATGAGGATGGATGAGGGCGGACGAGTGAAGGTGAGAGAGATGAGGGCAGATAGGTGAAGGGGTGAGAGAGATGAGGGCATATGAGGGCAGACGGGTGAGGGTGAGAGAGATGAGAGCATATGAGGGTGGACGGAGTGGGTGAGAGATGAGGGCAGATGAGGGTGGACGAGTGAAGGTGAGAAAGATGAGGGCAATAGGTAAAGGGGTGGGAGAGATGAGGGAGTATGAGGGCGGACAAGTGAGGGTGAGAGAGATGAGGGTGTATGAGGGTGAATGGGTGAGGGTGAGAGAGATGAGGGCATACATAGTGGGTGAGAGATGAGGACAGATGAGTGAAGGTGAGAGAGATGAGGGCGGGCGGGTGAAGGGGTGAGAGAGATAGGGAGGATGAGTGAGTGAGCGAAGTGAGGAGATAGGAGAGTGGACAAGTAAGAGAGTAGAGTGAGGAGATAGGAGAGTGCTGGGACCACCCTAGGTGCGGGTCTAGAAGTTTGGACGTGAGAGAGGGAAGAGAGAGAAAGAGAGAGGGTGAGTGAGGGCTCAGACCTACCCTAAGTCCAAGCAAGAGAGAGAGAAGGAAAGAAAGAAGAGAGAGAGAAGAGAGAGCAAGAAAGAAGAGAGATAGAGAGAGGAGAGAGTGGATCTAGGATGATCATGAGCCTAGGTGTGCATCCATTGGCCCCTTTGCAAGCACATGAGAGAGAGAGGTCTTGGGCTTAGGTCAATGTTGGGGTCTAGGGTCTAAGTGGATTAGGTTGGGGTATGGTGTAGGGTTGGGAGCTAGGGATTCTAGGGGTATATGGAAGTTAAGAATCCTAGGGAGTATGGTGTTGGGAATTGGAAATCCTAAGGTAGTTGGAACTTTGGGTTTCTAGGAAGTGTGGGGTTTTAGGGGTAGTTTCTCTCTCTAAAAAATGTTTCTCTCTCCTCTCTTCTTGAACCTTGAACTTGCAAACAAAGAAAAAGAAAAAGCTAAGACTTCAAGAACTTCACTAAAAAATGCTCAAGAATTTGATTGCAAATGACCAAACGTTCAAGCCTTACAAATGACTAAGAGAGCAATTACAAATTACTTGAGTTTCCTTATGTAAAGCAACCACTAAAAAAGGGTGAAATATTTAAAAAGACCCAAAATTATCAAAAATACACATTTTATGAATTAAAATATTAATCTGATTTTTGGACAAAATGACCAAAATACCCCTAAGCACTTTTCACCAAATGACAAAACCATCCCTCTATGAGGAACTTCATGCCATTGCTAGGCCTTGAGAGCTTTTTTTCACATCTACAGTGGTAATTTGGGTGATCAATTGTCATAGAATCAATGCTTGAACTATTGCGCATGTTTTGATACCATTTGATCGTCTTGAAACGAACTTTTAAGAGAGAACCCTAAATCCTGCCAAGCCCCTAAACTTTGTAATTCTTTGACCACCAATCTGGTACGATCTATGACCTTCCAAGCTTTTATTTTGATCACAAATTGAAGAGGACACTAACACAATCAGTTTGCAATAAATTTGATTCATTTTGGTTTTCGTTTAAGTACATTCAAATTTTGGGAAGTCGTCAGAAAATGGGATTCCAACTACTGCAAAAGTATGCCATTTTGGATAGTAAAATTTGTGTCTTCCGGCCTCCGATCATACACAAGAATTCTATCAAATTGTAGCTCTTCAAAGCATGGTCCCAACGGACCCTTGCTTGCAACGATCCGACATCGGGATCTTGAGCTATGACCTTTCAAAGAATTGGATGTTCTTTTTTATAAAATCTAAATTTTCATGTTTCGATCCCCATCTTCTCTATAGAAATTCTCTCGTTTCGGGCCACACCATGACGCTTGTCATATGTCAAAATGACCGGGTCCTTGAGATCTCGCTCGTGTCCGAATTTGAGCTTAATTGGACTCAAAATGAGCAAGTTATGAGCATTTAAAAATCATTCCAAAATGAGAAAACACAGTTTCCATAAATAGAAACTGGTTCACCAAGACCCCCACAATAATGTCAAACCCACCCTTTTATGGTAAGTTAGGCCCAGAATGGTCCCGGAGGGTCCGTTTGAACCAAAATTTGGTACCTAAGGTTTTTTGACGTTTCAGATCCAATGGCGGTGGTCTGATACTATTTTGAGATCCAGAAAAGATGGCTATAGTTATAAGATTCATTTTCAGCATGATAGGAATTGGATTTGAAAACCAAGTTTCACCTTGGTCATATCAAAACTCATCAGAACGTGACGAAACTTTGTAGGTATCCTTAGGGTATCAAAAACTACTCTCTCTTGCAATTTGATGTCATTATAACACTTCTTCAAAGGTCGCCCAATTTTAGGCTTCTTGTTATAGTGTTCCCATGGTCTGATGGAGTCTTGGGCACTGACGAGACCAGGTTACTATCGGCTTTCACCTTATTTTCCTCGAAGATATAAGTATGTAAAAATGACGTATAACAACTTGTCTGTTGTATGCTACTCTTTAACAGAAGCAAGAAGTATAACATTCAGAACAAAACCTTGCCAAAGCTCGTCTTTCGAATCCTTATTAAGGTGTTTTTATGATCTCTTAACAATCTTTTTCTTCTTTATCATCAGCATCAACACAATCCTTGAGGGGGAGACCATGCAAAGCTTCTTCCCTGAGGGATGACCGAAGTGGATTCTAGCGATTGGGGGCCTTTTAAGGGCTTGATAACTTAATACTGCTAGAATCCATTTTCTGGAGGAGCATGCTAACCGGGTGCCTTGTGTAAGGGCTTACTATCCCAACTCAATTATACTTCCTAATGAGCCAACTGGTGGGTGCCTTTGGGGTTTGATCCCAATCTAGTGGCATTTTTTGTTCCAACAATTGGGGGCCTTGCTTAAGGGCTTCCTTCCCAATATTATCAGAATCCAGATGTGTCGAAAGTCGGGGGCTTTGCTTGGAGACTTCCTTCCCAATCTGTCATATTTTTTTTGTATGGCTAGTGGTGGGGGGCCTTGATTAAGGGCTTTTTTCCCTCTTTACACAGAATCCTTGCTCAGGGGATCTGACAGTCGTCTGGTTTCTGGAAGAGAAGAAGGAGCAGTAGTGGTCTCACCAGAAACTCAATGGAATTTCGGTGAGTTCGTGGCAAGCTGCTGAAGTGCGTAAACATGGAGAAGGGAGACCCACAGCGCCACAGGGAGACATTATGCAGATTTCAATGGTTTTTCTATTTTCCTGACTGTTGGCAAGAGGAAAGACAGCAGACGGGCATTCTCAGCGGATTGAGAGGTTTTTCCGTCGAAACCCGAAGGGTTGCTGGGAAGGTGAAAGGTCATGAGAAGGTGGACCGTCAGCTTGGGGAAACCAAAAGGCATGGGAGTCAATGCCCCACGAAAATCGGGAACAGTGGGAACCAAGGCACTTCAAGGGCATGGATGATATTAAGTCACATACAGAGTTGCCTTCATGCATCCCTAGGCCACACGTGGTGATAGCCATGATAGGGAGCATGCCGCTTACGGCAATGGTCTCGTGCGGTGTTGGCTTGCCCATGGTGATGATAGAAGGCAACATTATGTTGCGCACGGCGATGGATGCACACGGTGTTGAGTTGCGTGCGGCGATGATCTCACGTGACATCGAGTTGCACACGGTGAGGACCATGGATGGGGATACCTTGTGGGGGTCAAGAGTGATGGCAAATGAGGAGGCCTTGCCGTGGTATATTGGAGGAAGGGAATCTATCATGGGCCGGCTCCTTGAAAGCTAGCCATACCTTGTCAGATGAATTGAAGCTGACTCAGGAATGGTTGGCTTCTTCTTTTTGGCTTGTAACCATCTTCTTTGGTGGTTTTGCTTCTTCTTAATGAGGAGAGCATTTCTTTTTGGCTCGTAACTGTCCTCTTGTCCTTAGATGCAAGAGGTTTGTTCTGCAGGCTTGTAATCGTCCTCTTATCCTCAAATGCAAGAGCTTTGTAATTTCCCTAGTAATGGGATTTTGATTGTGGCTTGTAACTCTCTTTAATGCAATGAAAGAAATGAACTTCTTTTGAGCTAGCTTAATATTCTTCTTTTCCATTTTCTTCTTTTTATTGCACGTACCGCATTTTAGGGATACATCAGGGATAGTACTTCTTTAGGTATTGTCCATTGATAGGAGGCATTGCCTCTCCTCCGTCCGAGTTTGCCAGTATAAAGGCCCCGTTTGGTGTGACCTTTTTTACTATGAACATGCCTTCCCACTTAGGTTCGAATTTTCTTTTGCGGCACCCATGCATGACAATTGGTCTCTTAACTGCTAAGAGTAGGTCTCCACGGACAAAGGAGCGAACCTTGACATATTTGTCAAAGGCTTTCTTCATTCTCCCCTAGTTGAGCTCGAGGTTTTGTTGGGCCTCTAGTCTCTTTTCATCAAGGGCATCCAACTCCTGATATCGGAGCATGACCCTTTCATCTCTGATTAGTCCCTGATATATAGCAACACGGAGTAAAGGTATTTGAACTTCGAAAGGTAAAATCGCTTCACCTCCGTAGACTAAGGAATAAGGGGTAGAGTTTGTAGTATTTCGTGTGGTGGTCCGATAGCCCCAGAGAGCTTCAGGTAGATTTTCGTGCCAATTCTTCATTGACTTTGAAACTGACTTCCAGAGCACCCCACACAGGGTTTTGTTGAATGCCCCAGCTAACCCGTTGACTCGAGGGTAGTACATTGTCGAGTATTTCCACTCAAAGCGGAACTGGTTGACTAGGTGATCAACGTAATGGTTTCTGAATTGAGGGCCATTATCAAAGATTATTCAATCCGAAACCCCAAAACGGTATATAATGTGGTGACGCATGAAGTTGGCCAAAGTGGTCCCTAGAATCTGTTTGAGAGGGGACACCTTGGCCCACTTGGAAAAGTAATTTGTGGCTACTAGAATGCAGAATAACCCAAGGCAGAAGGAGGGTCGATGGGTTCAATATCCATACCCCACTGGGAAAAAGGCCATGATGTTACTGTAGGATGGAGAGGCTCCGGGGGTTGATGAATGAGGTTTGAGTGTATCTGAAAAACGTAGCATCTTTTAACATAGTTTTGGGCATCAGCGACCGTTGAAGGCCAGTAATAGCCGAGTCTGCGTATGTGTTCGTAGATCTTGGGGCCAGGCTAATGCAGCCCGCAGATACCCGAATGCAATTCTTTGAGTACTTTTCTTGCTTCTTGTGTGTTGACACATCTGAGGAGGATTCCGTCAAATGATCAGCGAAAGAGAACATCCCCATCGAGAAGGGTGTACTTGGTGGACATCCATCATATGTCGTTGCGTTCTGCTTGATCCTCAAGCAGCCTTCCATGCTTTACGAAATTCAGGATAGGCTCCCTCAAGTCTTTCACTTCTTCTACCTCTGCGCACATCGGCTAGAAGAATTCAAGTTCTTGCTGCTCAGCTTTGGATTCTTTGCTTCGAGATATTTCCTGCTCTGCCTTAATAAAATCCTTAACTGTAAGGAGTGCTCCGAATTGGTAAGGCAGGCATTCAGGGAAGACATCCCTCTCATCATCTGCATCAACTTTAGTTCTGAAGTCGACATGCCTCAATTCTGTTACCCAAACTGGCGTGGGCCCTGATGAAGACAGTTGAATGGTGGCCGCGAGCTTTGAGAGCACATAGGCTTGCCAGTTTAGCCTTTTAGGGATATGACTCAGGGATAAATCATCAAACTGGGTCATATAAGTTTTGGCCGTGCCATGAAAAGGCTTGAGAGTATCCTTCGTTACGTCATAAATCCCTTTAAGCTGCCTGATGACGAGTTCAGAATCACCGAAGATGCTTAGCTGCTCTAGGTCTAGCTCTTGGGCGATCTCCAACCCGATCATGAGGGCCTGATATTCGGCTTCGTTATGGGAGGATGCCTCTATCAGTGAGAAGGATAGAGGAATCATTCCTCCATCGAGGGTCGGGAATACGACTCCAGCGCCTCCTCTATCAGACTGGAATGCTCCGTCGGAGTACATCTCCCACGGTTGAGTTAGTGCCATACAGAAATCTTCTTCATCTAGTAGATCACTTGATAGGGGAGATTTCAAAGGGACTGGGTGAGCTGCGAGAATGTCTGCTAAGGCTTGACCTTTGATTGCCTTCTGTGGCATATACATGATGTCGAACTCCATCAACAATAATGCCCACTTGGCCAAACGTCCTGACAGGCATGGCTGAGTCATAAGGAACTTGACCGGGTCAGCCTTGAAGATTAACTTGACCTCGTGACCTAGCAAATAATGGTGGAGCTTCTGTACTGTGAAAATTAGGGCTAGGCACATCTTTTCGATGGGAGGGTAATTCTTTTTGGCTCCTTGCATCCTGCGGCTGAAATAATAGAGTGCTGTCTCTTTCCTCCCATCATTGTTCTACGCTAGGAGCGTTCCGAGTGACTCATCAAGAGCCGTCACGTATAGGATGATAGGCCTTTCCAACACTGACATAGAAAGTACTGAAGGATTCAACAGGTACTGCTTGATATCATTGAGTGCAGCCTGGCACGCCTAATCCCATATAAAGGGAGTGTCCTTTTGAAGATGTGAAAAGGGCCTGCAGCATCCTAAGAGGTTTGAGATGAACCTCCGAATATAGGTGAGCTGTCCTTAAAGATACTGCAATTCATGAAGGGTCGTAGGCGATGGCATGTCTTGGATGGCCTTGATTTTGACTGGCTCAATCGCCAGCCCACAGTACCTCATGATGACCCTTAAGAATTTTCCCGAGCATACACCAAAGGCACATTTCAAGGGATTCATCTTGAGTTGGTGACGCTGCAACTGTTCAAATACCTTTTTGAGGTCCTGTATGTGAGTGTCCTTTGTTTCAGACTTCACCACCAAGTCATCCACATAACACTCGACCTCCTTGTGGATCATATCCTTGAATATGGGTGTCATGGCTCGCTGGTATGTGGCATCGACATTCTTTAACCTAAAAGGCATCACAGTGTAGCAAAAGACACCTTTTGGGTTTAGAAACATAGTGGCCTCCTCATCTTCTGGTGCCATTCTGATTTGATTGTAACCAGAATATCCATCCATGAAGGAGAAGATTTGGCAAGGAGTCGTGGAATCAACAAGCATCTCGGTGAACGACAGGGGGAAGTCATCCTTGGGGCAGGTGATATTCAAGTCGCGGAAGTCAATACAGACCTTGATTTGGCCATTCTTCTTCTTGAATGGGACGATATTCACTAGCCATCTTGAGTATTTGAGTTCTTGTATGAATTCAGCTTGTTTGAGCTTATTCACCTCAAATTTGACCTACATCGCGAGGTCGGGTCTAAACCTCCTTGATTTTGCTTCATAGGTTTGATGATTTGATCAATACCGAGGTGATGGATAGCAATTTGAGGGTCTAGGCCGAGCATCTCATGATATTGCCAGGCGAAGACGTCGCGGTTTGCTCGGAGGAGGAGGAGGAAGATGTAATTTTCTTTCTCTTCTGAAGTCATCTTTGCCGAGATGAAAGTTGGCCTTGAATCTGCTTCATCCCCTAAGTTTATCTCTTCAAAAGCGTCAGCTGTGGCCTGACCACCTTCTTCCCACTCTTTCGGAGCATCTTGTAACACTTCGTCTGGGGATTCAGGATGCTTCTCATCAATCTCGAGTGCGGAGACACACGATCCTAATATTTTTGCTTCTAGGAGAGGCCCAGCACGAGAGACGATTTCTGGTCTTTGGCCAAAGCAAGGAATGAAGGGATCAGCTTCGAACAGGGAGCTCATGATCTTGTGACTAAGGTCGCTCGATACTTTCCCCAAGCTGGTCGACACTTCATGAACCTGGATCATGTGATGGGCCTCGTGGGAATAGGAGCTTGAAGATGGCTCGGTCTTGACTTGGGTTGCTAAGGCGTCAGCAGCTGTCGAGAATCCAGCTGCTTGGGCCAGCATCTCTCTAAGGTGCTTTTGTTGCGACCTGCTGAGACTGGTGCCTCCAAGCACTCTACTTAAAACGTCGAAGTCTGGGCACTGTCGAGCTGTCCCTGTGGAAGAAATAGAAGAGGAGGGAGGAGAAGAAGAGTTAGAATGTCCTGGGTAGCTTTTTACGTCGCCGAAACTGGACGTGTGCGGGGGGTATTTTAGGTCTTGCCCTGACTCTAACTGTTGTTGGGTGCTTTTAGCGTTGTCACCCATATTGGAGGGATCCCGAGCTATTGGTGACTCGGGGACGTCCGCCTGATTGTACGAAAGGATAAGGCGAGCCATGCTTGGAATGAAGTCTTGCAAGGTCGACAGTGGAGGAAGGGGCCTAAGGAATTCTTCCTCGACTGGTGGCTGAGGGATGGGATTCCTTCGGTGGACTGACCTAGGTTCTCGTCGTCTCCTTCTGAACCCCTGAGGAAGTGTTTGGTCTGCCTGATTGGGTTGGTGAGTAGTCCTAGCCTGGTGGACTGCCCACGCTTTAGGGATTTGAACCTACTTCGCCCATGGTAGACTTCCCTGGCTGAGAAATCGAGGGCTCCAATGTATGCTCATAAGGGACCTGCAGCGGGGTCTCCTCTTTGATGGGAGCAATGGCTTGGAAGTGCTCGAGGAGGACGGCGTAGATGATGTGTCCTTCTTGTACCTTCCAAGTTACTATAGCTTCGAACCCAGAACATTCTTTCCTCTCGTTGCCCCATACTTAGTAATATGGGCACCAAAGGTTTTCCATACCCTGAGCAAGGCATTTAGGCTGCCTGACGGGCTTGGGAGTGATGAGATTGTGTTGAGACATTGCCTCGAAGAGGACCCCCAGAGGGTCTGGCTCAGTGCTTCTCGGGGCTTGCGTCAGGGTTTTTCTTACACTGATGGAAGAGGGACTTGAGGGTGCCCTTTTGGGTTACCATGAACTTACTGGTATTGATGCATCTTCTTTGCCAATAGTTCATGGAAGCCAGTGTATTCGCTCACATCATGGGCTCATATCAGGTGATACGAGCACCAGAGGTTCTCAGTTCCTGGAGGCAGGAACTTAGGCTGCCTTGTTGGCTTCAACGTGATGTGTCCCTCCTCGAGCATTATGGAGAATAGTGCATGGAGGATAGCAGGTGCCACCTCATCCTCATTGATCGTGACTATGTGAGAGGCCTCAGTTGCCCCAAACGCTTTCTTTAACTCTTCGAGCTTTATCTGACCCTTGTTAATAAGGGCTTCGATAGTGTCATTGAGCTTATAGCAGTCAGGAGTGGGGTGGCTTACTTTCCTGTGATAGGCGCAGTACCTCTCATTCGTCTCTTTCCCAGCTGGCTCTAGGGTGTTGACTTCCGACAACTGGATCATATTCTATTCTAGCAACATTTGAAGCAGTGCAGGAGTCCACTCCTTGTCGAAGGGGTAAACCTTATTCTGGTTCTGGATCTAGAAGTCACTTCGACTAGCATTTTTAGGAGATGGGACCTTATTGTAGGACTGTTGTTTACCCCTGATCTGAGGCGTTTGTGCCTTGGAAAGGTCCAGGGTTTGAGGAATGACATTCTTAGTGTCAGCCACGGTGACGGCCGCACAGATCACGACCTTTTGTTGGTTACCCTGACAGTTGGAGCGAGAATTCGAACCATAGGGTTGCTGACAAGATCCACCATGGTGCTTGGACAGACCCCTTATACGAACTTCTTTAGAGATGAGCTCTAACATGGAGGGCAGATTGGAGGCCTCAACATGTAAGGCGATCTCAGGAAGCATGTTCTGTATACAGATATGGACAACTTCTTTTTCGGTCATGGGGGTGGCATGAAAGGTTGTCATCTCTCTCCATCGAGCGATGAACTTATCAACTGGCTCACCAGGGTCTTGAGTTAGAGTAAGGAGCATGATAGTCTCTACGTTCCTTTGGACTTCATAGAAGCATTAGTAAAATAACTGCTCTATTTCATGCCATATGTGCATCGAGTTTGGAGGCAGCCGAACATAACATTGGAAGGCTGGCCCTTCGAGAGTCTCGACGAACTGACGGAGGGAAGTCACCCGTCAGTCGTCATCTCTCAAAAGGCCACTTGAAAATGGGCGGTATGCTGGTGAGGAGCCGTAGTATCGTTAAACAAGGGAGTTTCCCTTTTTTATAGTTTGAGGGAAATGACACCTGGTCAATGTACGAAGGGTACGAGTTCTAGTAGAGCGGTGCCTCTTGCATGCTTGGGACCTTGTTCTTGAGGTTATGTGCGACCATGGCATCTATATCGGTCTGGGAAACCCCTTGAGAGGCGGAGCAGTCTTGGGAAACCGGTGGAAGAGTTTGCTTGTGAACTGTATTGTCACCGGGCGAGGAATCGATCTCATGGTGAGAAGAAGGGGACTTGGAGGCTTCTAGGCGTTCCATCATCTCGAGGATGGATTGCACCACTACCTCAAACCTGTTCATCCTTTCCTCTAGGGAGTCGTCAGGCTCGTTGATCGCCATGACACTGACCGTTTCTTCTAGAGCAATGGACTATCGAGGTTGGCGAGTCACATATGGCAAATCAGTCTTCAGAGGCTCAGCATGCCCTGACTGGACTCGAGCCTTATATGCCGATCTTGTGAGGACCAATTCTTGACGGTCTTGGGACCATGGCTGCTTGGCAGTAATGACCCAACAATACTCTTGGACTCGCTCAAGTTCTGGAGTTTTGAGAGGGAAAAAGGGATTACGAGGAAGGAGGTCTCTGAGAGTAGTGACCTCAGCTGTCTTGGAGGCCTCTCTGGTCAAGATCTGCAGGCCTCTCTTCTGCTTAATCTTGAGGCTGTTGTGGACTTCACCCCTGAACTGGGCCTGAGGTTTAGACTACCCCGCCTTTCTTGAAAATGCGAGGGCTATGTCTATTAATTGGAGTAGGAAGTGGGGCCCAAGGACATAAGGCAAGCTGGGCTTTTATTTTGGAGGCTGGAGGCTTCTCTCAGACATCAGATCGTAGCTCCGAGTCCCTTTGTGAGGCCCAAATACGTGGCTAACCTGAGGCTGGCTCAAGATGGTACTCTTAAGAAAGACCTTTGAGTACTAGGTCTCGAGATGCTTGCTCAGTGAAGGGAGAGCGGCATAATAAGGAGCTGGTTCATGACTCCGTCTGAGTCAAGAGCGAGGAGGAACCTGCAAAGTTTATGCATGTGCACCTTTAGGGTTAGCCGTCTGGGTGACTTGGGAGTCAGCCCGGGCTCGATCAATGCATTTGACCTTGGAAGGTCGAGACCCATGAGCTTGTGTCTGTGAGGGACGGGGTAGGAACCTATCTCTCACAAGGTGAAGCTGTGTGTGGTGAGAGGGAGGATGAAGTGGTCGACCCTCTGGTGCTCGACCTGGCACATAACCGGCGCTACCCCGAGGAGTGGCTCGAGCGGATGGACCGCGAGCCTTCAGGTGTGTGCGTGGGGTGGAGACCTCAGGATATCCGCCTTTGTGTGCCAAGCCTTCAAGTGTAGAGGTTTGGGGTAGTAAAGGAGTTCGGGGGGTAGCCTTGTGGCGACCGTCAGAAGCGATGGCAACCTTCGTACCTTTCGCGAGAGTAGATAGGGCAGCATTCCGACGTACCTCAGTAATATGACTGACAAGAGATTTTTCAATAGTAGGGTGGGTGTTGTGTGCAGTAGCAGATGCACTACCAATGCATGGGGCCTTGATAAAGAGTTCACCAGGGCAAGAAAGCAAGAAGGCAGAGACGTTTAAGTCCCTCTCTCATCGATCCACGAGAGAACCTGGGAGCCAGACTGTGAGTCCTGACTCAAAAGGAGTGTAGGGAAGGAAGCTTAAGCAGCCCGCTTCCCTGGGACAGTCACGAGTGCAGGGATAAGAAAGTCCCCGACTCGGATGGAAGGGTTGAATAACCTAGGTGCCATAGAAAGTAGTGCAAAACGTGAAAGAAGATACTGATCAAACAAAAGCGAACCGATGAAAGGTTAATAATTCCTCAGTGGAGTCGCCAAGCTAGTTAGGTTCCTCAATCTCGCCTCCCCTGAGCTAGGTGATCGGGTGACAATGTCTCGGATTCGAAAAACTCGGGACTTGAGATCGCCCTCATGATAACCTTGTTTAAGAATAAGGGCAGATATCCAACTAATGAGAGAGGATTTTGGATATGAGGTGGGGACCAACCTCACCTGGGTTTGTAACTTACTCGGGCTGATTTGCATGGGCGCTCTCATAGATCACGACAGAAAGCCCCCCAACTGCTTTAGCTGGTTCGGAATGACCTCCCTTGACCTGCAATCTTCTTGTTTTTCTGCACAACACTATTATGGTTAATTTGTAAAACAAGTGGGCCGAAAGGCCCACCCTTGTCTTAGGGCGATACACATTCGTGTAGCTAGGAATGTGAGGGGTTAGAATGATAAAGTGGAAGGTTCGAACAAAGGTTGAAGAGAGAAGAAAACTTGATGAAGGGACGAGACTAGCTTGATAGCCGAACAGTGACTGACTTGGAGTGGTAGCAAGATGGGCATGATACTCAAAACCAGCACGAAAGAAATACTACTCGAAACTGAGGCTGATACGGCAGTGCTAGGCTAGGTCAACCCTCGATCAGGTGAGAAGAGGAGAGAATGGAGAGAACGCATGAGACAACAAAGGGATAGGGTCCCATCGACGCTAGGCATCACCACCCACAACTGAGACGACGAAGGGACGCATGAGACGACGAAGGGACGCAGGAGGGATGGCAATGAGAACCGAATGCACGAAGGAGGCTCGCGGACAGCTGTGGGCACCGAGCACTAGAAGGAAGCTCATGGTTGGCGATAGGTATTCTCGAGACCTCTCGCGGGCCGGTGATTGTTATCGCCGCTTGCGATAGGCACGCAATAGGGGGAGACTCCTGCTGGTGGCAGTGAGTTTCGCCGTCTACGCTCTTCATTGAGGCATCGAGGATACGTTTGTGGATGACGATAAGCAGCGCTGTCTGCAAACCTCGCTAGGGGATAGAGATGGACGAACCGAAGGAGAAGCAGGTTTGTGCATGACGCGTCCATGTCCATGTGCGACCTGTGTGAGAGCACAAGGGAGGCATGCACGACACTGCCACTGCAGTTCATGGCCGCTGAGGGGAGCTCAGATGGAGAAGAGGAAGAAGAAGAAGAGGAAGAGAGAGATGAAGAAAAGAAAAAGAAGAGAGAGAAGATTTATCTTGAGCTTACGGGTACCGGTCCCGATCTAATAGTTTCTCTCTCCTTACTCGCTCTCTCTGTCTACATGACCCAACAACGAGAAGAAAGAGAAACTCTATTAAGTAAAAAATCTACCTTTTGTGAAGAGTTCAAGCCTTTTTGCATACAATGGTGGTACGATATGTATAGAATTGTGCCCAAGAATAGGTGGATGATCAAAAGCATCTCTAATTACTAGAAATTAAGATTGAAATGAATTAAAAGAATTTAGAAAATTGTTTATCGTGAAATATCAAAGAGATCTTAAAATGAAGGTCTCTCTGATCTAACACCTTAAAATGATGAAAATGAAATAGTAGAGTAGGTGGGACAAATCGAATTCATAACTAAGGTCAGATCTGCTCTCAGATCTGTGATGGAGCCAGCATGATCCAAGATATCAAAATATGATTTTTAGAGTGAATTAATCAAAAATAAATAAATATAAAATAAAGCAGTAAAGAAATGAAGAAAGAGACAGGGTTGAGAATGATACCAAACCGGACTGGATGACTCGAGACTCTTGAGCCTTTTGAGGCTCACCCATATCAGAATCAGTCCTCTTTTATCTCTCTGATCCGGGTATTAACCAGCAAATCCTTTTAGTGTGAAGGCTTTGATTTGGGATTTTGTGTCCTAAGGGTAGCTCTGGTCTGTGTCCTAAGAGTAGATATGGGGTTTCTCTCAAGGGGTTAAGGCTTCTTGATGCAATTTCCCGGTTTTCTCCCCTGTCACTCCCTCAGGTTTTCCATGTCTATCTCTTCTGTGTCTTTTTCTCTACTAGGGTTTTCTCTCTCTAGCGTTTCCTCTTTCTCAAGTCCATCCCCCCAGTTTCTCTCTCCGTCTCCCTATAAATGGTCCTGAAAAGATGCTAAATGGGGGGGGAAATTTGTTGGGGAGAATATCTTCCCATAACCAACTAGCAAGATCAGTCAAAAACACGTTTTTGAGGGTCCTAGATCTGGGCGGCACAGGTCATGTCTCTTAGACGACAAAGGGCATGTCGCCCAGGCGGCAGGGGTCGTGTCGCTTGGGCGGCATTCCCTGTATCGTTCAAACCAAAACTTCTCAAATTTTGATTTTTTCTTTTTTTCTTTTCAGGTATGTTTCGCAACCTCTTGTGAAGCTCTCAGAGAAAATTTGAGTCAAAACATATTTTTTTACTATTTTTAATGATTGTTTTGGTAAAACAAGGTATTTACATAAATCTAGATCAAAACAGGGTTTTTACAGTATTCTGGGCAGACCAACTGGTTCCAGATCACAAGGTAGGCTATATGAACTATAGATTTGGTTTTACTAAGTTAAATGTGGTCCTAAGGGTTCAAGAAACCACTGAATTTGCCAGATTTAAAATGGGGTGTCTACAGTTACCCCTCTTTGACACTCCCTGTCCTTCGGGGGACAGGTGAGTGGCAAAGAAATAGACACTTCGGTGTTCCTTGTCCTTCAGGGGATAGGCGAATGTCAAAGATAAAGCAGACATTTTAAATTTCATCCTAAAGTCACATGGTCAGGGGGCACACCAACTATCCCTCCAAGTCATTACGCTCGTCGAGCTCACTCACCTAGGGCATTTTCCTCCTAGGGTTTTTAGCATGAGATGTTGATGAGTTACACAAGCTTGAAACTCGAGTTGGATTTTATGGCCATGCCACTTAACTTCAGGGTTGTTCACAATTTCAATTTTTAACCCTGATATTTTCTTTAATCTCCTTAGGGTTTCTTAAGGTTGTCTATAGGGAAAGGCTTTCTATAGGAAGAGACTTGTTTGGTCAAATCTGAAGTGAAAGATGAGGCAACAACGTGGCAATCATGGCAAACGCGGTAATCATCATATATGGGTGTCCAAGCTCCTTTGTTTTAAAATACTTTTTAGAAATTTTGAAAGTAGGGGGAGATTTGAAATATAACCCGGAGCAGGGACAGGCTACGATTTTAACAAAGGAATTAAAGTTTTTGAAATCACAAGACATATAGTGAAAATTTTGAAAAGAGAAAGATATTTTGAAAAGCAAGGTTGGTTAGCAGTTTTAACTCCTGCAACCATTGAGCCCTCTAAGCAGTTTAATGTCGTGTAGCAATGGACCATACACCCGACCCTTTTACGTCATACAGGGATAGACATTTGAACAAGGTGGTTGTGCCTTGAACACATTGAATAGGGTGGTTGTGCCCTGAAAAACATTGAACAGGAAGGTTGTGCCCTGAACACATCCGACATTTTACGTTACCTACCTCAAAAATTTTATGTCGCATGAGTTTGACATTGAACTACCCGACCTTTAACTTCATACGGGGCTAGACTTTTGAACAGGGTAGTTGTGCCCTGAACACATTGAACAGGGTGGTTGTGCCCTGAACATATTGAATAGGGTGGTTGTGCCCTGAACACATCCGACATTTTACGTCATACGGGGCTAGACGTTACCTGTCTCGGGGCTAGACGTCAGTTGTTCAGTAGGCCCATAGGGCATCGTTTAGCTTGTCATGCCAATCTTTCTCGCCTTCTATTATTTTGTCTATGATTCTGAGAAGTCCTTTATTTGTGTCTGCTTGACCATTTCCTTGAGGGTAGTAAGGTGTAGAGAATTTATGTGTTATCTCAAACTTTTTGCACACCTCAGTGACCTTTTCATTTTTGAGATTGGATCCATTGTCAGTGATGATTGAATCAAGAACTCCAAATCAAAATAGAATATTGTTCTTTATGAGACAGGCACCATGTTGGCCTTCAATTTTAACAAATGTTGCGACCTCTACCCATTTGGTGAAGTATTCTATAGCCGCTAATATAAAATGGTGGTCGTTTGAGGCTTTTGGTGATATCAATCCAATGATATCGAGACCCCACATGGCGAACGGCCTTACGAGCGGTGTTGAGTTGAGTGATACGGACGGTGCATGGATGAGGTCTCCATAGAGTTGACATTTGGGACACCTCTTAACGAACTTCCAACAGTCTTCAGCCATGGTGGTCCAGTAGTAGCCTTGGCACCTGATTTTCTTATCTAAGGCGGCTGCCCCAAAATGACCTTCTTTATTTTGCAACTTTGTTAGTACTTGGTCAATTTCTGACTGATCGAGGCACCATAGAATGATGCCATCAAAGGATTTCTTGAACTAGAGTTCACCTCTTACAAAGAATCCCATAGAAAACCTTCGAAGGGCTTCTTTCTCCTGTTTGGTGGCTCCTTTGAGGTATAACCCATCTTTCAGCAGGGACAAAATATCGTGGTACCATGGTTTTGCCTTAACTAGCGCATCTGAAACCACGAAAGATACTTCCCCATCATTCTCATTCTCGTGCTCTATTTCTTTTTCAATCCTCGATGGGGAAAGGTCATCTTTGTTCCTGATGTACAATGACAGCATGGTGATTTCTGAAGAAATATCGACTATTGAAGCAAGGGTTGCAAGGGTGTCAGCGAACAGATTATTTCCCCTAGTTACGTTTTGAAAGGTGATTTTCTTAAAATATGGAATCATCATTTCCACCTTATCTTGATAGGGTTTGAGCATTTCTTCTTTCACCCTCCAAATCCCTTGAACTTGGTTTATGACGAGTAAGGAGTCACCAATCACTGGTATTTGCAAGTGTCACACCCTAAGAATTTACAATACAGATATTCCTGAGATGTGACAGTCAAAACATATATACATCTCTTGATAGGACAAATTTCCAGTGGTGAATTCTTACAAAGTAAGAAAAGAAAGCTTAGGCACAACTACAATATCTTCCAAAGTTGATCCTCGCGAGCACTCAAAATGAAACCGCAGTTATCCTGAAAAAATGTTTATCATAGTTTGATGAGTTTGACTACTCAGTAAGTGATCATCATAATCCTAAAAATAATCATAGTTGAAAGATATAAATATTTTAAAAAAGGAGATCTATTAACAGAAATGCATTAACAGTTTCACTTTCAAAAATGCATAATTAAGTATAAACTGAATAATTGAAATGTATATAACACTTTAACGGTAGTGCATAATTCAAAGGATTTCATAAAATACCCTACTGGCGTCCCAAGTAAGTCACTTATATACCTCATCAGCGTCCTGATGGGTCCACTTAATCCATATCGGCATCCCAGATAGGTTCACTTAATCCCTGTAGGTCCACTTATACCTCATCGACGTACCGGATGAGTCTACTTAATCCTTGCCGGCATCCCAGATACGTCCACTTATACCTCACCGGCGAACGGGATGAGTCCATTTGCATACTTAAAGTATTTCTAAATCTCTTTAAACATTCGAAAGCAGCAATATCATGTACTCAACATATCACTAAAATCACTAATATGAATTTCACTGAAACCATTAATAACAGTCACTTTCAATAACATTTCAAAAATAACCAATCAAATATTTTGGGCTCAAATTTAGAAAGGTAGCAGTTCGTAAAGACATTCTAGCATAATTTCCAATGGATAGAAAAACACTTATAAAAATTCAAGAATACGGAATTATCACAATTTATAGGATGTCAATTCACAAATAAATATTTCACAGACAATGCTATAATCAATTACAAAAATATCAGTTTTCAGATAATAAGGCAGTCCTTTGCACATGAATTTTACAATGTTTAAATATTCAAAAACAGTAGAAAAAAATCTCACAATTTTAGTAAAAGCAGAACTATCACATTTATTTCTAATAATTTTATTTCTAAAATTTTCTGACAATAGACAAGAAAAATAAATAAATAAATTTATTTCTAGGAATTTACAGCATTTAAAATTTCTAATATCATAATTTTATTAAAAATATTATTTTTCAAAATAATGAGGTCGCTTGCGCATAAAATTTATCGTGCCTAAAATTCATGATAATAAGCAGAAATAATTATTTCATTTCATTTTTAAAAAGAACAGATTATTTTTCAAGATAATGAAATCACTTACATTAACTCCGAAATTGGGGGAGCATCAGTTCCATCCCACACAAAAACATCGATACTTTCTTCAGAGACTCGATGTGAATGAAGAATTTTTTCCAGTGAAACAAAGCACATAAGTATCATTACCTTAACATAAACTCTAACCATACTAGAGAGAGAGAGAGAGAGAGAGAGAGAGAGAGAGAGAGAGAAACCCGTTGATGGGGTTTTTGTTTGAGAGGGAAAAAGAAAAGCCTGCTGATGATGGTGTTTCAGCTTTAAGAGAGAGAGAGAAACCCGTTGATGGGTTTTAGTTTTAAGAGAGAGAGAATGTCGAATCAAAAAAAGGCACTTCAATGCAAGGTGTTGTTTTAAGGAGTTTAACATAAAGTCTTTGAGGTGGTGGACCTAAGGTCCACCCAAATAAAATTAAACCCTCAAGTATATTAACAATAATATCATTTTATTTATTGTTAATATATATAAGAAATAGCAATATCTTAACGGTATAAAATTATTATTATCATTATTATCATTACTGATATATAATTATCATTTTATTTATTTATTTTTCATTTATTTCTGTTAACACCGTTAATATTATGATTTTTATTAATTTCTTAATAAATATTTTTATTTTTATCTATTTTTATTTTATTTTTTTAAAAAATTTTAGGATTACATTCTTCTCCCATTAAAATAAAATTTAGTCTTCTAAATTTGTGTACCTGATTACTGAAAAAGATAGGGATATTTTTCTCTGATATCGTCTTCTCGTTCCCAAGTCGACTCCTCTCTTGAATGGTACTGCTATAATATACGGACAAAAGGAATCTCCTTGTTGCACAACACTTGTACCCTTCTATCCAGTATCAAAATTGGTTGCTCAATGAAGGATAGGTCCTTTCTGATCGGTAAAGGTTCATATTTCAAGATATGGGATGGGTCGGGCTGATATTTTTGTAGTGAAGATACATGGAAGACATTATGGACGTTTGCCAATTCAGGTGGTAAGGCAAGTCTATAAGCGACACCTCCGATTCTTTCCAGGATTTCAAATGGTTCGATGTAACGTGGGCTCAGCTTTCCTTTCTTGCCGAATCTCATAATGCCTTTTATTGGTGAGATTTTTAGAAAAACTCGATCACCTTCCTCAAATTCAAGATCTCTCCTTCGGCTATCGGCATAACTCTTTTACCGACTCTGAGCTGTCCTGAGCCTTTCTCAAATTAATGCTCTCTTATCTGTGGTTACCTGGACAATTTATGGCCCCAAAAGCTTTCTTTCACCAACCTCGTCCCAACAGATGGGTGACCTGCATGTCCTTCCATACAAGGCCTCATATGGTGCCATCTGAATACTGGCTTGGAAGTTTTTATTATAAGCAAACTCAATCAAGGGTAAATGGCCATCCCAGCTTCCTGTAAAGTCAATGACGCAAGCTCTTAGTATATCTTCCAAGGTTTGGATGATCCTCGTCGATTGTCCATCAATTTGGGGGTGAAAGGCAGTGCTAAAGGTGAGTCTCATCCCCATGGCCGACTGTAGCTTAGCCCAAAATTTAGAAGTAAACCGAGTATCCTTGTCCGATACAATACTGACCGGAACTCCATGCAACCGCACTATTTCCTTAATGTACAACTGGGCCAGTCGATCCAAAGTGTATGTTGTGCGAATTGGTAGAAAATGGGCAGCTTTGGTCAGCCAGTCTACAATGACCCAAATGCTATCATGTCTTGAATTTGTTCTAGGCAAGCCAGAGACAAAATCCATAGAGATGTGCTCCCACTTCCACTCTGGCACGGGTAAAGGCTGTAACAACCCAGTGGGCTTTTGATGCTCAGCTTTTACTTGCTGGCATGTTAGGCACTTAGACACAAATAGTGCTACCTCGTTTTTCATATTATTCCACCAAAAGGTTTTCTGCAGGTCCTGATACATTTTAATACTTTCGGGATGTATTGTATAACAAGAGTGATGTGCTTCTTCCAAAATAGCTTTCTTCACACTCTCATCATTTGGGACACAAACCCGACCTTTGAATCTTAGCAAATCCTCACTACATATAGAGATTTCATCTCTTTTTCCTTGCTTCACTTCTTCTATAATTGTTATCAGCTGAGGGTCTTTCCTTTGTGCCGATCGAATCTGTTGGATTAATTGGGGTTCTGCCTTAATGTTGGCAATCATACTTACCGCACTATTAATGGACGGAGTCAGATGCCAATCCACTATTTCCTCTAACAATCTCATTTCTTGGATCATTAGATGAGCGAAGACTCCTGTAGATTTTCTACTTAGAGTGTCAGCCACAAAGTTAACTTTTCCTGAATGATAATGGATTGTACAATCATAATCTTTTAAGAAATTCATCCATCTTATCTGTCGCATATTTAAATCCTTCTGAGAGAAGAGGTATTTCAAGCTCTTATGATCCGTGTATATTTCGAATTGCTCACTATATAGATAATGCTTCCATATCTTCAAAGCGAATACCATTGCAGCCAGCTCCAAGTCATGAATTGGATATTTTTTCTCATATTCTTTCAACTGCCTGGATGCATATGCCACTACTTTCCCATATTGTATTAATACACAGCCTAGGCCTTTATGTGAAGCATCACTATAAATCACAAATCCCCCACTCCCATAGGAATAATTAAAATAGGTTGTGAAGTTAATCGAATTTTTAGTTCTTGAAAACTCTCCTCACATTCACTTGTCCACTCAAATTTGACATTTTTCTGTGTCAATGGGGTTGCGATTCGACAAAATCCTTCTACAAATTTTTTGTAATATCCTGCCAACCCCAAAAAGCTTCGAACTTCAGTCATATTACTTGGTTGTTTCCAATTAACAACGGCTTCAACTTTTGAAGGATCTACTAATAGACCTTCCTTCGATATGACATGTCCTAAAAATGTCACTATTTCAAGCCAAAATTCACATTTACTAAGTTTGGCATACAATTTCTTTTCTCTTAATATTTGCAATACCATTCTTACATGCTACTCATGTTCCGTCTGATTCTTGGAATAAATTAAAATATCATGGGTGAATACCACAATAAATTTATCCAAAAAGGGCTTAAAGATCCGATTTATCAAATCCATAAATGCAGCCAGTGCATTAGTTAATCCAAAAGGCATGACTAAAAATTCATAATGGCCATACCTTGTTCTGAAAGCTGTCTTGGGAACATCTTCACTTTTAATCTTAATCTAATGGTATCCAGATCTAAGATCAATTTTTTAAACCACTTGTGATCCTTGTAATTGATCAAATAGATCATCAATTCTAGGTAATGGATATTTATTTTTCATTTTCACTTGGTTCAACTATCTATAATCGATACACAATCTCATTGTCCCATCTTTTTTTTTAACAAACAATATTGAAGCACCCCAAGGTGACACACTAGGCTTGATAAAACCTTTATCTAATAATTCTTCCAATTGTTGTTTATGTTCCTTAAGTTCTGCAGGTGCCATTCTATAAGGTGCCTTAAAAATTGGGGCTACACCTGGCAATAATTCAATAGAGAATTCAATTTCCCTGTCAGGCGGCAATCCTGACAATTCTTCAGGGAAAACGTCAGGAAATTCTCCGATAACTGGAATGGTATCCACATTTATCTCTTCCTTCCTATCTTCTTTGATATAGGCAAGAAAGCCTTGACACCCTTTTCGAAAGAGGAGATTAACTCGAATACAATAGATTAAATATGATGGGGAGTCTTTTTTGATACCATTGAAGTAAAATACTGGTTGATTCGGAAGACTA
The DNA here is from genome assembly GCF_054954075.1 of Amborella trichopoda. Taxonomy (NCBI): domain Eukaryota; kingdom Viridiplantae; phylum Streptophyta; class Magnoliopsida; order Amborellales; family Amborellaceae; genus Amborella; species Amborella trichopoda. The sequence goes on along the minus strand of NC_142348.1, from coordinate 16,971,358 downwards.
AAGGTAACCATTTTCTTGTAACAATCAATACTTGCATGGTATGCAGAAGGCCAATCTATGTCTAAGATTACATCAAAATCTTGAATTTCTAGGAGTATTAAATCAACCAACAGTTCCTTTTCTTCTATCTTTATTACACATGATTTGTACACTATATTGGTATCAATTGACTTTCCCATTGGTGTGGCTACCTCTACAATGTATTCTAATTTTTCTGGTTCTACCTTTAAGTGGCATGCAAAATGTGGTGACACAAATGAATGAGTAGATCCAGGATCAATCAAAACATGAGCTACTTTTTGGAAGATAATAAGAGTACATTGGATCATTGATTTTGAGGCCTGAGCGTCTTGCTCGGTGATCGCAAATACTCTTCCCTTCATCTGAGGCTTTTGAGCTTTCTCTCCATGCTTTGGAAGCTGTTGCATATGTAAGCTAGGACATTGTCTAATCTGGTGCTTCAATTTTTCACATTTAAAACAGGCTCCGGTATTCCAATAACAATGGCTGGATCCATGGTTTTTTCCACATTTTTTACATGGTTCTATTGGGATTTGAAGTGGCAAGGGCCTTGGCTTCTTGTTTGCCCTTTCAAACTGTTGTCGATTAGATTGTGTGGATCTAACATGGCTTTTCTGATTTTTCGTCTTTTGGTAATCTTCGAAATCTTTTTCCACAATTTGGGCTCAATCCACTATTTCAACATAAGTTCTCAATTTCAAGACTGATATCCTACTTCTGATAACTGGCCTAAGACCCCTTTCAAATTTTTTCACCTTTCTTGTCTCATTGTTAATCATATGTGGTGCAAACCTGGCCAATTCAGTAAACTTGGCCTCGTGCTGTGCTACTGTCCGATTTCCTTGGATTAATTCCAAAAATTCCATTTCTTTATGGTCTCGAATAAAATCTGGGAAATACTTTTCATTAAATGCTTTTAGAAATACTTCCCAAGTCAATGGTTTATTTTCTTTGACCAATACTCCTTTCGTCATTCGTCACCAGTGTTGTGCTTCACCTTCTAACATAAAAACTGCTAAGGCCACTTTCCTATCATCAGGACATTCCATTACCTCGAATATTTTCTCCAATTGCATAATCCATCCCTCGGCTTCCAGTGGGTTTACAGTACCCTTAAAAGAAGGTGGGTTCAATTTCTTAAATTGTTCGATATTACTCCCACCATTTCCTGTAACTGACTGCCTAGGTGGATTGCTGTTTTCCACCTGATGTTGCATTGGAGCAACCATATTTTCAAAGTCTTCGTAAATTCCTTCCATATTAGCTTCAGCTATTCTAGATCTTGACTTCGTCTCGGTCTGTACACACAATAAATATTATTTTAAGTACATTCTTTTTAAATTTCTTAAGAATCTTAAACCTATTGCTCATATACCATATTTGTCACACCCCAAGAATTTACAATACAGATATTCCTGAGATGTGACAGTCAAAACAATATACATCTCTTGATAGGACAAATTTACAGTGGTGAAATCTTACAAAGTAAGAAAAGAATGCTTAGGCACAACTACAATATCTACCAAAGTTGATCTTGACGAGCACTCAAAATAAAAACGCAGTTATCCTGAAAAAATGTTTACCATAGTTTGATGAGTTTGGCTACTCAGTAAGTGATCATCATAATCCTAAAAATAATCATGGTTGAAAGATATCAATATTTTCAAAAAGGAGATCAATTAACAGAAATACATTAACAGTTTCACTTTCAAAAATGCATAATTTAGTATAATCCGAATAATTGAAATGCATATAACACTTTAACGGCAATGCATAATTCAAAGGATTTCACAAAATACCCTGGCGTCCCAAGCAGGTCACCTATATACCCCATCAGCGTCCTGATGGGTCCACTTAATCCCTATCGGCATCCCAGATAGGTCCACTTAATCCCTGCAAGTCCACTTATACCTCACCGACATACCGGATGAGTCCACTTAATCCTTACCGACATCCCAGATAGGTCCACTTATACATCACCGGCGAACCGGATGAGTCCACTTGCATACTTAAAGTATTTATAAATCACTTTAAACATTCGAAAGCAGCAATCATGTACTCAACATATCACTAAAACTACTAATATGAATTTTACTGAAACCATTAATAACAGTCACTTTCAATAACATTTCAAAAATAACCAATCAAATATTTTGGGCTCAAATTTAGAAAGGTAGCAGTTCGTAAAGACATTCTAGCATAATTGCCAATGTATAGAAAAACTCTTACAGAAATTCAAGAATACATAATTATCACAATTTATAGGATGTCAATTCACAAATAAATATTTCACATACACTGCTATAATCAATTGCAAAAATATCAGTTTTCAGATAATAAGGCAGTCATTAGCACATGAATTTTACAATGTCTAAATACTCAAAATTAGTAGAAAGAAATCTCACAATTTTAGTAAAAGCAGAACTATCACATTTATTTCTAATAATTTTATTTCTAAAATTTTCGGACAATAGACAAGAAAAATAAATAAATAAATTTATTTTTAAGAATTTATAACATTTAAAATTTCTAATATCATTATTTTAATAAAAATTTTATTTTTCAAAATAATGAGGTCACTTGCGCATAAAATTTATCGTGCCTAAAATTCATGATAATAAGCAGAAATAATTATTTCATTTCATTTTTAAAAAGAACGAATTATTTTTCAAGATAATGAAGTCACCTACATTAACTCCGAAATTGGGGGAGCATCAGTTCCATCCCACACAAAAACAACGGTACTTTCTTCAGATACTCGATAAGAATGAAGAATCTTTTCCAGTGAAAGAAAGCACATAAGTATCATTACCTAAACATAAACTCTAACCATGCTAGAAAGAGAGAGAGAGAGAGAGAGAGAGAGAGAGAGAGAGAGAGAGGGAAAGAGAGAGAAACCCGTTGATGGGGTTTTTGTTTGAGAGGGAAAAAGAAAAGCCTGCTGATGATGGTGTTTCAGCTTTAAGAGAGAGCGAGAAACCCGTTGATGGGTTTTAGTTTTAAGAGAGAGAGAGAATGCCGAATCAAAAAAAGGCACCTCAATGCAAGGTGTTGTTTTAAGGAGTTTAATATAAAGTCTTTGAGGTGGTGGACCTATGGTCCACCCAAATAAAATTAAACCCTCAAGTATATTAACAATAGTATCGTTTTATATATTGTTAATATATAAAAAAATAGCAATATCTTAACGGTATAAAATTATTATTATCATTATTATCATTACTGATATATAATTATCATTTTATTTATTTATTTTTCATTTATTTCTGTTAACATCGCTAATATTATGATTTTTATTAATTTCTTAAAAATTCTTTTTATTTTTATTTATTTATTTATTTATTTTTATTTTTTTTTTGAAATTTTAGGATTATTACAGCTGGATTTTCATTCCCATGGCATTCTCAAGCCCGACTATCAAGGCTTCATATTCAACAATGTTATTAGAACATGGGAAATTCAATCTGATGGATGTTGGCATTAAAATATTCTCGGGTGAGCATAGTATGGCTCCTATACCTGTCCTGTATTCATTCTTTGTACCATTGAAGTATAGCTCTCAAATCGAGTCCTCAATGTGAAGAGATTATCATCAGGGAGATCCGTGTTAACGGGAAAATTGTTTGGCAGTGCGTGTTTTGCTAAGTGATCAGTAATGGCTTGTCCTTTGACCGATTTTTTAGTGATATACTCGATCTCGAACTCGCTCAATAGCATTCTCCACTTCGCCAAACGTTCGTTGAGGACTGGCCTCTCCAATAGGTACTTGAGTGGTCAATTTTTTATATGAGCTTGACATAATGAGATAAGACATGATGTCTTAGTTTCTGCATGGCCCACACAAGTGTTAAGCAGTGTTTCTCCACATCCATGTATCTTGTCTGATAATCGACCATGGTTTTGCTGATATAGTATATCGTTTGTTCTTTTCCATGGTCGTTATATTGTCCTAACATTGCCCCCATGGTCTTGTCTTTCACTGACATGTATAGGAACAGGGGTTTATCTAGACTAGGAGGACTAAGGATGGGAGGTTTCGTGAGGTGCTCCTTGATTTGATCAAATGCTTCTTGACATTCATTGTCCCATATGAATGGGGTGTCCTTCTTAAGGAGTCTATTGAATGGTGCGCACTTATCCGCCAGTTGTAAAATAAATGCCTTATGGCTTGTATGCGGCCTTAAAGCCCACAGATTTCTTTGATGTTCCGAGGAGGAGGCATTTTAGTGATGGCTCATATTTTGGATGGGTCCACCTCGATGCCTCTTTGGCTCACTATATATCCTAGTAATTTGCCTGATTCAACTTCAAAGACACAGTTTTGTGGATTGAGTTTGAGTTGATGTTTCCGGAGTCTCTCAAAAATGGTTCTCAGGTTGGTGAGATGATCAGACCTGGTCTTTGACTTGACCAAAATGTCGTCGACATAGTCTTCCATAATGGTATGTATTAGATCGTGGAAGATGCTAGTCATTGCCCGTTGATAAGTTGCTCCTGCGTTTTTTAGATCGAAGGGCATGACTTTGTAACAGTAGGTTCCCCATTGCATTATGAATGACGTCTTGGTTTGGTCTTCTTCTGCCATGAGGATTTGGTTGTAACCCGAGAAGCCATTCATGAATGACAGCATCTTGTGACCCACAGTGTTGTCGACCAAGGCATCTATGTTTGGTAATGGAAAATTATCTTTGGGACATGCCTTATTGAGGTCTCAGTAATCGACACACACTCGGATCCTTCTGTCTTTCTTGAGTACGACCACTATGTTGGCCAACCGTTCTGAATAGTCAACGGGAATAATGAACCTCGCCTTGAGCAGTTTGTCGATTTCTTCTTTGATTTTGAGCTCAAGGTGGGTCTTTTGATGTCGGAGTTTCTGCCTTATAGGCTTCGCCCCTTCGTTGAATATTAGGTGATGTTGCACCAATGTGAGATCTAGCCCTAACATATCATCGTATGACCAAGCAAAGACATCACGATATTCCTTGAGAAAAGAAATCACATTTTTTCGCTCCTCAAAAGATTGGGAGGTTCCAATAAACTTGGGTCCTTCTCAGCTCCTAGGTTTACGTCAATCGTCTCTTCGCTGATAGCTGTTGGGTCACGATCGAACCTCTTCTTGAATTGCTCAACATGGGAAGTAAGTTCCTCAGGTTGAGAGATTTCTTCAAACTCTTGACTCTCTTGATCTTCTTCTTGATCGTCCAATTCATCATCTTGGGTATTACGAACCATTATTGGGCTATCTTGAGCGTTTGCCTTTTTGGAAAATTATTTTTCATTATTATCAACTTTATCATGTTTTGAATTTTCACCAGTTTTTGAACTATTGGAAAAGGTGTCCCTTATGGGACTCGCGAGAGAAATGTTGGGGACTGGACGCGTAAGGTGGTTAGATGGCCACCCCGCGCCTATCAATTTTTTCACACCGAGACTTGAAGGTGCCGCTGGTATGCTTCCAGCGATTCTCGAGATAAAGGAATGATCGACCAATTCCGTCCCTAGGTTGGTGTTGGTGGATGAGCACCCGTGGCTGTGTTAAAGCCAACTGTGCATACCTCCTCCAGATCCAGGTCAGCAAACAGTCTTCAATTCCTAATCCTTGTGTATGCTGAGATGTGGAAGAGGGACTATCCCCTGTTGGGGATTCAAGGATCACTTTCAACCTTTTTGGAGGATGGACATAGAGAGGATCGAGGCTTTGAATGCCTCTTGATATGAAGCATGGAGGGCTTGAAGGCTTTATCCGAAACCACTTAGGAGGATCATCCGAGTTCGGGGACGAAGAGTTTCCTCTAAGAAGACTCAAAATATTTTCTTCAACTTCTTGGAGATGATGATCACAAGAAAATATGAATTGACTGGGATCATCTTCTTCATCTCCATTTTTAATCATGTGAATGATAACATCCTCCTTTGAGTTACTCGGAGCTCCTTTTTCTTCGATCGTTGTGGCTGTATTTTTTGGGAGAGGGCTTGTGAAGATACCCATCTTTTGATTAGGTTCTTCAACAGGTTGATTTCGAGGTCCGACAGTGACGTCGCTCCTATTAATCAACCCTTGAATCACCTGCACCATGTTTTTCTTCAAGAGTAACTTCAACACTTTTTCTAAGGGGTCTTTGAGAGGAGTGAAGTTGTCTTCTCGTCTTCAATTGTTATTTTGAGCGTTATCTCTAGGCTGACCTTCTTCGATTTTGATTCCTATTATTGTGCTGGGTGGCTGAACCCTGAGACGGTTCGTTAACAACAATTTCATTAACCTGACAGAAAAATTTCCTTTTGTCGTTGCTCATATTTTTATTCTGGGGAGTCATGATGGGTTTGTTATCAGGCCTAACACTGAGGGGTGTCATTCTAACCCTTTCATGTCGTGCCACTCGCTCGATCATGGAATCGAAAGAGTGGGGGATAAGTCCCTAGCTAAATAAGGTCTTGTATTCAGGAGCTGCATTTTCTAAGGCCATGGAGATTTTAGCTGGATCCGTTAGTGGACATTCGATGAACCGCATCGCCGTCTCACGGAATCAATCGATAAAAGCCTTGAAGGATTCTTATGGGTTTTGTTTGGTTGCACTGAGCTTGCCCAAGGAAAGAGATCTTGGTGTCGACCCACTGTAATGAGAGATGGTTGAGTGGTCATTATTCTTTGATGTCAATTTAAAGCCTCACTAGTCAAAGTTTGTGAAAACAGGGCCTTCAACTGGTTAGGCCTATCTCGCAAGGCTCAGACGGAGAGGAGATACGTGTTGACGTGAATATTTCGGTCACTCTTCCCATTGAGTTTGTTTTTAAACTCTAGGATGACAAACCCAGGGGGAAGGTCTTCCATGCCTCGAAGGGTCTCATGAACATAGGCCTTTGGGGGTAGGATTTCATGCATACCCATCCTTACAAGCATATCTTGTATCACTTTTAAGGTGCTTTCTTGTTGGGTATTCGGCATGAGAGTAGGCCCACGGGTCGGTGGGTTGCCTGTGATGGATGAGCCGCGATTACCAGGGCGGTTTCACACATTTGTCCTTGAGGGGCGTACTGACCCATAGCTATCGCCACCGGTTGCGGAAACTGCACAGTTGGTTGGAACGGATACACAGGAGGGACAGATTGAAGAATCAGCTGACTCGATTGTGTTATGGGTTGACCTATGCTATTAGGTTGGTTTGGGTTTGACCCGTGAGCTGGGGCATGAACAGTGTAACCTAAGTCAACCAGACTTTAAGGGTAGCTTGAATGCCCATCTTCCCTAAGGGTTGATCTAAATTGATGCCTCTACTCCGTACCGTGTTAAAAACATCATGAGCGGTACTATGGTGGCTCGAGTTTGGATTGGATCTCCTAGACTGAGGTCTGAGATCGCTGCATCGCGGCGTTATCTTAGGTCGAGCTGTGGGAATTGATGTTAGATGCTGCATGAACTTCTTCCCTCGCACGGCTCCTGCTTTGGTTTCCTAAGGTCAAATGGCTCCTACTGTGGCTACGTAAGGTTCCTTGTAGGATAATGCCCAGCCGGACCCCCTGGCTGTTCAATGTTTTTCTGGCGAAGCCAACTTTTCGGACCATATAGAGCTCAGGGTTAAGAGTGGATCCCTAGGACTCGGCTTCTAACTGAAGACCTGGACAATGAGTAATGGATTGGCTCGAGTTCTAACCGTAATCCCAAGGGATTGTGGCATACTAGTCCCTAGGTTTGGGAAGGTTCGATTTAGAGTCAGCTGTGGAGCTTTCATCATAATCGCCTTGGGTAACCGACATGATGACATTCTTTGGCCGGGTTATGGAGTCTAGGCTTAAGTAAGATCTAAACTCGATGACCTAGGGCAGACTCAGCTTGACTCTAGGGGCAAAACCTTAACTAAGACCAAGGCTAAGACTAGCCCTAAATCTAAACTTGCTAGACTCAATAGGTTTTGGTTCAGATCCTAAACTAAGGTAAGCCTAGTTTAGCTCTAGAGGCAACTCTAAGCTTAGACCTATGCTAGAACCTAGACTAAGATCTAGACTAGATGGGTGCGAGTCTCGGCTCGGACCAAGAGTGGGTTTAGGTTCGGACCTGGGTGTGAGCTTGGTTCATACATGGACTGAGCTGGGTGCAAGCCTGATCTTGGACCTAGAGGGTTACGATAATATGACCAAGGACCCGGATTGGATCAAAGTTGGTTTAGGCACGAGCCCTTAGTTAGAACCAAGAAGGGGCCTAGGTTCGAACCTAGGTGTGAACCTCATTCGGATCTGGGCTAGGCTGGGTATAGGCCTGAACTTGGACCTAGAGAGTTTTAATGATCAGGCCAGGTATGGACCTGAACTGGATCAAAGATGAACTAGGAACGCACCTTTGGCTCAGACCAAGGAGGGCCTAAAACCTGGTTTGAACCTGGACTAGGCTAGGTACAAGTCTGAACCTAGACCTAGAGGCTTCAGTTCAGACTAAAAGCAGATTCAGGCTGAGACTCAAGATCAATAAGCAATCAAGCACACAAAAACGTTTGACCTAGTATAATACTATAAGTAGGCTTGGCTTGAGAGTGGGTTCCTAACTACTGAAATGCAGCTAGGCTGATATAGGTCCTCGCATAGGTCCTGGCTTCCTGTTATAGGATTTTACCAGGTCCTACTATACTCGGAGTTGCTTTGAGGCAAAGGATTACGGATGGGCACTCATGGTTAAAGTTACGCGAATCCCAACAGCCTCGACTCTCAAAGCTGGGTTCTCATCACGTCGTTAACGCGGACTTTGGGGGTTTTTGAAAAATTTGTTTTCTGGTTTTTCGGGATTCCTGGTCGGTGTGTGCTAGAGTGCGTAAAGAAGCATACAAATGAAAATAAAATCAAGCACACAAGAACAAAATAAGAAAGAGAACAAGTGAGCACTCAGTGCTGATCATGCCTAGTGATGTGCGCTTCAAGGCGAAACTCGCTCGAGGCATAGTATAGATGGAGGGGTGAGGAACCCTTAAGAATCAATGGTCCAAACAGTGAAACCAGGCACAGTTCGTGCTAAGTCGAGTGTGGCCCGGGTCGAGGGTGACTCGAACCGGAGGTTCAGGAAGGGTGCGAGCAGCCCTCGATGTATTATTCTTTTTTTTAAAAAAAAAATTTATCTTTTTTAAGTTTGATGAAATACAGTTAAACTAAGCATGACGAAAGCAGGAAAAACATGATTTCAGTCAAAATTAACAAACTAAAATAAAAAAAAAGAAGTAAGGAGCAGGAATGATTTATCTAAAGCAAAATAGTTTTTTTATATTTTAGAAAAAAATTTATTTTAAGCCAAAAATTGGTGAACAAGCATAAAAACGGCTCTGGAACAGGCCTGTGGGGTCCCAGAAGTTTTCTGGGACCTCTGTGATAGGGCAGCACGGACCTTGTCGCCCGGGTAGCATAGGCCGTGCCGCACCCGTAGGTTGAGCAGCACAGGTCGTGTTGCCAAAAAAAAAAATTATTTTTTTATTTTTATATTGTTGATCTTGATGAAATAAGGCTACTGAAACTTACAGAAGTAGAAAAATTATAATTTTTGATGAAATGAAATCAAAAGAAAATGAAACAGAGTAACAACAGATAGAACAGACATGTATCAAGCAAAATATTTTTTTTGGTATTTTAAAAAAAAAAATTTTGCTCTGAAATTTTGTGAAAAGCCACAAAAGAGACCCAAGAACCAGCTTACAAAATTTCAAAAAATTCTGAATTGGGCGATGGGGGGAACCAGAGAGCGTGGCCGATGGGGGGAACCAGAGAGCGTGTCACACTAGACTAGGCGGCACGATCCGTGTCGCCTGGGCGGCACGATCCGTGTCGCCTGGGCGGCACGTCCTAGTCGCCTGGGCGGTATGCCCTATATCGCCCAAAAAGTTATTATTGTTTTTTTTATATATTTTTTCCTGTATATCTTGATAAAATAAACTTACTGTAAACTTGGAGAAACATAAAATAAAATTTTTTTTTTGATGAAAATAAATTAAAAAAAGCGACAGTAGGGGACTGCAGATCTAATAGAAAATTATTTTTTTTGTATTTTTAAATATTTTATTTTGACTTGAAACTTTGGTAACAGTCACAAAATGGTACCTAGAACATTTGTACAAAATTTCAAAATATTCTGATATTTTCGAAATTTTGATGCTCGAATCACGCTCGATTTACCCCATGGTGGGTGCCAAACTGTTTACCGTGAAAAATCAGAGAGATCTTGAAATGAAGGTCTCTCGGATATGAAACCTTAAAATTATGAAAATTAAATAGTATAGAAGGTGGGACAAATCGAATTCAGATCTGAGGCCAGATCTGTCAGGAAACGAGCAGATCTGCTCTCAGATCTGTGGCGGAGCCAGCATGATCCAAGATATCAAAACACAATTTTTAGAGTGAATTAATCAAAAACAAATAAAAATAAAATAAATCAGTAAAGAAATGAAGAAAGAGAGAGGGTTGAGAATGATACCAAACTGGGCCGGATGGCCTGGGACTCCCGAGCCTTTTGGGGCCCACCCATATCAAAACCGGTCCCTTTTTGTCTCTCTAATCTAGGTATTAGCCAGAAAATCCCTTCGGTGTGAAGGGTTTGATTTGGGATTCTGTGTCCTAGGGGTAGCTCTAGTCAGTGTTCTAAGAGTAGATCTGGGGTTTCTCTCAGGGGCCTAAGGCTTCCTGATGCAATTTCTCGGGTTTTCTCTCTTGTCACTCCCACAGGCTTTCCATGTCTATCTCTTCTATTCTTTTTCTCTGCTAGGGTTTTCTCTCTCTAGCGTTTCCTTTTTCTCAAGTCTGACCTTTCAATTTCTCTCTCCGTCTCACTCTAAATGGTCTTGAAAAGATGCTAAAAGGGGGGAGAGGAATTTGTTGAGGAGAATATCTTCCTGTAACCAACCAGCAAGCTCAGTCAAAATTATGTTTTTGAGGGTCCTAGATCTGGGTGCCACGGGTCTTGTCGTCTGGATGGCACGGGGGGTGTCGCCTGAGCAGCACGGGTCATGTCGCCCCGGCAGCATGGGTCGTGTCGCTTGGGCGGCACGCCCCGGGTCGTCCAAGGTTGGGCAGCAAGCTCCGTGTTTCCCAAGGTTGGGTGGCACGCCCCGTGTCGCCAAAACCAAAACTTGTAGAAATTCAATTTTTTTTTTTGTTTTTTGTTTTTTAAAGTGTGTTCCTCAGCCTCTTGTGAAGCTCTAAAAGAAAATTTGGGTCAAAACATAATTTTTACTATTTTTAATGAATATTTTTTTAAAATAGGGTATTTATAGAAATCTGGGTCGAAACAGGGTTTCTACAGCATTTTGGGCAAGCCAACTGGTTCCGGATCACAAGGTAGGCTATGTGAACTATGGATTTGGGTTTACTAGGTCAATTGTAGTCCTAAGGGTTCAAGAATCCATAGAATTTGCTAGATTTGAAATGGGGCGTCTACAAAAATAGGGTGCAAAATGATAAATTTGCCCCTTCCTAACAAGTTGTGAAACTCTAGAACAGTCCTTGTGTTTCCCTAGAACGTGCATGATTTTTCATGGATGATCTGGGGTCGTTCTGATGCCTGGTTGATCGAGAGATGATTGTTTTCTTGTAAAGCTCGGCATGACGATCGATTTGATACCAACTTCAAGCCATGGATCGTGTTTTTAGGGCACGATCATGTAACTTGAAATTTGAATGAATCTTAAAACTTCAGATTGATAGAGTGCTCGTTCCTTGATTTTTTTTCCTGTGATTTCTTTGCTAGATCACACTGAGCATGCTGTAATGATCACGGGGAAACAAACGCAGCTCGATTCCGTGCCCAGACGAAGATTTTGCAACTTTTAAATTTTGGCCGGAATCTAGAATTCCGGCGACAAAATTTACAGTCACTTCATTGGCTTCATGTGCAAAATCCGACTGTTCATCCTATAATGAGTTCAGGTCAAAGATAGCTCGAGACCTTACGCACACGATGGAATCTGTTTTGCATTGATCGGGCTCGCGGGTGGCGTGATTTGGTCGCTCGAGTGAGACACGATGCTATTGATTTTTCTACACTTTCTTCATAGATCAGCAACTTCGCTCTAGCTTTTCTACAAGCTCGAGCGTCGTCGCGGGACGTGCCACATATCGAAACGCTCGTCTCAATGAGACAAACACGCCCCAACAAGTTTGAACATGATCTGATCTCGAACGAGGGAGATATAAGCATCACAAGTCACTGTTCGTGACTGTCCCTTTAATGGAGCTTAGTTGCAACGTGGCCGCATGGGAATAGCATGCGGCTCCCCTTGTTTCGCTCTTTTGCCTATAACTTCTTCATGAGATCTCTGTTGAGGCTGAGTTTTGACCTTTGAGGGTTTTCAACCGTGTCGAATCTAATGGCGGTGGTCTCACAATAAATTGAGACACTAAAGATATAGCTCTAGTTATAGGGTCTGTTTTAAGGTGCTAAATGTTGATTCTACCGGAACTATCTATCAATTTGCACTGCCTTAGACATGTCAGATTACAACGAAACTTGGCAGGAGGCTTTTGAGAGTTCTTATGAAGATCTTGACTAGTCTGGGGCTATTCTGAGACTGTCAAAATTTCTACTGTTTGCTAGGCTTTTATTGAGCGGGGGCCCCATGATGATGAAAAATATCTTCCAATAAATATATGCTCAGAATTGTGCGAATTCATAAGAAAACATCCAATTCTTTAGAAGGCCACAACTTAATAATCGGATGATGGATCATTACAAAAATGGGTACGTTGCGACCTTGTGTCAAAGAGCTACAGTTTGGTATAAGTTTTATACAAAATTTGAAGCCGTATGATGCAAATCTTTAGGTTGAAGAAAGGTAATATTTTTTGGTTGCCAGAAACCCATTTTCGTCAACCTCCCAAAATTGGAAAGAGCTCAATTCTAGACCAAACAGACAAAAATTACTGCAAAACGATTGTGACAATGTCCTCTAAAATTTGCGACAAAAATGAAGAATGGAACATCACAAATCAAGCTACATTGATGGTTGAAGATTTGCAAATTTTATGAACTTGGTCGAATTTTGGGTTCTTCCTAAAAAATATGTTTCAAGGCAGTTAAAGGGTTTCAAAACGTTCACAAGAATGCAAGCATTGATTCTACGACATTTGATTGCTTGAATTAGCATCATAGGTGTCTGGAAAAGCTCCCAAAGACTCATGGAGGAATGGTTTTGACAATTGTTGAAAAGTGCTTAAGAGGCAATTTGGTCATTTGGTCCAATTTCGGGATGATTATTTTAATTCATTCATACTTTTGAACATTTCACCCCTGTTTAGTGGTTGCTCTATATAAGGAAACCCATGTCACATGTAAAAGAAGGTTGATTGAAAGTTGGAAACCCATCATACACTGTAGCCCATTCCCTACTCCACGTAGACCCGACCCATACACCACACTCCATACGAACCTAAACCTTCTCTCTCTCGTGCTTCAAAGAGGAGCCATGGAGGTGCACCTAGGCACACATGTACTATAAGTCTACTCTCTCTCATCTTCTCCTCCTCTCACCTTCTCTCCTCTCTCATTCTTTATCACCTGGGATCACTGACCCAAGCCTAGGGCAGGTCTTACTCCCTCTCTGTGTCCTCCCACACTTTAACACGCACCCATCCCCCCCAGGCTTTGACGCGGACCTTGTCCTCCCGCACTTTGACGTGCACCCGTCCTCCCACACTTTGACATGCACCTTGTTCTCCTGCGCTTTGATGTGCACGCATCCTCTCGGGCTTTGACGTGCACCCTGTTCTCCCAGCCTTTGATGCGTGCCTATCCTCCCGTGCCTTGGCGTGCACCTTGTCTTCTCGTGCTTTGACGCATGCCCGTCTGCCCATGCCTTCATGCGCATCTGTCCTCTCCCTCTTTGACGGGCAACCTGTTCTCCCTCTCTTTGACACGTGCCCGTCCTCCCACACCTTCACGTGTACCTGTCCTCCCATGCTTTGACATGCACCCGCCCTCCTGTGCCTATATGCGCACCCTATCCTCCCATGCTTTGACGTGCACCTTGTCCTCCCACACTTTGACGCGCACCCGTGCTCCCGTGCCTTCACTCACGCCCGTCCTCTCATGCCTTCACATGCACATTTCCTCCCACGCTTTGACGTGCACCCTTTCACTTGTGCCTTCACGCAAACCCATCCTCCCACGCTTTGATGCTCACCCGTCGTCCCGCGCCTTGATGTGCATGTTTCATTCCTCACTCATATAAGACTCTGCCACCCATGCTTAGCCATGCACATTTCCCTTTTCTTTTGTTAATCGTCTTTCTCATCGCTTGAAACACTTGATCCATGGGGTCAAATGATAGTGTTTTAGGAGCTTAATACGGGGTTACTGCTCTAACTACCTTCTCGTGCAATAAATTGAGGTTGTAAGAGACATTGTTTCTCTAGCACCCTTTTACTCTAATTGTAGTTATCTTGAGTTAGTTTTATCTAGAATTCAGATTCTCTCACTGTCTCAACCACCTCATTACAAAGTGCTCAAGTAGTGAGGGGACTTTCTCTTTTCTTCTTCCTAAATCATAGCAGAACTACTCACTCCCCAAACCTATTGAAAGAGGAGCGTTTTTACCTGAATTCCCATAGCAATTTATAAGAAAGAGTTGAGATGAATTACTAATCTTTGAAAGGGATCTGTGATCAAATTGCGCTAACAGACAATCGGAGGGCTTTCGTGAGATGATCTAATAGGGTGTTTTTTCTAGGGCATTTCCCACGACCCCAACCACAGTGACGTACGTACTTCAATCTATCTCTTCACCATTCTTTAAACTCCTCTCACAAAGTTGGATCTACCTATCCACACAAGTGACACCATGAGAGATGCACAAGCATGACACTGGTGAGGCCACATGGTTGTTCGAGAGGGGGACGCGAACCCATGCACCTCGACCAACTGGCGACTCCATTAGGGAAAAGTCACCTTATAGTTGGCACGAATTGCTTTCAAACAATTATTTCATCTCTTTATTTCTCAAAACTTACTATGGAGTTCATTTACTCCTCTTTCATTTGAATTGGGGATTTTATTATCCCTACATTTGTAGGTTTACCCATGGGAAACAAGACTTTGCAGTCCACTGCTCCCATGTATTTCTTGAGTGGTCATTCTAGCCCAATCACCTTAGTTCAGGCTAAGGGGAACTCGGGAAAGGGTACTCAAAACCCTCGTCCCCTCTCTACCGACATCAAAGGCAAACCCAATGATGTCAATTGCATAAGTGGTCCTAAGTCCACCTTTCCTCATGTTCACCTTACTACTGATAGACACTCTACCAATCATAGGCTTAAGAGTGGTTCTAACACCACTTCTTCTCTTCCCGTGGTTAGTTCATCTAAGATCACCATCTCTGAGGGTAGCTGCAAAGTTACCCCACCCTTTCTCTACATGGGCACTACTCAAACTAGTATGTTGTGCCACACATGTCATGCTGGTGATTCCCTTGTCAGACCATCGTATTTGGATGACTCCAAAGTCCTTCCCCACATGCTTACATGTGTCATGGAAAATGGTTCAACCATTGCTCTGATAAATCGGGGCAAGCAAAAGCTCACCCCACTCACCTAACTTAATTCGGGTCTTCCAAGACCCCGACCTGCTAAATCTGGTCCTCGAACCACCTATGCACCGCATGTTAATCTCTCAGCTCGGGGCAGTCCGAAGGCTACACCCAAACAAGCACATGGCCTTCAAAATAATCAAAGGTTACACACAAATACACACACGCATGTTAATTGTTCCAAACCCATCCACTTGTAGAGGTTGGCATTCCAAGTGTCAAACCTCTCGCCACTTTGGGGGTTGGTTCCCAAGACAACCCAAACACCTCTACGAACTTTGCACACACATGCAGATCCAATATTACTGCTGGGAACAATGGAAAAGGGCAATTGCATATGCCCTCGTCTAACCGTAAACCCATGACTTTGTGGTATTCGAAGAAATTCCCTTCGAGAACCATCTTGTCTACTCCTTCTTCATACGCGTGAGCTAGCCCTCGAGGTTGGACTCGGGGCAAAATGATGCCCCAAAAACTGACAAAGCAATTTCTCCCTTCTTCAAGCAAACCCAATCATCCAAAATCAGCTTCAAGCTCCCTCCTCCCAGGCATCACACTTTGTCCGAATTGATTGACTTTGCTCTCACCTCTATGGGACAAACCAATCGATCAGGATGTCAAAGCCAGTTCCAATTCTGGGAGAGAATTTATTGGAATTTGCAAATCAAATAGATTAAAGGGATGAAAGTGCCACTTCAGAAAAACAAAGTAGAGTCTTCAACTTTAGAAGACCTACTAAAGCAGAACTCGTTCTATTTGTTGCAAACTACGGACGAGCCTGAGACAGACATTGTTCACTGTTGTGTCGTAGAGGTGCAAGAAGATGAACCTAATTCATCTAATCCGTGGCCCCAAGGCTGTCACAAGAAACCAGGGGAGATATGGTCCCAAGGCCGTCAGGAGCCCATTTGAATTTGACAATGGCCCCAAGGACTTCAAGTGCCACGCTTGCCATCAATGCAGCCCAAAGGCCGTCAAGAGCCAATACTCATCTGATCTCTAAGATTGTCCCAAGTTCAATCAGGGCAAGCGAATCCTTTGCTACGTGGTTGTCAAATCGAGGTATGAAGGGATCCAGGGTCACTCCCATTTTTTAATCACTCACTTATGATGAACAAGTTGATGTGATGGTTATGATGAACAAGTTGATGTGATGGTAGTAAGGCAAGAGGGTGAAGAACCTGAAGATCCAGTGGCTCGCTTTAATGATATCCTGAGTAATATCTTGGATAGCTCAAGGTGCTCGAAAATGCTCGACCTATCAGGGCCAATTCTTGTAGCAAGAGGCCAATTCTCCTCTCAACCTCCAATTCAAAGAAGAACAAAGTAGACCTCCACCTCCTCGTATGACCCAAACTCCAGGACCTCTAAATCCCCCTATCTTCCTTGATTGTGAACCCAACATAGCCTCTCAAGATATTCCCCCATCGGTTAGTCAAGAAGGCATTCAAAACATGATCAATAGAAGTATCCAAGGCTTGCAGACTTCGAAGCCACATGAAAACATTCACTGTAAGAAGCCTTATCCACCTTTTATTGATCAAATCCCTTTTCCTTTGGTTGGGTTCGCTTTCAAGTGGTATGCACGTTTGCCTCCAAACTTAGTTCATTCTTAGGAGGAAATGGAACATTTGTTCTGTAAACGTTTTTACGAGGTAGAATGAGAGGTTTAAGCCAGAAACTTCTCACAATTACTCATGGAATGAACGAATCAGTAAACGAATGAATACATCCATAGATGGAGGGATCTCGTGGTGTATAAAAGTAACCCCATGTCTGAAATTGATGCCGTGAAAACGTGCATAAGAAACATGAAGAAAGGAGTTTCCTTCATGTCAAGGCCTCAAACCCTCTCACCTTCTCAAACATGATTTCGAAAGTGATAAAGATTGAGAGCTTGCTCAAACATCATGGTGGAACTCAGGCTCAAACGTCAGGGGGAGGTCAAGGGCGCAATTTCACCAAGGGGAACTACAATGTCAGTAATTTCATCCTCAAGGCTACTACAGGGTGCCTCCACCCCAGAGCTTATACCGGTCGGAACCAATTCACAAAAAATTTGAATAAACAATACAATTTCAATAAAGCTTGGGTGCCGACTCTCTTGAGAATGCTGTTGGAACAGAGTATGATTATTATTCCTGAATCAAAGAGACCATATCAAGTCGAGTTGCCAATCACAAGAATTATTGTGCTTGTCACCAGATGTAGAGCCATCCTATACAAGACCTTCAGCTCAAAGACCACATTGAAGCCCTGATTCAAAAAGGACAAATTAATTTAGAAAGTCTCAGAAATTCTTTCAAGACTGTAGAGGCTTCGCATGTAGTCACTATCAAGGAAGAGCAAATACATACCTTGCAACCTTAAGAAGTACCATCTGATCTTCTCCTGAATCTTTTTGCAATGTTGGTGCTATAAGGGTTGATTGCTCCGCTTTCTGCGAGTTTGCCCTAAAATTTGGTTCGAGGTACTGAAAATATTTGGGGCCCATTCCACCTGGTGTGGGGCCATGATATCTCTAGGCGTGCGAGTTTCAAAACATTTATACAAGAGTCCATTGCTGAAGGGTGCATCATTGTGAACATCCCAGTTCAAACTCGCAGGCTAGCTAAACCAATAACCTCACAAAATGCTACTAAGGCACCTTCTACTTCTCACACTGTGAAAGATGAAGAGAGAGATCAATTGAGCAAAACTAAGGAGACTAAAGAGATCGTGGAAGCATCACACATGGTTGCGTTACAAGAGGTGCAACCGACAAAAGAGACCATGGAAGCATCACACATGGTTACGTTACAAGAGGAGCAATATTGTAGTATTATGATGGATAAGATATCTCCTAATATGTTCCCTGACATCTTTCACATTCTAATACAACAACAGATGATTACGCCGTGCTTGCCCAAGAAGTTGAAACATTCTAAAAAGGAAGGTCAGGACTTGTGGTGTCAATACCATCAAATGCAGGGGCATGATTTGTTTCACTACTATGGGTTCCGAGTTATCTTGGATAAACTCATGAAGAACAATGAAGTGTTCATAAATAACACACCACCCCCACAACAAAAATTCGTCTGGAATTTGAGGCTTTGGTGCACAAGATAATGGAGCAGTCAAATCCTTCGCCAGGTAACCCCTGAAGTCTGTGGCCCTCAAGCTCCCATCAAAGTATGCGGCGCATGGCAAGAGCATTAAGGTCGTGGCAAGATAAAAAGCCTTAGGAGAGAGGTTTCGGCAAGAAAATATGGCTCCCGTGCCACAAACTTGAAAGGTTGCATCTGTCAAGAACAAGAAGAAGAACAAACGCCCTTTGAAAACTCGGCTTCGAAAGGCGAAACTTCCCCAACTAACAGTTGAAGTAGCATTCCTTCCTCATATTCCTCCTCTTCCTACTTTGTATAACATTGTCCCCACACAAGTTCTTCTTGCTGAGGGTGATCAATACATAATTGTGAGAACAATTCAAAATCCATCCAATATGGGTGAGGACATTAAAAGCAACCCGAAACAGTCTAACAAAGGTGAAGACTTTAAAATCACCCCTCAACGGTCCATGAAGGGTAATGACCTTAAAGATCCCCTGCAATCGTCCAACAAGGGTTATGACATTAAATGATCCTTGATTACTTCCAATGAAAGTGAAGACATTAAAAACCTCTTTCGGTCCAATTCAGGTGATGACCCTAAAAGTTACATGGTTCAGTCCAATTTAAGTGATGACCCTAAAAGCTATGTCCCTTCTACTATCCCCAATTCTTCAAACCCCTCTTCTTTCTCAAAATCTCTCTCTGAACTTACCCTGGAGTGTCTTGATTTTGAGGTTCTTAATGAAGAGGTCAAACTCTATAATACGAGTAAAAGACATAACAAGCACATAAGAAAGATGGTCACTCAAAAGGATGGATTCATAAGTGTTAGAAATGTTATGGCCTTTACTGCCTGAAAATACAAGCTTTGACCCACTCCAGAAGAGGAATTCAATCAGCTTTTAAAACCAAAGCCTGAGAAGAAGCCTCAATGGCCCGCAGAGCCCGATCCAAGAGCTATGGAAGAAATCGAAGGGGGAAAGTACTTCAAATTATGAAGCATGTCATATGCTTGTGTTCCATGAAGGAAGCACAATAGCCCCAGTCGATCAAATGAGGCTGAGTTCAGGATGGAGCTCAAGCCAATCCCAAGACTGGCTCAACCCAAGCGTCTAAAGTACCCCGAGCCACCACTGGTTCCCTATCTAAACTCACATACTCCTATTCAATCACCACCTCCTCTCTTAAAATATCCAGGACCACCTTTGGTCCCTTATTCGAACCCTTCACCTTCCTTCTTTAAACCCCTACTTTACCCACACCTACTCAGGCTGCGCAACTCAACCAGCCTACTCTTCCTCCTCCCCCAACTACAGCTGACCCTTCTTTGGCGGCTATAGCAAATTCTACGTCTCTAAAAATCACCCCATCAAAACCATTGGTGAATCAAGGAGTCGTCCTTCCTAAACTTGATGAAGTCAAGTATGATGTAGTTGGACATTTGAGGAAACTTCCAGCTGTCTTGAGTAGCTATGATGCTCTCATGCTTTCACAAGACTTTCATACGGCCCTTATATACGCTCTCTCCCAACCTAAAGTCTATGAAACTGAGATCAAGCGAGTGGAGGTGGACCTTGCAATATTCAATAGTTGCATGGCTATCACATTCTCTAATGATGACCTTCAGCAGGGTGAGAGGTTTCATCACCGACCCCTCTTTGTAACTGGCGCATTACACACTTGTCAAATCAATCGAATGCTGAATGCGGGTTAGCAGTGAACCTCTTGCTGAAAAGGATTCTCACACGACTCGGGATAGTCATTGAACAACTTGAGCCACAAACTTAACAATTCAAGGATTTATCCAGTCGGAGGAGAAACAGGCCTGTGTAATCTGCCTTAAGCTCAAAATTGGGGATTTGAATGCTTCCACTCTATTCCATGTCATTGATAAAGACACTTCTTACAATATTCTTTTAGGCCGTTCTGGTTACATGGCCATGGAGTAGTTCCATTGACCTCCATCAGTTCTTCAAGTATAGCCACGATGGAAGGCAACACATGGTCTATGCTGATAAGAGGCCATTTCCTATTTTTGAGTCACACTATGCTGATGTTAAGTACTATTTTATAGACCCGGTACGCTCTCAAGAGCTCATGATGCCTGTGAAGACCTTCACGAACCCAAAGTTGAGACAGACTGCCCAAACCTCTTACGAAGATGTGGAAGATATAATGGGATCACTTAATCTCATGTTTCAAGAAGAAAAGAGATAAGAAAAAGTGATTCCCTTAACCTCAGTTAATGGGAATCATCACACTTCCCTAAAAGAAGTGGGAAGATTGCACATTCCAGTCTCTCTAAGGGAGGAGAATGATGCTTACCTTACCTCTCAAACTAGCAATTCCCCAAATCAGCATAAGGTGTTGCAAATACCTAAGGTCCTGCATATTGAAAAGGACAGCGCTTGCTCCATACCCCAAACTCCCAATCAGCAAGATTCCCTCAAAGTCTTGCAAATCCTTGAGGTTTTGCATATCCCAATCCCCGAAAGGGAGGAAGGTAATGCTTACCTCACTTGTCCACCTCTCTGTCAGCAAGACTCTATTTTGACCTACGGCACACACTGCGGCGTGATCGGGAACCACATTGCTCCGAGGAAGAAGGTACTCGCAGAACTAGAGGGATAACTAGAGTTCAAGGAGAAGAGCCTCAGATTCCATGAAGCATAGCTTGACATCCAAACCTTGGATCATTGCGAAGGCAAGTTCAATGCAACCACCTCGCGAAGAGCTACACACTGGTACAAATCTTGCATTCAATCCAAGGTCCGATGAATGCAAGTCCCCAGGTCAACAGAAAAGTAAACCCTATCGATTGCCAAAATCCCTTTTTTCGGTAACCTCCCAAAATTAGGCAAATGCACAAACCAAGACCAAATCAGCCCAAACTTGGTGCAAAACAACTGTGACAACCTCCTTTCTGACTTGCAAGCAGAGCCAGGAACCAGAACAGCACAGCTAGAAGAAGCATTAGCAAACGAAGTTCATGAATCTGGCCAGAATTTCGCTCTGACAGAAAAGGCCACCACAACACGATGCAATGGCATCCAAATGCTCACAATCGAGAGAACGTTAAAGATATAATTTTGAAACAACTGAACCATTGCCACAAGTTGCAAAACAAGCTTCCAAGGTCTCGCCATGGTGGAGCAACCTGCATGCAAGGACGGTTTCATCATTCGTGCAAAAGATCTCAAGGACATTTTGATCATTTGCACATAATTTCAATATTTCTTTCTAATTTTTTAAATTGTAATTAAGCTTGGCTTTTGAGCGTTCACCCCTGTTTAGTGAATCCTCTATATAAGCAAACTTAACCCACTTATAGAAGAACCTTTTTTTAAAACATTTGACAACCCTTTGAAGACCCCTTTTTAGCCTTAATACCCCCAAAGGCTGGGAAGAATCAAGGTTAGATTGCGCATGTCTCATTAGCTTGTTTTTCCTTGTGAGTCCCCAATCCCCATGGGAGAGGAGAGAGGGAGAGAGAAACCTTTGAGAGAGAGAAGATACCCCTGAGTGCATGGTCCTGCGGGCGCCTAACCGCGTGGGTTCCCTCTCTATTGAGCCGAGTCATCCCTCCTCTCTCTCTCTCTCACTTTCACCTTCGCACGTGACCTCATCCCCGCGATAGCCCACGTCTGCCTGCAAGCCCACGAACGTGAGTAAACCCACAAGCCTTAAAGATCGGGTTTCCTCACTCCCCCTTTAGCGGCCGGTCAGTCCCCTCGAGGAAGGAGGAGGAACATTCAGATCCCATTCCAATAGCTTAGAGAGAGAAGAGAGAGGTTGCTAGCTTGAAGAGGGCCCCCGTCCAAACCGTGCTGACAAGCAGCCGGAGGGCTTCGTAATTACTCTAGAGGGCTACCCGCCCAGGCATGTCCTTGAACCCCCCAAGCGGCGTAAAAGGCGTCTGCACTCCAGTCGTAAAATCTCTCTCACTGTCGGCACCTAACTGCAAATAGGACGCAACACAAGCGTTGGACCTGCACAGTTGTTTGAGAGAGGGTTTCTGCCTCCTGACCCAAGGGAAACCAGGACCCCACCGACATCAATTGACGACTCCACTGGGGACACATCACCCTATCGTTGACTCAAGCTGACTTCAGGTACCAACCTCTCTTTCTCCTTTCTCTACTGTTGTTATGGGATCCCTTTGTCCCTCCTTCATCCGGGTTGGGGATTTCTACATCACCCCGTGGCCTCACTCGGGGTGAGCGGACCATTAGGCCATGTCTCCACCTCATGTCCCTTGTGCGGCCTTGCTGGCCCTGCCATCCTGGTCTCACCTGGAAACGTTTGGGGCACGGGCCCTCAAGCCCCTCGCCCCTCATCCTCTGGCACTAAGGGAAAACCCCTTAACACCAACTGCATGGGCGACGCTACAACCGCCCCCTCACTAAAGCACCCTGTCACTAGCGGGCATCCCGTCAGTCACATACCTCTAGGTGGCCCTCGTGCCGCTATTCCTCCCCACTAGATCGGTCCTAACAAGGTCACCATGCTAGCGGTTAGTTGAAAGGTGACCCCGCCCTTGTCACACAAGGCCGTCACCAACACTTGCACCCCTGTGCACACACCACTTGCTGGTGACTTTCATGCCAGCCTGATCGGCTACTTGACTATGAGTGCCTATACCTATAACAATTTTGATGGTTCAACGGTCATAATAATGAACCGGGGCAGGTGGCAACCTTCCCTGATCACCCAAACCACTTCGGGTCTCTTCCGACAAGAACGCGACGCTAGTGGCTCCCATGCCACCTGTGCCATGCATGCTAACTCTATGGCTCGAGGCAACTCAAAGGCTGATCCTCGATAGGCACATGACTTTCGAGACTATCGAAAGTCCTATAAACTAATGGCATGCATGCAGACGGTCGGAGGGTCTCATCAAATAAATGGGCGGGTACCACAGGTACTCCGCCCCTCACTCCAAAGGGGGTTAGCCCTGCGGCCACCCCAAACACCACTCTAGACCACACACAAACATGCAGGTCCGAGAATATTGCCGGCTGCAAAGAAGGACGAACGTTCATCACTCCGCCCACTGCTTCCGTGCCACCTACTGCATGATACTCGAAAAAGTTCTCTTCAAGCACCATCCTCTCCACTTCTCGCTCCATGTGCGCACAAGTCGGTCCTTAGCGCGAGATCAGAGAAGAAAAGATGCTACCAACGACTAACGACCACTTCTTCCCGCGTGCTGGTGGTCTTCAACCACCATTGTCGCTTGCGAAGCCTCTTCTTCCCGGGTATTTCACTTTGCCTGAGCTCATCGACTCTGCCCAAGAAATAAGGACGGGCTGTCGGCAAAAGCCAAGGTCCATGGTGCCACTACAACCATCGGAGTAGTCACGACCTGTCCCACTGTTGGGGGCTCCGAGACATTCTTCAAGGGTACATCCAGGACTGATAGATAGCCCTAATCTATAGATAGCCTCCGCTTCAAGGCAAGACTCCCCACGAGTGTCACCACCCTCACCTGAGGACAAAACGAGTTCGGAGCCCTGTCATCGATGGCTATGAGACTCCCACCAACTGCGCTTTTAGCCCATGGGAAGTGTACCACAGTCGCAGAAGGGCAAGAAATGCTAAGAGAAATGTAGCTCACCACGCAGACACGACACCTGCACCCCAAGCACAAGAGCCTCGTCCACTCAGAGCAGGAGGACACAACAGGGAAAACCTAAGTGCACCAATTCGAAACTCCGAATCTCCTCGACACCTAACCGAGGCAGGGTTATTGCCCCCTTGTCCCACCTTGCACAACTTCATCCCAAGGCAAGTCCTCTTTACCGAGGGAGGTCGTTGTACCATCATAGGAACTGCTCAGGACTCACCTTACATGGGCACGAAACCCTGAAGGCGTGCACTACCATCAGTCCCAAGGGTGAGACTCTAAGCAAGCCTTACTATAGTCATGGGGGTATGATTCTAAAACTACCCTCTCAAAAAAAACAAAAACAAACACCTCAACGCATCAAATGCGAAAGAATAAGAAAAATGATTGTCTTATTCATATATACAAGAGGTTACAAAATCAGGGTGGGCCATCAAGGCCCATACACAAAAATAAGGGGAGGGAGAAGACAACATCAAAAGTGGTCGAGCGCCTCCCATATCTTTGCCTGTAGATCCTGCACCTCCCCTAGTGTGACACCCACCTCCTCCTCATTGCGAACGATGTCCCCAGAAACTGACTTAGATACGACAGCAACCGCCCTTGCCTCCAAGTTCAACTCCTCTAGACGACGGGAGTGCATGGCCATCACCTCTCAATAGCGTTGGCGATGCTGCATCAGCTAAGCGGGTCTGGTGTCAATCGATCTCATCCTTGGAGGTCCAAATCTCTCGGAACACCTCTGCCTCCTCCCTCACAAGCTGGGTAGTGGGAGGCAATCTGCTACTTCTTTTCCTCGTGATCTTTCACGAGGGCGCTTGCTAAGTGACGAGGCTTGCCCTCAAAGAGGCCAGGCATGCCTCCTGGGCCGCCCACACTGAGGTCTCGCGTGAAAGGGCCTCAACTCCCCAATCCACGAGATTCAGTAGAAGCTCTTTCAAACAGCTAAAGGCCTTCGCACCTTGGTCCACGGCCTGTAAGCTAATTGCACAGGCCTCGATGCTCTCGATCCCTTCCTAAAGATCAGAAAGTGGGCATTCCTTAAGCCATTGAAGCCTTGTCCGAAGCATACGCCTTACGGTTGGCACCCTAGAGCTCGACCCGACGAAGCTGAAGTCAGGGAATTCAGGGAAGCAAATTGGAGCACGTCAGAAACTCCCCCCTCAGCCCTAGCAACCAAAGACTCGAGAGGTGCAGACGAAGGCTCACTGACCTCGTACTAACTCTCAATGTCAAACGACGATGGTGCTAAAGGAAAAGCCTACACCTTCATGCGCTTGACTACTGCAAAAGAAGCGCAGGAGGGTCAAAGAAAAAGGGAAGAAACAACCTGAAAGCAGACAACACACTAGCAGTGTTACCTGGAGGGGGAGTCGAGCTGGAGTCGGCCATAATTTTCTGGGGAACTAAAAGTGACGACAAGAAATGCTACTCTAGGGGTGAATGCCGCAAAGGAGGCTTGAGTAGAGGGCACGAAGAACGCTAAGTTTTTACTTGAGGTAAAACCCTGGGTAAAAATGAAGAATAGTCACCCCTCCTTTTATAAAGCCCAGTGGCCAGAAGGGCCGATCAACAGGCGACCCGTCCTCCAATCACGAGGGAACCGACAGCACGTGAAGCGAAGTGTTGAAGATGGGACAACAAAACGCCGCATTCGCGAAATTCCATGCACCTCATGGTGCGGACGTATGAACAGCACACGAAGTGATGTGCTACACGTGCAAAAAATTACTCTCAGTCCTGAGGAGGCACTAAGGGCATGTAATCAAACCTTCGTACGCCGTCAATGCCACCTCCCTCATCCAGCATTTGCTGCTCTGCATGCATGACGTGGCTCATCAAAAACGGCACACCTACCGCCTTTCAAACGCCGCTCAAGCACGCAACCCTGCCCCACTCAGCCCATATAAAGCACAGGCCTACTCAAAGCACCCGGGGCACACTTCCACACTATTGCGATCTACGGGCAAGAGAACTCCATTCTTTGTCTAGCCCACATACATAGGACCTTCCAAGCTCCTCAAAAAATAAAAATGCAGGGTCCTTGTGAAAATGAGAAACGATGCATACCCCAAGGATTTGGACAAAGACCCACGTGGGTGTTCCAACCACAGAGTCACGGCAAGCGGCAGCTGCCCTACGGGCATAGCAAGCGTCACTTCGGCCATTCTTATCCTCACCATCAATAGGGATAAGAGCTGAGCCAAAGAAAAAGAAGATGAAGCAAACCAAAAATGCAGAACAACAATGAATGTCTAAGCAAAAATTGAGGTTTATTTCGTGAATGAAAAAGATTACAAAATTGTGGTTACAACAATTAATAGCCACAAGAAAGTACATCTATTCCGGAATGAGTCTCCTGCCTTCCGAGACGAGGGGTCGTAACCTTTCGTTCGACAAAGAAGGTGAAAAGTCAAGCATTGGATGGAGGAGGCAATACATACCAAAAGCTTGAGCAAAGCCCTCCCTCCAGCCACAGCAACAGCTCAACAACGTCTTACACACGGTTGTGGGCCTCACGCCATGGGTCCCACACAAACAAAGGGGCTCTGGAGTAACAAGCCCAACCACTGACACGGATCAATCGTCGCTTCCGCACAGTCGAACGCCTTCTCCCGGATGCCTAATGCTCGGACACTCCCCAGAAGCCAGAACCAGGCAGCCATCCCCTGTAGTGGACATGGCTCCCTGGCTAAGTTCTCCCAAGAAAACAAAGTCACTGTGCTACCTCCACCCCAAGGAGTATCAAGCAAGGAACTTTTTCATAACACAGGGAAAAGCTACCCTCACGCTTTCTTGCCTAGCCCCTTTTTATAGGGGCCATAGGCTCATCAAAGCTCGCTGCTTCCCGAGCACCATGCCGCTCAACCACATGGCCATGTGTCACTGCAACGGCGCCCCGGTTGGCCGCCATTTCCAAACCCTCTCACTCTTCACCTTCCAGGTGTTACTCACAAAGCATCACGGTCAAATCTAGCGCCGCTCAAACTGCCAGCCTGGCGTCATCGACAGATCACTCAAGCAAATCTTACACCAGGCTTCGCCTTCCAGGTGGCACTCTCTCTCTGACCTCATGTCGGCCTACAAATGCTTCATCATCCAAGCGCCACCTCCCCGAGCACACCCCCCGCGGGTGCCACTAACACTCCACCCCCTGTGGGTGCCTTCAACACTCCACCCCCAAGGGTGCCATCAACACTCCACTCCTCGCGGGTGCCTTCAACACTTCACCCTCGATGGGTGTCATCAACACTCCACCCCTCGCGGGTGCCTTCAACACTACTCCTCCCGTCCCCTACGGTTGCCTTCAAAACTTCAGCCCCCCTACGGGTGCCATCAACACTTTACTCCCTACGGGTGCCTTCAAAACTCCACCTCCTCACGGGTGTCGTCAACAACACCTTTCCCGTGGACTCTGCCATCATTGACCCTGCGTGGGTACACCCTGCCCGGGTCGTGACAAAGCCCCCCTCTTCGAGGCAACACCCTGTCCTACACGGTCACACCCCGTCTCGACCACCTTCTACTATATCAACCTGAGGTAGAGCCACACCAAGTCAAGGCTCACTATGCTAGTGACCTCCCTCCCCGCTTAAGAAGCCGGGCATGATGGCAACCATCGTGAGTAAAAAAAAAAGAGCTTCAGGCGAACATAGCCAACAAGGCTATGGGTAAAATCGGCCAAAGAAAAATGGGGAATGGTGAAAGCCCGCACAGGCACCGTGAGTAAAAATGATAGGAAGGCATGGCCATGAAGCCATGAGTAAAAGAGCCCTGAGAAAAAATCAAGCCATGACGAAAACCCGCAAGGGCGCCATGAGTAAAAGCGAAAAGAAAAAGGGTGGACGTGACCTCGAAGTCCTAGGTAAAAAAGCTCGAAAAAAAAAAAAGGATTTGGTGAAAACCACTCTGCTGAAGCCATTTCCACTTGATTCGAGTGAAAACCAGCAATGGCGCTTGAATCGATTCCAATCTCCAGGCCCAATGCCATAAAAAAAATCTCCAACCCCAGTGTCATTCAAAAAAAAATCTCTAGCCCCAGTGCTATTCAAAAAATCTTCGGCCCCAGTGCCGCATCCAATGTCCGGCCCCAGTGCCATTCAAAAATAATCTCCAGACCCAGCGCCATTCAAAAAAAAAAAAATCTCCAACCCCGGTGCCATTCAAAAAATCTCCGGCCCTAGTGCCGTTAAAAAAAAAAAAAATTCCAACCCCAGTTCCATTAAAAAAAACTATAGCCCCAGAGCCATTTAAAAAACATCTCCGGCCCCAGTGCCACTCAAAAACTCTTAGGCCTCAGTGCCGCATCCAATCCCGGACCTTAGTGCCGCCAAAAAAAATGCCAACTTCCTCTCATCCATGCTAAATTCTAACATCCAAGGTGAAGTCTCTTGAAATGAGACCGCCTCAAAGGCCCCACCCCTATCACATCCAGGTAATTCAAGAGATCCACAACTGGACCAGTAGGATGTAGACCAAAGAGGTACCCTGCATGCCCTTCTCTCCTTCTCAAAACAAACACCAGCATCCAGGGTGAAGTCTTCTGAAATGAACTGCCTTAGAAGCCTCCTCCCTATCACATCCGGGTAATTCGGGAGATCTCCAACTAGACCACTAGGATGTGGATCGAAGAGGTACCCTACTTTCTCAGCACAGCCTGGCGTTTCTGTTTAGATAAGGATAAAGCCCACAAAAAAGGCCACAGGCAATTGGAACACGAAGACATCCCCAGTCAGGATGGGATAAAGTCCACAAAAAGGACCCCCACCGGCTAGGACATTAGAAGTTCTCATTGAAACAAAAGTCGTAAGCCCACCAAAGGTAGACCATCAGTGCAATCTCCTAGAAAATGGACTCTGACGGAACCTGGAGAACACCCCCCAACAAAGCACTGGACCACTAGAAGCCACTTTGGTCACCCTCCGGTCAAGAGAAAAGCTCAGCAAAGTCTACCCCTCAAGGACTGTGCTAGTGTCGGTGATCAAGAAAAAAATATATTTGAGAGACAATAAACACGTCTTAGCAAGGATTTGCTAGAGGAGCTACAATGTTAAAGTTTTCTGAATGTTGCACTTCTCGCTTCTCTCGAAGTGCAACATCCGTCGAGGTTAAGTTGTTGTGCGTCATTTTTTATGTACTTCCGAAGCCCATATGAATAAGGGGAGAGTCGGTGACAGCTTGAACCTACAGGTTCACCAGACACCTGCAAACTAATGTTGGGCCGAAAAATAAAGCCTGGGTGCCACGTGACCTAGGTGCGGTGCCATTGCACCAAAGAAGGACCCTTCAACTATAGCCCTATGGTAGCAACTGCAGAACTGTATCAAACCACCTCCAATGCACTCAGAATGTCGAAAAACCCTCAAGGACCAAATTTGAGCTCAATCGGACCTCCCCGAAGGGGTCTACACCTATGCGGCTTTGCAACTGACGGGTTTCACACTTGCACGGTGTGGCTTCACCAAACCAGTCTCTCTCATCGTCAGCACCTATTCGTAAATAGGAGGGCCCATGTGCAACACACATGCCGAACCTCTATAATTATTCGAGAGAGGGTTTTTGCCTCTTGACCCAAGGGAAACCAGGACCCCATCGACATCACCTACTACTGAAGACGTCATTCCCCAAGAACATCTAAATGAAGCAGAAGTTCCCCAAACTTCTCAAAGACCCAAAGATTTGAAGGTGATAAAGGCGAAAGAGGAATCCTCACCCATGAAACCAAAAGTTGAAGCATTCGAAGTGAATGAATAGACTCGTGATCCCAGATTTCCCGATGAGGAGGAGATAAAAGAAGATCCAGAAGTGTTGGAAGACGCTGGCCAAGCTACGGCTGATGATTTGGAAGAAGTGAACTTGGGTGATGAAGCTGATCCAAGACCTACTTTTATCTCAGTTATTATTTGCCCTGTAGAGAAGAGGGAATATGCTTAATTCTTATGAGCCAACCGAGATGTCTTTGCCTGGCATTATCAAGAGATGCCTGGTCTCGATCCTCAAGTCACCGTTCACAAGTTGAGAATTGACCCATCCTTCAAACTTGTCAAGCAGAAGTCAAGGAGATTCCAGACTGATTAGGAAATCCAGATTGAAGCAGGTTAACCGGCTCAACACAGCTAATTTCAAAAGAGAAGTCAAATACCCATAGTGGTTGGCCAATGTCATGCCAGTTAAGAAGAAGAATGGACAAATTAGGGTCTGTCAAAGAGCCATGACCACTGTCTGTGAAGATATGTTACATGAAGAAGTAGAATGCTACGTAGATGATCTCGTAGTAAAGTCCAGCAAAAGATACAATCACATAAAGAATCTTGAAAAAGTCTCTACAAGACTTTATCTTCAACAACTCAAGATGAACTCCTTAAAGTGTGCCTTTCTTGTTCGATCCAGGAAATTCATGGAATTCGTTGTCAGATATCGAGGTCTAGAGATCGAACCTGTCAAAATTAAAGCGATTCAAGAAATGCCATCTCCAAGAAATTTGCGAGAGCTCGGATTTCTTCAAGGCAAACTTACTTAAATACAGAGGTTCATTTCTAATCTCTCAGGACGGTGTCAACCCTTCTCCCATCTATTGAAAAAAGACATGCCTTTCAAGTGGGATGAAGCAAGTCAGATAGCTTTCAAAGACATCAAGAATTATCTATTGAAGCCCCTAGTTCTCTCTGCACCTATCCTAGAGAGGGCCCTCTTATATGTGACTGCATTAGATGAGTCACTTGGTGCTTTGCTGGCCCAGATTGCTGGCCCAGAAAAATGATGAAGGGAAGGAGATGGCCCTATACTATTTGAGTCGAAGGATGCAAGGAGCAGAGGTGAACTACTCTCCAATAGAGAAGATGTGTTTGGCTTTGATCTTCGCAATACAAAATCTTCGGCACTACTTTCTTGCACATAAAGTTCAACTCATCTCTCGAGTAGAAGCTGTAAAATTTCTCTTGTCGCGCTAGTGTATGTCGGGATGACTCGTGAAATGGTCACTACTCCTCATGGAGTTTGACATCACATATATGCCACAAAAAGTTGTTAAGGGACAAGCTCTAGCAGATTTCCTGGCAGTACACCCCCTCCCAGCTGATTCTCCTTTGTCTAATGATTTACCCAATGAAGAAGTGTTTCATACCAAAGCTTCATATGATTGGAAGATGCATTTTAATGGGGAATTTCAATCAGAAAGAGGCGGCGCCGAATTGGTATTCTCTAACCCTCATGATGGCCTTGTCTAATAATCATTCTCCCTCCTAGAGATAGAGTCTCACAATGAAGCAGAATATCAAGCGCTCATCATAGGCTTGGAGATTGCTTTTATATGAATTTGAAATGCTTGACCATTTATGGAGACTCAAAGTTGGTCATCAAGCAGCTTAAAGGGATGTATGACGTAAGGAAAGAAAAGCTCAAACCTTACTTCAATACTACCACGTCCCTAATGATGGAATTAAAAGAAATTGCTCTAGAGCACGTACTGCAAAGGCTTAATACACAAGCTGAGGCACTTGCCAAATTGGGAGCAACTAACCAGATTCCTATACAAGAGCCTACACCAATATGGGTAATAGAATGGAGATGCATTAATTTCATCAAGAAATTTGATAATAAGGAGATGTAGTTGTTCAGGAATCATCTCCTTCACTCATTCAGGGCATTAATTGTAGCCAAGGGGGCTTTACAAGCATCAAGTAGTTCTCAAAAATCTCCTTCGTTTGAAAGAAAAAGAGAATGAGGAAGAATCTCAAGAACCTTTATGTGCCGAAGTGGAGCCAATGACATACTGGCATATTCCTATAAAGGATTACTTGCAGCATAATAGGCTCCCTGACAATCCTACTGAACGCAACAAGATAAGGAGATCACCCATTTGATATGTGTGTCGTGAGGGCATCTTGTTCCGAATGTCTTACAATGGTATACTGCTTAGATGCATCAATCACGAAGATGCAAACCTTGTGCTCAAAGAAGTTCATGCTAGAGTTTGCAGAATGCATTAATCTGGTCCTAAGCTATATGATAGAATTTTCAGGATAGGCTATTACTAGCCTACTATGAATAGTGATTCTCTTACATCGCAAGGAGCTGTTCATTATGTTAGATTCATTCGAGTTTCATTCGTCAAGCTCCCGAACCTCTTCACCTAATAGTAGCGTTGTGGCCTTTTGCTCAGTGGGTTATGGATATTGTGAGACCTATAGACCCACCATCCTCCTCAAGGCATGTCTTTATACTTGCTTCTACAAACTATTTCTCCAATGGGCAGAAGTTGTCCCCCTTAAGAAAGTCACGGGACTTGCAGTGGCCAACTTTGTGCGTCAGAGATTCGGTGTGCCTGACTGGATCACCTCAGATAATGTCCCTCAATTTTGTAGCAATCATATTGACCGTCTGGTCAACCAGTTTAGGTTTCAGTGGAAATATTCAACAAAGTATCATCTAAGAGCTAATGGTCTGGCTAAAGCTTTCAACAAAACTCTTCGTGATGCTTTGCGAAAGTCTATTTCTAGCACCAAGAGGGATTGACATGAAAGACTCTCTGATGTTCTATGAGCTTACCGAATTACGACTTGAGGACCAACTCAATCGACCCCTTATTCTCTAGTAAATGCGGGTGAAGTTGTGTTGCCAATAGAAATACAGTTGCCTTCACTCAAAGTAGCTCTTCATTACAGGATAACAAATGAGGAGTGGGCCACTCTTTGTTGTCAAGAGCTTGATATGCTCAACGAAAAGATATTGTAGGCGCAACAAAGCCTTGAAATTCATTCGTAAAAAGATAATTGGTCTTAGCAGTAAGAAGCTCAATCATCACTCATGGTCGAACTAAGGGAAAGTTTGAAGGTCCTTTTGTGGCAAAAAATGATTTCCTAATGGGGCCTATATACTAATTGACAGTGATGGTGAAGAAACTATGCTCCCAATCAATGGGAGATACTTGAAAAAGTATTATTCATAGAAACGGTCCACGCCACATGACCTTAAACTGCATGGCAATGGTCCAAGTTATATGACCTTAAACTATGACACACATTCTGGCCGCATGACATTAAACTGCTTCGCACGATGGTCTAAGTTATATGACCTTAAACTATAGCACACATTCTTCCCACATGACGTTAAACTGCTTCGGACGATAGTCCAAGTTATACGGCCTTAAACTATAGCACACGTCCTAGCCGCATGACATTAAACTGCTTTACACGATGGTCCAATTTATATGACCTTAAACTATAGTACACATCTTGGCCACATGATGTTAAACACCTTCGCACAATAGTCCAAGCTATACGACCCTAAACTATAAGCATACGTCCTAGTGGCATGACGTTAAACAGCATCACACGTGGTTTTGAAGGAATAACCCTAAACTGCATTCACTCAATCTTTGTGGATGACCTTATAACACAACTCTACGGTTTCGAAGGCATGACCCTAAAGCTGCCTTCACTTGGTCTTAGTGGATGACCTTAAAACACACTAACTTTATGGTCACAGCGGCATGACCTTCAAATTGCCTCCTCAAAAATCCGGACATGATGAAAACTCCCGAGGGCGTCACAAGAAATAGCGTCAAAGAAAAGAAAATAAAAATAAAAAATGGTAAACATGGTGTAGAAACCATGGGCAAAAGAGCCACAAAAAAATTGAAGAGCCACAAAAAAAATGAATATGAGGTTCTTGTGAAAATCAGAACTGGCATACACCCCAGGTGCTTGGGTGAAAACCCAAAAAGGCACCCAAGTCATACATGCCAAAGCTCAAGCATGCCTCTAAGCAAAGCAAACCCCTTGGATCATCTCTTATCCCATCTTGAAAGGAGACAAATATTCACAAAAGATAAAAGGAGAGTGCAAACCATAAAGAAGAAACACAAGCCACAAAGCAAAGAAAGTGAAGATTTCATTTCATAAACAAGAAGGATTACAAAACTATGGTTACAATTATCGGTATCTACAAAAAGAAGGATCTCTTCTTGATGAATCTTTGACTTTTGGATGTGGCAGCTAAATTCCAAAGCTGAGGTCTCCTCAAGAGAGGCAGTATCTTTCTTTTCAAAGTGAGCTTGAAAAGAATGAAAGATACTCCTTTCTTCTTCTTACCACTGGTTCAGGGCAAAGAATCAGGTGGCAGTTAAAAGAGCAGTAACGAATGAAAATCCAAGCAGATGATCACCTACTTGACATATTAGCAGTTCACCCAAGTATTGAACATTGGAGTTGCCCAAATGATGCAAGTAGGCAACCACCATGATGAAGATTACAGGCCAATAAGAATCACCATACAAAATTACTCCATCAAGACCTTTAACCTATTATTATGGTTTGATGGATGAGATTGGGTTCAGGCCTGATGACCTTCAAAATCTTATGCACAGCTAAACTTTATCTTCACTTCTAAATGACAAACTTCCCACGGATTTGGAGGCTTCGGTTCGCCATTGATCAGAAGATCTTCATCATCTCCTTCATCCATATAGGTGATGTTTGGATATGCTGCAAAACAAAATATGATGCAGAAAAATTCAAAATGATCAAGAGATATTCATGACATCCAGTCATATATCGAAGATCACTGAATTTGCAATCAAATGTTCTTAACAAACAGAACTTTGGTGCAACAAGTCTGTCATTGCTCACGTGGTGGAACAGTGCAAGTATGCATCAAAACAGGGTAAGAGATTACCAAAAGAACAATAAAGTGTTCATACTCGATGACACTTGAAAGCAAGGGGATGCTTGTAATGACTGCCGACAGTCATAATGCTCATTCAAAAGGCTCAAAATGCTAGCCTATGAAGAATGTGACGGTTAGTCACCAAGGAAACATTGTGGGTAACAGTGCCTTAAGTAAAAAAAATGCATGCTCAGTCATGGTGAGCAGCGCAACCAGCACGGTTGTAAAACAAATGCCCCGAACGTTGCAGGGCAAGAGGCGGCGCTCTAAGCAAATAGATCGCAGACAACAAAATGCATAGCAGTGCTCTAAGAAACAGAGCGCACACAACAAAACGCAAGGCAGTGCGCTAAGCAAACAGAGCACAGACAGCAAACTACAAGGTAGATCCTTAAGCAGCAAAACACCGGGCAGTGCCTAAAGCAAAAAAAAAAGGGGGGGCTAGAACAGCGGAACGCCAAACAGTGCTCCCAAACAAGAACAATGTGCAAAGAGGTCATGACCAGAACACAGCAGATGTGACTGGGTCGAGCACTAGCCAAAGAGGTCATGACCAGAACACAGCAGATGTGTGTGAAATGCATGATACAAGATCGCATCAAAATGCAAGGAAAAGGGGTGAAACACATGTTTGCAGCAAGGCCATGCACAAAAGAAAGCCAAAGCACATCCGATGCACCAAGCACAAGTCGAGCATGTGGTGCGCAGGGTAAAATACAAAAAAGGGGAAACATTAAAAAAAGAAAGGGATTTTTACCGAGCATAAGCGTTAAGGAGAAGAAGAGGTCAGAAAGCACCTTTTGGGGCTCAGGTACTGGTGCTAGCTGAGGCCATAACTTCACAAAAGAATGCTTCCAAAGGTGAGCTCTCTTTCTCTCTCTACAGGGAAAAAATAAAAACCACTCGGTTTTTGTCTCATAGTGAAACCTTGAAGGTAAAAGCCCTTTTCTTTCTCTAACTCCCTCTTTTATAAAACTCCAAACTGCGGGTCCATTCCGAAAGCGTTTCATCACCCTAGCGTCGCTTCATCCAAACCGCGAGTTTGTCCCATAACACTTCACCACCATGGAGTCGCTTCATCCAAACCAATGGTTTAAAAAATGGATCGGTGACCAGCAAGCTCCCAAAAAATCGATCCGGATCGGTGAATCGGCGATTTGGATCGAGAATTGAGTGAATCGATCATAATAAAGCTTAAAAAAAATCCGAAAAAAATATTAAAATTCATTATAAATATTGTTTTTTAGGAATTCAATAAGAAATGAGGGTATTCCATTAAGAATTTTCATGTTTTTGAATAAATATGCGAATATTGATATGTTCTTTCCCTGTATGAACCGTCATTCAGCATTTAATTTACATCACACAAAAAGATAAACATAGAATTATCATGGAATAAGTATATCAACATACATGGACTACAATAAAGCATAAAATTAGTAACATATGATCTAAAAATTAAAATGATAGACGACGTTATTGTTCTTCTTGGTCACGCTGGTGCCATTGATTGAATTCGTTTAACAATTCATTGATTCGATCGAAAAACGAATCATCAATATTAGCAGGCGTCTGACTCTTCTCAAATCCCTGAGTATTAGTGTTTTGTTGTGTTCCCAATCTAAAATCTTTGAAGATTGTCCATCCTTCATGCTCACCTGCACTGTCGTGCTCATCCCTACACTGTTGCTGTTGGGACTCGATATGTGAATAATATGGCTGGGATAGGTGGCCTCAGAATCATCATCTCTCTCATTTTCTCTTTGAATAATATGGATTAAAAAATAATAATAACAAATTTTCAAAAAAATCGATCATAGATTAAAAAAAATCACAAATTTTCAAAAAATTCTATCATGGATTACAAAAAAAAATTCGATCATGGACTAAAAAAAAAAAAACACAGATTTTCAAAAAATTCTATCATGGATTACAAAAAAAAATTCGATCATGGATTAAAAAAAAAAAATCACAAATTTTCAAAAAATTCAATCATAGATTACAAAAAATTCGATCATGGATTACATAAAATTCGATCATGGATTACATAAAATTCGATCATGGATTACAAAAAATACAAACAAAAAAAAACAAAAAATTCGATCGTGGATTACAAAAAAAGAAAAAAACAATTCGATCATGGATTACAAAAAAAACAAACAAAAAAAAACAAAAAATTCGATCGTTGATTACAAAAAAAGAAAAAAACAATTCGATCATGGATTATAAAAAATTCAATCATGGATTACAAAAAACTCTATCATGGGTTACAAAAAAAACAAAAAACAAAAAATTCGATCATAGATTACAAAAAAAAAAAAAACATTTCGATCATGGATTACAAAAAAAAAACAAACATTTCGATCATGGATTACAAAACATTCGATCATGGATTACAAAAAATTCTATCATGGGTTACAAAAACAAACAACAAAAAACAAAAAATTCGATCATGGATTACAAGAAAAAAAACAAACATTTCGATCATGGATTACAAAAAATTCGATCATGGATTGCAAAAAATTCTAGCATGGGCTACAAAAAACAAAAAAAAAAAAAAAAAAAAAAATTCGATCATGGATTACAAAAAAAAACAATTCGGTCATGGATTACAAAAAAGTCGATCAAGTATTAGAAAAAAATCTATCATGTATTACAAAAAAAAAAAAAACAAAAACAAAAACAAAAACAAAAACAAAAAAAAAAAACAAAAAAAAAAAAAAATTCCGTATGGAACTCGCCGATTCACTGTACGGGACTCGTCGATTCCATACAGTGAATCGGCCAGTCACTGTGCGGAATAGTCCGGTTCTCCCGTTTTTTTCGCCGATTCGATCCGTCCATGGCGATTCCCGAGTCGAACCGGACGACTCGGCGTTTTTTTAAACACTGATCCAAACTATTTGTTTGTCTTAAAACGCTTCGTCTCCTTAGCGTCTCTTTGCCAAACCACGGGTCCATCCCGAAATATCTCGCCTCCCTGGCGTCGCTTCATCCAAATACGGGTTTGTCCCGGAATGTTTCGCTTCGTTGGCGTCGCTTCATCCAAACCACAGGTTTGTCCCATAACACTTCGCCTCCCTGGCGTTGCTTCATTCCAACCCCGGATTTGTCCCAGGATGTTTCGTCTCCTTGGCGTTGCTTTGCCAAACCGCGAGTCCATCCGGAAATATCTCTCCTTTCTGGCATCGCTTCAGCCAAACCACAGGTTTGTCCCAGAACATCTCGTCTCTCTGGCACCGTTTCATCAAACCACTGGCTCATTGTTGTCCCCTTCTCTCTCTTTCACATCAAACCCATGCCTAGCCGTGGGTTTGTCATGTCTACTTCTTCTACTCTTGAAATGCTCTAGATTCGTGTCCAATGGTTTAAAAAACGGATCGGTGACCCGGATCGGGTTTCTAAAAAACCGATCCGGATCGGCGAATCGGCGATCTGGATCGAGAATCGGGTGAATCGGACATAATAAAACTTAAAAAAAATTCGAAAAAATTATTAAAATTCATTATAAATATTTTTTTTTAGGAATTCAATAAAAAATGAGGGTACTCCATTAAGAATTTTCATGTTTTTGAATGAATATGTAAATATTGATATGTTCTTTCCCTGCATGAACCGCCATTCAGCATTTAATTTACAGTATTTCGTGCTCATCCCTACACTGTTGCTGTTGGGACTCGATATGTGAATAATATGGCTGGGATAGGGTGGCCTCAAAATCATCATCTCTCTCATTTTCTCTTTGAATAATATGGATTAAAAAAAAAAAAAAAAATTTCAAAAAAATCGATCATGGATTAAAAAAAAAATCACAAATTTTCAAAAAATTCTATCATGGATTACAAAAAAAAATTCGATCATAGATTAAAAAAAAAAATCGCAAATTTTCAAAAAATTCAATCATGGATTACTTAAAATTCGATCATGGATTACATAAAATTCGATCATGGATTACATAAAATTCGATCATGGATTACATAAAATTCGATCATGGATTACAAAAAAAAACAAACAAAAAAAAACAAAAAATTCAATCGTGGATTACAAAAAAAAGAAAAAAACAGTTCGATCATGGATTACAAAAAATTCAATCATGGATTACAAAAAACTCTATCATGGGTTACAAAAAAAGCAAAAAACAAAAAATTCAATCATGGATTACAAAAAAAACAAACAAACATTTCGATCATGGATTACAAAAAAAAAACAAACATTTCGATCATGTATTACAAAACATTCGATCATGGATTACAAAAAATTCTATCATGGGTTACAAAAAAAAAAACAAAAAACAAAAAAAGCGATCATGGATTACAAGAAAAGAAAACAAACATTTCGATCATGGATTACAAAAAATTCTATTATGGGTTACAAAAAACCAAAAAATTCGATCATGGATTACAAAAAAACAAAAACAATTCGATCATGGATTACAAAAAAATCGATCAAGTATTACAAAAAAATCTATCATGGATTACAAAAAAAAAAAAAAAAAAAAAAAAAACCCTTACGGACTCGCCGATTCCGTACAGTGAATCGGCGAGTCACTGTGCGGAATCGTCCTGTTCTCTCTAGAACCGGACGATTTCCGATTTTTCAACCGATCAGGTCCCTTTTCACGAATTCCGAGTCGAACCGGGCGAGTCCGGTTCGACTCGCCGTTTTTTAAAACGCTGTTCGTATCAAATTGCGGGCCTGTCCAACTTTGCACTCTTTCTTTCTCTCTCACTCATGAAGTTGAATTTTAGGCTCTCATCTCACTGCGGGTCTATCAACTTTGCTACACCACTATGCTCAAAAGCTCCCAGCCGACGTCTGGGCACGGGGACAATTGTTCTCTTCTCATTTCTCACACAAGCTCATGGGTTAACCATGAGCTTAGCACATACCTGTGCACATTTTTACACAAGGTAAGCAAAAGGGTTATGCCCTTCATTCCACCTACACACACTAACCCCTCTGAGGGTAACCTTAGGCTAGATGAAACCCAAACCTCTGAGCCCAATAGCCCCAGTTTTTAAAACCAACTCATCATGACCCATGAATTCATTAATCCAGTATGGCCCTGGATTCAATTTAATAAATTTTTTGAAATCTATGGGTAATTTTGATCCTTAATGATTTTCAATCCCTGGTGAAGCTATACCCTTGATATACCTGAGCACCATTGGGAATATGTTGGGACATACCCTTATACTCAAAATGCAAAATTAAACTCAAGCCTGTCATTGGGACCAAAAATAACCGTTGTTCATTTGGGCTTTATTTTGAAACTCCATTATTCCCATGGAGCTACACCCAAACATACCCTGCTGCCATACCATCCTTGATGGCGCATAAGCTTCCAAAGGGACCATCACTCGAATTGTCCATCTTCCCCAGTGGGTTCCTATTCTTGAATAACCAGCGTCCCCAGGGAATCACTACTTGTGATGGTCCAACAGTCCCTAAATGGACTCACCCTCAACAACTTAACAACCCCAATGGACTACAATCCATTTATCTCCAGTGGGTCGTTATGCTTGATGGACCAAAGCCCCAGTAGGCCAAAATGAGAAATGAGAAGAGAACATTTTCAATAAACAAGTAAACCACCCTCCCAAGTAGATTACCCCCAGCATGTCACTATTACCAATAAAACAATCAATTAAAGATCTGATGTCCCATTTTGATCTTGGTAAGTCACCTTCGTCAGCAAAGTCACGACCTCAGTGGAACAAATCCACAATTTTTATCCCCATAGAGTTTTCATGCGTCAGCCAAACAACTGAGCCACCTAAAACCCCCATACCCAGCAAGTTTGAATCATTCATCACCTTGCGAAACCTAGTACACCCCCAATGGTGTCTACTTCCCCCAATATAAAGTTTCACCTATGGTATTTGTTACCCAGTGAGCCTTATCCAAACATAACCCCTTTGTCACATGCCTTGTCAAGGAAAGGAATTTCCTTAAAAAAAAAAAGTTGAGCATGATGAGCATCCGATGAGGATCGTCATGAGTAAAAGTGAGAGCTTCATGTGGACATAGCCATGAAGCTATGAGTAAAAGTTGCCAAAAATAAAATTGGGCATGGTGAAAATCCGAAAGGGCACCATGAGTAAAATGACAAATGGGCATGGCCATGAAGCCATAAGTAAAAGAGTTATGAAAACAAGAAATTGTGCATGGTGAAAACCTGGATGAGCGCCATGAGTAAAAATGGAAAT
Source organism: Amborella trichopoda (assembly GCF_054954075.1). Taxonomy (NCBI): domain Eukaryota; kingdom Viridiplantae; phylum Streptophyta; class Magnoliopsida; order Amborellales; family Amborellaceae; genus Amborella; species Amborella trichopoda. Next base: position 16,930,203 of record NC_142348.1, on the reverse strand, counting down.
AAAAGGTGGATGTGACCTCTAAGTCACGAGTAAAAGAGCCTCAATAGAAAGAAGAAGTTAGTGGAAACCATTTTTATGTTGCCACTTTTATCCAGTTTAGGTGAAAACATGAAAGGGCACTTGAACTAATAAACAGGTTAATGCAGTTCTTCATCAAAGATGACCTCAACTAATCTCAACAAAAGTTTGAAAAAAAATTGGAAGGTACTAGGTGAAAATCAGACCAGCCCTTTCTCACAAAGAAGATCCGGCCACAGGGGGATAAAGTCATTTGGGGACACTCAGTTGTTGTGTCAATAAACTTTCGAATGTGGGAGAAAACCCCTGAAAAGACACTCACTTAGAACCAAAGAAACCTTCTAATGTGGGAGGAAGCCCCTGAAAGTGCACTCACTTAGAATTAAAGAAACCTTCTAATGTGGGAGAAAGCCCCTGAAAAGGTGCTCACTTAGAACCGAAGAAACCTTCTAATGTGGGAGGAAGCCCTTGAAAAGGCACTCACTTAGAACCAAATAAACCTTTTAATGTGGGAGAAAGCCCCTGCAAATGCACTCACTTAGAAAAATAATAAGTTCAAGCTGTAGTGGGATAAAGTTCTTCGAGGATATTCAGCTGTTGTGCTAATAAAGTTTCCTAATGTGGGAGAATGCCCTTGAAAAGGCACTCACTTAGAGTAGAAGAAAGTCTTCTAATGTGGGAGAAATCCCTTAAAAAAGGCACTTCCTTAGGCACAAAAAATTGGAAGGTACTGGGTAAAAATCAAACCAGCCCTTCTCACAAAAAAAAAAGGTTCTCACCATATTGGGATAAAGTCCTTCCGAGACACTCAACTAGTGCAATAAAGAGGTCTTCTGATGTGAGAGCAAGCCTTTGAAAAGGCACTCACGTACAGGCTAAGGTACTCCACCCCACTGGATTGGGAGAAAGCCCCCAAGGGCACCCACCCCACTGGATTAGGAAGTGTTGTTGAGGATGGCATGGTAAGCCCTTCTACAAGGCCTACGGTCAGCACACCCCCCAGACTCTAGTGACATTCGGAAAGAAGCCCTTAAACAAGCCCCCCAAGTTGCTAGAGTTCACTTCGGTCATCCCCTCAGGGAAGAAGCTTAGCATGGTCTCCCCCTCAAGGATCGTGTTGATTCTGATGATCGATAAGAAAAAGATTGTTGTGAGGCAACTATAAAAGTGTCTTAGTAAGGATTTGAAAGATGCACTTTGACAAAATTTTGTTCCAAATGCTACACTTCTCGCTTCTCTAGAAGAGCAGCATTCGATGAGGCAAGTTGTTATAAGTCATTTTTGACGTACTTCTATCCTCAAGATGAATAAAGAGAGAGCCAGTAGCAACCTGGTCCTGGCGGTACCCAAGACACCGCCTGACCATGGGGAATACTGCAAGAATAAGCCTGAAACTGGGCAGCCACTAAAGAAGTATTGGAACGGCTTCAAAATGCATGAAAAGGGTATTTTGGGATACCCGAAGGAAATTCGCAAAGTTTCGTCACATTCTGATAAGCGTTGATATGATCATAATGAAACTTGGCTTTCAAGTCTAGCTCCTATCATGCTGAAAGTGGACCCTATAACTACAACCCTATTTTTGGAGTCTCAAAACAGTACCAGACCATCATCATTGAATTCGGAATGTCGAAAAACAGCAATGTGCTAAATTTCGGCTCAATCGGACCCTCAGGAACATTATGGGGCTAAATTAACATAAAAGGGTAAGTTTTACAATATGGCGGTGCGACCTCAACGAACCAGTTTCCATTTATGGAAACTATATTCTCATTTTAGGTGAATTTTCAAATGAACATATCTTGCTCGTTTTTAGTCCGACCAAACTCAAATTTAGACACGAGCTATATCTTGACGGCCCGATCATTTTGTTATAAGGCACGTATCTTGGTGTGACCTGAAGTGAGAGAATTTCTAGAGAGAAGATATGTTCAGAAATATGTGAATTCATAAGAAAACATCCAATTCTTTGGAAGGCCATAGCTCAAGATTTTGATGACGGATTATCGCAAAAATGGGTCTGTTGCAACCGTGTGTCGAAGAGTTATAGTTTGGTACAAGTTTTATACAAAATTGGATGCCGGATAATGCAAATTTTGAGGTTGAAGAAAGGCACGATTTTCTAGGTGTTGGAAACCCATTTTCTGGTAACCTCCCGAAATTGGAAAAAGCTCAATTCTAGACCAAAACGTACGAGAATTACTACAAAATGATTGTGATAGTGTCCTCTACAATTTATGACAAAAATTAAGACTTGGAACATAAAAAATCAAGCTACATTAATGGTTAAAAATTTGCAAATTTTATGAGCTTGGCTGGATTTCAGGTTCTTCCTAAAAAATCTTTTTCAAGGCAATTAAAGTGTTTCAAACGTTCACAAGAATGCAAGCATCGATTCTACGACGTCTGATCGCTCGAATTACCATCATAGGTGTCTAGAAAACCTTACAAAGACTAGCCATGGCAAGAGGCTCCTCATGGAGGGAAGGTTTTGTCATTTGCTGAAAAGTGCATAGGGGCAGTTTGGTCATTTGATCGAATTTCGGGATGATTATTTTAATTCATTGATTCTGTATTTTTTGACAATTTGGGGTACTTTTGAGCATTCTACCTCTATTTATTGGTTGCTCTATATAAGGAAACCCATGTCACTTATAGAAGGAGGTTGATTGAAAGTTGGAAATTAGAAATTTGGTCTTTGAATTCTAATTTTTAGAGAATATGGAGTGCTTTGCTTACTTGATGTGCTTTCCTTGCTTGTCAGTTTGAGACCAATGAGAGAAGAGAGAGAAACATTTTCCTAGAGAGAGAAACATTTTCCTAGAGAGAGAAATACCCCTAGACCACCATACCCCTAGCCCATTCCCTACTCTACCTAGACCCGACCCATACACCACACTCCACCCAAACCTAAACCTTCTCTCTCACGTGCTTCAAAGAGGACTCATGGAGGAGCACCTAGGCACACACGTACTATAAGTCCAATCTCTCTCCTTTCCTCCCCCTCTCACATTCCCTCCTCTCTCATTCTTTGTCGCTTGGGATCACTGACCCGTGCCTAAGGCAGGACTTACTCCCTCTCCGCGTAGCTTTGATGCGCACCTTATCCTCCTATGCTTGACGAACACTTGTCCTCCCGTGCTTTGATGCGCACCTTGTCCTCCCCCGCTTTGATGCGCACCCATCCTCCTGCGCTTTGACTCGTGCCTGTTCTCCCGTGCTTTGACGCTCGCACGTCCTTTAGCGCCTTGACACACACCTTGTCCTCCCACGCTTTGACACGCGCCCGTCCTCTCGGGCTTTCATGTGTACCTATCCTCCCGCGCTCGTCCTCTCGCACCTTCATGCACACCCATCCTCCCCCTCTTTGATGTCCTCCCGCGCTTTGATGCGCACCCTGTCCTCTCGCGCATTGACGTGCACCTTGTCCTCCCACACTTTGATGCGCACCCGTCTTCTCGTGCCTTCATGCGCACCCATCCTCCCTCTCACGCGCACCTTTCCTCTCGTGCTTTGACGCACACCCTTCCACTTGAGCCTTCACGCGCACCTGTCCTCCCACGCTTTGACGTGCACCCGTTCTCCCACTCCTTGATGTGCACTTTTCATTCCTCACTCATATCAGACTCAGCCACTTGCGCTTAGCCATGCACATTTCCCTTTTCTTTTGTTAATCATCTTACTCATCACTTGAAACACTTGATCCAGGGGGTCAAAAGATAGTGTTTTAGGAGCTTAATTCTGGGGTTACTACTCTAACTACCTTCTTGTACAGTAAATTGAGGTTGTAAGAGACATTGTTTCTCTGACACCTTTTACTCAATTTGTAGTCATCTTGAGTTAGTTTTCTCTACAATTCTGATTCTCTTGCTCTCTCAACCACCTCATTACAAAGTGCTCAAGTATTGCGAGGACTTTCTCTTTTCTTTTTCAGAACTACTCACTTACCAAACCTATTGAAGGAGGAGTGTTTTGACTTGAATTCCCATAGCAGTTTATAAGAAAGAGTTGAGATAAACTATTGATGTCTGAAAGGGATTCGTGACCAAACCACGCTGGCAGACAACTGGAGGACTTTCATGAAATGATCTAAGAGTGCGTTTTTGCCCGGGCTTTTCCCACGACCCCAACCACGGTGAGTTAGGTACTTTAATCCATCTCTTCACCGTTCTTTAAAATCCTCTCACAAAGTTGGACATGCCTATCCGCACATAAGTGGCACCACGAGAGAAGCGCGACCGCGACATTTGTGAGGCCACACAGTTGTCCGAGAGGGGGACACGAACCCAAGCACCGCGACCACTCTCGAAATAGATCTCTCTATCACACCTTTGCTAAGACTCATTTTTTAGTCTTTGCCTTTGCTGGAACTTGCAGAAATTTTGGATAGACTTAGGACCAAATTGCTCCTGGGACAGTTCAATCATTCGGATTTTCAGCTTTCTCCCTCAAAAAGGCCTTCGTCCTCCAGACAAATTGCACTTCTTGAAAATGAGAGTGATATGGCCACTCTAAAATATCATATCCAAGAGACATAAGGCTTACTTTTCTTGGCCCACAAGGAAATGGGGAACCCACTATCACCTCAACTTGATTAAGGAGAATATCTTCCTTTAGTCAAAAAGATCGGTCATCTTAAAGCGGCAATTTTGAAATACAAGATAAAGAAGGTGCAACGAGACTTCCTCAGACCTAGTCTTTTGGAGGAATAATTCTCAGACCTAGTCTTTTGGAGGAATAATTCTCTGATCCTTTCTTCTTCAAAGAAAACAATCTTGTCATCATCCATATTGTAGATAGAAAAAAAAAAAAAAATTTATATATATATATATATATATATATATATATATATTTCTAACTTATGTAAGGCGTAATGTTACAGCCATGCAATCATGTTTGTTTCTTTCTACTCTTATATTTAGAGGCCCCAAACCTACAACTTGAGGTCTCCATTTTGCTAATTACTTAATGTTGTGCATCATTTTTGACGTACTTTCATAAGCCCATGCGAATAAGGAGAGAGCCGACGACAGTCTGGTCTCACATGTTCACGAAACACTCGCAGACCAAGATTGTGCCGAAAATAAAGCCTTCAGCCTAGTGACCTGGGTGCGGTGCCCTCTCACCAAGAAGGGACTCTTCACTGTAGCCCCATGCTAACAGTTGCAGCAGGGCACCAGACCACCGCCATTGTACTTAGAACATCGAAAAACCCCTGAGGACCAAATTTGGGCTCAATCGGACCTCCCTAGAGGGGTCTACGCTCACGCGGCCTTGCAACTCATGGGTTTTACCATAGAGCAGTGCGGCTTCACCAAACCAGTCCTGGAAATGGGGACTGCGACAATGTTTTCTAGCAATAACTTTGCCAACCCACAGTGCCTTCCTCTGAAGGTAGATGGAGCTCAAACCTTAACATATTCTAGATCACGCCAGCTCTATGTCCAAGCCTTGGATCAATGAGGAAGAAACTGAGAAGCCCCATTGCTCTAAAGAGGAAAGTGACAGGAGAAACCAAGGAAGAAACAAGGCTCAGCAAGCTCCATATTCGGGGAAGCATAGCTCAATGTCCAAGCCTTGGATCAACGTTGGGATGAGTTCACTAGAATCACCTTGCGTAGAGCTACATTCTAGTACAACTCCTGCATTCAATCCGTGGTTCGATGAATGCAAGTCCCTAGGTCACCAAAGAAGCAAATCTAGTCGGTTGCTGGAATCCTTTTCTCTGAAAACCTTCCAAATTAGGCAAATGCACAAATCGGCTCCAAATCTGCCCAAACTTGGTGCCAAACGACTGCAACAGCCTCCTCTCTGACTTGCAAGCAGAGCTAGGGGCTAAAACAATGCAACTTGTAGATGCATTGGCAAACAAAGTTCACAAAACTGGCCGGATTTTCACCTCGGAGGAAAAGGCCACCACAACACGATTAAAGAGCATCAAAATGCTCAAAATCAAGAGAAGAACGAAGATATATTGCTGAAACAGCTGACCAATTGCCGCAAGTTGTTGGGCCATCTTCCAAGGTCTTCCCCATGGTGGAGCAACCTGCACCACCATGGACGGTCTAGTCATTCGGGAAAAAAATCACAAGGACATTTTGGTCATTTGTACCTAATTTTTGGATTTGTTTTGAATTTCTTTAATTGTAATTAAGCTTGACTTTTGAGGATTCACCTTTGTTTGATGACTCTTCTATATAAACAAGCTGAACTCACATGTAACCAAAAGGAGGAAAAACCCCCACAAACACGCCCTTTCAAATCCCCAATACCCCTAAAAGCTGGGAAGAATCAAGGCTAGATTTTGCTTGTTAGCTTGTCTTTCTTTGTGAGCCCTCAGGGGCCGTTTGGATACTTGGAAATATATTATCTGTGAAATATATTATGGGTGTAATACATTACTACGTAATGCATTACCTGCAAATGGATTGTCACTGTTTGGGTAGTATTTAGATGCAACTTGGGAAATACATTGCTATGGTTTGGTTATGTATGGAAGAAATATGAGAAATACATTACCATCCAAATATGAAAATTATGGCTATGTTTGGCTAACATGATTAGACTTTGGTTTCAACATGATAAGTCATTGGAATAATATGATTGGAATAACATGATTTTATTATGATAAGTCTTATTTTTATTTATTTCTTATAGAAGTATTTCAAATGTCTCTCTATATATAATTTCAAATAAGCAATAAACTTATGATACCAAAATCAAAATCTTTATGGTACAAGTTTAAAAATGAGAAGTTTGATTAGTAAACTAGAAGGTTTAATAATTGCAATAGAAACTTTTGAAGCATTGGAGGAGACTAAAGAGGTATCTTATTGCAATTAAGCTTTTACTACTATCTTATGAGGATTATGTTGTGTGAAATTTTTTATCATGATTGTGTTGTGTAATTTCTCATCGATTACCAATTATTATTTTTATTATTTTTGTTTTTATACAAGAGCTGATGGCGGGCTACAACCCAAATTGGGGATAGAGGGATGTAGAAAGTTTTTTATTATGATTGCAATAGAAAATTTTCCCTCATCAAGTTCTATAACTGTTGAAATTAGATTTCCCCTTACTTTCACTTACCAATTATTAAAAAAATTTGTTTTTATATGAGAGTCAGATGAGGGCTACAACCAAATTGGGGAGAGAAGGATGTAGAAATTTTTTATTATGATTGTAGTAAAAAATTGTCCTCTTACACCTATTCCAATCAATTTAGATTCCCCTTTTCATATTCCCTATTTTCACTTTCTACTTACCCTAATAATTATACAATATAACATATACTTGAGAGAGGAAAATATTTTTTTAAGCGGGGATGAAGCAAAGAGACGCACCCGAAAGATTACCCGTCAACCTCGTAATATATTTTTCACCCCTCACTGTGCGTAATGGATTTTGTGATTTTTGGGGAAACCTCAAGTAATCTCAGGTAATCTCTTTCCATTTCCTTACTATTAAAGTGTACCCAAATAGTGTAAATGTTATATTTCCTTGTAATATATTATCACATAATAGATTTTCACATATCCAAACGGCCCCCTAGGTCTCTGAGGGAGAGGAGAGAGAGGGAGAAAAAAAAAACTTTGAGAGAAAAGGGATACCCCTGAGTGCGCGGTCTCGTTGGCACCCCGGTCATGCAGGACACCCCCCCCCCCTTCCCACCTCTCCTAAGCTAAGTCGTTACTCGTGCGTCAGCCCGCATCCATTTGCAAGCCCATGGATGTAAGCAAACCCGCGAGCCTCAACCCTCGGGTTTCCCCACGCCTTCCTTAGCTGCCAGCAAACCCCTCTGAGAGGGCGACCTAGGAGGAGGGACATTCAGATCCCACCCCAATAGCATAGAGAGAGCAAGAGGAGAGAGGTTATGAGCTTGAAGAGGGCTTCCGTCCAAACCGCGTTGACAAGCAACCGGAGGGCTTCGTAATTGCTCTAAGAGGGTCATCCGCCCGGGCGTGTCCCCGAACCCTCAAAGCGGCGTAAGAGCGATCGTGCTCCAGTCACAAAAATCTCTCTCACCGTCGGCCTCCTATACGCTAGTAGGAGGGCCCACGTGTGCACCATACACTGGACTTCCGCCGTTATTCGAGAGAGGGTTTTGGCCTCGCCACCCAAAGGGAAACCAAGGCCCCACCGACATCACTTATGCCTTTTGTTTGCCTTGACTGATGACTCTGTACTTTTGTAGTAAATGTTTCTATATATATTCTAAAGTAGCAGGTCTACAACATGTAACTTCTACATTGTCATGGAATGAATGCTCTCTTTCCTTTCAACTTTGTCGTGTATGCTTCTTTTTGCTCTATGGTTGGCTTCTCTTTACTTCATGGTTTGCACCTTTCTTTTATCTCTTGTGACCAACTCTTGCCTCCTCTAGAAGGGGGTAAGAGATGAACCTGGAGGCCTTCTTTGCATGGGAATGAATTTAAATTCCACCATGTGTGACTTGAACGCTCTCTCAGTTTTTCGTCCAAGTCCTTGAGGTATGCCATTTCTGGTTTTCACAAGGACCCCGTACATTTTATTTTTTTTGTGATGCTTTTGCCCATGGCATTTACACCATGTCTGCCATTTTTATATTTTTACTCGCAATGCCCTTACACATGGAGATTAAGACGTCAAAGAGCGTATGGAGGTGTGGGCATGAGAGAGTGGATGGAGGCATGGGCGTGAGAGAGCAGATGGAGATGTGGACGTGAGAGAGGTGTGAGGTGTGTGAGAAGATAGGGGTGAACAAGGATGTGAGGTGCGTGAGGGTGGATGGAGTGGGTCAGAGATGAGGGCGGATGAGAGCAGACAAGTGAAGATGAGAGAGATGAGGGCGGACATAATTGGTGAGAGAAGAGGGTGGATGAGAGTGGACGAGTGAAGGTGAGAGAGATGAGGTGGATGAGTGAAGGTGAGAGAGATAAGGGCGGATGGAGTGAGTGAGAGATGAGGGCGGACGGGTGAACGTGAGAGAGATGAGGGCAAACAAGGGCGAATGAGTGAAGGTGAGAGAGATGAGGGCAGACGAGTGAAGGGGTGAGAGAGATGTGGGCGTAAGAGGGCAGATGGGTGAGGATGAGAGAGATGAGGGCATATGAGGCCAAGAGGGTGAGGGTGAGAGAGATGAGGGCATATGAGGGCGGACGGGTGCGGGTGAGAGAGATGAGGTACGACAGAGTGGGTGAGAGATGAGGGCAAATGAGAGAAGACGAGTGAAGGTGAGAGATGAGGACAGATGGGTGAAGGGGTGAGAGATGAGCGCAGAAGTGTGAGAGAGCGGAGTGAGGAGATAGGAGAGTGGACGGGTGAGAGAGTGGAGTGAGGTGATAGGAGAGTGTTGGGCTTGCCCTAAGTGTGGGTCCAGAAGCTTGGACGTGAGAGAAAGAGGGAAAGAGAGAGAAAGAGAGAGGGTGAGTGAGGTCTCGGAGCCGCCTTAGGTCGGAGCAAGAGAGAGAGAGAAAGAGAGAGCGAGGGGGTGAGTGAGGTCTCAGACTTGCCCTGAGTCGAAGCAAGAGATAGATAGAGAGAGAGAGAGAAGAGAGAGAAGGAAGGAAAGAAGACAGAGAAAGAGACGAGAGAGACAGAAAGAAGAGAGATAGAGAGAGTGTGCTTAGGATGAGCTTGAGCCTAGATGTGCATCCACCGACCCTTTTGCATGCACATGAGAGAGAGAGAGAGATCTTAGGCTTGGGTTAAGGTTAGGGTCTAGGGCCTAGGGTCTAGGTGAATTAGGTTGAAGTATGGTGTAGGGTTGGGAGCTAAGGATTCTAAGGGTACATGGAAGCTAAGAATCCTAGGGAGTATGGTGTTAGGAATTGGAAATCCTAAGGTAATTGGAACTTTGGGAGAATTGTGGGGTTCTAAAGGTAGTTTCTCTCTCTAAAAAATGTTTCTCTCTCCTCTCTTCTTGAACCATGACTTGCAAACAAAGAAAAATTAAAAGCTAAGAACTCAAGAACTTCACTAAAAATCCTCAAGAATTTGATTGCAAATGATCAAATGTTCAAGCCTTACAAATAACTAAAAGAGCTATTACAAATGACTTGAGTTTCTTTATATAGAGAAACCACTAAACAAAGGTGAAATGCTCAAGAACACCCAAAATTATTAAACAATCCACATTTTATGAATTAAAATATTAATCACTTTTTTACCAAATGACCAAATTACCCCTAGGAACTTTTCAACAAATGACGAAACCATCCCCTGATGAGGGGCCTCTTTCCATGCTAGGCCTCAGGTGATTTTTCGGACATCTACGATGGTAATTCAAGCAATCAATCATCGTAGAATTGATGCTTGAACTATTGCGCACGCTTTGATACCCTTTGATCGTTTTGAAATGGACTTTCAAGGGAGAACCCAAAATCTGGCCAAGCCCATAAACTTTGTGATTCTTTGACCACCAACCCAGCACAATCTATGACAAATTGAAGAGGATACTATCACTATCATTTTGCAATAAATTTGGTCTATTTTATTCTCCGTTTGAGCACATTCCAATTTTGGGAAGTCGTCGGAATATGGGATTTCGACGATCGAAAAATTATGTCATTTTCGACCTTAAAATTCGTGTCATCTGGCCTCCGATCATACACATTATAGCTCTTCGAAGCACAACGGACCCATTCTTGCAATGATCCAACGTCGGGATCTTGAGCTATGGCCTCTCAAAGAATTAGATGTTCTTCTTCATAAAATCTGAATTTTTATGTTTCGAACTCATCTCTCGTTTTGGGTCATGCCATGACACGTGCCATATATTAAAACAATAGGGTCGTCGCTAGTATCCGAATTTGAGCTTAATTGGACTCAAAACGAGCGAGTTATGAGTATTTAAAAATCATCCCGAAATGAAAAAACACAGTTTCCATAAATGACAACTGGTTCACCGAGGTTACACCACAATAGTATAAAACCCATCTTTTCCTTTATAGGCTTGTCTGATGGGTTGGAAGTATATTAGGGCTCGATTAGAAGTTCCGAACATTAGACTGTCCTAAAGTTCGCATTGTTTGATATCGCTAATATCGGATCACTCTAAACTTTAAACTTCTTAAAGTTTTGAGTAATCTGATACTTGTGACACCATACCGCAAAAGGTCCAATTTCTGTAAAATCGAACTACTTGTCCAGTGAGCACCCCAATTTCTAAAACACCAGACTGTTAAGCTCCAAACAACGGGTTGCTACGCCTACTTAAAATTTTTGCGAGCCACATGGTACGATGTTCCAAAGAGAGCCTAATTCATAATACATCAGGCTCCTAGGCTCCAGACATCGGGCTGCTAGGCCTACTTAAAATTTTTGCGGGCCACACAGTCTAATGTTTGATGTTATAAATAGCAAACTGCTGACTCTAGGGTTATCTGATATTTGGAGTATTTGACTGACCCCTATTAACCTCCAAGTCAATGGAAAGCCCTACAAAAAAAAAATAAAAAAAAAAATTATAATTAAAAGAAAAGCAATCTGGTATTACATTTTTTAGAAAAGGAATCTGGTATTGCATGCATCAGACAAAATGCAAAAAATCAAAAAATTAAAAAAACATGAGTAAGGTCGTCGACTATACCATAATATTAATACTGCAAAAGTAGTATTATAGTACGGTAATTTTCCCATCATTCTTACGTGAATGAAATGGGTGAACGTGTATGCACATTAAAGCGTCTTTTTTATTGTGAATGAAATGGATAAGCTTAAATCATGTAATATTGAAACTCATGGCTTCTTATCAGATGAAAGCCCTTCCCCATCATTTATCATTATCATAGCCTTTTCCCAATTAATTAGGATTAGCTACACGAATATTGGTATGTCATTTTGCTCTGTTTAAGGCCATACCCTCAATGAAGCCATAAATCCCCATATCTTTTCGGACAACTTCCAACCATGTCCTTTTGGACATACCTCTTGCCTTTTTCAACTCTTCCACTTGAACTAACTCGCACCTCCTAACAGGTGTTGTATTGGGTCGATGCCACACATGGCCAACCCACCTAAGTCTGCTCTCTCTCATCTTCTCGCTTATTGGTGTCAAACATAAACTTTCCCGAATGGATTCATTTCAGATTCTATCCCTACTTGTCTTTCCACTCATCCATCTCATCTCTATTAGACTCATTTTATAGGTATATTCCGCCCAACATTCCACCCCATAAAGCAAAGTTTGTCTCACAGTTGTCCTATAGAACCTACCCTTCAATTTCATTGGTATGCGGTGATCACATAAAATTCTAGTTGCACATCTCCACTTCTCCCACTCAGCTCTAATTCTATGTATGACATCTTCTTCAATCTCTCTATTTTCCAGGATTATCATCCCAAGGAATCGAATATACGATTTTTGTTTTGTACTTCCTGGATGTCAATCTTAACTACTTCATCATCTCTACTCCTATTATTACTAAAATTACGTTCCATATATTTTGTCTTAGTCCGATTAATTTTAAAACTTTTGGATTTTGGAGCATCTGTCTAAAGTTCTAACTTTGTGTTGATGACATTTCGGTCTCATCAATCAAAACTATGTCATCAACGAACATCCACCATGGTACCTCCTCCTACAAGTGCCTAGTTGAGTCATCCATAACTAAGATAAAGATGTATCGGCTCAATATTGACCTTGGTATAGACCTATTGTCATTGAAAACTCACTCATCTCCACTAGTTGTTTGTACGCTAGTTAGCGCTCCACCATACATATTTCTCACCAAGTAGATGTAGTGTCTAAAGACTAATTTCTTATCCAACACCCTCCAAATCAAATCTTGAGATACTCTATCATAAGTATTCTCTAGGTTAATAAAGACCATGTGGAAGTCTTTTCCTTTCGCCCTAAACTGCTCAATCAGTTGCCTAAGTAGGAAAATAGCCTTGGTTGTTGACCATCCTAGCATAAAACCAAATTGATTTTCGGATACACTCGTTTTATGCCTTAATCGTTGCTCAATTACTCTCTCCTTTATAGTATGACTCATAAACTTGATCCGTTGATAGTTCGTATAACTATGCCTCATTTGTTTTTGTAAATAGTTACGACAATACTTTTCCTCCATTCGTCTGGTTTTTTCTTTGTTCTCAACACCTTGTTGAACAACTTTGTCAACCAGTCAATGCCAATCTCCCCCATACACTTTTAAACCTTTATTAGGATATCATCTGGTCCTAAAGCCTTTTCTACATTCATCTTTTTCAAAGCTTCTTGGCATCCTAATCCTATGAATGTATTTATGACATCCGCCCTTATTTATACCAACAGTTCTTTTAATCGCCAAGTTCCCATTGTGTTTGTCATTTAATAATTTTTAAAATAAACTCTCTACCTTTTGTTGACCTCGTCATCCTTCACCAAAACCCTTTGATCTTCATTTTTAATGTATTTAATATGGTTTAAATCTCTACACTTTTTCTCTTTTATTTTTGCTTATTTGAAGTCATCTTTTTCACTTTCTCTTGTTCCTAGTTTATTGTATAAACTATCATATGTCTTAAAGTTTCACTTTACTTACTGTTTTTTTAGCATTTTTATATTCTTCTAAATTTTGATCGTTTCTATTACACTGCCAAGTTTTAAAATATGATTGTTTTTCACTAATGGCCTTCTGGACTTCATCACTCCACCAACAAGTTTTCTTATCGGAATTTCTTTTTTTTCTATATTCTCTTGAAATTTCTTTTACCACTTTCTTGATGCCGTCAGTCATCTCATTCCATATTACATTGACATCATGTTCAAAGTTTCATTTTCTTTCTTCAACTAATTTATTTTTAAATAAATCTATTTTTTCATTTTCTAAATCCCACCACCTAGTTCTTGGACACCCATTACTTCCACCCCTTCTCTTTCATGTCTTTATGCAGGTGTCCATAACCACGAGCCTATGTTGGGTAGCAAACTCTCTCTTGGGATAACCTTACAGCCTTTACATGCTGGTCGATCTACCTTCTTAACTAAGAAGAAATCTATTTGGCTTTTATGTACTTCACTTTTATTGGTTATTAAATGTTCATTTCACTTTTTAAAGTAAGTATTTGCTATTGCTAGGTCGTAGGCCATAGCAAAATCTATAATAGTCCTTCCCCAAACCCATACCCCCATGTACACCTTCATATCCTCTGTTGTCCTTCCCTAACTGGTCATTTAAGTCACCTCCTAAAAGGGTTATCTCTCCATTTGGTATGTCTTGGACTATTCCATTTATTTTCTCCCAAAATTGTCTCTTAATAGGAACCTATCACCTACTTTTTTGTTATTAACTACTTTAACTTTTAGATCTTTGTCTACTATTATGCCTACGTCATTTTTGTTGTTATCCTTTCATGTTTACCGAAGTTTACAGTCATCTATTTCTTTAGTTTTTTCTCCTTTCCATTTAGTTTCATGTGGATAGATTATATTTACTCTCTTTCGTCTCATTGTATCCACTAACTCCATATTCTTACATGTAAGTATTCCTATATTCCACGTGGCTTGATGAATTACTCTCTTGGACTAGATTCTTTACCCACGCCCGCCTAAGATGTCGTGGGAATCCTTGCTTACTTTTTATCGCAATCAGGCGGCACTGCGGCTCGTTGCTTCTTGGGAATACCCTAACTACCCCCTTGTTCACTTCTCACTATACCCAGGTTCCAGTACAGCTTCTAGGGAGCGCTCTGGCACAAACAGATACTGTAGTTTCAGGATTCATGATGAGTTTTGACAGAATTTTATGTTGGTTGTCTACTTAACACAACCCAACCCCTTTACGCAGGCATGGGACGGGTTAACGGAAAGACTTTCATCTAGTCCTTAATTTGATTTGAACATTCAATGTCATAACTGCTCTTTTAGTTGGACCAACCGAAGGGTGAAATAGGAATAAAAATTCCAAAAAGAGAGACTTGATAAAAAAACATATTAAAAAAAAGTTTTAGACTACTTTTAAATTTTAAAAATTAAATGGAACAAAGAAAATTGACTGAAGAGTTGAAGGACTACCCCTTCCTTTCAAAGGAAGAGCTCTTAGTAGTGGATCTTGTTGGAAATAGTGGCATTTCAAGCCGTTTTATTCAAGATCTCCAATTATTATGGGCATAAACATATTTAGTTAATAGTATCATAGTATTGACATGAAAAGACCATTTTATTCAAGATATCCAATTATTATGGGCATAAACATATTTAGTTAATAATGTCATGGTATTGACATGGAAAGAGTCACATAGATATAAATATTAGTAGGTCTTTAGTGGCCTAATTAATCGTAATGGGAGTTTTAACAGCTAAGTGACAACTTATCCAAACTCTCAATGCCCTTTAAGGTGCATAAAGATAGGACTGGCAATTTGGATCTGAACTCTTATAGGCCATTAATTATTATAGTTAATTCTATGAGGTAGGGACTCTATAAAATAGAGAATTTCTTAAGGAATCTAATGGAAAAAAAAAATGAATGGAGATGGTTTGCTCACATTGTATACCCATCACATGGGGTTTGGCCTACAGGATTTGGATTAGCACCCTATACTCCTTGTGTAGTTTGGGGACAGATCCAAGTATCGGTAATCCTATCCATGAATTCTTGTTTTTTTTTATTTTATTTTTTTTTTGGTTTTTGCAGGAACCAACGGTTTTGTTAACGTTACACTGAACCATTAATTCAAGAGACGTATAGATATGGGGTATAAGAGCTAAAAAACTTTTTTTTTCATTTAATTATAAGAGGCTTCCAGCACATTACATGGAAGTTGCAAGGCACAGTGAAAACGCTTATGGATTCAAATCCATGATGAAAAGGCAATAGAAAGCAAGAGAACACCTCAAGGGACACCTATTTATTGTCATTCTTTGATTTCTTGATTTAGGATGATTTACAAGGGATAATAGGGCTGGCAATGGGCCGGCGGCCTGGTCATGAAAAAATAAGGCTTCAGCCACAATATGCAACCTGGGAGCAGGGCCTCGGCCTAGGCCAAGGGCCTAACAGGGCCGGCCCAACGAAGCACAACCTAGTCGCTTTTTCCCTTTTTTTCTCTTTTCTTTGAGTATATTAGACCTGGCTCGGCCTGGCTCAGGGCCTCTTTAGACCTAGTCAAGCTGGTCCGGGTCGGGCTCGCCTAGTGACGCTTAGAGAGAAGGGCTGGGCTAAAACCAGAAATGGCCAGGCCTGTTGCCAGCCCCTAGGATAATATTTTCAAATACTGCAATTAGCAGAGTGGTTGCCCATGTGGGGGTGTGAGGACAGAGGGCCAAGGGGGAAAGGGAGTGTGGGGTGGGGGGGGAGTGTGAGAGAGAGAGATTAGTTTATCCCTAAGTTGGAGATGATGAGCAGCACGACCTTCCAAATCAGACTTACTCCCATCCTAACTTTACCCGCATACATCATCCCCATCACAACCATGTCTAAGGCATGTCTGGTTCTCCAAATCTCCTGAAACTGCTCATTAATCCTTAAAGATGCTCACCTACCCCCTTCACTTTCTCATGGTGATGACTGTAACAGCTCTCAACATGAATGCCCTACATTTAGGAGGTCAACAAGAAATTGGATTTTACAGGGAGAGTTGCCCCAGAGCAGAGGAGGCCATGTCTGAAGCAATGAGGATGGCCATCAATAGAGACCCCACCCTTGCAGCCGCTCTCTTGAGAATCCATTACCACGACCGTTTCATTGGAGTAAGCTAAAGGGTTGTTGAACGCCTAGGGGGACAAAATTTCTATTAACCCAAGAGAACAGCACTCTTGAATTCAACTAATAGCTTCCGTGCAGTGCAGGGTTGATGCTTCAATACCGTTGGACCAACCACCTGGCTATCCTCCTATGGAGAAGGTGACTCTTCCCAATCAGAACCTCCGAGGCTTTGAAATGATGGACATGCTGAAGAGGATTCTTGAGAGCATCTGCCCTGGCACCGTCTCTTGTGCCGACATTCTTGCCCTTTCTACAAAAGAAGCTGTCACTTGTATGCATGCCACCACCACAAAATTCACTCTCCCCACCTCTCATTTGCTAGATCCACTTTTCCCACCTGCATTTCTCCTAGGTATTTGCCTGTATGTGCATCTCCAGCGCATGTAATAAATTACACATTTGCAGACTTTTAAAGCATGGATCTGGATTGTCTCAATGCCAAAGTAGCCTAATTGGATCAATTATGACCAAAGAATACCAACAAATAACTGTTTACTGCAAAAAATACAACCTTTACAAAAGAAAATAGTTGTGCGCAAAAAAACTACTGTTAACAAAATTACAGCTTATCATATCACAAGCTATGCAATTATTGACGATTCTAAAGTGCTTTGAATAGCTTACATAATTTTCTTGAATATCAATGATCCATGTTTTATCCACATATCCAGTGTTTCAAAAAACGCTAGGCGGGACCTAGGCGGCCTAGGGGATCCAGGCCGCCCAACGCCTAAATGAGCGCCTAGGAGGGCGCCCAAAACTTGGGCGGCCTAATTGAAATAAAAAAGGACTCTATACTCTCTAATAGTACATATACTGTATAAAATATAACAATCAAGTATTTAGGGCACATCAAAATTCATAAGTATACTACACATTAGCACACCCTCCATAAGCATAACCATAAGTCGGTCCATATCCAATTTAAACTTAAAATTTACCAACCAAATTGACCAAATACCAAACCAGTGGAACTATAAATCCATTATCCCCAATATACAACCAAGAGGAAGAAAACAAAAGTGACTAATACTTTAAGATTCAAAAGAATCTTCATTTGAATCTTCAATCAATGTTCAAAGTTTAATCATCAATTCATCACCAAAAAAAGTAGGGTCGGCTGCATTTGCATCATATGCATCAGAGTTGTCACCCTCCTCGACATATTGGTCGTCCTCCTTCGGCTCTTCTGAATCTGCCTCTTCATCCTCCAGGAGGGTCAACTGATGTCCCTGAAGCATCCATGACCATGTCCCATGTCAATCCTTCATACCCCTTGACCTCATCATCATCAACCAACCACTCCATACCATTGTCCATATTTTTTTATCTGAAGGGGTCTCTCTTATCTCTCTTAACAAACATGTCCTTCAATAATCGATTATACTTGACATAGACTAAGTCATTGAGCCTCTTTGATTCAAAACATGTTCATTTTCTTTGTATGAATCTAACAAAATCAAATGAAACTAATTAACATAAATATTAAATAATTAAAATTATTAAATATATAATAGTAATACTACAAAACAATCAAAACTAATAACTACTAAAGTATTAAATTACTACAATCAAAACTAATAACTACTAAAGTACTAAATTACTAATACAAATATACATATTATCCTTACCCCTTCAAAAGTACCCCAATTGCGCTCACAACTGAATGAGGAAGTAGATAGGTTTAAGATCCGAATGCCCAACTTTTGTAAATTTGTTGAACTACACCCATGTTGGCTCCACCAATTGGCTGCAGAGATATAAAATAAAATCATAAATAAATAATCGAATTATAAAAATGAAACTTGATTACTTGAACCTGATGAACTTAATAATATTATTACTACGTGGATCAATTTTGGCCCTTTGCCGCATCGCCATTGGACTCCCAAAAGACTCAACTCATCAGCACATATAATATGCTGGATATCAGGATCAGGGACTAGCACATCTACACACTTATTAAATCCAGTCATTTGTGTGTATATCCTTGTCAACATAAAAAAAAGCTGGGTTTAAATAATAACCAGCTTCATGCAAGGGCCGATGTAGCTGTCTATCCCACTTCTCATCAATAATCTCCCAAACAGGCTTCTAGCGGTTCTCATCATCATCAAAATTTTGGGTTATCTCTCTCTTGCATTTCTCTATAGCCTCATATATGTAAACCATAGAAGCCTTGTCACTATCAACCATGAGAAGGACTTTGACAAGAGGAAAAAAATACCTAAGAGCACCCTTCACACCTTGCCAAAAAGTCTTAGAAAGGATAATATCTCTCACCTTCTTTCTAACCTGATTATTGGACCACTTGCATGCTCTCCAGTCATCCGAGGTAAACATCTACCTCAACTACACTCTCCTCGAAGGTATGTTATCTACACACAAGTACCAGATCGCAAATCTCATGACCCCAATCCTCACAATCTCTTTCTTCGTTGTAAATCTATGCATCATGCTGAGGGTGAGATGGTGGCTATAAATGAAATTCATAACTGACTTTACCTTCTTCATTGCACCTGATATCTCTGTTAAACCGCCAAGAGCCTCAAGCATGAGGTTTATATAATGTGCTGCACATGGTGTCCAAAAGATTCTAGGATAAGCTATGCGCAACAAATTAGCAGCCGCAATATTAGGAGCAGCATTGTCTGTGACAACTTGTACAACAAGATGCTCTTCAACCTCCTTGATTCCCTTCTCTATAATTTGGAATATGCAATGGGCATCATGGATATAATCTGATGCATCAATAGACCTCAAAAAAAGGGTCCCTAAAAGACAATTCACAAGCAAATTCATCTGACTTGTTCTCTTCTTATCACTCCAAGCATCAGTCATAATAGAAACTCTATACTGAGCCCATGCATCCTTCTTAACTTCTATAGCATCACATCCTTCTTAACTTCTATAGCATCCTTCGTGACGCTCATCGCTTTTCTCAAAAGGTGCTGTAAAAGCTCATATGAGGTTGGGGGTTTCATCCCAGGCTAAAATTGGCCAATTGCCTCTACCAAGGCATGGAAGCTGCTTAGGTAAGCGATATTGAAAGGAATGCTCGCCTCAGAAAACCATATAGCAATAAAAAAAGCTGCTTTATCTCTCTCTTCCTTCTTCATTCTATTTTCAATAATAGTTTACTTCTTTGTTTTCTCTCCTGCAACCTCAGGGTCAGGCAGAGGACAAAAACTATCCATAATAATGCCTCTAACCCGAGGCTTCTTACTCCCAGAACCAAAAGCAATTACAACTCCCTTTCCTTTCCCCCTAATAATGGATTGTTCTACCTCTTGACATCCCTCCCCATCGTCATCACTGTCATCATCATCATCATAACTTACCCGAACCCCAGACCTAATCTCTACTATAGAAGCAAATTTCTCGTCTTTTTTCATTTTTTCACCATACTCAAATAATTGGTTATTTCCTCTTTAACAGCATCAAAAGTCTTTTTACATGGGGTAACATCCCCCCTGATACCGGCAAGATGTTTCTTAAACCAATTTATACCCCCTTTTCTATCATTCTTACAAAACTTGCATCTTATGCAATTTTTATCATTCGGATCTGGGTTGTAGCCATATTTCCAACCGGGATCACCACTCTTATTAGATCCTGAAGAAGACATCTTAAAATAACTTATACAAGCAATAAAAAAAACCACTTTGATTGCTCAATATCCAAACTTCCACCTCAAATATGCTTCTAAAGACTCAAATTCTTCTAAAAAACTCTCCAATTGATTTATAAAAAATCAAAACTTAAATCTAATATCAATTGGTGATGTTTTTATCAATTTCGCATAACTTTGAGAAAACCTTCGACCATCAAGAAATCACCAAAAAACTAGTTTTTTGGGGGGCTCTCTCTCTAAAATGGGCTCTAATGAGTTTTCGGCTTTAACTGAACCTAAAACCCACATTGTTTGCCCCTTAGTATCAAAAACATTGACACAAAATACCCCCACCAAGTTGCTTTTCCACCTCCGGGCTGGGCGGGGTGCAGTCCTTAGGCAACCCCCTAGGCGGGTTCCTGGGTTTTCCACCTTATTTTGGCTCCTAGGCCTGGGCCATGCGCCCAGGCCCCCTGGATCGTCTAGGCGGCCGCCCAAGCACTGGGCGGTCTGCTTTTTGAAACACTGCACATATCAAACAACGAATTATGAGTGGGGATAGTCCTCTTTCATTGATATGCAGTCTTCTAACAATTACGGGCTATCAGTTACATTTTTCTTATAACATTGTAAAGCAATTCATCCTTTTGTAGAAGTCACGGCTGGTTCTATTGTAAGAAACAGCAGAAACACAAATAGGAAAGCCATAACTTGGACAATTTCAATTAACGTACCTTCATAGCATGACTAAGCATTTTATATTCAGTGTACCTTAAGATCCAATTGAAATCATCATCTGACACACTATATGACAGTTGGTACTGATAGAGCTACTTATCTATGATACTCCTGGGACCACATTTACATAGTAACATCATGAATATATGCAGAGATCTCAAATTGACTAGATCTTGTCTTGGTTTAGACAGGAGGGCCAAGTTGGGAGGTCCCAACAGGGCATAGAGATGGAAGAATTTCATAGAACTACTCGCCATAATCAATCTTCCACAACCAGGGCTTCATGCAGAACAAATGAAGCAGAATTTTCTCATGCATGGATAATCGGACGAGGAAATGATCACACTCAGGTAACACCTCTTCCAATTCTTTGCAATTCTGGACCATCTCTTCCTTGCAGTTTTGACTTTGTGTTTGAAACCAGTATAGGCTCTGCTCACTGTCTATCATTCTGGAATCGAATATACCATTACAATGCCGCTATGGAAACAGACCCAAGAATTGATCCAACAATGTGGTATAGCTGAAGAGTAGATGCCCAAAGAGAAGCATTGATCCAAGAACTAGAGTGCCATCAGACCAATTTACTCCCTTCAAATTTGATAATATGTATTACAACCACCTAAGAAGTGGTCGAGCACTTTTGGAGTCAGATCAGGTGATCCATAGCAATTTCATGATTGCCGACCTTGGCGATAATACTGCTGAATGGGAAAAGAGATTTAGTGAAGCCATGGTCAATTTGACTAATATAGGTGTTAGGGCAAGGTTTCAAGGGGAAATCCGAAAAAACTGTCGAAGAAGGAATCGATCAAAGTTGTGGCACTGGTTGTGTCCCAAATCTAGAGGCCCAAGGGATTGATTATATGTCATTTGTCAATAGTTGTTTTAGAGCAGTCTGACATATGATGATCAGGCGCGTATACCTGTATGTGTCAAAAAGAGTAGCATTCAAGACAAGTGAAATATAATTGCATTTCTAAGTTTTCCCAAAGAGGGTTTCCGTGAATAGCACTGTATGGCACATTAATGAGGTATCTCTGATGATACCATGATTTCATTGAAAACAAATCATGCATTTTTGTCACTTGTACAGCTCTATGCCAAATAATAAATACAATGTTTAATAGCCTATTGCAACCATTATTCATGAATATACCATATGCAAGATTTACAAAATGCAGCATAATTTAACATGGAGCTGCTTGCACACTGTTTTCTGTGGGAGGTTTTCTCAAGAAACCAATAACTGATTCTTTGAAATCATTGAGCATGAGTTGGAAATCATGCCTCCATGACCAAGTTGGCTTCTTTAGAGCACGAATTGAATTCAGGCATACAACGAGCGTCCCACCTTCATGCAAAAGAACCTGCAAAATAAGCAAGCCACCATGATCCTGACTGCAAATAATGTGAAAATAGAGACAATAGAATTCTAAATATTTGGTTAGCAACAACGGTGCAATTACTTAAAACCATAGTTACCAGGATCTTCCGACCAAGGGGTGGATTCCTATGTGGAACATCCCTTCTGGGCTCTAGGGAAGGGACTCTCACTCTTCCCCAATTTATAAAATTCAGAATCTCGATCATTCCTATAGGGATCAAGATCCTGAGTTCCAGGAGTTTAAGATTCACTAGCATTGTAGTAAACATAGCAGTATAGTATAGTAATAGTATTATTAGTATAGCAGCATGTTATAGTATACTAGCACAATATAGCAGTATAGTCTAGGAGTGTGGTATAGTAGTATAAACAATACAGTACAGTACATATATTATATAGTTGTAAAGTAACTTGAAATATAGTATAGTAAATATAGAGTATATAGCGTAGTACTATAGTATAGCAGTACATTGGTGTATAGCAGTGTGATAAAATAGTATATACTATGCTACTATACTAGAGTGCTCTAGATTTTGAAACAATTGAGGTCAGTCCTCTACAAATTATCATATGATCCCAAATCAGTTGGAGGGAGGTCCTCCGTATATTCGGATCGAGATCCTTGGATTTCAAAGTGTATGGCCGGCAATCTCTACAATAGGAAGTTTCCTGCTTGTCACAATCAGGCGGTCCAGATCCCGATCCCAGGTCTAATTCAATCCTGATCCTTCTATCCCTGGTTTACACAAGTGAACATATGTATGAGAGAGAGAGAGAGAGAGAGAGAGAGAAAGAAAGAGAGAGAGTTTTAGTCTACCAATCAGCCAAAATAGGCTTCGGCATTATAACCATCATTGTGCTAGTCTTGGGCAAATATCGCAAGAAGTTAGCCATTGTATTATTCAACTTCGCCAACTACCACTGAACCAGAAAAACTGTATTTGGTAGTCATGCAACATTTCAAGCTCTCATGCTATTTGCAGATCCACAAAAACTGCACACTGCAAGGTCCAATTTGCCTCATTCTGGCACGTCTTGCCCATGCTTGTATGCAATTAATAACCGGCACTGTGCATGCTTGTATGTACAGGCCAAAAGGTCTGCTTGTTAATTGTGTTTAATAAAAGTACATGATCTCCGGCAGCCCACAAGAGAACTGCAAGCCCCAATATCCACAATAGATTCACTATTATGGGGCATCATGCAAAGCAAATGGCTAATAGGATTTATCTTTAGCTAAGAATTTGTGTATACAATGCCAATAGAGTAGATAGAAGTCATTGTGAGGGAGAATTGATAGTATGAGACTTGAGAAGGAAAATATATTTGGTATTCTCTCAAAAAAAAAAAAAAACGGAAAATATATTGATTAAGGAAGATATTGCCAAAGAGAAAATCAATCACTGTTTTAGCAGTACTGTAAACAAAGTTGCAATACATTTTAAAATTTGAAATATCTGATTTCGTCTGTCATCCCTAAAATTTGAAATATCTAAGACAACATTATATGGTTCTTACCTGAGTAGACAACATTGTAGTAAACATAGCAGTATAGTATAGCAAGAATGGTTCTTACCTGAGTAAACAAGAATGGGTTCAGAAGATCTCCCCTTCTACCCATGCCCCAACACTAATGTTTAAAAGGACAAATAGCAAACAACAAAGAAGACTCAGTTAGCTTCATATTCCTTTATTTATTATGGATTGGCAGGACATGCTGGCCTTAATTATCTTAAACTATTCTCTACCTGCAAAAGTCAGGGCATTGAAGAATGTCTAAGCAACGATTCCCACAAATTTGAAAGTATTGCTATATGTTCCTCTGCATTTCAAAGTTTTAAGTCACTAGCACATTACAGCATACAGTTGGTCGGATTTCACGTGTCAATATGGACAAGGAACAAGAAGCTTATCCCGCTCCTGATGTTTTCCCATGAAGTCCAAGTTTATCATTTATGAAGCAATAGGCATATAATAAATTAATCCAAGCATTTTGAGCTACATATCAAAGTACATCTCAATCACAAAACAAATAATGAAATTGGACACAAATGTTAGACTAACCCTTAAAATAAGAACAAAAAAAAAACAAATAAATCAATTATTGTTGTGGGAACAAGCAATAAGCTAATCCAGCAGATGTTTAATAAATTTCTTCAGTAATATCTTATATTTCTAGGGACAGAAACCACAAAATGAAGAGCATTTAGTATAGAAACTAAGAGTTAGCGTTTTGGCATACCGTTAACCACAACGGCAGAAAGCCCATTACAGATGGTAGAGATGCCAAGATAATGCACGATAGAGCAAGGGCCACACTTTGCTTGACCTAAAAGTACAAATCACATCAAAATGTAAATATACGATTATGCTGATAATTTTGATCAAGGTTTTAAAAATCACCAATTTGGATCGGAATCGCTTGATCCGGAATTGTTCCCAATGAGCAAGCCGGTTCACTTTAGGAACCGGATGATTTTTTAGTGAACCTGATATGTGAACTGGTTCCCATGTTTTTTCAAATTTATATGGGCAATTTAAAAATTTTCAAAAAGGAAGCAGCTGCCGACCCCATATTTTATATTTTTTGAATCTCGTGAACCAAGAACTCACAAGCTCCACCTTGTAGCTCCCCCCAAATGGCATGCATAAGCCTGCCATGCCTAGAACACTTGGCAATGTCGATGCTTATTATGAGCCATATTTCTTTTATAGAGGCGTTTGGCTCCTTCAAGCCCCGATGCAAAACAATTTTCTTTCTCCTTATCTCTCTACCAGCTAAATAACCATATTGAGTCTGTTATTAATGGCCTTACCCCGTAGGAACTTTTTGTTATCTTTTTATTTATGGGCTGTTAACCCTTATATTTTCATACAAAACTTGCATTGATTTAGTGAAAAAAAAAAAAAAATTCTAGAACCACATGAAGATCTTATAAGTATAATCGTATATGATTTTTTGTAAAAAGCCCAAAACCTAATTGTTCGATGCATAATCTGAAAAGGAATACCTTAATGCTCTTATCTCCTAATGCTTCTTTAAATATTTTCGCTTTGTGCACTTATTTTTTACTCGTTGGGAACACATTAATGATAGATTGTTTTTACTTGTTTGATTTTTGTCGAGAATACCTTCATGTTGGATTCTTTTTATTAATCTTATTTTTGTTTATTAACTTTCAATTTTTTTGTGGGTGGGGTTTATTAACTGGAACAATCGCTACTAAATTCAAAATGTTACAAGAATGTTCTCTTTATTTATTTGGATTGATTCAAATGGCACGAGAAATAATTTCAGTATTGAATTGGGTTTTTCTTGGCACATGTTTCTTTATCCATTTGGATTACTGAGATGGGAAAGATAAATTGCTGACTGCGAAATTGATTTAATGGACAACAAGCACTCAGACATGAGATGAGTCCTCATCATTTATGTATTGTTGATAAAAAATAAAAACTAAAAAAACCCTAATTCAATCGAACCATTTTTTGTAGACATACAAAAAATAATATTTTAACGATTTTAAGTTATTTTTTGAAATTTTTTAAGGCCTGATCTAGCTGATTCTCCAATCTGGACCACCAATCTACCGATCTAACCCAGTTTTTTGGATGGATAATCTGGGTCGCCAATCCATTTTTTAAAAACTTGATTATGATTATTGTTTAGAGCTAATAGGACAGTACCAATGAAGTTGTCTGGCGGGCTTTTGCAATAACAAATGGCACACCAGATATATTGTCCTGCAACAAGAGCACGTCCGCAACAGCTATGGCAGTAGCACTAGCACGTTGTGCAAGAACAATTCCCACAGTAGCAGCAGCGAGAGCAGGTGCATCATTAATACCATCACCCACCATTATCAAGCCCCCACCTGTTTCAAGGACTTTCAACTCGGATATTTCAAATCATGGCAAGTTAAAACTATGAATGAAAAACCAAAATGATAACTTGTCCCATCAATAAATCCAATAATAAATACTAAGAGTTGCACTCGATGAATATCCACATGAGAAACAAACTTTAACATTATCATCATGCTCATTTCAAAAGATCCGAATTTCTTTATCTCAATCATAATGCATTACAATTACGAAAATAAATGAAAACACGATGGGTTTAAAAGCGCATGTAACTGGGAGGTAGGAGAAGTAACAACAAGAAAATGTAGAGAATAAAAGCTTGGTTAGCATAACATTTATTACGGTTGCATGAGTTGACCTTATCTCAATGATGGATCAATATATCCAAGTGACACTATATGGATAAAAAACTCATGCATGACCTATTAACAATAAAATTACATCCTAAGATGATAGAATTACATTTGACTTTTTATTCATGTGCCATATGATAGAAAAGGGGGCTCCCATGGATAAAAGTGAAAGATTAGTGGCAGAAAAATTAGAAATATTAGATCAAGGATGCATGTTTTTTCTTATAAAAATGAAAAACAAGCACATATTCACCACCCATTAGACTGCAAAGAAACATGCATGGGCACTTATAATATATACAAGCAACTATCATGCCCCTTCATCCACCATCTTTCATTGAGGACAGAAGAAATGAAAGAAATAATTCACACCTTCACTCAAAGTACACTGGCATTTGTCAAGCATAGATGCAGGTTATCCCTAACATCCATACTCAAACATGGTCAATGGGTTTGGATTTTTCTTAGTAAACTTTCAGATATACATGTATAAAAATCACAAATATACACCTAAATGGGGCACCTCCTAACATCATGTAGATGGATGATAGCATCATAAGATTGGATGAAAGCTTAGGGGCAAAAATATGGACCTTCTTAGAAAAATTTCTACAAATGCCTTTTTAACAAAACACGTCCCAACATACAAAAATTCTAATTCGACATCAGCAATTGATACCTTTGCTTCAATTATTAAGCTAACTATGCACAGTTCTACAATAACCAAAAAATTCCAGGAAAATGGATATCCCCAAAAGATATTTTCAGTTCAAGCCCCTTTGTTGCAATACAGGCACTAATCCTTGAGTGAGCTGCAGAATCAACCTCTGAGTATTAAGAACAAGAGCTATAGAGGTGGAAAAAAAGAAAAACAACAACATCATGCTGCAATAGTAAATGCATTCTTTCAAGATAAAACAGAAAGAGAAGTGTTAATGACACTAGTAACATATACAGAAATATTGACATGCAAATGCCCGCCTCCATCTAAAAACTAGCGCCACTAAATGTGAACTACAAGCCTAAAGTTAATTTCAGAAGCAAAATATTAATTCCACATGCAGGTATTTAGTGACGACTTCCAAAGAAAATAACCAGCTTTCAAGTGAGAATCTAGCTTTCCAGAAGATGAATCTAAAAGTAGAGACAAATAGAAATCCTTCCTACCCCTTTCCCTAGAGATTGTTTTCACTTGATTAAGCTTGTCCTCTGGCTTCAAATCACAGAAGACTTCATTAATTCCCACAGCTTTTGCAACTCTCCATGCACTGGAAGCATGATCACCAGTTAACATCACCAAGCGAAGTCGAGCTTGGTTGCTTAATGCGGCTACAACATCTACAACACCTGGTCGGGGCTTATCTTCAAAATGGAAGAGTGTAACCTATGTCAAAAAAAAAAAAAAAGGAATTACGCAGTAGTATTATTTAAGGAAGCCATATGTATATAATGCTCAATTCATTGATAGCAGATTTACACGTGCCAACCATCATCATCATCATCATCATCAGAGCTTTTTCCCAACTATTTGGGGTCAGCTATACGAATCCTGGTCCGCCATTCTGCTCTAACAAGGGCCATATGAAAGTAGATGATGTGAACTAGCATGGCTTATGTAGTTTAAAATTTTTCTTTTCGCCATACCGGCTAGAACACTTACATATGTCCAAATATTACAATTAAAACTCAAATAAATGAAATGAAAACAAAATACGGATTCTTACTTGCTGGCACTTTCAAAAACTCTTTATTACATAATAAAAAATTACATCAATTGAGAGTGGGAACAAGACAACACAAAAAAGCATAAAACAAAACAATGTGCCCAAACATTAATGGACTTTGCACACCCCACAGCGGGTCTCCTCCATCGATGGCACACAGGATCTAGGTCTTTCTTGAATCTTTGCAAATGGGAAGTAATGTCAAACCCTTACTTAGTACTCGAGAGCACGCACACAAGATGGGGTCTCTCTTCTTCTCACACTATGTGGAGTGTTCTCCCTTCTATGTTTCATAAACCCTGGGGGTGTGCCCCTTCTTTTCTTAGAGACTTTGTGTGAGGGAGAGAGAGAGAGGGTGGCATGCCACTTATGAGGGAGAGATCGAGACAGAGAGCTCAAGGCTTTTTTGGGTGTGTCTTAGATGACCCACCTTTAGAGATACTATATAAAAGTGAGGCTAGGGTTAGGGGTTTTTAGGGTTTAGCCATCCTTATAAGATTCCATCTTGACCCTTGATCAAAGGTGACCTGTGGGATGAGATATCTTAGCCATGCAATCTATATATCAACCATCATGATCTAATGAAAGGTGCTAGAACTTTTTCCCTCAGCTTCTTTAACCTAATTTCATCAAATATTTAGTGTAGAAAAAGTATGTTATTTATTTCATGTTATTGTCAATCAATCTCTTACTCGTTCCTTTTTGAAAATCCATTAGCCTCTTTTACAAAACTTCCATTTCTCTTTCAAAACAAATTGCATGGCTTATCACACAAGCCACAGCATACATCCAAGGGGCCTAAAAAGGTGGGTCGTAACATTTTATGGGCCCCATTATTATTTTTAACAAAAAGAAAATGATTTTAAATATTTTATTTTCTTTTGAATATTTAAATACCTAAAAATTTAGTTTTAGCTTATTTTAAAATTAATTTTGATGAAATAAAATATCCACACTTCTAAAAATTTATTTTTAAAATTTTTTAAAATTTTTTAAAATCATTTAAAACAAAATTAATTATTTCTAAATTAATTTGATGGAAATCAGATCCAATTTCGTTAAGAAAAATGCAAAAATACTGAGGCACTCCATCTCTACTAGTGACTATGTCCCACACTCACGTTCTCAAACTGAGCCAATAGTTCCCATAGTCCATCACAGGGGTTCATGATTGAACTACTATAGTCAGCCTATAGGTGATGAGAACACGATCCTTGTCTATGGACTACAGGCTCCCTCTAAGGATAAGCCTAGGACACAGATACTTGTGCACACTCATTGCAAATGGTGTATGAGGCTATCTCTCGCACATATACATGCAATACCTTCAATGGCATCTACTTTCCAATACAGCTATAATATGTACATGTCATGTGATGGTCATGATGAAGATTTGGCCCTTCTCCTTTCATGCCTACCAATCACACACAAGGGTCACAAAGTCCCTTAGCTAACTATCTTGGGCATCTCTCCGACCTCATCAAAGGGTAACCCTGCAAACCCTTCTCGGTTGTGTTATATGCCCAAGTATCATAGGGTTTTAGAACTCAATTCGGACTAGCTCGTCAAGCCTGGTTTGAGTCTTGCAATCAATATTGCCAACTTCAGTCCCTCTGGACCATACTGACACTAGAGTTCATTATTTCACTATTATGAAATTTCAATACATGCTCTCATAAGGCCTTTAGATGGCCATAAAAACCCAATACCATACCCTCAGTAAAGCCACAAGTCCCCATATATTTTCTCATTGCTTCCAACCATGTCCTTTTGCGCCTACCCCTTGCCCTTTCTTAGTCTTCCACTTGAATCAATGCACACCTCGTAACAGGTGTTGTACTAGGTTTGTGCAGCATATGGCCAGCCCACCTAAGTCTACTTTCTCTCATCTTATTGCTTATTGAAGCCACACCTAAGTTCTCCATAATATTCATTTCGAATTCTATCTTTTCTTGTCTTGCCACTCATCTGTCTCAACATCCTCATTTCAGCTACACTCATCCAATGGATATGTTGTTTCTTGACCGCCTAACATTCCGCCCCATAAAGCAAAGCTGGTCGCATAGTTGTCTTATAGAACTTCCCCTTCAGCTTAATTTGTATGCGGCGGTCACGTAAAACTCCGATTGCATATCTCCACTTCGCCTACCCAACTCTAATTCTACATGCAACATATTCCTCAATCTCTCCATTTTTTTGGATTATTGACCCAAGATATCAAAAGTGCGCCCTTTTTGGTCTTTCTTAGCTCTCAATCTTAACTCCTTCCTCGTCTCTACTCTTATTATTAGTAAACTTACATTCCATATAATCCTAGTCCGAATAAT
This sequence comes from Amborella trichopoda, assembly GCF_054954075.1. NCBI lineage: Eukaryota > Viridiplantae > Streptophyta > Magnoliopsida > Amborellales > Amborellaceae > Amborella > Amborella trichopoda. The sequence goes on along the minus strand of NC_142348.1, from coordinate 16,899,503 downwards.
TTTAAAACCTTTAGATTATAGAGAATCCCTCCAAAGTTCTAACTTCATGTTGGCTTCAGGTCTCATCAATCAAAACTATGTCATCCACGAACAACATACACCATGGTACCTCAACCTGTAATATGTGAAATAAGTAAAAGCGGAAGATACAAGGAAAGAACCATGAAAAACTCTCAAGAGCTTATTATGCACAAATATTGCCACAACACCTGAAATGCTACACAATCATTGCTCTCAATGTGGGGGGATATCTCCCATCTCTCATAGATGAATTTTTCATCATCATTCTTTGGGACTGGTATATAAGTGTCCAAGCTGCAATTTTGAATTTCCCTTCTCACTTTTATCTCATCGACATCATAATATTTTCTCGTCATTTTTTAGTAATTGATCATCTGTCTCTCACTCCCTCTCTCTCTCTCTCTCTCTCTCTCTCTCAACAATTGAGGATATTTTGGTTTGGTGTCTAGCCTCTTACAAGGGCAGATTGGAAAGAAACCCCTCTCACATCTTCATCCTAGATGTATTGGGAAAGTAGAGAGAGATAATGATCTTTTTGTTCTCTCTCCTATTTTGGCTAACTATCAAAGTGGGAAATGGGTTTCTGACGAACATTCATAGGTACCATCCACGGGTTAATGTTCATATGGGTAAATTTGTCATTACGAATCGTGTGTTTAAGTTAGGACTTTTTTGCCATTTTGTTGACATTTAATGTCTTTGTACACTAAATTATAATATATGAGAGATGTATGGGACCTTGAGGCGGTCATTCCACGTGATTTCAAAAATAAAAGAGAGAAAAGCATAGGCTTTGGCATGAAGATGAAAACAAGGTTTCTCCAAGTTACTGCTTGTGTTTGGCCTACATTGTTGCTGCTTTTTTTATTTTCTCAAATTTCCACACACTGGTTTCTTATGAAGAGATGTTACATCTCTCTCTTAAATCTGAGTCTCTAGCAAAATCCGGCAAACTTTCACCCATATTTCACCACAAAATCTCACTATCACCCAATTCCATACGTATTCCGGCAGTTCCCTTCTCTAAACGTCCATATGAGCCTCCACATCTCTTGAAATTCTATTCTCTTTCTCATTCTGATCATTTCATGCTCTTCTTGTTCACCGACATCCAGCCCATCCACTTCCCCTAAACCCTTTCCAAATCTGCTGGCAACTCACCCCCTGTTTTCCAGAAGCACCAAACTTCTCCGGCATCCCCCCCAACAAACTCTGGAAGTGCCAAAAATTCTACAGTAAGTCCATCATCAGTTTCTGGCAATCCAAAGACATCTCCAACAAGTCAGTGATCGATTTATGACAGCCCTAAGAGTTCTCCAGAGGGTGCTCCATCAGTTTCTAGCAGCCCATAAGTCCCACATCAACTATTGAGAAGAGGGTTAGAGCCAAAGAGATCTATAAAAATGTCACTGAATGGGGAATTTGGGTTGTTTTTGTTTCTGATTTTAACTCCTGCAGGCAAAGTTCAAGGTCTGTAAGCTATAATCTTTATGTGGTTATTAAGTTAAGAAACAGTCGAAGACAAAAAAAATGTCTATTGTGTCATGCCCTTGTATCAACATGAGATGTGTGGGATGAAGAAGATTTCTAATGGGGATTTGAATATTCTACTCTGCTGGGGTTTTGAAGCTATGCAAGTGCCCCAGGATTTCTCATATTGGAGAACCAGTCTGAGACTTCACTTCTAGGAAAGGACCAAATGTTCCCACCAATGGCTCTAAGATCAGACTGACATGAGCCCTTATGCCTTCACTCGCTGATCAAATGTGAACAGCTTTACAATCTCATATTTGCTCATGGTGCATCAATAAATGTGTTTCCAATTTTCTGTGGAGCCTTCAGTAAAAAATCTTTTCTTTTTTCTGTGCCATCATTTAGAAGTTCTTTTAGTTTTTAATGAATTAATTTAGCAGTCCACCTCCTGCCCATCACCCTTCATTCGATTAATCTTGGTGTGGGACTGGACTAGTCAATCAGAATTATCTTGCTCCTCCAATAAAGTTTGATTCAAAACCTGCAGAATTTCGCTGACTCTGGCTGATTAAGATCGATTATTTCACTACTGTTGGCGCAACTCCTTCAACACAGACCATCTATGGCAATCATTCACTCTGAAGCCCAACAACCAGGGAAGCTCCACAAAAGTCGTATTGTTTAGGTCACATCTGGATGTGGCCCCAAAAAAGTATAGGTGCCATTGAGGCAACATTTTAGGTGATGGCCAGAATGTGGAGTGGCTCCTTTGAATGTCACTTTAGACCCCCATTTACGTGTTCATAAACTCAAAAATACTGCCCATTTATGCGAGATAAAAACTGAATTTACCACGTTTCATCGCACTAGCAGAAAGGTCAGGTTAGCAGTAAATGATTCACATCATCAGCAAAGGAAGTGCAAAAAGGAACTTGGTTAAGAAAAACAAAGGTGTGCAAAACAATGCGGATTTGCATGATCATTCGAGAGTGATCCAAGTCATTTGTGATAGAAGCTGTGCAGAACTTTTAAAGTGGAGCACCTATTTCACCCAGATTACCAGGCCGTCGGACCTGGACCTAGGTGGTCTTACCAGGGTTAAGCACAGGCTCTTCAGAGAAAGCATTCATTTTCTGCATGGAGAGCCTTGGGGAAGCCACTCACCTCTTGTCAGCTACACAATCCAAATGTTGCCAAGCATTTTCCCAAAGCCAATCTGCATAAATCCTTACCCAATTTCACCTGGGTTGAGATGGGATCTCCTGGTTATTAGCAAAGAATAACCTATGATATCTTCCGAAGTTGTGCTTTGCTGGTCCTGAGGAGGAGTTTAAAGCAAGGCAAGCAAAGAAGGGAATTCCTGAAATGGTTTGCTTACCCCTTGCAGATGTTTTCCGCTTTAGTTAGTGCCCTGTGATATCATATTTGATGTTGCCACCCTTATAAGTTATTTCATCTCAACTAGGTGTATAGCTCCCACCCCCACTCACAGAAAAACCCAACCCAAAAAAAAAAAAAAAAGGAAAAACTCCATCTCAAAACAAGCTTCTTTCCAGATTTCCTATGTGAACATGTAAAAGCCTCTTGTGCCAATATTTCCACCCTCTAATCTGAGACAATAATCTCCAGAATCTGATCACATTGGAAGATAAGGAGATGGAAAGGCTATAGAGATCTAGGCTTCTAAATATGTGCAATGTGATCCTACCTGCTGACCTTCCATGCTCAGGTTGCAATTACAGCTCAATCTTTCGTCGTGGAAGATGAGCAAGTCCTCACTTAAATCAATGTCTCTATCTCTAGGGTGAAACTTTGGTCCTGTTCCACATGGTTTTGGGGTTCTAGGCCTCTCAGTACACATTAATATTCTTATAGGGAGGCCCATACAGCATAATCTATTTATTTCCATTCATAGTTACCGCAATCTTCTACCCCAGGTGGAGATGCTACTTCAAAATCTCAATTTGGCAATTCAAACAACGAATATTCAAGGTACCTGATTCATTTAAGTTAGGAATCTCACTTCCATATTAATAGAATCTCGAACAGACTTTTTGGAATCCAGATTCCACAGCATCGAATACCACAGTTCATAGGTGCACAAAATCGTGATCTGATGAACATAAAATCTCGTTTCCAATTTTAAGAATATCAGTCTTTGCTAGTTGGAATCCCGATTCGACGAAATCTCATTTGCATCAAGTATCTATCTATCTGTATATGTATATAGGGACAGTTTGAGGTCAGCCCACTAGCTAATAGCTACAGTAAATGCCCGACAGCCCAAATTGAGTATGGGCAAATCCAATGGCCATGATTGTATTTTGTATTTGATTTCTTTTTTTTTAACAAATCCATTTCACTTGAAATTTTATAATCTACTCTTGAAAAATAGGCGCTCCAAATAAAAATATTAAAGCAATAATTTACTTACAAGTGTATTTTGGTTAATTTATTTTTGCAAATAATGTTTTTAATATTTTTATTAGGTGCGCCTTAATGAGAAGAGTGGATAATCCACATTTCAAGTGATTTGGATTGATAAAAAAAATGATTAAAATTCAAATATGAAATACAATCATGACCATCAGATCGGTCTATATTCAATCTGGGACATTGGGCTTATACTATTCCATCAGTTAGTGGGCAAACAAGATCTTCACATACACATACACATACACACACACATACACATACACACATATATATGTGTGTGTGTGTGTGTGTGTGTGTGTGTGTGTGTGTGTGTGTCCATGTTGAAAATAAATTTTATTTCAAGATATAGAAGATAATATGTGTATGTTCTGTAAATTCAAACATGAATTCCCTAGTGGACTAGGGAAGCATGTTATTTAAAAGTTATCAGCCATTAATATATGATTGGTGTCTAAAAGCACTAGCAGCGTCTAAAAACTCCCCTTAGCATCATTTGTAAAGTCCAAGAACCAAAAATAAATATCATGTTTTCCTTAAGTTTCATTATTAACAAATCAAGTATTTTTACTTTTCTCTATTCAGGCTAGAATACTTTAACAGCACAAGGCCTTGATTCCAATACCTGTTGGGAACTATGATTAAGGCCACTCAATGCATTGATTTCATTACCGGGGGAACTCTTGTTCAGGTCTTCAGGACCATTGAGGATGTGAATTCCAATACCAGGGGGACCCTAGCTAAGTGTACTAAATAGATGGATTCCAAAACTAAGGGATTCTTGGCTAAGGATACTCTAGAACCTCAAACCTTTTACCTTGTGAAACTCGTTTTTCGATGATTTCTAAAGTGGTTCCCATTGGTAGGGTGCACGATTCCAAAAAGGTACAAATCTAAATTCCAAAACCGATCCCCACAAGGTAGGAATCTTGATTACTGGATATCCATTATTCGGACGCGCTTTCTAACGTAGGAATCTTCTAGCCACTCCGGATTCCACGCTTCAACAACTAAGTTCCCATGAACCTCACCTTCGATTAGTTCTCGCCTTAAGGAATCTACAATGTCTAGTCGAGTTCAGCAGCCCAACCACCGTCGATCCTTGAATAGGCCTTAGTCCTCCCAAGGACTGAAAGCCTCTAATATTCACTATAAATGGCCTAGCTGGAATATTTGTTGGGTGTCCTCCCAAGGACTGAAAGCCTCTAATATTCACTATAAATGGCCTAGCTGGAATATTTGTTGGGTAAAATGGGGAACTGTCAACGGGGCTCTCGTTGAACCCCCAGACTCAGAAGTGGAGCAAGAAATCTTTAGGCAAAAAATTACCAGAGTGATGTTGGGAATGCCATGCCCCTGATTGGCCTAATGCGAATGACACAGTCTCAAACCAAGTCTCAATTAGGCTAAGGTAATGGAAAATTTTTGGTTTCTGTATGATGCTTTTTCAGTGAAGTAGGAAGAGGAGGTCAGGCAGCATGCCATGGAGGCTTCTCTGCATAGCAAACTAAAGCCACTAGCAGTGCTTTCCTTTGCCAACCCTTTTCCTATGCTAGATGCAGATCGTATTTTTTCTTGTCACGATATCAACCCAGGGGTAGCTTCCTACCCAGGCCCATCTATGGTTCGTAGACATTTGACTTCAGCTATCTAATATAACTTCCAGATGCTATGGCTAGTAAAGTACACAGTTGCATATGTAATTTTCTATCCAGCACCATCGTATTTGTACTCTATTGGCAAGCATGGTTTCCCAGACCATGAAGTACTGGGGCATAGTTCTTCTGGTCCAAGTCTTCTAGGTTATGATCTACTCGTCCAAATTAGAAGGTGGTTTAAGGGGCACAAATTCGAAGATATCAACCAACTCACACTCCTAAAACTTAAATGGTGCATCGTAAACAATGTTTAAAAAATCGGACAGGCGGGTCGAACCAATCACCCACCGGTTCGTAGTAGGATCAGTCATCTTGGCGAGTCGGTAGGTGATCCATGATATAAAGAGAGAGAGAGAGAGAGAGAGAGAGAGAGAGAGAGACTAGCGAAAAATATGCAGGATGAAAATAAAAAATCGAGATCAAAATGAAATAGCTTCCAAAAAATAGTTTTAAATTTAGAAATGTACATTTAAATAAGAAAAAATAAGCTAGAAGTGAAAAAGCCCTGCTTCCCATCAAAAAGAAAGAGAGATCCAAAAACATGATTAGATCGCATAAAGTAGTTCAGAAACGATCAAAATCGTGTTTTCTTAAGTGCATAGATAAAAAACAAAGAAGAATCAAGGAAAATGGCATTTAAAAAAAATCGATCTCAGATATATTTGGTGTTTGATTCAATAACATTTGTGAGGACTTTCGCATATCAATGTGATACGAACATTTTGGGATGAATTTGACAGAATTTGGTGAAGCAATGAGAGATAATCAAAGATTTTCGATTTCGGTATCAAAAAACTCCTAATCTTTGGATTTCTTCTAATTTTGTTTTTGACCAAAGAAATGGTTATCTGTGTTGAGAAGAAGGCTTGAAAACTAAAATTGACATTAGTTCCATGTTTTTGCTGAAGAAATGTGGGAGAAAGATTGAGAATGGTAGACTAGGGAATCATGACCAAAACACCTTATTTTATTTTATTTTTATAAATTGCGTGATGGAATGGGGCCGCGGACTGGTCCCAAGCAAACACTACTTGTAACTAAGAATCAGTGTTAAGAACATTGTAGGTCCCACTTGGTACTCACCCAAGTTGGACTGGACCAGGAGCCATGCAATTCCAAGGCAAAAAAGCTAGGAATCACCCTAGCCTCCCGATTTTTTGACCTTTAATTGTTTCATAAATCTATGCCCAGTCCGACTTGGAATTGTACAAGATGGACGGGGGAGACTCAGGCTGGGACCCCTGATGAGTAGAACCCCGAGTCCAACTGTTTAAACACTGTTAGGATTCACACCAAAACGAGGTTCATGACTAGCAACCATGCTAGGAGGGCACTAGAAGAACCATAAGCCTTCGAATTTTAAAACACCATGTAAAGGGCCATTGCAACATGTTTTTTTTTTTTTTGAGAATAGGCCGTTGCAACATGTTATGAAAGGAGAATACAACTTAATGGAATACCTGGCAGATTTGATTTGCATTTGTGACAGGCTACCATAGAAGATATTGTGATAGCCTATTTTGCTTTACCACATATTCATATTTCAAGAGGTCCCAATGGAGGAGAAACACAATTCTGTAAATGGCTAGAAAGGGGTCTACTGTTGCAAATAATTCCATGTTATAGTATAACTGCATTTGGCGATACATGCTCCGACAAGGCTCCAACAATCTCGAGGGGGCACAGATTTGAAATGGAATCCAATGAATACTGGATCAAAGGGAATATGGGCTAGGATTCTAGACGGTCAATCACCAAAGTAGCACCACAAACTAGAATAATGCATAAGCTCATAAATTTGAAGTAAAGCAGGTTCATCCCACAATACAGATGTTGCGATATCGTAGACCCATCCTATGTTAGCATTATCATTTCCGAATTGATAGAACCAGGTGGCTGAGGTCGAGGATCATTTTGTATCCCAGCAATATGTGAAAGTACAAAACACATTGTCATATATTTGGTATGTGAAGCTTATAGGGGTTGACCCAGAAGTCAAGAATTTAGAGATGCAGTTGTCTTTTAGTTGATCCATTGGAAGTGATGATGTTTTCCAGCATCCAGTTAAAGATATTTCTCCGTTAATAGTGTTGATTATTAATACTACGGTGATTACTATAAAATATGCGCTTTGGGACAGAATACATCAGATTCAACATAGAAAGGTACTTCAATAACCAAATTAAAAGGGCACATAAATTAGAATAGCTCGTGTGCACAAGTCACAAAACTTGTACTCAGAACACTAATCTACACCCATAAACTAGGAGAAAGCTTTTTCTGGAGCAACCAAAGTAATCAAGCATATAGAAAGAATCAAATGAAATAGAAATATGAAGGGTAGAACTAATTCAATCTCGAAGTTAATAAATAACTTTTTTGATCAATTCAAAGCATGTGGATGTGGCCCACCTTCTTATTCACAGATAAAGCTGCATGCACGAAGTCAGTACCATAAGAAGATGCATTGACAGCCTCCTTAATATTTTGTGATTCAACCACAGTTTTGCACAGGGATGCAATGTATTCAACGGAACCAAGTGATGCACTTAGCAGTTTGCCACCACTTTCTCGTGACTACAAAATAAACAAGAGGTAAGGCAATGTTTAACTGCAAGTACAACAATGGGCACCAGCTTCCAGATAATGTTAGAAAGGGGCAAAACAAATATGAAACATAAAATTAGAACAGATTTTTTCCTCAAAAATTTATGAAACACAAGCTATTTCCAAGCCTTGTCACGGTTTAAATTAGGGCAGTAAATGGGTCGGGTCTGGGTGGGGTCAACCCTAACCCCGGCCCCGACCTGACTTGACTGAGACTAAGTTGGACCTAGACGCAGGCTGGGTCCAGGTCATTGGACCTGACCCCAATATATCAAGTCAGGTGATGATAAAACAAAAAAATATATAAAAAAATATTTCATATAATTCACAACATATAATTCTTCTCCTCTCTCTCTCTCTCTCTCTCTCTCTCTCTCTCTCTCTCTCTCTCTATCTATCTCTCTCTCTCTCGATATATATATATATATATATATATATATATATATATATATATATATATATATATATATATATATATATATATATATATATATATATACATATACATATATATATGATATATGCATATATTGGGGAATGATCAGGTGGGGTCGACCGAACCCAGACACGGAACAGATCCGGTTCGAATATGGGTCGAATAGACAAAGACTCAAGTCGTCAGGTCCACTAACCGGGTCTAGACCTGGTGCCCATCGTGTCAACCTGTCAAATAAAGGCGAGTCCACCCAACCAACGGGAACGGGAACTAGAGCGTGGTGCAAGTCTAGCTCGAAGATCTTTGGGCGGCAGAGCAAGAAGCTTTATACATGGTTTGGGGATGGGTGCAAGTTCCATGACTTCTAGGGAGCGCATTGCTATCTGGACGAGAGCGGGTCCCTGCCAAAAAGTTTGAAAGTATTGGCTAGATTTCGCATTTCGACTAAGTTTTAATCGAGGATTGAGCACAGGTACTGTGCTCATGCACGAGCATATTGTGCATTACTCCCCGTGTTCTAAAATGCGGCCACATCATGCGATATGCGCTTGCATCCACATCGCAAACTGGCGCATATGCGCTTTTGACAGATGCGGCCGCATATGCGCCGTATCAGGCGGCATCATGGCCGCATCCCGTATCATGGCCGTATTGCCCGCATCGCGCCGCATCTGTTTTCTGTGGAAAAAATTATCGAAATGGTCTTTTTGAACTAACAAAGTTAAGGGAAACTGTTTGGGGGGTTATTATACCCCCTAAAGGAAGATTTCCAGCCACTTTTGTGGCTTGTTTTGCATCAAATGGAGGGAAAAAAAAAATTTGGCGGAAATTTGTTTTTCATCCAAATCTTCGATTTGGCGGTTATTTGATACTTGGATGTTCATTTGATGCCTTTGATTGTTGATTTGGGGATGTTAAGGTGAATTTGTGATAATAAATTGGGGGGTTTCAGAGGCCATGAAGAAATCAAGCACTTCATAGAGTCAGTGACTTTTTATTCCTTCTTGTAGAATAATATTGTTATACTTATTTTGGGACAATGTCTTCTTCCCAATCTTCTAGTAACAAGGATCCGGCTTGAAAATACGCTAAACTAAAAAATCCGAAAGATAGAAATTGTGTGATATGCTTGCTCTGTGGAAATACTTATATGAGTGGTATTTTTCGACAAAAAGAGCATTTAGCCGGACTTTCTAAGAATGTAAAAGCATGCCCACAAGCTACAGATGATATAAAAAAGGAGAGTAGAGAATATTTGGATAGATTAAAAAAAGATAAAGAGAAAAAAAAAAAAGGAATTACTTGATGATATGCAATTATTTGATGATGTTGATGATGATGATGATATGTCAGAAGTTGCTATGAGGCAAAGGGGTACTCATAGTCCAACCTCAAGAGAGAGGGTTATAAATATTGGTGGTAGTGTTGAGAGAAGAACACCTCTCTCTAAGGGGCGAATGGATTCTTTTTTCACCTCTAGCCCCGAAATTGTGGTTCAGGAGAGAAAGAAAAAAACAAAACAAACCATAATTGAAAATAAATATAAGAAAGAACAAAGCAAGTCGGTATGTAAGTGGATTGCAAAGTGGATTTACATGGCCGGCATTCCTTTTAATACTATAACTCTGGATAGTTTTGCATGTATGGTCCAGGCAATAGGGCAATATGGCCCAGGACTTATTCCTCCTTCACTACATGAGGTTAGGGAGCCCTTGTTGAAGGATGTTGTATTTGATGTGAATAAAATTTTGATTTCTCAAATAGAAGGGTGGGAAAAATATGGGGCCACTATTATGTGTGATAGTTGGTGCGATGGGGAATCAAGGGCATTCATTAATTGTTTGGTTAACTGCCCAACAGGTACTTTTTTTGTTAAGTCTATTGATGCATCAAACAAGTCACATGATGGTATATACTTATGTAGCTTGATGGATGAGATTGTCGATTTTGTTGGGGAGCAAAATGTGGTACAAATTATCACTGACAATGGTGCCAACTATGCTGCAGTTGGGCATTTCTTGACTTTGAAAAGGAAGCATACGTTTTAGACTCCTCCGGCAGCTCACTATATTAATCTTATGCTTACGGAAATGGGTACAACATCTTTATTTAGTGGGGTGATTGCAAGAGCTATGTTTGTTGTTGGATTTATTTACAATCACATCATAGTCCTAAGCATGATGAGGTCTTTTACAAAGAAGAGATAATTAGTGAGACCGGGTATCACTAGATTTACCACGTCATTTCTCCCTCTTCGAAGCCTAACCAAGCAAAAAAGTCCCTTGAGGACCATGTTTGCTTCAGAGCAATGGAGTCAAAGCAAATGGTTAAAGCATAAGGGTGGGAGAAAGGCTGAAAAAATTATTCTGAATACATATTTTTGAAGTCAAATAATTCTTGCATTAGAGGAGGCTTGCCCTTTAGTGAGAGTGCTTCGACTGGTTGATGGTGATGCGAAGCTCGCCATGAGCTACATACATGAGGCAATGACTAGGGCAAGAACTGAAATAAAAGATGTTTTAAAGGATGATGAAATTATGCGCAAGGCTATACTTGAAATTATTGATAGGAGATGGGATACCCAGCTTCACAGGCACCTCCATACAGCCGGTTATTTTTTAAACCCATCTCTTCACTACAAGCACTCATCCATTAAGTCAGATCATGTAATAAATGGTGGGTTCTTAGATGTGCTGGAGAAGGTGATGCCAGACAAAGATATCCAGGATGAGATCCAAAGCCATGAATTGATTAAGTTCAAGTTAGCCTTGGGAAACTTTGGGAGAGATATTGCCACTTGAAATAGGGACACTACAGATCCAGGTAAAGGCTAAAAGCCCAAAAATAATCTTACTTGTCTCTTACTTTATGTATAGTTCCATCGTTTATTTTATACCCTTAATTTTTAACTATGTTCTAAATTATAAAATATTATACAGCTGCATGGTGAGCATTATATGGAAGCGAGACACCAAATCTATCACGTCTCGCTATTCGAGTGTTGAATCTCACATGTAGCTCATCTGGTTGTGAGCGCAATTGGAGTGCATTTGAGCATGTAAGTCCTTTAGTCCTTATTCCTTGATCCTTATTTCTTGAATTTCAATTTTCTAATCTAAAATCTAATTATCTGATTTCCAATTTCTACCACAGCTCCATACAAAAAAAAGAAATAGGTTGGAACAGAAAAAATTGAATGATTTGGTTTATATGCGGTATAACGAGCAGCTTAGGGAGAGATATGAAAATCGCACAAAACTCAACCCAATTCAATTATATGAAGCTGATGGTGATTCCATAAGTGAGTGGACCATGGATCCAAGACAAGAGCGTATGTTTGAGGGTGAGGATCTTACATGGCTTGATGTCAAGGTAGCAACTGGGGCTAATGAAGAAGATCGACCTAACACTAGAGCACAAGTAGAGGTGCTGTTGGGTCTAGTCGCACTCGCACATTAGTTTCATAGGTCAAGGAGGAGGAAGCTGACTCAGAGGAGACCGATGAAGAAGAATACATAGAGGCCGTCGAGGATGATATTGATGATGTGCATGACGACTCTCAAGATGACTTGTCTAATTGATATTTGAAAAATGAAGTTCAAATTTCAAAATTGACTCTCAAAATGGATGATTGTATTAAGTTATTAAGTATTAACTCTTCTTGAGCTTGACTTTTGGTTTGTATTTTGTAATATCACTATTTTGTGCTTATGGTTGTACTTCTGGTTGTTGATGGTTGTGCTTATAGTGCAAATTTGTGCTTATGGTTGTTGATTGTTGAATGCTTTATGAAGCTGGTTTCAAGTTTCTGGTTTCTACCAGGGGATAGTGAATAACTGGATACAGAATCTCCGACAGCTAATAGTTTTGAAGTTAATCATTAAACTAAAATACCTACTATCACATATATCACCTTCATATATTTTTCTATGTATTAACTTATTTTTTTAGAATTTTTTTACATTTATTGACCACATCATCGCGATGCACCCGCATCCGGGCCGCATTGCCGCATCGACCCCCCACCGCATCAAGGCCGCATCCCGCATTTTAAAACACAGATTACTCCCACAGTCAAAAGACTTAAAACACCACACTAGGTTGATTGATTAGGCTAAAATTTGGGAAGCAACTAGCAATTGTTAGATGATTTGAGGTACAAATAAAATAAACTTTGCAGGTGTAGCTCGCTCCCATGGTATAGGATACTAAAAACCTGGTATGATGGAATCGTGGTTCCGAATGAGATTGGAGCAACGATCGTGGGCATGCGGATCTGGATCCTAGTTGCTAAGGAACTCGTTCCCAAATAATAGGAATCGAGTTCCCATAACTCCGAGTGCGAGATCCAAATATCCAAGGAAGTGTCGAGATCCAGACACTCGAAGCACGTGATCGAGATTCCGGCGCGAAAGTAGACCTCTACATGGGTGCTCCTGGTAACTATGGACCCAACCCAATTGCCTAATTTAAATAAGATCCATACATTCATTCTAGCTCAAACAAGTCAATGACTCCATGTATCTAAAAGTTACTTTATTTGCTTATGTTACTAAGCATAACTAGATTAAACAGCAACGAATGGAGTTATATCCATGCACAAGCAAGAAAAAATTCTTAGGGCGAAGGAAGTAGGTAGCAACTTTAAACATTAACACCTAAGTAACTTACCAGAAATTTTGGACAATTATGTAGGTTCTACTTGTCCCTCACACCACCCCTATCATATAACTCATGATAAAAAACAGTACACAATCTGATGCCACCAAAACTGATATTTTGAAGGTGTATAAGTGCCGCACTCAAGGTAAACAAAATAAAAAAAATTTCAATTTCAAATCCAAATACACCATTAAAACTTCATATCACAGCAAGCTTTTGACTTGGATAAATCAGTTGCATACACCCCAAAGCACAATTACAACACCTCAAACAATCCATAGACCTTATTCCACTCAAACCTAATATAACAGATTAGCTTAAACAACATTAACAAAACCATTACATGCCATAAATCAACCCATAAAAACATAGGGCACTCAAATTGCAAATTATAGTACCCAACAACCTAATGGAGAAGCCAATTTCATGCAACACAAACACAACCAAATTAGTGTATTAAATCTCAATATCGTGGAAATTCAAGTATGGATCCAAAGTTTGCCAGGTTTATGGCCAATATCTTTTGAATAACCCATAAGATTCCCCAACTACTTTCTCAAAAAAAAAAAGAAAAGATTCCCCAACTCCAATAGCACAATAATAAGGCTCAATTAGTTATAGCCTTGAGAAGCAATGTTGACTAAGGTAAGGCTCAATTTATTATAGCCTTGAGAAGCAATGTTGACTAAGGTAACCAATATCATATCATGCTCAAGTGATTAAGGATGCAGCGCAAGTAAGTAGAAACATGGTAAAAAGAAAGAGTGGTGCATGATGTTAAAACACGGTAAAATCGTGGGATGGAATCCACTGATATGAGAGTGTTGATTTAGGCATTAGGACAGCATGAGAAATCAACATTTAGGAATTGAAAGGAGGCCAAATAGCTTGCTGATTTTGAACCGTAAGTGGAGTAAATTGCAGCCAGATGAAGTAGGTAAAACTAGCTCCAAATCATGCTAAAATAAGATACAATAAGCTAAAAGCAGAGGCCAGGTATTCTAGCTATTATGCGTATCAAAACACTTCAAGAAAATGGATCAAAGGAAGTTATTCCTGGCCGTATGCAAGCAATGCGATTGTCACATTGAAGGCTAGAGGGCTCCTTGTTGATTAGAGAACTAAATGGATCAAAGTAAGTTATACCGTACCGTATGCAAGCAATGGGATGGTCACATTGAAGGCTAGAGGGCTCCTTGTTGATTAGAGAACTCCAAGGCCAAAGCACACCATGAGAACTAAGAGCATAAGAAGAAGAATAAAAACAAGCCCAGGGGGGGCAGGGAGGGGGGGGAGTGGGGCGCGTCTCAAATGGGGATCACGTTTTTCTCAGAGAAGCTAGAGTTTCTCATAATGCGAGAACTGGAGTTATATAACAATATGGGGATATATGCTTAGGACAACAAATTCGATTGGTGCCTTTACTAGATATAAGCCTTAGAGAATGGGGTTCTATGATGTAGAGAGAGGCATGATCCTAGCCACACATCCACTCTCATGCTATCAATGATGAGAGGTTGTGATTAACCACCATTATCTCCAAAACTCAAGATAATCTCCAAATTTCCCTCTCAATAAGATAATTGTAGAAAATTCAAAAAAATCAAATCTCCACACATTACCAAAATACCCATACTAATTTTGAAGATATGTGAGATAAGGGTATGAAAAAGGTGAGGCGTGCCACTCATGGTGCTTTCTCTCCCTTAGTTAAAATTGTATTCTCTCTCATGATCATGAAGCATGCCATAAGCCCAGATAGCACGTCATACACACCACCGATCAAAGAACCCACCTTAGAAAAGTTGACATGCAAAGTTTCTCATTGGACCATGGTTCATTAAAAGTCACATTATACCATGTGGGTATTACATGTGTGCATAAATGGTTGCACATGCGTGCAAAGGAAACTATTCAAGTTGCATAAAACAAATGGGTTAATTCCAACAAGGCACAAACTATGTCACATGTGCTCCTCGGGCATGGAGCCCATTGGCCACGTGAGCCCCATGTAGTGTTGGGTTTTATGGCCTTTAAAGGACTAGAGAGCTTGTAAATATGACAATTTATAGTGGAATATGCATTACAGAGAGATTCTCAAGGATGATGTTTGTAGGCCAAGAGAACTATGTGGTCTTTTATGTGTTGTAGACCTGTGAGAGCACGCGTTAAAGCCTCAACAAACTTCTGCACAGCATGCACATATGACAACCGCATTACTGAGAAGCAACCTTACAGAGGGACACGTGTACATGTGCATAGAGAGAGTCACACTTTACACTGTAGTGACAAGTGCTAGATTTGCTCTTAAAAAGGGGAACTGAAATCCACATACCAAGATCACAGTCCCACTATTTATTGTCCAACTTTGACAAGCCAATCGTAAATACCTGCAATGAAATTGTGGGTAATGGGTCTTTGTTTTGTTGGATAAGAAAATAATAGTGGATCATGGTTTCTAGGGCGAGTGGAGCGCCCTTAATGTTGTTATGTTTGACCCATTAGTACCAGTCTACTCCTATTATATTTTATTTTGGTATTAGAAACATTTTTATGATTTTTTAATATTTATTTAGAATTTTTTAAATATTATTTCTACTGTAAGTTTCAATGAAAGGGTATTTCTGAATTTTTTGAGCTTAATAAGGCACATGTGGGGACCAAGGATCCAGCCCCCACATATGTATGCCACTCAAGTGGGGCCCCCATGACCTCCTAGGGTGTCGCTACCTTTCACGCAAACGGAAGGGCACGCCACTTTTTATGCTAAAAGGGGGCACGCAATGTTTTTACAAAAAAGGAAGCATGCCCCATGTTCTTGTTTCAAATTTTATTTTAAATAGAAAATCTATTGATTTTAAATAAGATTTAGTCTCCTATTCTTGTGGGAGTCTCAAAATATAGATCATCCTTAACTATGGGAGATCTATATAATGTTATGTTTGATTATATTTCAAATTTAAATAGGGGTTGGTCTTGAGTCAAAATCTAAGGGGATAAGGTTCCTATTTTTTCCATCCAAAATCATGATGGCTGATTTGTGGGATGGATGGCTTTGATTAAATCTCTCTCACCGCACTGATTTTCTAAATTATCCTAAAAGGTCGAGCTGGAAATTAGATAAGCATACCTAAGGAAATCCTATTCAAAATAGGAAATAGATCTTGTTTCTATTTAAACAAGATTTGAACTCCCTCTCTCAAAACAACCAATATTCTCTCTCATGCAAAAAGATTTTCTCTCAAAAAGATTCTCTCATATTTTCTCACACCAATCTCTATAGATATTCCCCAGACCACCCTCTCTCCTCTTAGAGAATCACGCCACCCTCTCTCTTCTTATATGTGTATAGTGAAACCCTAAAAGGTTTGCCAAATTTTGAAAAACAAAAGAAGGGATAATCCCAATCCAGAGAGAGATTAACCAACAAATTCAGCCTTAATTTGTTCCTATAGGATGTACAAACCCTAGTTAAGTTTTTGAGCTCTCTCAAACCCTAGATTGAAAGGTATCGCCTGAAAAGCTTCCCATCTCATAATTTCCAGCAATACCTAAAGGAGTAAAAGTGTGTCATCGAGTGTAGGGTGTACCAAGACCTGTCAGGATAACTCCATGCATCTTCAATAAATCTTCCGAGTAGTTTTAATTATTTTTCAGTATTATTTTTTATTTTCTATGAATTTCTAGGAACTTGTGTTGTACTAAAAATTATAATAGAAGTTTCTTTTAAGCTCTTGGAAAGTTTCAATTTCTTTTGGTACTGAAAATAACGATCTTAGGTTGTATCTAGGGTAATGTTTCGATTTACAACAATATTTAGTGGCTTTTGTAAATAGAACTTAGGTATAATGAATAAAAGTAAATGAACATTTTTTAATTTAATACCTTGAGTTCCACATAGTCACTCCTCCTTACATGTAAGTGTCCCAAATTGTCCTTAATTGGAATTTCCATCAAAACAATTTAGAATTCCATGATTTTGGATTCAGAAAAACTCCATAGAAATACCCAAAATTCACCAAAAATCATTCTCAGTAATTTTGTTTTCAACTTTAGAGGGAACTAATAAAAGTATTTTAGAAGGAAATTAATCTTGATGACCTAAGCAGTCCACTTGGTCAGTTCTAGAGCCCTGAGTCACTTTCTAGAGGCTAACCCAACAAGACCTATGGCCCACAATCTACAGCAAGAGCCTATGCTTGGCTTATCAAAGTAAATCCAACAAATGGCCAGGTCCCTGAATTATAGTGGATTACATATGGACCACGAGGGCATGCACTCTTGTGAATGTGGAATACACTCTCAAGCACATATGCATATCTCTTTCTAGCAGATTGACTGAGAACGAACGCCTTCCCACTTGCGTGGTCAAGGCGAGCTTTAGCTCATGCCCTCAGAGCTAATCCTTCTCACACAGGGCTATACTCCAAAGTTCTCAATTACAGAAAGTGCTCTGAACAAATTCATGTACTATTTGACATTTATTGGTCTAGACAATGCCTTCTCCAGCTTTAATAGTGCTTAATCCATTCATATTCAGTATCAGATTGAAATCATCATCATCATCATCATTAGTGCCCCCAACTATTTAGGGTTGGCTACAGGAATCTTGTTCTACCATTCTGCTCTATCAAGAGCCATATCCTCATAAATCCCCATATTTTTTCTCACTAGTTCCATCCATGTCCTTTTGGGCCTTCGCCTTGTCCTTTTAGAGCCTTCTATTTGAACCAAGTCGCACCTCCTAACTGGTGTTAGATTAGATCTACACTACACATGGCCAACCCACCTGAATCTACTTTCCCTCATCTTTTTGCTTATTGAAGTTATACCTAAGTTCCCCCCGAATATGTCAAAATATCAATTCAATTTCAATCTCTTAAGCTAGAGAAATCTCCTAAAGTTCTCGTCATTATAGCGTGTGGGTACAATTATAAAATTCAAAGATTTCTATTAAAATTTCACTACTTTACTGAGACCTTTTTCGCATATTGAAAAATGCATTGGATTCTTCAACTTTCTTTTTCTTGTAAGTGTCTCTTCCTTTAAGCAATTTCAAATGTTTTTCATGAACATCAAAAACAAATTTATTTTCCTTTTGAGCTGTCTACTTCCTTTTGCTACTTTATTTATGCTAGCAATTCAAGATTATTTTGAGTTTCTTTCAACTGTTTTTCAATTGTATAAATATGAAATCTAATGTAGTAAACAATTTAATTGCCGGACATTATCTCATTGGACCTTCTGAGAATTTATATCATGCAGCACTAAGTATCACACATCAGCTTTTAAATTGGGGCTTTCTTCAAGCTGATCTAGAGTTGTTAAATAAGGCAGAATGCCGTTCGCTACTTAAGTAGTACTTCAGTAGCGTTCACTACAACAGTGGGCGCTACTGAGTTTCCAGAGGCGAACACTACACTATCAAGTGAAGTTATCAGCGGGCTACTTGAGTGACAAAGTCAACCTTCGGTTCCCCACGCCCGCTGATAACTGAAAGATTCAGAAGTCTTGTAATAAGGCAAGAAGACCTTTGGTCGGTCAAAAGGAAGGAGTCGCCCGGCTGTTCGCTGCTCTTCCCAGGCCGGTTTCTTTGTCCCAGGCCTTTATAATAGGCCTGGGGGAAGGCCTTTTGAAGATTCAAAAAAAGGTAGGGCGCCGCGTTCATTACTTGACTGATTAACAAAGCAAGTAGGCGAACAGCCTGTTATAATTCAAAGATAGCTATCAGCTATCAGTAGGCTTAGCAAGGAGGAGCGCTCGAAGAGTTGAGCGGCCGCCCACAACATAAGCAGCCACTAGGCTAGGAGAGTAAGCGAGCTACCTTCTATTCCCTGGGGCGGGGACTTTGACATTAGGGGAAAGGAATAGGCTTAGTAGGGCTCGAACCTACAATATCACCGTAAGCAGCAAAGAGAGAGCGCGCTAGCGATATTATTTATTCACTCCTTAATAGCAGCGGCTTTCTTGCTGATTCCGGCCGGTAAATTCGGTACGTTTCAACCAATTAAACTATAAGCCCCTACAATTATCTCGTAATGCAATTCGCTCACTTCAGAGCGGACGGAAAGAGGGGGCCATTTTGGGTGGCCACTCTCCATCTACGATTAAATTTGTGCCATTGCCTCCGTACGTTTTAACAAATCTAAACATTCTAGCTTGAGCCAAGTTTTGATTTGGAGAATCAATGATATTTTCCGCAGGTCGTTTTTTTTTTAATTATCTTTTTTGTTTGAAAATAATTTTTCTACATGTGGTCCTAGCTGAATAGTAAGCAGTATGAGAGGGAGAAACGGAGAGGTTAAATGGTGAGAGGGTTGAGGAGGAATAATAAACATGACAGAATAATGGATATCAGACTTACAGGGTTCTTTTAAAACCATTGATGTTCAAATCTCTTTTCTCAAACTTTTTGGACTCTTTAGAAATACCAGAAAATCTCATAATAGAACCCTTTGTATTTACAGTTGATCCTACTTCATTTACAAAATTTTGATATTTTGGGAAATGAACACCATAATCTAATTTTGAACAAGTTATTACGATATTTGTCAAGTGGAAAATACATCTAGATGCTATAGTAGCATATTCTGACCCTAGTAAAAAATTAATAGCCTTTATTTCTAAACAAATTTAAAAAGCTTTAATAACGAATTTGCCCTTGAGGATGAACCAAAATATAGATTTCCCTACAATCCACTTTTAACTCCATTTTTCTCAAAATATGGTGAAACATTGGACATATGAAAAGGAAATTTTATGCAAATCTTCTTTCATAACTTCAAGAAATTTTATATTACCACACTTTGAAACCTTCTAGCTCAAGAACAAAAGAATGAAAATAAGAATGTCTAAGAAGTTGAAAAGAGGAATTTGGATTTTTAGGGTTATCAAAGAAGTAGAACTCCTGGGTAATGGAAAATCTAAAGCAAATGCTAAAGAATGTCTAGGTCTTATCATTCACCTGGAAGCAGGAAGTCAAGAATTTTTCAAAACCGATAACCAGCTTTTCGAGGCTCTTTATTGCTTCATCTTCTTTTGCATATTCATCAAAAATAAGAGGTTGGGACCAATCCACCTTCTCGTCAACCTCATCATCATCTAGCCAATCTTTCATTAAGAATCATTTCTTCTATTGGATGTTAAAGCATCAGATGCTCCCAATCATCTATTTCAGCTTCTTTGTGGATTACAAAAGCAATTTGATGAAGGGGTATGAAAACTGGAATATACCAGCTTGTGTGTATTCTCATTTATATCAAATAATCACCAAAGAGTGCCCTTTTGGAATTTTTATATGAAGAAAAGCAACCGGCACACAAAGATAGCCCTATTTTTGGAATTTTTGAATAATATTAAAGAAACTTAAAACACTGATCTAGAGAATGGAATGCAGGAAAGAAGAGAGAGAAAGACACAAAAAGACGAAACAGACCGAATCAAAGAGAGAATACAGAGAACTTCCTTTTTTATTTTTTATTTTTTTTAATCAAGAAAGTGAAGTAGAATGGGAATAGATGAGAGAGAGAGAGAGTCACCACGATCGCTCTTGAGAATGAAAGAGATGAGAGAACATCCAATTAGAAAGCACGATGAGGCTTACTAGAACTTACAGTGTGTAGGTTGTGATGAGATCTACACCTATGACCACCTAGCAGTTTCTCACAATGGTTTTATTTCTAGTAAGATAGGTGTTAAGAAAGATAGGCTCCTAGATTACCAAGAAAACAATCTCAAAACTGAGACAAGTTTACACTTCAATTCTCGTTTCCTTCACTTAAACGGCACGGTTACATATTTATAAAGTGAAAAAGATGCCAAATCACCTTTACATCTTATCAGATGATTTACATTTACATCAAATCTTTAGGGCATAAAGAAAAAGAAAAACAATCTTTGCTTTACATTCTTTCTTTACAAAAAGAAAAAGTAACGAGACTCTACTGTCACGTTTACGTTAAAAATAAATAAAAGATATAAAGGAAAAGGTAAAAATATTTTATTCGTCTTTATTTCCTTATTTTCAAATATTCTTTCATGTGAAGGATACAAAATCCTTGCATCTTTTTGTGACAGGGGATGTTTGATTTTTTGGTTGAATGTTTCGAGTGCTTCTTGTTGCTCAACAGGATCTTGATTTACCAGATTTCCATCCATGTACCTTCTAATAACTACTAAATCAGTAAAATTTAGAGAAAATTATAAAAAAAAAAACCCAAAATATACTTTTTATGCAACTTACCCCCCAGCTAACTTTTGCTCTCAACTTTTTCCAAAAAATAAACTTTTTATGCAAATACCCCCTAGGGGAAAAAGCTCATTTTTCTAGACGAAAATGCCATTCCCGTAGCACACCGCCGGAGCGCACTTAAACAGTGCCGGAGCACTGTGACTCAGAATGCTCCACTGCCGGAGCGCACATATACATTGCCGGAGTGCACTTACATAGTGCCAGAGCACATATCACATTGCTGGAGCTCACTAAAACAGTGCCAGAGCCCTGTGACTCAAAATGCTCCACTGCCGGAGTGCACTTACGTAGTGCCGAAGCGTTGTGTTACACTGCCAGAGCGCACTTACGCACTGCCGAACCGCAGTGTTACACTGCCGGATCGCTCTTACACAGTGTCGGAGCCCCTATGACAGGGCTCCGATACTGTTTAAGGGCGCTCCGGCAACGTGCTATGAGAAGGACATTTTCGTCTAGAAAAATGAACTTTTTCCCTTGGGGGGGTATTTGCATAAAAAAAAAAAGTTGGAAAAAATTGAGAGCAAAAGTTAGCTGGGGGGTAAGTTGCATAAAAAGTAGATTTTAGGAGAGTTTTTATAATTTTCCCTAAAATTTATTCTTTGGAAATAGATATTTAATGGAAAAAAATTATATATGGTTGCAACCTTATACTACTGACACAAGGTAAACCTCAAAAATCCTATAGAAGTGAGTGTTCTACTGTCGGAGAACCCTATATTGATCGTCTCAACCTCGAGATGTGTGGATATGGAGAAAAACAATAATTTCAAGTCCTAAAAGTAGTGCATCTTGTAACAATTTATCTGGACTGTCTATGGTCAAGGTTTTCAAGTGTTTATAGATCTGCTTGATCTGTGCCATTTTAAAATTTTAAATTTCATAACTAGGGATAAAAATAAATTTTCAAGTCATCATAAGGTATACAACAATGAAAATACATCACCAAGCAAATTTTAGTGGTGCACCTTACTTTTATAGTATAAGAAGGGCACCTTATACAAATCTCACCCATATTTAATTGATCTTCGCAGTCATTGTACCCCAATAATTATTGTTCAGTAGCACTTTCTTCCCATTTGAAAGGCTCATGGCTCATGAATTTTTTAACGTGCCTAGTTTTTTCTGATAGAGATGGGATATAAACATGAACATAATTAACATATCTCAAATATATCTTGCATTGTAACTTATCATGCAGCTGATCTGGGAAGTTCTCTTACTTTTGAAGGGCATGAGGCTTCAGATAATCTTTCCTTCCGACAGACATACTCCCACAAAATCAATTGAATTTACAGCCACTTGGAATTTGTCATTTGATGAAGAAAGGCCTATACCATGGTCTTTTACAAGCTGGGCAAAAATCTTCAAATGTTGTATATGTTCTTTCACATTATCAGAAAACACTAAAATGTTATCTATATGATTAGCGATAAAGTTAATTTAGGGTTTGAAGATGGAATTCATCCTCATCTAGAATTGAGAGGGAGCATTCTTGAATCCGAATGCCATAACCAACCACTCAAATAGACCATTTGGGATAGAAAAGGTTGTTTCATGAATATCTTCTTCAGGTGATACCCTGATTTGCAATTAAATTTTGAAAAGATTTTATTTTCAGCCACTCTTCTATCAAATTCTTCTTTGTGGGCGAGGGGCCATTTAATGTTAATAGTGACATTATTCGGAGGAATGTAGTTTATTACCATCCTGGCTTTCCTTTCTTTTCCCCACTGTGATTTTTAACAATAAATGCAGCATTAGAGTAATCAGACGGGGTTGCTCTTATAAGCCCTTTTGCTACCAGCTCATTTACTTGACTTTTTAGTTTTGCCTCATCAACTTTATTCATTCTAATGGGCTTATTTTGAACGGGTATTTTATGAATTGATGAAATATGGGCCATAGGAAAATCTTTGTCCCATTTTTCAAGAGGATGTCCCCCACAGCAATTTCTGAATTCTTCAGTGATTTCTTTTGTAGTGGTTATCTATGATCCATCCTCTTAAGGATAATCCCTTGTTTCGCTTAATTAATTCATATTTTCTTGTATCTTCATCCATTCTGAACTTATTTTCCATAGTCTTTGAAAGAGGGGGATTTCCTTGAATCTTGTTGAATCTCAATTTTAGAGATGGTGAGATTCTGGGCACTATTTGCTTTTCATTTTGAATGGTAAAAATCAACATACTCTCATAAATGGTATAGGGACTCATTTCGTCGACAGTTACTATACCCAATCCGGCTTGAA
Source organism: Amborella trichopoda (assembly GCF_054954075.1). Taxonomy (NCBI): domain Eukaryota; kingdom Viridiplantae; phylum Streptophyta; class Magnoliopsida; order Amborellales; family Amborellaceae; genus Amborella; species Amborella trichopoda. The sequence continues at coordinate 16,875,714 of NC_142348.1, read as the reverse complement.
AACCACCATCACCTCATCATCATCATTAGAGCCTTTTCCCAACTATTTGGGGTCGGCAAAAACCACCATCACCTATTCTTACAAAATTTACCATAACAACCTTTTTCTCCTATTTTCAGAGGGACATTTAAGGCAAATTCAGTTAATTTTCTTCTTCCATTCGTGGTTTCAGGAGCCCATGACCTATCCTCTAACCACAAAATCCAATCCCACATCAGATATTCATAATTGTGGGCCACAAAACTCATATGTCAATCCACAGTACAGTTCTGGTGCCCATGGCGTACACATAACCCCAACGTGCCCCCACATTCTTTTATTCGCTCAGTAAATAAAATAAAATTGGGAGAAATTCTACATCCATGCAGCCAACGTAGGGTTTCCTTTCGTCCATGAGGATGGATGGCCACAAGAAACATGTAATGTGAGTAAATATCAAGGGGGATAAGTTTTTTTCAATTACATGGATGATCCTGCCACAAATACTTGCGGAATGCCTTAAATATCATACTATTGAACCCTGATTCCTCACCTTTAGAGGCTGCAACTCATAAAAGATTGTGAGGCACCATGAGCTATATGATTTACATATGAAAGGGGGTAAAAACTTTAGCTTGGAACATAGATACCCTCATCAATATGGGAAACACCTTCACATTCCAGAACATGTAAATCTAATCCAAACCCAAAACACATGCACCTATGACAAGCTATCATCCCATGATGACGAAATGAAATATGTCCAATCAGCAATCATGATGGGAACTCCAATAGTATTATGCCCCTTATATGATACACACACTTTCAAGATGTATATTTAGTGCCTCCTATATGAGAAACTTGATAAGAATGTGAAGGGCTTCTCAACACACATTTTGCCCCAAAAAGAAAATCCGCATCCATCTTTTCTGCATACCAGGACTCCACCTATTTTTTCTTGGTTAGCATCTAACTACTGACCTCAACGACATTTCTGAACTCATCCAAAACCAAATTCTTTGACACTGAGTAACAATAAAAAACCATATCATAATGGTCTCGTATAATTGAATGATTGCAAACAATGACAAAAAGTAATTGGGTTTACCCATGTTAAGAATTAGGTATGCAGGCAGAAGGAACACAACATATATTGGACCACAATGAATTAGTTGTTGATGAAAACCACCTAGGTATTTCTAATGGGATTCCCCTAGAGAATGAATTAGCTTGCGATGTTCACTAACATCTATATGTAGAATTCATTCCATCTTCATAAAAATCACATGAAATATATGATACCTCAAAAGCAGACAATGTCGCCAGAAGGCCTCTTCCTGGTAGAGACTCAAAGCTTTCAATGGCTACATGTGGCAGATCTTTCCCCGCACTATGATCCACTACAGCTCTGCAAATATGAAATACAAACAAGAAACAAGAACTCAATGTTACACAGAGAAATAAAGAATCACCTGTTAACATAAAAAAAAGCAACACATGAACTCCATATCGTATCAACTGTCAACACCAGTATATCTGGCAATTTAAGTAAGTGGGCATCATAGACTCCAAGAAAACGTTTTTGGAAGTATATTTGTTTTCAAGATCAAGATCTCAAGCAGATGGCAATTGCAGCGGGTAAGAAGTGTCTTGAGTGAAATGAAACCACAAGGAGTACGAACTGGATGAGGAAACTCTTTCACCAATTTCCAAGCTCTTTTACTTGAGTATCCTCATCTATAGCCGTAGCTGGGACTTGCATCATTGTATTGGAAATATATTTGTCAATGGAATTCTTCACCAAGAGAATTGCATGGGAGCACCACCTGAATATTTATCTAATTCTGGTCTGTTGTGTCAACTTAAGATTTCCTCCTGTGATCTCAAATAGGCTGCTCAAATCAGGTCTAAACATTCTCTTTAGGTGCTGAAGTGGAGGTGTGGTCACTTTAAGTCCTCCACTGACCCATCTTTGATCAAATTTCTCACCAGTTATCACAGTTATTTCATTTACAGATAAACTTTTATAACCTTTTGGTAAAGTGAGATCTCAAGGGAGAGAGACAGGAAGAGAAGACGCAATCACCATAGAGAACGATGTCAACAAGACACCCTAGTCACCATTTTATCTCATACAGAAGAGATGCAAAGGACAAATGCATATAGCAAAGGAGATTGTTCATATAGGTGTTTGTGAGGATGAGTTTTTCTTCAGGACATTTTTTACTAAACCTTAGTGTCGTATCGACTTTGTTTGGAGGAAATAACATACATATATGAGGCACAAAATCTTTCAATGCTTTCATTAAGGTTTTCATTATTATAATGGCCAATAATATCAGAATACAATAGTATCAAATATAATTAAATAAAATATCAGGTCCCAAGATGTAACCTGGACATCAAAATCCATCAGCGTATGCACCTGAGCGTACTTAGGTAACTTCAGAGAATTGACTTAACCAAGGAATGCATTCCAGTCATTTTGTACAACATGCTGTCAGAGAGAAATTAGGGGAAAGAGTGTGAAATTAAAGTTGAAGCCATCTAGGCGCATGCATGGATAATAAGTGATGGCTGCTCGTGCTATGTAAATCTAGGTGGGAACAGGCAAATGAAGTGAGGCACCTTCAGCATTCCTTGATCAGTTGGGCATTGACATGATTTTTTACACTTTTAGCGCATTTGACTTTTGGGAGTGGCAGTTCTGGGAAACGCCACTTCCTAATACTGTAGCACTTCCCCGTTTCATAGCACCATAACGGGAAGTGCTACACAATTTTTGGGAGCCATAGTATCTAGCGGCAGCCAAAACAACATTAAAAATTGCAAGATGTGGCTGAAAGTCAAATGCACCCTTTGGTTTTTTGGTGAAACATTCATGAGATATGAAATGTTTGGGCCTTACTACGTGAAGGCATCCCATCCAAGGGGCGGCGAACAAAGAGGGCTGTAGGTTCCAAACTTTGGTGCCCCTTGCTCAAATCTGAGATAGTGGAACATGGAATTAGGTTCTATAGTGCGACAATGGAACACCATGTGGTTTTGGGTTGTGTAAAAAAGGGGATGATAAGTCCTTTAGGCAGCAAACCTCACACAAAATGACAACCATCATCTTTGTTCCCAATGAGGCTAAAAGAAATAAGAGAGTATAAATGCTGAGTGAAAACAAGAATAGCAAGTATAATCATCCCAGAAACTAAGATAATTAATACTTTGTGGTATTATGTTGCAATAAGAGATGAGAATAAAATATGACAAAAATGCCTACATGAACTCACTACATCTAAAAAAGAAAAACCAAGCCAGTCACATCTAACCAATTTCAATAATGCAGAGGAAACGTCAACCTTCTATATTCGGCCCTCCTCTGATACATTATGCACCTCACACTGCAAAATACAGAGGAGTTTCTGCAGATTGAGCCTTAATTTCAATGTCAAAGTAAGGGTTCACCAAATATAGGAAGTACTTCCTATATATATAAAATATTTCAAGTATAAAGAAAACGTTCCTCACTCATAAGCGGACTAAAACATGTCCACCACAATAAAAATTATTGAATGTCATATATCAAATATTGACTAGCTAAATTTTCTTAAAACGCAAATGAAATATAAATAATTATTTCAATACATGGAAAACACAAGAAGCCATATTCATACCTAAGGCAATGGAAAAAAAGCACTCCGAAAGGATCAACAGGGATCCACCATGAAGCAAATCAATATCAGAACGAAGAGTAATTTTACTTTGACGGGTACACGGGTACGGGAAAATACCCAGAATATCGCAATATGCCTTCAAGAGTTGCGTCTCCACACAAATCTAATTACCAACACTACCCCTCAGCAGACCTATCCACTAGCATAGTAGCTTCCCTAAATTATGGATGGGGATGGGAGTTAAAATTTCTTAGCAACCCATACAAATATCAAAGTCTTCAGCAAGGGCATTTCCCTACAATCCAAAATTGTGCAATCCCCCACCAAATGAAGAGGAGGGTATGAAACACATATTTCTAAAAACCCAAGTAGGATTTTACAAAAATAGAGATGTCAATAATCTGAATTGGTGATTTAAACTTGTCCCTTATCGATTCACACAGAGGCCCCCTGACAGGCCAAGCGTGCCTTTTGGTGCACATCTTTCCCATTTTGCCCTTGACTTCATCTTATCTGGTTGAATAATCGCAACTGGTCGTGCTCTTGAGAAAGAAACCTATTGGAACCCCACACCCCTTCTGTCACAGAATATATATAACAGGTCATGTTTCCATCTCTTACATAAACGGAACCTATCACACATCAATAGACCTTTCGGCTACGACAGGGTCCATTCTTAAGCACGCATAAACACTACGATAGGCCACCTTAGGAACACAAAAAATTGCTTCAGACTCCGGCAAGCAATTCACAACCACAAGACCTCTAAAGTTGCACGTTTATATTTCTTAAGGAGATATAAATTACAGAATACTAAAAGAAATTTTGAAACCAAATTTTAATGACAGGCTGCATCTTTTAAGAAAACAAAACTTGTTGGAGTCCAGTAGACCCTTAAATCGGTAATATTTATGACCTGTCAAAACCCAACAAGCATTTCAGAATATTGCAATCACAACAGTTGCATTTTCTATCTATTAGAGGAAACTAAACATATCAGCTTTAGACAAGCTTTATTTATCTTACTTTCGTTTTTTCTCATTTAGGGAAAGCATAAACCTGTCAGATTATGAAAGGCTCAATTGAGTACACAAAAAACTCATGCATTCCAACATGCATTTTGGAAAACACAAGATCACGTCAAGTTGTAAGTTTGAAAACATCACCTATCAAATACCGAGAGGCATTGTGAACTGCCAGGTTCACAACAGGGAATGATGATCCTATAGAAGATAAAAGAGAACCTATCCATGATGATGATCCTCAAGTAAGGGAATAATACAACAAATGGGGAGGGCCGGGAAATAGTGACATCAATACAAAAAAAAGATGTGCACCTAATGTAAGTCACAGACAACAACAGCAAAAAGAGGGCATCCTCCGAAGCAAGGGAAACCATATGCTTTCATGTTACTCCCTGTTTCATGTTATAAGATACAGCCACAAAAGCACGGGTGTCCTAGTAATAGAAACAAGGAGAACACACACGCCAGAGAAACATTCTACTGTATCTACACAAAAGTATGAGAGTTCCAATAGAAAGTAGGATTATATGCCCATGAGATAGGAGGACCATAGGTCTGGGGTCCTATATAATTTTCTAAAGTGTTGGATGGGAAGAGATCAGGATCTTATATGCTTATTTGGAAGAGTTAGACAATGTAAGACCCTTAATGAATGCCTCTTTTGGGTTGCTCTCTTTTGAAATTTCATGTGAATTCTCATAAATATTAAAATTCTTAAGAGATTCAATCTTCGTATTCTTATTTTTTAAATGTATTCATTTTATTGCTCAGACATTCTTTAGAAAAGAGAATCCTGATTGATGTCCAAAGCTCATTGGGTTGCAATTGTCATGCACAGTGAAGTCCTACTACTCTTTCTTGCCTCATGAACAGTTTGTACATTTGGTTGTTTATAAAATCACAAGGAATTCTCTTAGATGATAGTATTTGATGAAATTGCAGGTAAGGATGGATCTTCAAGATAATCTGTCTACTTAGAAGTAATGAACATGTTTTACACGTTCTCTTCCTTTCTTTTGGCACATGATTGCAATGCATCTACAAACTTTGAAATGAGAAAACACTTGCTTTTTATTGTTTACTGATTGGTACGTCATTGTTCCTATCCCTCACTCATACTGTAGACTACCCATTGAGCAAAAGTAAGTAGGTCATATTGTTGTTGCATTCCGATTTTTAGGGTTTTGGAAAATAGAAGGGATATTATCTTATTCTTTCTTTACTTCTCCACTTTGTTATCAGCATTAACTGATAGTGAATTGTTGCTGAGCCATGCAGAAATATGAGTACTCTTAGAAATTCATATAGCACACCCGAACACCATATCTTTATTTCCCAATGATTTTTAATTTATTGACCTACTAAATATGACTCTATGCACATTGACGGCTTTTTTTGGTCAAAAGAAGATCCATGCAAAATCATCAAAGTTAGTGGAGAAATACTTCACTTCCATTTGATGAAGCCTCCATTGCAAACACGCACAAAACCAGTTTCAATTTCTTGGATATCTCAACAGAACCCTACTGAAGGATCCCCATACTCTCTCCAAATTGTTGCAACACTTTGTGGCTCTGTGATGTAATCTCTTTCTCTTCAGAGGGAAAGCTTTAAATCACCACAACTTGAAGAAAAATATTTTTATACAGCAATGGCTGAACCAATACATGTAGCAGTGGCCATATGAGCTGTCCAGTTGGGCAACAAAAGTTTCTGGAATGAACATTTCATATATCTTGACAGCAAATAAGGCAATCTGACATATGTTAGATGGGTCAGATTTCCTTTCAACATTTTCCTGAGATATCAGGAAGTGAATTGTCCATTTGAAAATGGACGGCTCATGCAGCAGCACCATGGCCTACATGTACCAAAGCTTAAATACCTAAAACGCAAATCCTAGAACTGTGAGTAGTAGTTAATAATTGTGCCAAAGAAATGCATAAGAAACTTTTCAATTACTGAAACATTTTTCAGAAAAAGGCTAAAAATTTAATTGGGCCATGCCCAGTTTCGACCTACCAGTTTCAAATGCCTTTCAGCATCAAATATTGTATATTTTGAGACTTGCAACCTCGTGGTTTCATAGTTCCAAAATGCATTTCAAAATCTGACAAGTTCTGCTTACCTAATCTGGTCGTTCATAGTCCTTTTAGTTTATGCATTCATAATAAACAAACGAAAAGCTTGACAGAAGTACAAGAGTTTGGGGTTCCTCTAAAGGAACAAAGCAGAAGTTGTCATGAATGCAATGTTCTCATATGTTTGTTTGGTTCCAATAGGCTATCCTAATGTAAACATTGTCTGCCAAAGGGTTTGTTAGACTCCAACAGGTTCTGTTTCTTACGAAAAAAATATTATTAGAAAATCATTTGGTTGTGGATTGCTTTATGGCATCCCATGGGTTTTACATCTTAAGATATAAACAGGCCAAGACATTCAAGGGAAATAATGGGAAAGATTTGCACCAAAATGCACGTGTGGCCCTTCAAAGACCTCTTTGCATAACTTGATTAGTGACAAGTTTTGGTTTCTAATTTAGACTATTGATAGTACTAAGTCAGTAAATATCCCAACCCAAGAAATAATTGCACACAGCCCCAGGTCCAGGCAAATCCACGAAATGTCCACAAGCACCCAAATGCATGTAACACATGGGTCTCATAAGGATTCCATTTTCCCAGGCTTTTCCAAAATGTGCCATTAGAGCATGATGATGGTACAACCTCTAAAAATTAAGCTCAATCTACAAGACGGATTACAGTTAGTATCCTCCAATGCTATCATTCGAATTCTTTTCTAAAAAGGGGAAAAAATGGGAGCACATATTGCTTTCAAAACTAGCCAAATACAGCTAAAGAAAATAACCCGAATGTATAAATCAGTATCAACTAAATAACAACCCCAAAAGTACTAAAGTGGAAATATTACAATCAATATTAGTGGATGCTCATTATATCAAAGGGAATAGTTAAAATATATAGCCCAACACAATAAATGTTTGAAGAGGATTGCACGAAAAGAATGAATATAAAGAATGAAACAATAATGGAGTCTTACAATTGCCATTAATGAAAGGGATGAGGCAAACGGTTCCAGGCCCAACTACAATACCTTCCGATTGGATGAGTAGTTCCCTTTTCCATTGCAGCTGCAACAGCAAGAGCTTCCTTCTCACAATTTGGAATGCAACAAGAGATACTTGCATGTTTATCACCACCTATTTTATGTCCATAAATCGGTTCAATTGCTCTGCATGATAATTCTCCCGTTGTCAGAGTTCCAGTTTTATCAAAAGCAATAGTGTGGCAAGATGCAAGAGCATCTAATACATGTCCACCCTTAAGCAAGATACCCTGGAAAAACAAAGCAAAAACAAATCCATAAAGATCAGATTAATGCATTCAAAATATTATACAAGTGACCAATGTTATTAGGACCGGATCGGTGATCAAACTAGTGACGGCATTGGTCCGGACAGACCGGTTCAACGGCCAGATAGATCATATAATAAAAATAAAAATACTAATAAAGAAAATTAATAGAGAAAAATGTTCATAAAAAAGTCATTTTCACAAAAGAAAATGAAAGTATCCTTTAAACATTAAAAAAGAAAAGAAAATTAGTTAGACACTCAATTTTTGTCTTTAATTATGCACTTTAGTTCCATCGACGTCAATCCACTGGTTCACCATAGGGACTAGTCAATCCACTGGTTCACCAGTCTGACATACCGCCCCCACAGCCCAGCCCCGTTTCACTAGACAGGCCGGACCAAGGGGGCCCAGACCAGACAGGTTTAGGCACCAATTCAACGACCCAATGATCTAACCGGCCAGTTTGTTCCAGTTTTAAGGCCATGGAAGTGCAATTTACCAAAAGAATGGTTTCACCAAATAACAGTCCAAATTCCCGTAATAGGAAGATGGTTTCCAACACATGTCACCAACAGAATGTGCAATTTGCCAAAAGGATGTGCATTTTGCACTTCTGTTCGGACTTGCACCATTAAAGGCCTTAGAAATTGGTTGGTGATCCATACCCTGTGTATTCCCCATATATTTTATGTGAAAATGCATTTTTGGTATTAATAAAAATGTGATCCCAAGTTTGAGTGGGACTGTTGGGCTCCATGGAAGACATAGGCCATGAAAACAGGCTCCTTGGATTCTAGAGAGAATCAGAAGGGTGGTTTTGGCATGAGTGCTGCTTTTGAGTAGATTCAAGGCTGGGACTTAAGAGTGCTATGTAACTTCCATCTTGACATGCGGCTACGCATTGGCCAGCTACAGTAGAACACTCACCCTCAGCTGGACACACTCTAGCAATAGTCTCTAGATGCATCGTCGAGGTGGCCTTAAGGGTTGCCTCATTAAAGACTTGAATAAGCTCAATGATAGATTGTCGGCCAGAAGGAAACCAAGGCACTTCTATGCAGTGTTTTAAAAAGTGGATAGCCCAGTTCCTAGGCGACCCGCCTAGGTAGTCCAGAAGGCATGAGCACCTCGCCCAGGCCCATGCAGCCAAATTACGCGGGTTGTCCGTGAGCGCCTGCCTAGGCACCAGGGAACCCGCCTAGGCGGGCTCTCAGCGGCCAGCGCTTGGCGGCTGTCGAGGGCCTGCGCCTAGCCAAGGGGGCAGAAATGACCCTCGTGGGCATTTTTTGGTTCCTTTTTTTAATACTAAAGGGACAAAATCATGGGTTCGAGGTTCATTTGAAACCTAAACCCCATTAAAGCCTCTTTTTTAGAGAGAGAAAAATCCAAAAAACTAGTTTTTAGTGATTTTCATATGATCAGAGGGTTTTTCAAAGTTACGAGAAATTGATCTAAGCATCACCCATTGATATTAGATTTACTTTTTAATGTTTTATAAATCTATTAGAGGGTCTTTTAGAATATTTTGAGTCCTTACAAATATCTTAGAGGTGGAAGTTTGAGATCGAGCAATCAAAGTTAGTATGGAGGAGTGTATGCTATGTGGACTTGTGTACCATACATTTGATGTGCCCTAAATCCCTAATTCTTATGTGTTATACAGTTATACTTATATTGTTACACTATAGAGACATTTTTTTTTTTCTACTAGGCCACCAAGGTTTTGGGTGCCCACATGGGCACTAGGCAGCCTAGAACCCCCCGGCCGCCTAGCGCTTTTTGAAACACTGGATAGAAGCTGATTATTTTAAAATCTTTCTAACAATATAGAAATAGGAGCATAAGCACAAAAAAATTGGTAAAGAAGAAAAGTGTTTCAATTGATTGATACCTCTCAGCCCACTAATATGACAATGTATGGAAACTTTTGTATCACTTTTGACACATCGAACTTCTATGAGCAAAATCTCATTGTAATTGTTTGTATTGCATAATTTAATCAGGAAAACAGTTAGGGGATTTTTCCTGCTGATTACCCTTAAAACATAAAAGAGTGCATATGTGTAGCTTTAGCATTTAATCAGTATGAATAAACACTAGACTGAATTTCTAATTTTTGATAAATATTGACTCTTAATACACATTTAGGGAGACACATACACATATCAACAACCATAATACAAATTATACCACTGAACATTCAACATGACATACAACAAAAGAAACAATATAAATATTAGAAGTGGTTGAATGTCATTGTGCAAGTTATAATGACAATATGTCTCAGTATCTATAACCAGAAAAAACCATTTGCACCCGAAGCCATGCATTAACGTCAAAAGCATCCCCTTCTAAATCTTGGTAATCATACGCTACAGAAGTTACAGATGCTTGAATACTATAAGAAGTTACTACGACCAGGGAAGAAGTGTGCTTATCAGCAACATGCCACGTGGTACGTTTTGAAGTCAACTCGCACAATTTTAAGGCAGCAAGTAATAAAGGAAGGAAAACAAACCACTCCAGCAATTCACCTGCGTCACAGCTAATTTTGACTATTTAAGGTTCAGAACCTCAGCGATGATATTTCAAGGTGTCTAAAAGCAGCATTACCAGTATGCATCAACAAATAAGAAGACAAACGGCACAGATTCACCAAATGTATAAGCAGTTTGCAAACTCATGGAGATATTGCAAGCTCCAATCAGTAGGGTCCTTCATTTCTCTCTCCTAAACATGAATCATCAGACTAAAACTCATATTCCCATATATATTTTACTTCAATTTTATCAACTTGCATATTTGTTTGGTACTATAACTCCTCAATACACATGTTTGACTTTGTCTTCAAATAAAAGATAGTTTCACTATAGAAAATACTACTCATTACAGGATGATTATTCCAAAAGGCCCAATGACCAAAGCACCCTCGTTGTAGGAACACACAAACGAGACACACGTGCACACACAGTGTGGAACAAACAAAAGAGACATTTTTTCCCTTAAAATGCTTGAGGACGTTGAACAGTCAAGGGAAACAAAACATGAGCAATCATTCAACAATTAAGGAAGTATGTGAACTCCGTTTCTTTATTTCCACTCAAGATAGAAGGACAACTACCTTACTTGAACAAGCACTTATTGCAGTTGCATAAGCCAAAGGAGCCACAGCCAATGCACAAGGAGATGCAGCAACCATTAGGCCCAATGCCCGGTATACGGATCCTCTGCAAACTATAAGAGAAGTCAATATGTCAAAATCAATGTGTGACATAAAACGCAAAAAGAAAATCATGGTGGATAATCAAACCATAATAAAACAAAAAAGGCCGGAAAAAGAAAAATGTAGATCCTTTCACTGTTAACAGCATCAAATCTTTGGGACATCTCCTGAGTAAATGAATCACAAAAATCTAATACAAATATCCATCCAAAAAACTTGGAGTATTTGAGAATATACCAGCAATCAAACAAACAGGACATTTCCGCAGAAGCGTGGTCAGCAAAATTATGCAATAAGATACTTGGACACACAATGCAGGAAAAACCAAAGCCTTAATACCATGAAAACTCTAGGCGACATCGACTTGTATTTTAGGGGGTAGTCATGAAACCAGGATTACAGTTGCCTTAAAACAAAGAAGTCGAAGGTGTGCCAAGAAGAAGGTACAACATGAGCAATGGTCAATATGCTTATTGTATTGTGCCTAAACATATTGGATACATATAACACAATTTGGTTACATAACATAAAGTTCATATATCTAACAGACCTAAATGCCCACAAGACCTAAAATGAATGACACAAAGATACAATATGTTACATCTTACAACTCAAAACACATATGCATATAAACACACATGTTATGAATGTTAAAGTTTATACTATTTTCTATTGTATTTAAGCCCCTAAGGACTTGTATATCATTTTCCTCATTAAAAGGACATCATCTTATACAAGAAAAATTTAATAACATATATATATATATATATATATATATATATATATATATATATATATATATATATTAGAAGAGTGCAGTGGGTGGGTTAGATTAGAACCCAACACAACTCCATATCTTCTCTTTGCCTCAATGTGATTCCTCTCCTCTGTCTTTCTCTCTTCCTCTCCTTTCTTTCTTTCTCTAGATCATCATCTCCCTCATTATGCTTCTTCTCTCCAGTGGTACATTTTAACTACACACACTACACATGCACAGCACAAGTAAATGCACACAAACCTACAAATACACAGACAAAATAAATGAAGGCTATGCCAATTCTATCCACAGTTATGTCATGTTTCCCTCCCTCAAATTAATGTATTAATATCGGCCAAACATTACCACAACGGAACGTAACCATTGGAGATGAGAGAGAATGGATTTCGAATACAACCAGAGAGCTTTTTGCAGGTTTGGAGGAAAAAATCCTAAAAAGTTTGAGATGCTGCTCCTGTTCTAGGTGTGTATCCTTGGTTTATGTCAAGCATGTTTCTGATCCAGAAAAAAGAGAAATTTTAGGCTAGCTGTACATATCTAGTGTTTCATTATTTTCCCTAGAATAAAAGATAAACAGATGGAAAGAGTAGGGCACGCAAAGAAATGATAAAGAGAACGGCGAAAGCCTCATATATACTACGGCCCTGTCATGTGCTGCTGCCATCATAAGGTGACCCGTGGAGGTATGCCCCCCCATTGGTGTGACAGGTGACCTATCTTAAAAAATAAAAAATAAGAAAAAAAGAAAGATAAGAAACAATGGGTATCGTTGTTCGTCCAAGTGGTCATGTCCCCACCTATTCTCTCCATCTTGCTACGTGGCCCTTTCCTTAACCAAAAAATAAATTGATTAGTAAATTGAAATGGGAAAAAGAATGGAGATATATTTCAAACCCCAACGCATTCACGCCAAAATTACTCAACAAGTCTTTCCATTGCATGTGTTCATGTTCGTGTGTATGTTTATGGCATTCAGATTCATGTATATTGATTTCTCCCAACAACTTGCATTTAATGATGTAATTTCAAGAAACTACAAATTAGACTTTTGGGAACAAGAAAGTAGTACATTGAGATTTATATGTGTTTTTGAAATTACCAATAGACTTATATAATGAAAGTTTTAAAGAATTAGATGCACAAAAATTTTGATAGTAACCCATTTTAACAATATTCATGAAATGCACCCGATCATCGTGCGAAAAAGTTGGATATGAAATTTGCAAGTATCGAGCTCCACATTGTACAAAAGTATGCAAGTATTGATCCACACATTTTGAAAATAATGCAACTATTGATCCACACGATCCTACATTAGCAATGTATCAGACTGAGAGACTATATGGAACACAAATCTCATAGTTAGACTAGGGTTTTCAAAGTATTCCCTGGCATTTCAAGTTCATATTGGCATTATTTCTCCCAAAATTAATTTAGAAAACAGCAGCTTGATGTCTTGCTAAAAACAAACTATTGCATTCTTTCACCTCGCAGGCTGCATCATTACACTTTTATGGTTCTCAATTTAGGTATAGGATGCCCAACAACTATCAAATATATTTGGTAACCGGTAAAAGAAAAAGGGAAAAGAGTAATACGGATCCTAACATCTAGTTACCAATGAAATTACACTGGCCTACTTTGCTGCAATATAATGGGCACTAGAGAATTAATAAAGAAAACTTGGACATTATACTATTAGTCACCACAAGCTAAGAAGCTATTGAAAGGAATAAAATTAAGAAGGTTATGTCACATCTATTATAAGGCTTTTAGATATTCATCAAAAACAACTAACATTTTGCACTATGGGCAGTTTGAAACAGCTTGCAAAAGGTTTGTAGTAGACGAATATATCATATAAATCTCTCATGAAGAGAGGCATCTCTACCTGACGTGCCAATAAAAGGCCACCTAAAGAGAAATGGTCCAATGAGGGCAACCGCAACAGACAGAGCTACAACAACCTGGCTGTATCGTTCACCAAATTCATCAAGCCACCTCTGCAACTTTGGCTTATTAAGTTGTGCCTCTTCCGTCAATTGAACAATCCTAGCTAGCGTTGACTCTTCCCAAGTCTTCGTTGCCTAAGCCATTTATTAAGGGAAGCAAACCATGAGAAATCACAAAGACAACGAAAGAAACTAAAAGCAATTGCATAAACATCTTCAACAATCTTCAAGAAGACAGCAGCTGATACAAAACTTGAACTATGAGAATTTGATTAATCAGGAATTCGAACTCATTTGTTCAATTATGACTATGAGAAATAAATTTATTAGAAAAACCTAAGTAGTATATAGAAAAGATAAAGGCTGCAGTTTATTGCAAATGAAATCCAAGAGCCTTCAATAACTGCAATATTTATCGGTAGATGGTCAAAGAGGCATTGAAATATCTCTTATCATGTTCATAGGATAATAAATATTAGAAAGACTTATAATCACATTTAGTCATCATTTCAATAATGGTTGGGCATTAGCATTCTGGAACAGCAGGCCATGTGAATCTTATGGTTAGTTTAATGAAAAACAAAAAGCCTATCTCCAGGTTATATATTTCATTCAATATTCAAAAACCTAATACTTTTTTGTTTTTTTTTTTTTGGAGAATGTTTTCAAAACCATGTACTATTATGATTTTATTTATTTAATTTGATTTCGTTAGTGTTGCAGATGTTTAAATGGAATAACAAACAACTGGAGTTGACAAGAAGTAATGCATGCTTTGGCTGGTTTCAAGAAGAGGTTCTCCAGTACCTTCATAGTTTTAGACGCATATGGCCTTTCAAGGCCTCGATCGTCCTTGTATGCTTAATCACATATAGGGGATTTTGACTCCAATGGGAGCATGCGACCCAAAGGGGACACAATTTTGGGTGACTCAGCGAGCATAGGCCGTCTGAGGCTTGGGAGTGTAAGAATTCGAAGTAAGAGAAAACATAGGCCCATGGGGATCAGGCTTAAAGCCTAAGCAAGCACGATAAGGGTTTGGGGTCATCCCTTGGCCAAGGTTAGAGATATCCCTATGGTTCGGCTGGACGTTAGAGTGGAACCTTTGCTTGTGGAGGCTAGCCTATGAGAATGAGGGCTAAAGCCTCGACATTGGCCTCCCCACAGCATGTTCATATGACAGGTGCAATAAGGGAAGCCTCCTTCCCCCGGGGAAGCTCCCAAGAGAGCTGTGTACATATGCGTGAGAGTGGAATCATGCATTCGTGTGTAGTGTTAGTACTTGTCCTTAGGGGTACATCCGATAACGGTTAATAGGGTTATCCTTGATGAGGTCGGAGTTTCCTACGGTAGTGAGCAAGAGATTGTGTGACCCTTGTATGTGATTGGTAGGCCTGTAGGAATGAGGGTGAAAGCTTCATCTTAGCCCATCACATGGCATCTATATATGATAGCCATGTCGGGAAGCAAATCACCACTAAGGTTTATACGTGTACATATGCAAGAGATAACCCCCATATGCACCATAGCGTTGTGTGTACACAGGTCTATGTGACCTTGGACTTGTCCCTAGGGGGAACTTGTAATCCATAGACTAGGATTGTATCCCCCTCACCTATAGGCTGACTTTGATCGCCCAATCATGAATCCCTATAATGGTCAGCGGGTCATGGGAACTACTGTTAGTTTGAGAAAATGGGTGTGAATTATAGTCCATAGTAGAAGATGAAGTGCTTTAACAAAATTAATATTTTCTTAACATAGTTGGATCAAAATCCCATAAAATTCATTTAGAATTAATTAATTTGACCTTAAATTATTTTTAGATTAATAGAATGAATTTTAAGAAGTCTCAAGATATTTTATTTTCTCAAAATGGATTTATAAATTGTCTAAAACTGAATTTTCAGTATTTTAAATAAGGAAGGTTTTGAAAATTAAAGAGAAATGATTTTCTATTAAAGCATGTGTAAGAGATTTCTGGAAAAGAAAGGAATGTCTAATACATTTTTTATATTATTTTTATTTAATGGGATTAGGTTAAGGAAGCAGAAGGATAAGGTTTTAGCACCTTCCTTTTAATCATGATAGTTGATCTAAGGATTGTAAAGCTAAGATCTCTCACCCCACAGGTCTCCTATGATCAATGGTCTGGATCTATTCTCCATAAGGATGGCTAACCCTAGAAACCCTAACCCTAAGACGAAGTCTATAAATACTCATATTTATCTCTCTCTAAATACCCTAACCCTAAGAGGAAGTCGCTACACATGACATATCTCTCTCTCTCCCTCACAAGGTGGCAGGCCACACTATCTCTCTGATCTCTCATCTCTCTCTAGCATACCAAAAGTTAGAAAAACATTTTGAGAAAGAAAGAGGGCCACGCCCAAGCCCTCAGAAAGCCTAAAGGGAGCACACTCCATAACAAGCTTCAAGCCTTGATTTGTTTCACCTTTGCTCTCTGATTTGGAAGGGTATTGGCTAGGCTTTCTATACTTTGAAGATCTGAGATAGACCTTGATCCTATGCGTCATCAAAGAGGAGTCCCGGAGTGGGGTGTGTAAAGTCCAGTTGAGGTAATTTTCTAGGAAGATTTATTTTATGTTATGCAGTTTGAGTTTTCTTGTTCCCAAGAGTTTTATGTAATTTTTTTCTTATTGAATAAAAGAATTTTTATTAGTGGCAGCAAGTGAGAACCTATTTTTCCATTCATTTTTGTTTATTTCAAGTTCATTTTATTGTGTTTGGACCTCTGTAAGTGTTCTAGCCGATAGAAAAGAGAAAAACTAAAATCCGCATATACCGTGCTAGTTCACCTTGTCCAATTTTCAAGGGTAACATTGGTGAGCGTAATATGCCCTTTGATAGAGAGGAAATGGCCTTTCCGAAGAGCTAATTTTCTTTGAAACCGTTTGACAGGGGTCCAAAAAGCATTACGAGCTTTGCCAAGCCACAAAGGGAGACCAAGGTATTTGGGGGGAAGGGCCGACCCCACATCCTAATCTAGAGGCAAGCTCAAGAAGGGTATCAGAAGGAACACCAACACTCGAGAGCTTGGATTATCAAAGTTGACTTTCAAACCAGTCAAAATCCCAAAGCAACGAAGGAAGAGCCATAGGTTATTAACTATTATGGAAGAGGCATCACAAAAGATTAGAGTGTCGTTTGCATATTGAAGGTCAAAGATAGGGGTTTATGAGCAAAAAGATCTAAAACCAAATAGGCGGCCAGCAAAGTAGAGGCGAGAGAGTGATTTACTGAAGACTTCAGCAATGATGGCATGATGAAAGGACCACGAACTAGGGAGCTAATGTGGAGAAAGGATGAGGTGGAAAAGAAACAACAAGGAATCAAATCACGCCATTTAACTCCAAAACCCATGCGATCGAGGACCCAAAGGAGGTTACCACAATTGACGCAACTCTAAGCCTTTTCTCGATCCAGTTTGAGAATGAGGTTGGGGGAGTAGGAGAGTTGACGGTAGTGGATGAGTTCATAAACAATGAGGGCACCAACAAGGATTTGCTTATTAGGGATAACGCCACTCTGGGACTCTGGGAGGGAGAGATGATAGAGGGGAGGACGGAGATGAGGGGACAAGCAAGGACCTTGGTAAGGATCTTGTACAAGGAATTCAGAAAGTTGATGAACAAAAGTCCTAGATGTCACTACCCCCCTCTTTTTTGGGGATGAAAGCAATAAAGGTAGCGCTCATATCATTGTTCATGATCCCACAATGGAAGTATTCAAAAGTAAAAGCAAGGAAATCAAGGGATATAGTGTCCCAAAACCTACGAGATAGGGAAGCAGTCTGGCTCAGAAGCCCGGTATTTGCCAAGGGAAGTGATGGCCATATGAAATTCATCAACATGGAAAGGTCTCTAAATCCAAGAGGCTTGAACCGGGGAGATGGATGAGACGGAAAGATTGGTCAAAGAGGGGCGAGGGCCAAGTTGGAGGGAGAAGAGAGTTAGGAAATGGGAAATTAATGATGTGGCAATGTCAACGAGATTAGAAAAAGAAAGGTGGCCAATAGATATGGAGTTACCGAAATGGGGCCTATGTCTAGAGCTAGTGATTTTGTGGAAGAACTTTGTGCTTTTGTCACCCGTGGAGAGCCACTTGACTTTAAAGCATTGTGCTGAAAAGATTTCTTCCTTTTTGAGGTGTAAAAGGCTAAACTTGAGGTCTATCCTGGAGGAGGACCCCAAAAGAGAGGTGGGGAGAATCCTAAAGGGAATCAAGGGCCTAGATATCTAATTAATATAAATGTACAAGGAAATTAGCAGACTAGTATAAAGGTACTTGACTACAAAAATTAATCATTTCAAGTTCATCCAGCAAATTAATGTCATGTAACCCATGTTATTGTAAAGTATCCTCAGTAAGATTATATAGGCTTTCGACCACTGCCCTATCCTCCTGGACACTCTAGCAGTTCCTAGGGGCCTCAAACCTTTTAGGTTTGAACTCCCCTGGCTCGAAGAAGAAGCTCCATTCCGGCCTAGTGGAACTCCTTCTCAACCCAAGTCTCGGGCAAAGCTAGCTTTAGGCTGCAAAAAGATCCAATTACTTAAAGCCTGCCTTAAAACTCGGAGTTCCTCTCTTCCAGGAAATTTCTCTCATACTAAGCAAATTCAGTTGAACGCCATCCAAGCCTTAGATCTGATTGAGGAATCGAGGCCTTTATCGACCTCCGAGGCCAACCTAAGGTCAAAATCGAAGTTGGACTACTTCTCTACTTTGAAAAAAGAAGAGTTGTACTGGTACCAAAGATCCAGAGTTACTTGGCTTAAATCAGGGGACCAAAACACTGGCTTCTTCCACAAGATAGCAAACTATCGTACATGAGATAACTCCATCTCCACTATTAAGGAAGGTAATATGATCCTGAACAATGCCTCGGACATCAAACGAGCCATCCTAACTTTCTTTCAAAATCTCTACTCAGCCCGTTCGAATCCTAGACCTAGTATGGGCAACCTTCCTTTCAGATCTCTCCCCTCTCATTGGGTTGATTGGTAGGAATGCCCTTTCTCTGAGTTTGAAATCTTTAAAGAATTGGAGGACCTAGGTAAAGACAAGGCCCCCGGCCCAGACAGGTTCCCAATCGCCCCTTTTAAAGTTTTCTGGGATACCTTTAAGAATGACTTTCTTCTCTTCTTCGAGGAATTTTTCCAACATGGAAGACTCCATAAAGCCATCAACGCAACCTTCATTGCGCTTGTACCTAAGATAGGAGGGGCAGAGGAATTGAAGGATTTCCGATCCATAAGTCTGGTCAATTCCTCATATAAAATTATGTCCAAAGTCTTGGTCTCCAGGCTCAAACAGGTTCTTCCTCTTGTCATATCCTCCTCACAATCCGCCTTCATCAAGGATCAGCAAATACTAGACGAAGTGTTGGTGGTTCATGAGGGCTTACACTCTCGCCACCACAGTAAAAAACCGGGCTTAATCTTTAAGATAGACTGGGAGAAGGTGTATAACCACGTGGATTGGCCCATCTCAACCAAACCTTGTCTAGGATGGGGTTTGGTGAGCGCTGGAAGAAGTGGATGAGGGGTTGCTACTCCAAACCTTTTTTCTCAGTCCTCATCAACGGGTCACCGAAAGGGTACTTCTCATCTTCAAAGGGCATTCGCCAAGGAGACCCTCTCTCTGCTTTTCTCTTCGTCGTTGTTGCGGAAGTCTTTAGCCAATCTATCTCTTGCATGTATCAGGTCGGACTACTCTCTGGATTCAAAAGTAGTAGAAATGGCCCATGCGTATCCCATCTGCAGTACGCAGACTAGTTTTCTTGGATGCAGTATCGGAGGAAATCGAAAACCTTAGGTTGTTCTTGATTTGCTTTGAGTAAGCCACGGGATTCAAAGTAAACATGGCTAAGTCTAAATTGATAAGTCTAGGCCTATCTAATCTCCAAACCAGAAACCTCATCCCAGGCTGGGAATGCTCAGTGGAGGACCTACCCATGTCGTATCTTGGCTTGCCTCTGGGGCTGGGGCAACCAAAGAAAGCTCAATGGGCTCATGTAATCGATAGAGTAGACCGAAGGTTGGCAAGAAGGAAAGGCAGATACTTATCCTTCGCAAGGAGAACTACGCTTATCAAAGCAACCCTACCCAACTCCCCAGTTTACCTGATGTCCTTATTCCACATGCCAGCCTCGGTTGCTAAGCGCCTAGACCAACTGATGAGGAACTTCCTCTGGTCAGATGATGCTGCATCAAATAAGATCCACCTCATCTCACGGGACAAAGTCTGTCTCTCGAAACATCAGGGAGGTATTGGGATCAGAGTTCTAAGGAAACACAACCTCGTGCTCCTAGGTAAATGGTGGTGAAGACTGGCCACCTAGAACAGCCAGCTTTGGGCCCAAGTTATCCATTGCAAATACAGCATCCCACCAGATCATTGGCTGCCTGAGGACAATCCAACAACCAGAGGCTCAGGTACCTGGAAATCTTTGCTCTCCTCCCTCCACCTAGTCAAACACTTATATGTTTTCATGCTAGAGGAGGGGCTAGAGTGAGCTTTTGGTCTGATCTCAGGTTAGGCCACACCCGGCTAAGAGATCCCTTCCCTTCTCTCTACTCCGTGGCAGTTAAAAAAGCCTCTCTGGTCTCAGAGGAAATGGTTCTCTTTGATACGTAGGGTTTGAAATCCATCCTTTAGGTGATCTCTCACAGAAGAAGAAACCATGGATTTCATGTCTCTCTCGGCATCCCTCCACTCCACTTTTCTTGCTATTTCAGGGACAGACACAATGGTCTGGACTCCCTCGCCCACCGGCTCTTTTACGGTGGCCTCTTTCTATAAGAGACTGTTGCAGCCTATGTTCCCCCTCAACCCGAACCCTGTATTATCCAAAATGTGGTCCTCCATCGCACCTCCAAAAGTGCAAGCCTTTCACCGGATCGCTTGCTCTGAACGTGCTCCTACCGTCAGCTTACTCCAAACAAGAGGTATCTAAACTCCCAATAGGTGCATCATGTGCCTTTGCGAGGAAGGAACGAACCCTCACTTGTTCATTCATTGTCAGCTTGCCCTTCAACTCTGGAGTCATATTATCCAACTCTTTGGAGTATCTTGGGTTACCCCTCCTTCTATTCTGACGTTGACATCCTGCTCTTTCGATCTCATTGGCCGAAGTCGGGCAGAATCCTTTGGAAAGCCTCTTTAGCTGCAACATTATGGACAATTTGGCTCGAAAGAAATTCAAGAATTTTATGGAACCAAAAGCGAACTCCCAGCTTTATTTCATAAGGTTGCTTCACTGGTAATCTTTTGGGCATCCAATCACAGACTTTTCACCGAGACTTCAGCTGCCACTTTCCTTTGCGACTAGGAGAATCTTATTCACGTCGCTCCTCATCACACCTCAAGAGCATCCAACTGGACGACTCCCCCGGTGGGATCCATTAAACTAAATTTTGATGGATGCTCCTTGGGAAACCCAGGCTCAGTTGGAGTTGGAGGGGTTTTCCGCAACCATAATGGCAATATTCCCACGCCTTACTTAGAACACCTTGGCCTCGTAGACTCACAGTTTGCAGAGGCTACAGCCCTGTTGATGGGCATCAAGAAATACAACCTTTCCTGAGGTTCACAGTTGCACATTGAGGGAGATGCCAAAAACATTATGTCCTGGGCCTCTAGAAAGGCCTCTCCTCCTCGATACCTAGCCCACATTTTTTACGAGATTGAGCATAATTGCAGGGTTAAATCTGAATGCATATCTGGAGGACGTTGAACTACTTCGCAGATCGTCTTGCTATGGAAGCCACTCGGAATCAACCTTTAGCCCCCGTTTAGCCGCGACTTAGATGCATTCCTAAGTTTGGTCATAGGTCCATCTCTTTTTTTGCTCTGGACCTCTTTTGCACAGCCTTCTCTTTTGTAAATGGGCGTATTCTATAAGCCCCTCTCTCTGGACAGCTCCTAATTTTTGCTTCTCAGGTGTTGTTTTAGCTCGACCTTTTTGTATAGGCCCACTTCTTAATGACCATTTTTTGGTTGAGAGACCCGGTCTGTAGGTCCTCTCGACCCATACTTTTGTACACCTTTGATTATAATATTAACCGTTAACATTCTCAAAAAAGAAAAAACGATTATAGGCTTAAATAAAAATGAATAAATCCAATGCATTTTCAAAGTTCAGAGGTTCCGAAGCAAATATAAAGAGTACCCTCACTATCAGCATCCCATCCAAGTTCCTTGCACCACCAGGAATACTATCCCCCATTTTCTTCTCAAGAGGTTTGGCTTCACCAGTCAAATGCTCAACTGTGATTGTTGATCTTCCACGAGAAACTTCTCCATCTACTGGAACAGTCTGACCATATTACAGAGAAGAAACTGTAAAACTATGAGGATATCAACAAAAATAATAATAATAATAATTTGAGACATGGATCTTAAGGAAAATAGTCCTAAACAGAGAAAGAATAAATGTGCATAGGTGTGATACAATCTGAAAAAGCATCTCATAAGTCATAACCTAGCGGTTGGACTAATGACCACATTCAAAGCATAAGCCAGGGATCATAGCATATACAGAAATCAGAATGACATATCAAAACTCACAAGACTTCCAATTTTGAATAATATGGATATCTAGAGACCTATCTTCCACACAAACAAACTTGGTTGGACACCTCCCAATCACGCTAATGGTATAAAGCTCCATAACAACAACCACATAAAGCTACTCGATCTCAACATCAAACGTGAGGACACGAAGAAGAATGTGAAAAAAGAATAGATTCTATTAGAAACAAGGAGTCATGTGCGGACCTCACCAGCTCTGACAAGGATGTAAGCCCCCATATCCACATTATGCACTGGGATTCTTTTGTATGACAATGAGGAGAAATGAGGAGGCACGTCAACAGATTCCAATACAAGAGCAAAATCAGGATGGCTCTCCTTCAATTCCTTAACATCATTCATAGCCCGACTTGTAAAATACTCTTCCGCTGTATACATAATGCTTCAGAAAATTACGGGGTCAAGCAGGAAAAGTTTATCTTATTCTAGGGGAAATGCTCGAAAAAGGGTAAACTTTTTGTAGTTGAGCAATGATTATTACCAATATGTGCAAGATTGAACATTGCAAGAAGTAGAGCTCCTTCCAAAGAGTTTCCCATGAATACGGATGCAAAGGCTGCCAATGCCATGAGGACATGGATGTTCACCCTCCCGCCAGCAAGATCCACAACTGCATCAAGGGCTGATGAAACCTAAAAGAAATTACACAGAGAAATTATAGAGATTACAAAGAATGAAATAATCATAATAACCACGAAAACCATATCAATCAAGAAAACATAATTATATCATTTAATAGACGAGGGAAATTAGAATACAAAAATTTCCTCGAAACGTCAAATGCAAAAGAAATTTTTTTCGCTCCACTAGCGAGGGTTTGTGTGGAACCCCACCCATTGTATTAATTTGTATGAAATCAACTGTACATAAGGAGTAATTCTGTGTATGATATAATATTTACAATGAACCTCGCAACAAGTTTCTCTATATACGTGTATATATACAATGACCGCACCACATTTGCTCTATCTCACACAATGTCCATTGGGAGTTTGTATTATCCATCTTTCATATATGACTTTTTCTCTTGCAATTATTGAAGATTACCTTTCTTGCAGACAGTGTTACATGTCACAGACATGGTGTCATGTCTAGTACGTGTCTTGAGTGTCCAGTACTTAAGTCTAAAAACCCAGTAGTGCCCTGACACCTCCATATATATATATATATATATATATATATATGGGTAGTGATTTCATGTCACCATGTCATTGTAATATAATGAAACCACACTTCTAAAAAATCATGTTTGTGGCATTATTATGACCCCAAAAATTGCACACACCCTCTCTTCATCCTAATAACCAATCACCCAAAAAAATAAAATTCAATTTGCACCCTAGATGTGGTCAAAATGGGTAACCTTCCAACAATGAATCTAGACCATTCATTTCATGAATTTTAAGATCTAGGCCTTTACAAACTCAAAATCATTTTTCTTTTTGACATTGGTCATCTAGTGAAAATAAAGCCATCTAAAAAATTTGGAAAGGGAAAAATATTCCATTCAAGACCTATATCTAAGCATCTGACAAAAATGGATGGCTTATGTTAATGGGGCTAAAACCACATTTTAGGGTGTGTTTTCAAATTGTTCTTTTTTTGTGATTGTTCATTGGAATGAAAAGAGTTTATATTTAAAAATTAAGGTCAAAGAACCCTAAGATGGTTTTTGAAGATTGTTTGATTACATTACCATACAAACGTTGCATGAAATCATTCCTATATATATATATATATATATATATAAAAGAAAGGTAAGAAAGATAGTTGTTTCTGTATAATATTTTCAAAACAACTCTTTTAAAAATTTCTATTAGGCCATTTTTTTAATTAAGGTGTTTTTTTTATGTCAAATAACTAAGTCATAGTAAATAACTACATCTATTATATAATTAATCCATCACCAATAGTAGGCATCTATGTTGGCTTTACTTGATGGTGGCCCTTCCCATTCATTACCAATAGTAGGAATCTATGTTAGTTTGCTTTACAGTGGCGATTACCATTAATTATCAATATGTTAACAGCTCAAGCCTTGATGTTGATGGTGGTATGTGCTTTTAAACTTCAAATAAAAAAGGGGGGGGGGGGGGGGGGGTTGGTTGGGGTACATTGACTAAGACAATGATGTTTCTCAAAAATGCTTTAGAAAAAAGTACTCCTCAAGATTGGAGACATTTTTATGAAACACATTATAAAAAAGTTTCCCTTGGGACTGGAGATGGTAACTTTTTGAGGTTGAAGAGGCCACTCTACAGCTAAGGACCTCAAGCTTCTTAAGATTAAAATGCATGACACTTTAATCTAAAGTGTACCAACTAAAAATTTAACAAAATACCGGATACAGATGATCATCGTCTTAAACCCGTGTCGACACATGTCAGAGAGTGTCAACACGTATCGATACACGACCCCAACCATTATGTCCATTGTCTAGGTGATACTACTTTCGGAATGCAATTTCAAATTTTCCATGTCATCTCCCTCAGTGTCCCTTGAATGGTATGATGATGATCTTCCTTTGCCCGCAGGTTTCTTTCTTGCAATATGACACAAATCAGAGTGGGGCGAGTGGCTTTCCTACACTTATCTAGGAATTTGCCCTGAAGTTTTTCTAGAACCAATTTGTTAGAAGGTTTTGGATGTTTAAGCGAGCTTTGGCTCCAATTTTAAACCACAATGTGGTTGCTTTCTTAATCACGCACACAAAGGCTACCCATACAAACCAGCTTTACATAAGAAGCATCTAATGCAACCAATGTAACCCCGGCACTCTATCAGTGATTGCCAACCTTTTTTTATAAGCTGTCCATGCAAACCATGAGGCCTTAGGTGTGGTACATGGGTACCAACACAGGTGTCAATATCTACTACACATCAAGGTGTTTAGTAAGTGAGGCCAAAAGCCAGTACTTTCCGATCGGTCTATAAAATTCTTATTTATGAATTATTCATTCTATGTAGAATACATGAGAAAATTCAAAATATTAGAGACAATTATGAATGCAAGAAAATGAGGGAGGTTTATACATTTTGATATAAGACAACTTCATGTAAAAAATTTATATAATGGAAATTTATTTATCATAGTGTTTGGTTAATAAAATGCTCTTGTGATCTTACGATATAAATGGATTTTCATGACATTAGGGCATCACATTAGGTCCATGGTTTGACTTTTTAAGCCATGGTGTTACTACTTTCTTTTTTTTTGAAATGTTAACGATTGTATTGCTGTCGAGAGAAATTACAGTGTAGTAAACTTCCAAGAGACCCCTCTAGACGGGACTCTCGGAAGACATCCGGTCAGCAAACCCTTGACAAAAAATGGTTTATAAGATTACCCCCTTACAAACAGTTAAAAAAGAAGGTGGCAGGGGAAGGGCTTATAAAAATGATCATCCACATATTGGCCAACCACAACGAGAAATACATGGCAGAAAGAAAGAAGAGAAACCCAAAACTTAGGCTGAGGTCCACTGGTCCAGATCAAAAAAGGAGGTGGACAAAGTTTGGGCGGCCTAGCCCCCACTTCTAGCGGCATTCTTCGCCAGCCGATCCACTGTATCGTTGGACGTCCTCCAAGTATGCTGTCACAAGACGTTCATAGCCTTGCAAATGTGTTGAACCTCATCAAAAACTGAGGACAAAAACCAAGGTGGATCACACGTTCTGCTAGCCCAAGAGAACATTTTCTGGAGTCGCCTTCCACTATCAGAGTAGTACCCCAGGAAGGGTTGAATTTTTCAAAGCTATAAGGAGGGCTAGTGCTTCGGCATGGAGAGAGTCCTTTAAGCCCAGGAATTGAGAGATAGAGAGGAGTATATTGCCTTCATGTTCTCGATAAACTCCTCCTGCCCCTGCTGGACCTGGGTTCCCCAAGGAGCAACCATCAAAGTTTAGTTTGATGCTAGGTGATAGCCAGATGCTTGACCTACTAACCCCTTGTGGTTGGTGATGAAGGATGTCTCCCCAATGGGTGAGGAAGAAAGTCCGTGGAATTCCGGCGAAGAAATTATGATTAGAAGCCCAGAAAGTAACCAGGGTGGTTACCTTGGACAAGAGTGCCAAAGTTTGAAGTTTAGAGCCTCGGAATAATCTGGAATTTCTTTCCAGCCACACAACCCAAATTGTAGCCACTACAATCGCCTTCCACAGGATTCGACTTGCCTTAGACCAGCAAGAATCAAAATTGCAGGTTAGGAGGCTTTTACCGAGGGGGGGTAACCCAATGTATACCAAAAAGTTGCAATACCCTACCCCATAGGTCATAAGAGAATTCACAAAGGAACATGTGCTGGTTACTTTCCTCCTCACATTCACACAGAGCACATCTATTTGGGATGGGGAGCCCTCTTTTTTGTAGGTTATCCACTGTGAGGACTCTATGAGAGAAAGCAAGCCAGTGGAAGGTCTGCACTTTTGGAGGAGCAATAGTAAACCAAATTTTAGAGAAGGGCTCATGGGAGATAGGTGAGAGTGTGAGGCTTTAATAGAAAGAAGCAACTGAGAACTTACCCGAGTGAGACAGGGTCCAAACAAGTTCATCTCTTCCATGGGAGAGGAGAAAGAGGGAATGGAGGGTATGCGAGAGCCGCTGGAAATCATAAGTTTCCTGTGCAGTTAGGTTCCTTCTAAAAGAGGGATTCCAAACTCTGCACCATCCCAAGCAACAGAGCTCCTGGGCAATTGAAGACTCCTGGTCTCATGCAAGAGAGAAAAGGAATGGGAAGACGTCACAAAGAGGGGAGGGGCCTAACCAAAGGTCCTGCCAAAATTTTACCCTACAGCCTTCTCTTGGATGGAACCTAGTATGGCTCTTGAAAGTGACCAGCACTGTTAAAAGAGACTTCCAGACTCCTGACCCATTAGGCCTTTGCGGTGTTCCTGGCACCAGGTATGTATAGGGATATTGTACTTATGCTTAACCACCTGAGCCCAGAGTGCATTTGGCTAATGACCCATTATGCCTTTGCGGTGTTCCTGGCAGCCAGGAATGTCTAGGGATATTGTACTTATGCTTAACCACCTGAGCCCAGAGTGCATTTGGCTAAGTACCAAAACGCCACCACCATTTTCCGAGAAGGGCGACGTTGTGTTTACGAATGACCTTAATCCCCAAGCCACCCTTGTCTTTAGGTTGGCAGACCTTATCCCAGGCTACAAGATGAAAGTTTTTTTTATCTTCCTGGCCAGGCCATACAAAATTCCTCGAGTTGGTTGAGTCGATTGGCCACCTGCATCGGCATATGGAAAAGCGACATTAAGTAGATTCGGGAGTTAGCTATGGTTGCTTTAATCAAAGGTGTTTTTGCCCGCCATTGACAGGAATCTGTTCTTCCATCCTGCCAGGCGACGATCAACCTTGTCAAGGACCGAGGACCATTGCTGCTTTCTAGGCTTACCAACGCCCGGGGGGAGCCCAAGAAAAGTGGTAGGGAGGACCTGGACTTTACATTCCCAATCAAGAATGAGAGTTCTAATATCTTCAGTTGACAAGTCAACCCCCAACATATTGGATTTATCCATATTTATCTTAAACCCAATCGCCGATTGGAAGCAACGAAGGAATCTTTTGAGGGTGTTGACTTCCGTTCGGGTGGCATCCAGGAATACCAGGGTGTCATCCGCGTACTGTAGGTGGGAAACTATGGGCCCGTTCCTACTGGTTTTGAAACCAGATAGGAGGCCAGCTTGGTAGACCCGAGAGATGGATCGGCTGGAGACTTCTGCCGCAATTACAAGAAGGAAGGGCGAGAGGGGGTCTCCTTGTCTTAGCCCCCTCGATGAGGGAAAATAGCCAACTGGTTTCCGTTGATGAGGATAGAGAAATGAGGGTTTGAATAGCAACCGCTCATCCACTTCCTCCATCTCTCCCCAAACCCATCCTGGCCATAGACTCATTCAAGACTGTCCAGTCAACATGGTCGTAAGCCTTTTCGCAGTCAATTTTGAAGATGAGTCCTGGTCTCTTGGAAAGGTGTCTCGAGTGGCGCATTCATGGGCCACTAAGGCCCCGTTTAAGATTTGTCTGCCTTTGATGAAGGCAGATTGAGAAGGAGAAACAATAGAAGGCAGGACATGTTGCAGCCTAGAAGCAAGGAATTTAACCAGGATCTTATAGGAGGAATTGAGGCTAATAGGCCGAAAGTCTTTTATTTCCTCCGCTTCTTCTTTTTTAGGGACGAAGGCAAGGAAAGTAGCATTCATAGCTTTGTTTAGGATACCCCTATCGAAGAATTCGTCAACAAAGTCAAGACGAACAATATCCCAGAACTCCATAAAGGGGGCAACCGGGAAACCATCCGGCCCAGGGGCCGTGTCACTTCCTAACTCTTCGACTGCATTAAAGATTTCTTGTTCTGAGAAAGGCCTCTCAAGCCAGGTAACTTGGGCTATATTGAGAATCTGGGTCTAAGTTCAGGGGGAGCAGAGTACAAGTTCTTGAAGAAATCGAGGATGGCTGGTTGAATATCACTAGGCTGGGCCAAATAAGAATGGTTGACTTTCATCATCGTGATGGCATTGTCTCTTCTACGACAGTTTGCAATCCGATGGAAAAAGTCGGTGTTGTCGTCCCCAGCTTTCAACCAAGAGACCCTGGATCTCTGGGACCAGTAGATTTCTTCTTTTTTTACAGTGGCGAGATACTCCAATTTGGACTTGGACCTAAGCTCTTGTTCAGAGGCAATTAGAGATCTCGATTCTTCAATGTTATCAAGGTTCTTAATGGTTTCCAAAAGGGAAGCCTTCAAGTGCAAAAAATTAACAGGAAGGTTAGAACTCCAAGCTTTGAGGGCAAATTTTAGAAGCTGAATTTTCTTTTGGAGGATGAAGCCCGCTCTCCCTGAAACCTGAGAGTCGAAAGAGTTCCACCAGGTTTGTACAAGGGCAGGAAGGTCCTTTTCTTGAAGCCAATGCATTTCAAATCTGAAAGGACGGGGACCCCAGGTAATAGCATTTGTGTCCAATAGGATAGAGCAATGGTCTGAGGTGGGCTTGGGAAGGGTCGAAGACAGAGAAGTAGGGAATTGTTCCTCCCAATTGACAAAAATGAGAAATCTATCAAGTTTTGAGAGGGTCGGATTGGTGTTGTTGTTGGACCAAGTAAATTGGCATCCTTTAAGGGGGATGTCAATCAGCTCGTTACGACTAATGAAATCTGAGCAGTTCCTCATTTCCGAGGAGAAGGCGGAAGAGGAATTTCTCTCGTGAGACCAACGAACCACATTGAAGTCGCCCCCCAGACACCAAATGGGGTGAGGTAGGGAAGCAATATGGTCTAATTCCTGCCAAAGTCTTTGTCTGATGGTGTTGGAATTAGGGCCATAAACAGCAGAAAATTTCCAATGGACACCATCAATGATGTTGGAGAGAAGAAGGGTAATAGAGAATTCCCCTATGAAGTGGAGGATGAGAGAGAGGCTAGAAGGGTCCCAGACCACCCAGATCCCTCCTGATGCCCCGTTCGCCGGTAATGAGACCCACTGGCAGAGTCTCCTGCCCCAAATCTTACGAATGAGCTGGAGGTCTGGGTCAAGAAGTTTGGTTTCACCAAGATGGTAGGGGAATATTTGAGGGAAAAAGCTTTGACCGCATCTTTCTTAGAGGACTGCCCAAGCCCTCTAATGTTCCAAATGAAAAGTTTCATTTGTAGGGGATGAGAGCAAGGGGGGAGGCCAATATGAGGGACCTCCTCGGGCAACCTGGGGTGGAATTGGAGGGAGAGAAGTCAACAGCTTTCCCAAGGAAAGGGAGGGAGGAGAAGAGGTTGCCAAGCTCTCTTTGCTCTCTGATTCTCACCTGCATCCTGCTCTACGCATCTGCCGAAAGGAATCTGTGAGCGGGGCCTTCTAGTGCCTCATATTCAAAACCAATAATCTTGTACATAGTTCTCATCCTGTCTTCCTTTGAGGTACTCCTGTCTTCAGCGTCATCTTCTGCCTTTGAAATGGCCTGCGCTTCCAAGAAGGCGGGCGTCAGCGTAGCGGGAACCCCTAGAGAGGGGTAGGGGAATCAACCGCAGGGTAGATATCAGAAGGTAGGGACGGGGGGGAAGGAAGATCCGAATTTGACAGGGGTCGGAAGAGAAAACTCTAAGTTCCCAGAGGACAACTTAGGAGGGAGAGGAAGGCCAAGGGGGGAAAAGGAGAGGGAGGGGCTGAGGGGGGACAAAGTCAGGAATGGCCTCCTGAACAAGAGCACCTGGGATAAGAGGGTAAGGAGAGGGAGAGGGGGGTAGAACACAGGGGAGGAGGGAGATGGTAGGGACAAAGGTAAGAAACTGATGAGTTTGGACGGAGGTGAAGGAGAGCAGTAAGGGGTAGTTCAGGGGCCAGACAAAGTGAAAAGTGTGGGCCCTATGAATAAGGACAAGGTGAGGAGTAAAAGAGAGGTGCGGACCAAGAAATCAGCAACAATAGCAGAGTCTGGAGGAGACGGGTCATGTGATTGGCCTGTGACGATGCCCACCGGGAAGAAGTCTCGATTCATCTAAAGGAGGTAAGAAGGCTTAAAACCAAAGGGAAAAGAGTGGTCGAGATTAAAAGGGTCGAATGAGAGTGAAAGAAAACAGGGAGGGGGTAGAGAGCCTACACGAAGGGAGGTAGAAAGGATCTGAGAAGGGCTATGGACACTGCTTAGCACCAACGGAGAGGGGATAGGGGGGAGGGGAGCAGGTGAAGGCTCGAGGTTCAGGGGTAGAGGGGAAGGGGAACGGGATGGGGGGCGGCAGGCCCAACAAAGGAGGAGAGGACCCAAGAGGGTGGGTTGGGGTGGCCAGCTGGCGCACAGACAAAAAGGCTGGGGAGAGAGACAAAGAGGCTAGCAAGAGAGCATAGACGAAGGTGAAGGAGGAGAGCACAGACGAAGAGGCTGGGGAGACAGACAAAGAGGCTGGGGAGACAGACAAAGGGGAAGCAGGCAGGGTGAGGGGAAGAAGGCAGCGAAGGAACCCTCTCGAAGAAAGCCTGGACGGGAGGCAGCTGGCAGTGAGAAGACGTCTCAAGACAGTTGGGATCACGGAGCCCGGGAGGGTCGAGTAACGGGCCGGGATCAGGGCAGAGGCAGAGAAAAAGGAGGGAAGTGCATGGGCCGGGTTGGACAGAACCAACCGGAAGGAGGGGGACCGCAAGATCACTGGGGGTAGGTAGGAGGGAGGATTCACCCACGGGAGCCACCTGGAGGGGAGGAAAAGAAGGGTCAGGCTGGGGCTGGGACAGTTGGGAGGCACTCAGCTACTCCTCCCGATGTAGCCGATCTGAAAGCGACATGTGGGGGAGAAAAGGCAGCTGAGGCAGACGCGTGGACGTTGACGCGAGCGGAAGGAGCACAGCGGTAGGTGAAAAGTGGGGACACATGGCTACAAGGGGAGAGGAGAGAAGGGCAGGGGCAAGGGGAAAAGTCGAGGGATCAGAGGGCGACGGGTCGAGTAAAGAGGAGGGCCCGAGAACCAACAGAACCGAGAGAGGGGAGAAGGAGGCCGATGATCTATCTTCCCGGGTCGAGGACAATAGAGGAGAGGTGTCATCAACGACCTCTTTTCCTGGTCTACGGGCGAACTCAAACTCCTTGCTCTAAACCAAAACTCGACTCAACAAAGTAGGGGACGAGTGAAGGGCAAGACTCATTTGGGGAGGCGAGTCTCTCCTGTCCTCCTCTTCCGCCGGGATTCCATCCAGTACCGAAAAGGAGCACAACCCCATGTCCTGGGCAGCGGTGGACAGGAGGGGACGCCAGACTTTCTTATGCGGAAGCTCAGGGGGTCGACGTCGAGGTCGCACTCTATTGCGGTTCTTCATGGTCACCACCTCCCACCGCTGAGACGGTGAAGCCGCTCGAGGACCAAGGGGGGTTTGATGGAAGAAGTGGGGGGAGGGTGGCAAAGCAGAAGACCAAGAGAAAGTAACAGAGTAGAAGAAACCATTGATATCAAGCCACACTATATGCGGAATCGAAGTGGTGTCCAGAACTTCTATCAAGAGGCGAATAGAGCCCAGCGGAAGAGTCTCTAGCGAGATCCAATGGATGGAAACCAAACTTCCGCAGGCCATTACTAATCTCTTGAAGGTTTCTGGGGACCAGATTTAAGTGGTGAAGGGTGAGCCAAACCCTTTGCTTCCTGAAAGAGCCTAAGCAAGGAGACCAACAGCACAGAGAGCAAGAGGCTCCCTTGAAGGAGGGGTTAAGACACTTGCGGAGGGCGAAGTTAGCTTCTTTCAGAGAAGAGAAGGAGAATAAGAAGTCACCATTAGACAGACGTCTACAAACCAAATTCGGCACCTCCCATAGACTTCTGGCCACCGCTCAATGACTCAACAATCGTCTCTCTTCGAGTGGAAGCTACCCAACAGGGAAGCCAAAAGCTTTTGGAAAGTCTATCAGTCTCCTCTAGGAGGATGGTGATACAAAAAGGTAAAATGGGGGAGACAGCAGGGGGGACAGGACGCTGGTAGAGGGTGGAGAGACCTTAGCTGGAAGGTCAGGAGGGGAGGAAGAAAGAACCTGAGCAAAGGAGGCTTTGCACGGAGGAGGCGAAGGCGGAGGGATCTCCAAGGGACGACGATGAGGGTGGGTTATAAGGTACAAAGCGTAGATTTCGCTCCATGAGGAAGGGGAATGACGGCAGCTCATCCTTTTGTTGGTTGTATTAGGTTTTATTATCCCCTAAAATAAAATTCAATGAAATCTCCTATAACCAAAGGTTGAATCAAACACAAAGCCTGAAATTTAATTTCAGTTAACCTAATAGAGGCTAATGCTTTGGTGTTACTACTATAATGGTGCATAAGTACGTAAATCTAGGTCCTCTCCTCTCTCTCTCTCTCTCTCTCTCTCTCTCTCTCTCTCTCTCTTCTCATCTTCCCGTTAAGGTTGCATTAGTTGAAGTTAATTTTGGTCCTTGGCACATGTACCCAGAGACAAGGCAGAGACAGAAAATATTCAAACATTATCCATTAAATTGCATGCATAAAAGACATTTGTCTTGGTCATTATCTATTAAATTACATCACTTAAATTGCATGAATTAAAGGTATTACTTCCATTAAATTGCATGCACTATAGTGGTTTAACTTTCTCTGTCACCAATATTTTGTTTAATATATATAACGGTTCTCATTCATATATCACATGACGTAGGAAGCCCACGTGGTAGATCGTACCTTACATTATTAAGGTGGTCTTTTTATAGCTAACAATGGTACAAAATGGTCATGGAATATTTTTATTATAAAATAAAAGGGGTATTGTAAAATTTGACACTTCCAATGAAGTGCCCATACTTACTACCAGAATTGTTAATCGCCCGACACCAACGATCAAGGTCTAGAGGGAGTGTTGGCAAGTAACAACACATATCTAAGTATGGAAATGTGTCGACATGTGACACAAAGCAAAAAGTCAGGTGCCAAAGGTGACAGTACATCGGGTGTGTTAAATTTTCCCATACTCACATGCTTATTTCCTAATTTCATTGAATTTTTATGATAAATTCTCCATATTCATTAGGCACCCTGAAAGGTGTGGCTATGTGAAAGTCAAGGTATTAAATTCAAAAAAATTCTCATACTTTTATTCCAAATACCTGAAATCCACTTACATAGGCTACAATGTTGCTGAAAAATTAAAATAATGCCCTAGATACAACCTAAGATCTTTATTTTCACTGCCAAGAGAAATAGAAACTATCCAAGACCTTTGAATTAACTTCCACTACAATTTCCAGCACAAAATAAGTTCCTGAAAATTCACAAAACATAGCAAATAATACTGAAAATTAATTAAAACTATTGGGTAGACTTACTGGAAATGCCTGCAGTTACCCTACCACGACTTGGTACACCCAACACCCGCTTCCCTGACCAATGGCGCACTTTTACTCTTTAGGTGTTGCTGAAAATTCTGAGATAGGGAAGCGATGTAGGCAATACTTATTTCTCTAGGGTTTTAGAGAGCTCAAAAATAAACTATAGAAACCGTATGGGAAGAAATTAGGGTTGATCTTGATAATTAATTTTACCCTAAGCTACACATACATCTTCCTTCAAAAATCACTAAACCCTAGCCCTCATATTTTCCTTTCACTTTGGGTGGCATAAATAGATAAATAGAGGAGAGAGAGAGAGAGGGTGGCTTGAGAGAGAGGTATCCCCTTTCTTGTGCATGAAGGAAAGAGGAGAGAAAGACATGAAGGAAAAAGAGGAGAGACTTGGGGTGTGCGTGTGTGTGTGAGAGAGAGAGAGAGGATCTAATCTTGGGAGAGAGAGAGAGAGAGAGAGAGGATCTAATCTTGGGAGAGAGAAAAGATCTTGTAAAGAGAGAAGGGCTTCAAACTAGATCTTTATATAGAAAGAAATCTATCTACTAATTTGAATAGGATTTCTTCTAAGTACTGCTTTACCCAATTTCTAGCTAGACCTTTACGATAATTAGGAAATCAATGGGGTGAGAGAGATTTAAAATTAAAAATTACAATATAATCAATTTTTATCAAAGATCTCCCAAAAGGATAGGAAAACATATTGAATTAGATTTTTCCTATTGTAACTTATTTTGAAATTGAATCAAAAATATTGATGAAGTGGGTGTGCCGCTCCTTTCCCTATAAAGGTGGCGTGCCAACCTTTACCTATAAAGGTGGCATGAATTTAAACAATATAAAATATCAAAAAATGGGGCATGCTCCCCCTCTTACTTAAAATGTAGCATACCCCAGAATGTGGTCCACACATGTGCTAATCAAGATCAGAAAATTACATAAATGCACTAAATAAAAATTACTGCAAAAAAGTATTTTAAAATTCTAAAAAATATTTAAAAATCACATAAATATTTTAATATCAAAATAAAATAACTAGGAGTGGACTGGTACCAATGGGAAAATTAGCGACACTAAGGGCACTCCACCCACCCTATAAGCCATGATCAGCTATTGTTCTCTTATCCAACCCATCAAAGACCCATGAGCCATAATCTCAAAGTGAGGGCGCATGATTGGCTTGTCAAAGTTAGACAATAAACAGTAGGAACATGATCCTGGAATGTGGATTTCGGTTCCCCCTTTTAAGAGCAAGTCTAGCACTTTTCACTACAATACAAAGGGGGTTCTCTATGCACATGTACACATGTCTCTTTATAGGATTGCTTCCCAGTAATGCGACTGTCATGTGTAAATGTCATACAGAAGTTCGTCGAGGCATTAGCCCTTGCTTTCACAGGCCTACATTCGTACACAGGAGAACACACAATTTTGTTGGCTACAAACATGATCCCTGGGCATCTCTCCGACCTCAACATGGGATGACCCACTGCAAGCCCTTCTCATTTGTGCCACATGGTCAAGGCTAAAGGTCTTAGATATGACCAAGGCCATAAACTGCCCAACCCTTGGTCAGTCAACACACACTCTCATTGAAGTGTATATCCCACTATAAAAAATCATATTTATAAGCTCCCTACGCCTTTAAAGGCCACAAAAGCCAACACAACCATGTAAGCCCATCTCCACCACCACTCCGCCAATAGGTTTCTCTAAGAGTAACATCCAATCCCGCAATCTCCTCCCATTTGTGGGACAAAATCAGCAATCGACCAATGCAATCAAGAACTTCCAAAAGCAAGACTCATCAGAATGTAAATGGTATTTTATGATGACATATAAAAAGAAAACAGAGTTCTAGTTTATTAAGCAATTCATAGAAAAATAAATAAATAAAGCGTAGAACAATCCATTATTAGGGGGAAGAGAAAGGGAGTTGTAATTGGTTTTGGGAGTTCGGTGGCTAAGAAGCCTTGGGTTAGAGGCCCTATGGATAGATTTTTGCCCCAGCCTAACCCTAAGGTTGGAGAAGAGAAAAAAAAGAAGCAAACCACTATTGAAAATAGAAGGAAGAGAGAGATAGAACTGTTTTATATATCGCTATATGGTTTTATGAGGCAAGCATTCCTTTCAATAGCGTTCGCCTAAGCAGCTGTTACGCCTTGGTAGAGGCATTGGCCAATTTGGGCCTAGGATGAAACCCCAAACCGCATATGAGCTTTCAGAGCCTCTTTTGAAAAAAATGGTGAGTGTCAAGAAGGATGTTGTTGAAGTTAAGAATGATGCATGGGCTCAGTATGGATTTTCTATTATGACTTATGCTTGGAGTGATAGGAAGAGACGAAGTCATATGAATTTGCTGGTGAATTGTCCTTTAGGGACTGTTTTTTTTAGGTTTATTGATGCCTCTGATCATAGCCATGATGCCCATTACATATTCCAAGTTATATAGAAGGGAATCAAGGAGGTTGGGGACCGTCTTGTTATACAGGTTGTCACAGACAATGCTGCTCCTAATGTTGCTACTGCTAATTTGTTGCGCATAGCTTACCCTAGAATATTTTGGACACCATGTGCAGCACACTGTATAGACCTTATGCTTGATGCTCTTGGCGGTTTAACCGAGATATCACGTGCAATGAATAAGGCAAAGTCAGTTACGAATATCGTATATAGCAGCCATCTTACCTTCATCATGATGCGTAGATTACAAAAAAGAAAGAGATTGTGAGTCCTGGGGTCACGAGATTTGCAACCTGGTACTTATGCCTAGATAGCATATATTCGAGGAGAGTGCAGTTGAAGCACATGTTTACCTCGGATGACTAGAGAGCATGCAAGTGGTCCAAGGATCAGGTTGGAAAGAAGGTGAGAGACATTACCCTTTCTAAGGCTTTTTGACGAGGGGTGAAGAGCACTCTTAAGGTATTTTTTCGCCTCACTTAAGTCTTCCGCATGGTCGATAGTGACAGCTTCTATGGGCTACATATATGAGGGTATGGAGAAATGCAAGAGAGAGATAGCCCAAAATTTAGATGATGAGAACCGTTATAAGTCTGTTTGGGAGATTATTGATGAGAAGTGGGATATGCAGCTACATCGGCTATTATTCAACTATTCAAGTTATCAAGTTTCATTTCTATAATTCTATTATTTATTTATGATTTTATTCTATATCTTTGCAGCCAACATGGCTGTAGTTCTCCAAATTTATAAAAGTTAGCCATTCGGATCTTAAACCTAACCACTTCCTCGTCCGGTTCTGAGCACAATTGGAATACTTTAGTAGTTATTAGTTCTGATTGCTTTGTAATATTGTTAAATACAAAGAAAATGAACAGACTTGAATCAAAGAGGCTCAATGACCTAGTCTATGTCAAGTATAATCGATTATTGAAGGACAGGTTTACTAAGAGAGATAGAGATACCCCCCTCAGATCAAAAAATATAGACACTGATATGGAGTGGTTGGTTGATGATGATCAGATCGAGGGGCATCAAGGATGAACATGGGACATGGTCATGGATGCTTCAAGGACATCAGTCGACCCTCCTAGAGCCACTAGATCTTCTACATAGAGGACAAGGGTGGTGAAAGAAGAGGCAGATTCAAATGAGACAGAAGATGACGACCATTATGTCGAGGAGGTCGATGACCATGATGATGGCAACGACTCCAATGCATAAGATGCAAATGCAGCTAACCCTACTTTTTCTAATGATGAATGATGATTAAACTTTGAACACTGATTGAAGATCATGTTGAGTCCTCAAGTATTTCTTTTATTTTTGTTTTCCTCCTCTTGGTTGTGTATTGTGGATAGTGAATTTGTAGTTCCACTGGTTTGGTATTTGGTAACTTTGGTTTGATAATTTGGTTGGTAAATTTTAAGTTTTAATTGGATATGGACCGACTTATGGTGATGCTTATAAAATGTGTGCTAATGCATAGTATACTCTTGAATTTTGATGTGCCCTAAATCCCTAAGTCTTATGTTTTATACAATATACAGTTATACTGGGCTGCCCAAGTTCTAGGCGCCCGCCTAGGCCCTGGGCAGCCTGAACCCCCAGGCCGCCTAGGACCTGCCTAGCGCTTTTTGAAACACTGGTTAGCTTAGAATATTGTTAGTGAATAATGGAAGAGGGTACTACATGAAAAATTATTTCAATAATAGGGAACCTTACAAAATGAATGATAACCTTTATATATCAGCCACTGGGATTTCCTACGATACAGGTTGGTGCAATTATCAGATGATTATGAGGAGAAAGCCTCTTTCTTTCAAGGATGTGGCACAGAAAGCCATGGTGCTTCCTTCTGAAGAAGTGGATGACACCGTATGCCTGAGGAGTTGTTATCCTAAGGCCTGATGCAGGCACTTCTTAATCAAGTATTCAAGAGATACTTAAAGTAGAGAGAACCTTGAAGGTAACCTTGGCATACATTTCAGGGATCTAACCACATAGTAGGATAGTCAGTCCACGATAGTTTGTCCCCTCAAGATACACTTTTTCTCTCCACAGCTGATGGATACAAAGAAAAGGCAAGGCAAGCAAATTAGCATCGATTGACATGCTAAAGGCATCGGACATCCTTTATAATTCAAACTAAGTATAAAGGCATTGGACATCCTTTATAATTCAAACTAAGTATTGGTCAAAACATGTCCAAAATTGGTGAACAAATGGGGCAGCAACTGGATACTACAAGTGTAGCAGGAAAGAAAGTTTGCACTAAATCTAAGATGGATAAAGGTGTAAAATTTCCCATTGTTTATCTGGAGTTGGAAAGCTCTTCAATCCTTATAGGATTTCGGCAATAGTGGAGGCTGATCATCGATGCAACTTGGCAAGTCATGAGTATTGTCATGATGTAAATTAAAAAAAAAGGATGGAAACTGACAAGTAGTAGCTCGAAGGTACTGATTCTTGAGGATGGTGCAAGAACTGGATACTTATTCGATACTAGGTTCTAATAAATATGTTCAAAATATCGCTTTAGGTATTTAGTTCCATCAAAAAGGAACAATTTTAACCCTCCTAAATATTTAGAGTTGTACCTTAAGTAAAAGACCCCTAGTTAGCCCAAATTCCCAAGGAATCCATGCAAAGACTATACGTTCAACCTTAACTTAATTCAATCTCAGTTCCTCAACACATCTCTAAACCAGTGTAAGAAAAATCAGTAGAGTCTCAAACTTGGACGATTCACTTGGGCTTAGCACGAACTCCTCTCATAAGGCAAGGGGTTTATTGATAAAGTGTTGTAGCAAAACTCAGGCGAGTCATTGTAGAAACTCGCCTAAGTATGTCAGAACTCGGTGAGTTTCTAATGGAATCAGTGGGTCTATCAAAACTCACCGAGTTTGACAATTTTTCGGAAATAAAACGGGATGAAAAAACCAAGCCCCGTTTCCTTATTCCTCTTCAAATAAAGCAACCAATGGAGCCCAAATTTTCGTGTATGCGCTTTTCATGATCCATTGATTTAATAGATTTTTTAGTTCAGAAAATAATCAGACTTACCGATTTGAGAGATCAGTATTTTCAATCTAGGTTTGACCAAATTCAAAAAGCTCTTTGCATTGCTTAATATTGGATAAAGATCATTACCTGAGCCTATTTTTGGGTCTTATATGGAACATCGGATTGTTTCCCTCAAAAAACTGTTAAAATCTCAGATTTGCAAGATCTATACTCAGACCAACTAGATCTGAACTCGAATCTCAATTCTGGTTAAAGGATTTCTATTTGGGGTGTTTGAGGTCCCTTTGCCAAAAATTGGAGGCATTGATTCACACCACATGCAAAGGTTGGAGGAGAATAGACCTTGAAATTTTGGGTAACTTTCATTTTCTAATTTAAATTCATGTAATTAATTAATATCACTTGATCTCGAGCTGAATCACTAGGGCCCATGCCAAGTTCTGGAGCGTGTACAATTTTTCCAACCTTACTCTAAACTGAGAAAAGCGCTTTTAAATCCTAGTCCCACACCCTAGACAAACATGTTCAAAGCACTCCCCCACTGTCATAAACCATACCTACCTACCTCTTTAAAGGATTCCGCCTTGGACACCTTAAAACCGACTCTATAGACTCTAGACCCACTTCGCCCCACATTGGAGTACAATTCTTTCAGCTCAAATCCATCTTCCTGATCTTTAAGTCTACTTTTAGCTGGGGCCGGAGGCGTACGGGCTTTTCACTTGAAATCAATAGATATCAAGTGACAAAGAGCGAGCTGTGGGCACATTACTAATTCTCCAATAGCACGTAAGCCTACACTGCCCTTGCACAAAATCTCCTCCCTCCCTCCCTCCCTCAAATGTAATAAATTTCCCCGCATTTTACACAGACTTTCAGGTATCACCATTACTAATGAAGCATGGAAAATCAGAAACACTTTCAACCAATCATTCAGTACTTAATCGAAATAACTATTCATTCAGGCTATCTAACTATCAATAGGCCCTTAAACATGCAACTGAAATCAAATGGAGTTCAAAAAAGCATGAAATCCATAGATACGACCACTTACCCCAACAAGAGGAAATGCGAAGGCGACCAAGGTGTTCTGGACAGGCTTAATGGCTGGTTTTGGTAGGGCGTGGGGACAAAGAACGGCCATAAGGAGCAGGCCCATAGAGCAGCAACACAATTGAAGGTGCTCTCTCAGAAAATCAGCAAGATCAGCCCACCCACAAGCTCTGGCCATTGCAAGAATTGCCTCTTGAGAACTGTTCAGTTGCTTTCTCTCTCCTCCCCTGCAATCCCCACAATCATGATGGTGGTGGTGGTGGTGGTGGTGGTGGTGGTGGTGGCCATGATGAGCGTGGTCGCGATGATGTTGATGATGGTTCTCGCTTATTTGGCTATGGCAATTCATAGAACGACTGCCAAAGGGAGGAGAAGCAGCAAAAAGGCGAGGGGATTGACGAATGAAGAAAGGTTGGGAAAGAGGAGAGGAGAAGGGTTTCTTTGTGCAGCTGAGCATTCGGAGGCCACTTGTGACAATTGCAGAAGGAAGAGTTTCCATGGGAGCGGAGAAGGCTGAGAAGAGATTGCTATTGCTGCTATACAACGCCTGTAGCTATTGCTTTCGGCTTCAGGCGATGATGCATGTCCACATAATGTGCTCATCAGGCCATGCCATTCAATCATCCATGCTTGTGCCCTCAACTTCAACGCAGAGAACTTCTCTTTCTTGGTCTACTCCCGACTCCTTCCGCTGGAAGGCCGAAGGATGATGTCGTAAAATAGCTAATAATGTGTACATGCACCAAGGGTGAACCTGTTGACTTCTCCGGTACAGCATTAGATGGGCCGAATCATTTACCAACCCGGGGCCCCAAGAGAGTGAGAGAGAGTGGGGATTTTGAATGTCCAGGGGACTGGTCTAGGGATGGAAAACTGGTAAGAGAAAAAGTTTTATAGGGTAAGGGCTTGGAATGAGATTTTTCTATTTCGAACTTAAAAGTAGAGAAAATAATTTATATTACCAATCCTGGATTTTATATCCAAACTGCAAAAATAAACAATTTTATTAGAAAATGGAGATATTTTTCTGAGGATCTAAATGGCTTTTTTGGGAAAAATATTTTCTATTCTCTCCGAACCTGTCTAAAATTTACTAGAAATTTTCTCACATGATATGTTTCTTAATAGTTGCTTTTTTAAGAATATGGAAAGTGGTATGTTTTAATTGTTAATGAAAGAATTTCATCATAACATCCTATCAATCTCTCATGTGAAAGCACCAAGCTCCACAATAGTAACCATAAATATTGTGTAAAAGTTTGCCCACCATTGGATAATTTCTCCTGAATATGGAGAATGTTGAGCTCAAATTTTGTGGAGATGTGTATCATAGTATCCTCTACAAAATTGTCATACTCCTAAGTTCTATAATCCCCTGTGGTGAGAAAAATTGAGCTCATAGTTCTCAGATTTGTTGTCGCAATCTGCATCAAAAATGAAATCACTTTGACGAGCCATATCTCCCTCGTTTGTGATCCATTTAAGATGAGCTTTAAACCATTATGTTCATCATTGAGTCCTCTATCACTTTAAAGATTTCAAGGTGAAAGGATTCATCATCAAAGAGTGGAAATAGAAATATTAAGGCATATCAAAACTGTTATGCAGACTGGCAGACCCAAAAATTTTTGTCTGAATCATGATTTTTACAGTATCTTGGATATTTTTATCTCGTATTGAGATATAATAATTTGGTTTTAATTTCAACCAAACTTTTGTAGTAACAAGATTCGATTGGAGTCCTCCTATTATTGCTTTAATAGGATTACTGAATCTTTTATCTAATGCCACAACTAGGATTGGGGTATCAATCCCTTGATGAAATAGAGTTGTTATTTCGATCATTATAATTCCAATATGCAAATATCTAAGTTTTGGGTACTGCTTAAATATTTTTTGTTATTTATGTTTTGTCAAAAATTGCAATTTCTATTGATCCATTTTTGATACTTTAGCTGTAGTGTTTCCGCTAAAGTGTTCAAAATGTCTGACATTCCAAAATTGGAACTTTGACATTTTGTATATTTCTTCTTTTTTGATAATCTTAAAATTTTCTATCTTAGATATATCAACCGTAAAATATTCTTATATTATATCTCTCAGTCTAAGAACTTGTTGTTCTTTGACTGAAGGTTCAGAGGTTGAAACTTCTGAGAGAGTATCTTCTGTCATCATTAAGACCATTTCCAAATCACTGTTTCTGATTCAAATTATGTCTCAACTTTAAAAATTATTGATTCGTTATCAGAAATTTCATCTCCATAACAAATTTCGAAATTATTTTCTTCCAAGATTTTTATCATCTTTTTTATGTTTTTTACCTTTTGTAGACAATTGGGTGCAATATGTCATTCATTGCAAATGTAGCATTTGCAACTTCTTTTGGGTTTGTTGTCATTTTTCTTGACAACATACCTTTTCTTTTTATTGAATTTTCTTTTTTTGTTGCATTTCCAATTTTTCCATTCGAATTTTTTCTTTTTAGAAAAAGTTTTCATTTTATACTTTTTATCGCATCCAAATTTTAAATTCTTTTTTAGGATTTGATTACATTCTTTTAAGTTAAAGCCCTTTTTAACTTGTTTAGCCACTTTTAGTTTTAGACAATAGTTTTCAATAGTTTTTGAAAACATATCTGATTCTATTGCCAAGGGTATCTTTGGAGACTAAATCAGTGACATACTTCTCATAAGTAGATTCACAGATTTCATCCCATGGTGAAGGTAGTTTATGAAAAAAAATTTATTTTCAGAAGTTTGTTTTGACTTCATCCAACATTTGATACCATTTTATGGTATTCTTTGAATAGGATTCAAATTCTTGAATTCTACATAGTTTTAATTTTGATAGCTTTGATCTAGCCATTGAATGGAAAGCAATCCATGAACTCACAAGTACAACCAAAACATCTACGAAAGAGATAGATAATCGATTTGTAGAAGTTTTTGAACCTCGCAACTTGGACACTGAAATACAGCAAAAGTTAATAAACTGGCGAGATCTAGAAATACCTTCAATTGGCTGATAGAAAATTTTACCAATAAATCTTCTAAAAAAGAAATACACCAAGTAACCTTCCAAGCATCAGAAAATAATATATATTTCATTGATCAAAGACTTATTAATAGGTGGTTAAGCCTTGATAATTTGTTTATTGGAAGAAGGTTAAGTTTCGATCAGTCAAATCAGATTGATCAAAAACTAAAACATCAATTAGAAAAAGATGATAAAAAACAAAAAGGTATAA
Source organism: Amborella trichopoda (assembly GCF_054954075.1). Taxonomy (NCBI): domain Eukaryota; kingdom Viridiplantae; phylum Streptophyta; class Magnoliopsida; order Amborellales; family Amborellaceae; genus Amborella; species Amborella trichopoda. The sequence goes on along the minus strand of NC_142348.1, from coordinate 16,831,488 downwards.
TAAAACCAATAGGATACAAATTGATTGAAGAATCTTTATTTCAAGGTGAAAACTCATAAACTAATATTCAAAAAGACAAAAAAAAACCTACAACAAAGCCTCAATGTTTCTCGAATAAAAGTCGGGGAAGATGAAATAATTATATTTTCTCATAACCAAAACAAAAAAAGTATTTATTTGTTTTGGGATAATTCAATTTTTTAGGGTATAAACCACACCAACTCGATAGGCTAATCGATACAAGAGCAACAACATGTGCCTGTAGTCCTACTGCACCCCCCTTAAAAAAATTTAGAAACTATTCGAAGATGGTTTTGATGATCTTCAAAAAAATTTGAGAATATCAAAATATCATCAATATATACTGCATAAATTTTTTTTAAATATCCATATTTGGAAATTTTGTGGTGCGTGCAAAGGCCAAAGGGCATTACTTTCCATTGATAATGGCTATATGGAGCACTGAAATCTGTAAGTTTTCTAGATTTTTTTGTTAACATGATTTGCCAGAAACCTGATTTACAGTCAAACTTGCTAAAATATTGAGCTCCTTTGGTTTGATGAATCAAGATAGCATTCCCTAGTATAAAGTTTCTATCAAATTCTATGTTTTGATTATGCTTTTTATAGTTGATTACCATCCTGACTTTTTTTCTTTTTTCTTCATTATGGTTTCTTACCATGAAAGCATGCCTAGAATGAGGACTTGATGTTGGTTCAATTAGGTCTTTTTCTATTCTTTAATTTGAACTGCAAATTCGTCTATGTCTCTTTTGAGATAGACTATTTGTTTAACTCTGATGATCCTGTTTGAATCAGATAGTTTTAAGCTATAATATCTAGGACTTTTTGTCCATAATTTTAGAGGATTTTCACTAAAGTTGGGTCTCAGTGTCTTGTATACCCAATGGTTTTCATTGAGTTGTTCAATCAAATCATTTTTATTGATTTACCCCTTTTTGAGGAGAAAATCCAAGTTGACATCTATATTTATGTTCTTTTAACACAGGAATAGAAATTTTTATGATGTTGACAATGTTTACTCTTGTGCAATACTTGTAAATGCAATTAATTTAGGGTTATTCTCTGATTTTTTATGTTAATATGTTGTTGACTGGGACTACTTCACAGTGACTCTACAAGGTCCTCGTTCGAGTCATCACAATGGCCACATGTGGAGTGAGGCTACTATGACATTACAGTGGTTCTTCAAGCTAAGTCTAAACGACAGATGGATTTACTATAAAAGTCATAATGTGTAAGCTACAATATACCATAGAAGTCATGTTGGGTTCATGTAGCCTTCAAAGGCCTTATGAGTGCTTGCAAAATGAAATGATAAAGTAGAACATGAACTCAGTGGGACTGTGGTCTCTCGTGGGCCATAGTAAGCAAACAATGTTTGCAGATACCGGACTGTGCTTGCCTATCTAGGCTAGTCGGTTGGAAAAAATCCATATTACCTTGGTATAAAAAACAAATCGAGAAGGGTCTAATGGGTTAGCATTTGATGAGGTCGGAGAACATGCCCGGATGAGTGAGTTGAGGGACTGTGTGACCCTTGTGTGTAATGGCAGCCTAAAGAGACGGGGGCCAAAGCCTCATCCATGTGCCATCACATGACATGCATATCGATAGATCGTACGGAAAAACCAGAAATCCACCTTTTAGAGTGAAGCGTATGCATGTGCGAAAGATACCCCTATGCACCATAAGAGCTATGATCGCATCAGGTCTAGATGACTTTGACTCTTCTCTAGGGGAGGACTTGAAATCCAAAGACTGGGATTGCGATCCCTTGGCTCATCAGCCGGACTTTGGTGACCCGCTAATGAGCCCCTGCATGGACTGTGGGTCATAAAAAACACTAGTTCGGTCTGATAAAGCAAGTGTGGTCTGTAATCCACAATTGAAAGTGGAGTGCCCCATGATTGTTGATTCCTAAACCATATGGATCTTTTTCCCATCAAATTAATTTAATCGTATTTTTTTTATGATGGAAATTATTTTAATATTATTATTTGAATTTTTATGAACCCTTGGATATTTTATTTATAATTTTTGAATTTATAAAATTAAAGATATTGATTTTACAATTGTTTAAATATTCAAATAATATTCTAAAATCCTTTTATTAATTTTAAATATATAAAAATATCATGAGGGTCCATTGTGCAAATGGGCCCGCTATATTTTTAGAAGGTGGGTCCCATGAGTGCCTCCCTTAGGTGGCACGCTCCACCCTTATTATCTTTCCTATTTTTTGGTGATATAGCATGTGGCCATATGGTTGGAAGATATTGACTTGATATATCTTTGAAAGATTTTGTAGAAAGATTTAGTAGACTTGTGCTATTTTATGGTATGCACAATATTTTGATTAGATTTAATTCATTTAATTTCTATTGATGAGAAAATGGTTTAGGTAAACGGGATAATGGTTCATGCACCTTCCATAATGTTGATGACCCATCTATAGAATGGATGACTCAGATCTCTCACCCCACAAGTCACCCTTGATTGATGGTCTATGTTCAAGCTCAGAATAAGATGCAAGCCAAAGAAAACCCTAAGAAACCCTAATCTTATTCAAACTCTATAAAAAAGGATTGTCTCTACCAAAAAATATCTACACCTTATCTTTTTATTTCTCTCTTAAGAAAGTTTATCTATCTCATGTTTGATTTCTCTCTCCCACATTGTGAAAGAAGCTAAGGGTTTAGGTTATGGAGTTCTTCTCTCCTATCTCTCAAATATGGATTTATGGCTAAGGGTTTTAGGGTTTAGCAAAAAGAGAATCCATCTCTCTCAAACTAGGTTGCTAAGAGAATTCACCTAGGGTTTGAGTTTGTGATCAAAGGGGTTCATGTTACATTGATATGGCTTGACCGATATTTGCTGTCCTGGTTCGAGATTGAAGTTAGACCGTTGATCCCGCGCCATCGAATAATGGTCACTCGATGTGGGGTGTAATAAGCCCGGTTGAGGTAATCTCCGACACTTTTCCTTTTGTTTCTTGCAATCTTATCTTTTATTCTCAAACATAGTGCATAGTTGTTTCAGTAGCATCAAGTTGTTAATATCTTGGTTTTATCGTTATGTTGATTTTATTTTGAAATTTATCTTATTATAATAAAGACCATATGTAAGTGATCTTTTGCCAAAAAAAAGGGTGAAAAAAAAAAAAAAAATTTGTATTCTCCAGTAAAAGCTCATATAGGTCTTTCTTTCAAGTCACTCATTGGAGCAATTAAAGGCACATATAGGGTCTATCGTGCATTGTGACCTAAGCAATATGATGATTGTGTATAAAAAAAAAAGGATGATTTAGTATAACTACACGAATGCGAAAATGTGACACATATACTATTAGTGGCTTCCAATGTTCACGTATGTATTGCGAATCAATCATCCAAACCAATGAACATGGAACAACAATCAAATGTAGCTAGCAAAAATCCATCATCTAATCCAAGTTAATTATGATCTGTTTGACTATCATTGTACTTTACTCTCTGTATCTTATACTTATTGAATCCCTTGAACGTCCCTTCCTAGTTGTCTCATTGAACCAGTGTATGACCCATCATCCAAAATGAGGTGCATCCATGTAATCCAGATTCCATGAGTGAGATAAATATCTGACCTGATATCGATGACCTGTATCTATTGGGAAGTCCATGCAATTTTGTCCACTTTCAAGTTCACCTGCATGTGGGATAGGAATTTTAGAACATCAGGTGACTCCATGATCATTTGGTAGATTATTCTATACACCAAAAATTTTGTCATGAAGTATCAAAAGAACGATAAAGAGCATTTAGTTGCAATATGTGTTGGAGAGGGGTACACATGGAAAGTGTGTTGCTATAGAGTTACTCCCAAAAGTATTTTGGGTTGAGGGAATTATATGACCAATATGAAGGGTTCACTGGCAGTATGACAAAGCCAGTGGGCTGCTAGGAAAATTAAACCATGTTTGACTGGTTGCCCGAAAATGTGCTAGAGAATGTAATATGATTATTATGAATCAAAATAAAATAAATACTTACATGACGTCGTGACATGAGAAAAAAATGTCACCTAATTCACCAAGGGGTAAAAAAAATGAATCAAGTGCACTAGTACACAATTATACATATATTTAAAATAGGTAAACTAAATCGGTAAATTGAGGCATTCAATTGAATCAATTTTCTCTTAATGGAAAGAATAAATTGAAAAAAAAAAAAAAGATAAAAAATTATAGATGATGACGAACAAAGCATGATGGATATCTCACTTTAGAATTAAGGAGCCACTGATAATGATTAAAAATTAGAATAAATTGCTATATAGAGCACCCAATTATCATAGTATTCAAGAAACATCGAGAAATTGATTTAATTACTTTGACAAAACATAAAATATGAATCCAAATAACAGAAGCATAATGAAATCTATAAATTTGTAGTAACCCAATTGTCAGATTATAAAAGAAACATCAAGATATTTATTCAATTTGTTTGATAAAATATAAAATATGCTTCCAAATACTAAGAATAAAATGAAATATAGGAAATTGTAGTTACTTATATTAATGTACTCTACAAGTAAATGAATATAAATACTATAAATTGAATAAAAAGATTGAGTAAACACAAATAGGAAACCCTTCCAACTCTACTTTTGCCTAACTGATAGAAATTGACACATAAAATTGAAAATCATTTGCGTATCTCAGAGCTTTAGTTCTCTAGACTTCAGTGTGTATCGTAAAACCCTGATCCTAATCCGTGTATAATGAAATAATAGAAACCAAAACCTTAGAAGAAAGGAGAAATGAAGGGACAAAGGAAAAATGAAAGCTCCTAGAGATTTTTTTTCTTTTTGTTTGGGTCGTGAGGGGGGGGTAGGGGGTTTACGAGTAGAAAGAGAGATAAGGGGGATTCTATTACGAGTAGAAAAAGAGATAGGGGGGATTCTATTACGAGTAGAAAGAGAGATAGCGAGAGAGATCGTAGAGTGAGTAGAGAGAGAGAAGGGGGAGGGAAAGAATGGAGAAAGCCGTAGCTGGAACGGGGACTAATAATTTGTTTGAATGTTGTGATTTAAAACAACAATCCAATGTCTAAAACATCTCGCCAACTGCCCATACACCTATCATAAAATGGTTTGATACAAGCAATATCAGATCGCTCGAAAATTATGTACCTCAGCAGTATGATGTTTCTAATATCGAACTGCATGAAAAATAGTATTTCGTCAAGTGGTGAGCCATTTAAGTGCAACGCAAAGAAAAAAAAAAAAAACTTTCAAAACCAGTCCAATGTTTAGAACATTGGACTGCGTTTTGTTCTTGTTTTCTTAAACAAGCATGCGATCCGATGTTTTAAACATCTGACAGCTTGTGTTCGGTGCACCTCAAGACGTGTAGGACAGTTTGGTGGTTTAAACATTGGACCACCCTACAAATTGGGTGGTCCAATGTTTTGCACCTCATACCGTCCTATAAGTATACAAAAAGAAAAGAAGGAAAATTAATTATGCAGTTCAATGTTGTCCGGAGGCAAAGTTGGTAAAAATAAAAAAATTGACGGTAGGATCTCTGAGTAAATATTGCATATTTTGGAACATATGTAATAACGACAAAAAAAATAGTGCAGATATAATTTTCTCTATTTTGTAATACCACGTTTTAATTTGTTTTTATGATGCCTTTATACCTATTAATTTATTAGAACCTATCGATTTGGATTGGATCCTATAGATTTGGATCCAGAATTGATCAGTCCGTTCTGGATCCTATAAAATATTGGAAATTGGTCAGTTCCTCCATAAAAAATCAGTTCCGTTCGGTTTGTAGCAAACATTTGATATAATTGTTTCTGACAGAGAACCAATATGAACTTGCTTGATGCAGGGAAAAATGATAGCAAACCAAAAAATAAAAATAAAATAAACGTTTGATAAAATATACCTTCTTTCAAGGTCTCCAAGAGAATCTACTCCAAAAAGATTTTTTCACAATATCAATTTTACTCAATTCCAATATCTCAGTTGTTTACATAAATGGAGCTTTCCTTTTTAAATACAGTTGAAATGATAAAATAAATAAAAAAAACATATTTATCTCTCATTCTAAAAGTCCTTTATTTCCTAAAAAATATAACCTTCCTAACTACATGTTTATTAAAAGTTTATGACTTTCTAACTAAAAGATTGATTTTCTAAAGATTAGAACATATCATCTAAGATTGTCCTTCCTATTTTCTCTCTATTTAAAAGATAACCCTTAAAATTCTAAAATATATATCTTTTATACCCCTCAAATCTCTACAACAAAAATACAAAAATAGCCCTAAATAATACCAAATCTAAAATCCAGAGCATATAAAAATACAAAATCAAAAAACCTTGATTTTTTTTTTTTGCATCATTCTCCCCAGATTGGGAGAAGCTCGACCTCGAGCTTATAAACTTAAATCTTTTAAAGGCCTTATCAAAAGTTGGTGATGTAGTCTCACCATTCGTCTTGGTATTTTTTTCTTTAATAAGTAGACATTGATTAGAACATATTATCTAAGATAATATTTCCTATTTCTCACAACCTAAAAGACAACACCTAAAATTTTAAAATAAATATCGTTCATACCCCTCAAATCTCTACAACAAAAATGAAAAAATAATCCTAAATAATACCAAATCTAAAATAAAGAATATATAAAAATTGAAAAAAAAAAAAATCATTGATTTTTTATTTGCATCACAACTTCACATTTGTTTTAAATTCTTAAAATTTTAATCATTGAAATGGCTCGTTTTTGCATGAACCAACTACACAATTTTTCATATACCTTTTTTTTAGAAAAATTTTTGTATCACTGATCATTCGAATCAAATAAAAAAGTCTGGAGGGATGATCCATGTCACCAATCTATTTTTTAAAACATTGGTTCTTACCAGGGTTTAAAAATCACTAGTCTAGATCGAAATCGCTCGACCTTTTAAACACTAATCTAGATCGAAATCACGCGATCTGGATAAAAAATCATCATGGGTGATCTGAACCCATAATATATCGGGATCTTAAATTCTATTAAATTAGAAAGAGAGGTGGTAGCCTACCAATACTTATTGATTGTTTTTCTCCAGATTTTTTAATTTGCATTATGAAATTTTTTTAAATTAACCAATACTAGCCAATACTTGTTTGTAGTACTAACATGCGGCGGTGCCACCAACGGCGCCACCAATATGCTTGCGCCTTGCTCCACCCGCACGCACCTCACACAACTCTCCCTCGTAACCCTTTTTACATTCCAATTCACTTTGTTATCTGCCCCGATGTGGGACTTTGTTTCCCTTTTGCCCCATACGAGCAACGAAACACACAACTCATAAATATAGGAAATTTATTGGAGAGAGAGAGAGATCTATTTATTTTTAGAGTGAGAGTGCTATTTATTTAGAGAGATAGAGTGGTGTTTGTTATATAGAGAGAGTGTATTATTTATTTTGAGATAGTGCTTTTTTTAGAGATAGACATTTGTTAGAGAGAGAGAGATGTTTTTTGAGAGAGAGAGATATTTTTTTTGAGGGAGGGAGGGAGGGAGGGAGGGAGGGAGGGAGAGGGACATGTTAGTTTTTTTTGTTTTACCTATAGAGGAGATTTTGAAATTTTTTTGGATATTGGGTGAGAACTATGATGACACAACACCTCATATGCACGGAAACAATGAAATTTAAAAAATTATTGGGTTTTTCTTAAGTAAGCAGATCGGTGACCCACATCAGCCATTTGAAAAACCAGTCCAAATTCAAAAATTTGTATGGTTAGAGAGGCAAAGGTCCAATGTATTTGTAGATTGTATGTGTATATCTTTGTATATTTGTATGTGTATATGTACGTTTGAAAAATATCTTCTGTGTTTTTTGCTTGTGTATGTGATGCATAAAGAAATTCAAAAAATTCGAAATTTTAGTGCTATTATTATATTTTGTTTATCTTTTTTAAGAATAGAAATTGCACTGGGATAAGTTAATTGGGACGATTTTTTTGCATGCGTTTTAGTAGGGGCTTGAGTCGTCACCCAAGAATGCCAATCTTTTGGTTTAGGAAATAGTTTATCTTTTAAGCTATGTACAAATTATCTTTTATAAAGAGAAGATAACGTGAGATTTAGATAGATAGATGGAGATAGAGATAACAAATCCCATGACCAACTCAAGGTGCCAATCCTGAATGCAACGATCAAATTGTAACACAAGAAGTGCGATTTGATGAGCATCCAAATGATCTTGGTATTCAGTTCGACCTTCTCAAATTTTATGAAGAACTTGAAAAAAAAATCACAATTGAGCTCAAAATCTCAGTGTTATACTTAAAAATGAGCAAAAAGTATTTTGTGAATCAATTTATTGAAGAAAAAGTGTTGAGCACATAGTGGGACTTCATCACCGACTTTTGAAAAGGCCTCTAAAATATTCGAGTTCGATAAACTCGAGGTCGAGCTTCTCCCAACTCGAGGAGAATGGTACAGAAAGAGATTTCAAAAATTCAAATTTTAGTGCCATTATTAATTTTTGCTTATTTTTCTTAGGAATAAGTATTGCGCTAGGAGAAGTTGGGTAAGAGGATTTTTATGAGTGAGAAGTTGGGTAAGAGGATTTTTATGAGTGAGTTTAGAAGTGGCTTGAGTTGTCACCCACGAAAGCCTATTTTTTGGTTTTAGAAAATAGTTTATCTTTTAAAATTAAGTAGAAATTATCTTTCAAGATAATTATCTGTTATTTTTTTTAGAAAGAGAAGATAACATGAGATTTAGAGAGATAGATGGAGATAGAGATAATGTGTGAGAGAGATAAACAATATATTACATAAAAGTTAGAAAGAGATAAGAGAAAGTGATATGTGACTTTTAGAGAGATAAAAGAAAGTTTATTTTTTGTGGGTTGTTTCATTCATTTATTTATTTTCGTCTATGTGTATTTAAAGGGAAGAAGTCCCTCACTATAAAAAAAGAGATTGGAATTGATTAAAGAATTTGGGTATTGTGAAACGATTTTTTGGGGTAGACTCCCTTGATAATCTAGAGAGATGTTATATTTTGTCAACCTTTTTATCTTTTTATTTTTACTAGTTCATTATTATTTCTCTTTGTATTAGTTGGTATCATAGCAAGTAAAATTCAACCATTGCACTATCATCGAAAGTTAATCTTGCTATGGATGATTGGCTGGGACAAATTATAGAAAATTTGAGCAAAGTCATGGTGGATGTTTGAATCAAATTTCGTGAAATGAATCAACGGTTACAATAGTTGGAGGACGCCATTGTAAGTTTGAGATGGTGTTGACAATCATGAAAGTCAGACTCCATATTTTGTTGTAAAGATAAATCAAGTCTCACAACCTACTTAAGGTGTCAATTATGAATGCAACAATCAAATTGTGATACAAGAAATTGGATTTGAGGAGCATGCATATGATTTTGGTATTCAAATTGATCTTCACAAGTTTTATGAAAAACTTGATAAAGAAATCACAATTGAGTTTGAGATCCTAATGTTCTACTTAAAGACGAGCACAAATTATTTTAGGAATTAGTTTATTGAAGAAAAAGTACCGAGACACATTGTGGGACTTCATCACCAACTTTTGAGAACACCTTTAAAAGATTTGAGTTCGATAAGCTCAAGGTCGAGTTTCTCCCAATCCAGAAAGAATGATGCAGAAAGAGGTTTGGAAAGTTCAAAATTTTTTTGCTATTATTATTATTTGTTTATTTTTCTAGAGAGTAAGAATTGCATTGGAATAAATTAGGTGAGAGGATTTTTGCAGATGAGTTTTATTAATGACATGAGTTGTCACCTATGAATGCTTATTTTTTGGTTTAGGAAATAATTTATCTTTTGAGATAAGTAGAAATTATATTTTATTATTTTTTTAGAAGGATAAGATAACTGAAATTTACAGAGATAAATGGAGATGGAGATAACATATGAGAGATAGAAAAGAGATTATATGGAAGTTAGAGAGAGATAAGGAAAAGTGGTATGTAACTTTTAGAGATATAAGATATTTTTTTTTGTGGGTTGTTTTATTTATTTATATTCGGTTTAGTGTATTTAAAGGGAAGAAGTTCCGCATTGTAAAAGAAGAAATTGAAATTAAGTAAAAAATTTGGGCCTCATGAAAAGATTTTTGTTGTTGACTCCCTTGCAGACCTAGATAGGTTATATTCGCTTAATCTATTTTTTTATTTTTATTATTCTGTTATTATTTTTCCTTGCATCAATATGAGAAAGATAGAAGGTCCACACAAAAATGACAATTAATACCACGAAATGAAAAGCCCAACAGTTAATTGTTAACCACATGTAACATGTTAAACATAGAAATCTCATATGATTTTTTCCTAAAAAGCCTCACAATTAATTGCTCAAAGAATGCTTTGAAAAATAATACCTTAATTCTTTTTTTTTTTCCAATACTTAAATAAATATTTTGAATTCATGCACTCGGACATAAGGCACACTCTCAGTATTTATATATTTTTAATTAAAGAATTAAAAATTGTAGTACAACACCATTATTTATTTTGATACCAAAAAAATTAGATTTTTAAACAATTTTTATGATTTTTTTTTTAATTTTTTAATTCTGATTTTTGTTTATCCGGAGTCCAAATCTATTCATTATTTTGAGGTCGCCGATCCGAGTATCGGTCCCGTTCTTGAAACGTGGTTGTGGCCATGCTTACTACCATTGTGCCGCTACCAAGTCGAAATCCCTCGCGTTTGGCGTGCCCCGGTCTTTCTGTGTATTCCCATACACACGAATACGCAAAAATAAGAAAATTCCATTCAGTCTCTCTCTCTAGACTTTCAATAAAAGGGTCTTCCAATTTCATGCCTGGTGCCAGACGTATTGGTGAATTCCGGTTTCCTTTTTGCAGAGAGAGAGAAAATCAAAACAAAGTTGATGAAACTGGTGCTTCATTGGTGATCTTCAGCTATTCACAGGAAATACTCCATCGTCTCTAAGTTTTTCTGTTAAAGAAGAAGCCTCCTCCATTTCTGAAGATTCTTCAAATTTTAAGCAACATAAAGGGGAAAGCAAGGAAGCATGCTGCCCACGGCCTCAAGGGGGCGACCCCCCTCCACAATGCGCGCCAATTCCATTTTCCCTCATTATCTCCGCAGAGTTATCAAGGTTTATTTTTAGCGTCATTCTGATCTTTTTTTGTGATCAATGTTAAATGTGTGTAATTCGATTATCATCTTTCTATTGGGAAATGCCCATGACAGTTCAAATTTTGGGAAGTCACTGTAATCATCTCGATCCAGTGTTCTCTGTTTCTAGATGTTTTTTGGCTTTTTGAAACTACTTGTTACTGTTAACGTATGCACTTTACTGGCTCATTTATTCTGGAAAATGTTTATTGAATTGAGTGTATGCCTTCGTTTTTGCCTATACCAACTGTTGGATAGGAAGTTCCCTTACATAATCATCTAGTGCAACGATCTCTGAAGCATTCTGAGAGGGCATTCTACGATGTAGTATTAGTTTATAGAGGTGAAGGAGCGTCCTTTATACAATTATTGGATGAGTAGAAGTATTGGAATTCGATTCAATTAAGGTAGTGAGAAATTAGATTTAGGAATAACCGTACACTTCTGGAATCACGCTGAGTACCTTGTTTGAGGTGATGGTGGAAACGTAAGGGCAACTCTTGCCCCCTTCACTCCCTTCCTTGCACCCCCCCCCCCCCCCCCCCCTCCCTTGGTTCAATCGGTACATTCCCCCTCCTACTTGCATTTTTCTGGTTTCCCTGCCTCCCCCTCAGCTTCACATTCCATCCCGCTCCCACTTTTTGTATTCCCAGAGACCTCTCCTACTACTTCCATACCGTTGAAATCTTTTGCAGTTCCCCTTCCAAATCCTGTTGGCTCGGGTTTTTCAACACTCGGATCTGGACAGCCTTGTTTCGCTGCCACAGGAAATGAAACTGGCTCTTAGTGCCTCCCATTCCTCAAAACCTCAAAAGGTAGGCTTCCCCTTTAATACCTCCCTTAATAGGATAAACAGAGGTGAGCCCTATATGGTAAGCATGATTCTGACCATGGGAATGCTTTTTGATGGTAACATGTAGACATAGCCGACTCGCTTAGACAAGAAGCTAGTGCAACCCAGGTTAGTGCCTCTCTGAAACATCCCAAAGGCTTTAGGGAATTAGCAAATTTGCATTCTTTTGTTAATTACGATGCTACCTCATCATCCTCTAGAGAAACCCCTCTCCTCACTTCTTTAACCTTAAGCCCAAAGAAGAGTAGGTCTTGGATGAAGATTTCCCTACTCCCCAAGTCTCCTAAATGTAGATTCTCTGTTGGAACATTAGGGTTCTTGGTAGTCATACCAAGCGTAGTGCAGTCCGTTCCCTAGTTTCCTCTTCATTATGCAGAGATTTTAGCTCTTTTTGAAACTAAACGCCCAGCCCCAGACTTGACACTAATTAGGGACACTTGGGGAAGGAGGCCTTGCAGCTAGGTAGCTAAAGACACCCTTGGGGCCTCGGGGGTATTTGGGTCCTGTGGAATCCAACTATTCTACAGGCTGTCTCTTCTTCTATACAAGACTTTCCATCAACATCTTTTTTCGTAGAATCTCAAACAATTTTACCTTCAATGTTTCCCTGGTCTATTGCCCCAATTGCCTTATGCTCGCTAGTCGCTTTCGCCAGAGCTCTTGTTGAAAAAACCCTTTGCTGAAGTCCCTTGGCTTCCCCAAGTGTCCCTAATTAGTGTGAAGTCTAGGGGTTGACTTTAATGTGGTTAGATGGATTCATGAGAGGAGTTTGAGCGGCCGCATCACCGCATCGATGAGAGCCTTCTCTGACTTCATTTATAGTGTGCCCCTTCTAGATATTCCTCTCTTAGGAGCTTCCTTTAACTTGGTCTCATTATGCTACTTTTCATGTCATTGACCAAAATTGATAGGTTTTTGTTATCAAACTCTTGGGATTCTAGTTTTCCTGGTACTCGCCCCTTTGTCCTCCCTAAAATAACCTCTGATCACACCATTCTCTTGGAAACCAACCCCATTCCGTAAGTGAACAAGGCCTTTAGATTTGAACTATTTTGGTTGGATGAACCTTCTTTCCCTCAATTCTTTAGAAGGAGCTGGACTTCCTTCTCGGTTGAAGGATGGGCTGGTTTTAGACTATCCAAAAAATTACAGTTTTTGAAGGGTTCCATCAAATAGTAAATTGTAATGTCCCTGGTAACTCCAGGGATCAAATTCAGTAATGCAAAACTCTTATTCATTCCTTGGACACCCTGGAGGAATCCATACCTCTTTCAAATCAAGAATTAGCAGACCGATACTCCACTAAATACAACCTTCTGCAATACCTAAAAAAGATGAGACCTTTTGGTATCAAAGGTCTAGAATCAAATGGCTGATGGAGGGAGATAGAAATACTGCTTTCTTATAGAAAACTGCTAATGCTAGAAGAAAAGGCAATGCAATTACCCAAATCTATGTGGGAGATTATTCCTTCTCTCACCCTGTATAGGTTAATAGGATCATTATCAGATTTTTTAAAAGACTCTTCTTGGTCCCACTAGGCCTAGACCTTCCTTGGGTGATCTCGCTTTTTCCTCCCTATTCGTTAATGATGCGGCTTGGTTGGAAAGACCAATTTCAATAGAAGAAATTCATAGGACTGTCATTGACCTTGGTAGGGACAAATCACCCAGTTTTTCCATTGCCATTTTTCAAGAATTCTGGGATACTTTAACACCAGACCTTCTAACATTTTTTAATGAATTTTTTCAGAGGAGTCGTGTCAATACCGCCCTCAACTGTACTTTCATTGCTTTAATACCCAAGATAGAAGGGACAGAAAAGTTGAGAGACTTTCGCCCTATCAGCCTCCTCAACTCTTCTTACAAAATTCTTGCCAAAGTCTTAGTTAACCATCTTCAAGCTGTCCTCCATTCTATCATTTCCCCCTCTCAATCCGCTTTTGTTGCTAATAGGCAAATTCTAGATGGGGCCTTTTCTGCCCATGAAGCTATTCACTCTAGCTTCATCTCAGGGGTTCCGGGACTCGTCTTTAAGCTTCAATGGGAAAAGGCTTATGATAGAGTCGATTGGAACCTACTTGATGAATTACAGTTGTGCATGGGCTTTGAGTTTAGGTGGAGATCCTTGATCTTGGCCTACATCTCCAACACTCATTTTTCCATCCTCATCAATGGTTCCCCTAGAGGCTTCTTCCTTGCCTCTGGAGGTCTAAGGCATGGGCACCCGCTTTCTCCCTTTCTTTTTACCATTATTAGGGAGAAGAAATCTCTCTGTAGACTTTACGATAGGGGCATCCTCTGCAGTTTTCAGACCTCCTCCAGTGGTCCTGTTGTTTCTCATGTCCTCCATGCTGATGATACACTGATCTTCTGTGATGCAGGTCCTGCTCAATTGGATAACCTTTGGTTGTTCCTTAGGTGTTTCGAAGTCACTTCTGGGATGAAAGTTAATATGTCGAAAACAAGTTTGATGGGTGTGAGGCTTCCTGAAGCTGAAACGCCCTCACTTGACCAACACCTTGGTTTTGGAACAAATTCTCTCCCTTCAACATTTTTGGGGCTCCCTCTCTGCTTTGGTAAACCCAGAAAGCAGCTTTGGGATAATCTCTTAGAAAATTCACTTGGAAATTTGCCAACTGGAAGGGCAGATTTCTCTCCTTGGGGGGGGTAGAATTACTCTCATCAAATCCACCCTTGCCAACACTCCCATCTGCCAAATTTCCGTTTTCCAAATCCCTTCCTCGGTGGCTCTTCATCTTGAGAAACTAATGAGGAGTTTTCTTTGGAGTGGAACCACAGAGGATTATAAATTCCATCTACTCTCCTGGGATAAGTGTTATACCTCTAAGACGTATGGTGGCTTAGGGTTTAAAAGACTTAGACCATGAATGCACCCCTTTTGGGGGAAATGGTGGTGGAGATTCAACCCCCCCCCCCCCACCCCCTTCTCTGGATGGACATAATCAGAGCCATATGTGGTCTTGAGGAACGGTTGGTTGCCTCGGACCCCCTTCTTTAGAGCCTCTGAGGCTTGGAAGTCCATCTCTGCCAAACGTGCCTTCAAGGCATCAACCAGGTTTAAGTAAGGAAATGGCCAAAAAATCAGATTTTGGAAAGACCTCTGGGTTGGCACTCAAACCCTTGACCTTCTTTACCCTACCTTCTTCCTCTTAGCTGCCGACCGAGAAAGCTTACTATGTGCATAGCTCCAACCAATCCTTGTCTTGGACCCCAATCTTAGAAGGAACCTCAATGACACCGAAATATCCTCTCTGAGTTGCCTTTTTTAACTCTTATCCCCCATATTCTCTCATCTTGCCATACAAGACTCTCTAGTGTGGTCTCCCAACCCCTCGGGCCGCTTCACGGTAGCTTCCTTTTATTACTCCTTCCTAACCTTAACCCTTCCACGTCCTTAATAAAGTGTGGCCCTTCCCTATCCCTCATATCCTTTGGATTTTGCTTCAGGGCAAAGTGTTAACCCTTGACCAACTTCAGAGATGAGGTATCTCCCTATATAACCGTTGCATTCTTTGTCATCAGGAAGAAGAGTCATTCCTCACCTCTTCATACACTGCCCCTTCTCCTTTTCCATGTGGTCATCCTTCTTAAATCTCTTCGGCATCCAATGGGCTCCCCCTCAATCTACAACCAACTTATTCTTAGTTTTCTTGTCCCCACCATTCCCTAAGAACGGTAGAAAACTGTGGCACATTGCTATCACAACCCTTTTATGGTCAGTTTGGTTAGTAAGAAATGCTAGAATTTTTTGAGGAATGGCCAGACTTTTACCCTCTTTTTTGGACTCTGTAATCTCTCTTGTATCCTTTTGGGCTAGCAGCCTCAGCTTTCGCCCACATTCCCATTTCACAACTTCATCACTGTTGGTATAGCCTTCTCTCCCTGACCACTCCATCCACCTCGATTAGGAGTCTGTGGCATCCCTCACCTTTGGGAGTTAAACTTAATACAAACGGAGCTTGCTTCGGCAACTCGGGTCCCTCGGGTTATGGGGTTCCCTTGCAAACTCTAATGGAACTTTCCTCCTCTTCTCGAGGCCACTTGGTATACTTGATCAAACACGGCAGAGGCTCTCGCTCTATTGGAAGGCCTCAAGAAAATTCGTTTTTACCACGACCACTTTTCGGCAGTTCAATTGGAATGCAACTCAAGGAATGTCTTATCATGGGCTGCTAATCTAGTACAACCTCCTTGGCAATTGGTGTCTATTTTCGGTCTCATCACCCTTATTTGTAAATATCTACCGGCACTGACTTTCACCCACATTCTAAGGGAGGAGCTCGAAGTACATTGCCCTCACTGGAATTCTTTCCACAGAGTCTTGCTGCTTGTGACCTCCATATGCTTCACTAAGGGGACATACCACAAGTTCAAGCCCTCATTGTAAACAGATCTTGCAGCGCCCTCCTTACTCTTGAGCTCTCACCAAGAGGTACGCTACCTAGCCCTCTCTTCGGAAACCTTCGTTCCCTCCTCTCTCTTCCATTCAATGTTTCCTTTATATCTCTTCTTGCTCCCTTGTGTCTCTTCCCCCTCCTCCCTCTCTTCTCTTGGGAAGCCCCCCCCTCCCCTCCCCTCCCCTCCTCCCCCCCCCCCACCAAACAAAAAAAAAAGAAATGAAAAAAAGAGAAAGAAAGAAAAAAAGAGAAAAAAAAGAAAAGAGAAAAAAGAAAAAAAAAATTTGAAAAAAGAGAAGAGAGAAGAGAGAAGAGAGAAGAGAAGAGAGAAGAGAGAAGAGAGAAGAGAAGAGAGAAGAGAGAAGAGAGAAGAAAGAATAAAGAATAAAGAATAAAATAAAATATTTTAAAGAGAAAATATGCTGGACTTAAAGACTTGCAAATTTTTACCACACCTTGATTGTGGGCTGCCATTGTTACGACACCTTGTGGTTCTGTAATTTCTCCTTTTTATTAATTAAAGTAAACCACTTTTAAAAAAAGTCGTAGCAATGATATGCTGGACTTAAAGACTCTTGCAAATCAAATTTCCTATATCAAACAACACAAATTTTTCTCTTTCGATAGATAAACGTTCAAACCATGATGTTAAGGATTCCATCATTTTCATTTGCAAGTTAAAAAAAGTTATAACCATCAAAATTATGCGATTCTTATAGAAAAGAAAATGACATTACCAAATTTGATGAGCATTCATGACACATGTGATACCACTATAGCTTAGGATCCAAATCCATTGTCTGGCACAACTATTACAGATGCTTAACAATCACGGTTCCTTCTTGGAATTTGGCGATATCTTAAAACAATAATTTAATAATCAACCTCTTCTTGTGTGTTTAGTTGCCGTTGTCATAATTATTGTCGTCACCAGCATGCCCTTCTCATCCTTGCCACCCGCTACGAGCTGGCATCCCCCCACTTTCTCTTCCTTATTCTTCAATGGTCCGCTCCAATCCATCTCAGATAATCCCCCTCGAGTATTTCAAAACTTAAATAATTCCCCTCTTTGAAAAAATCCATGCCTTATATGCTAAACAGGTGTATAGTCTTCATGCTTTTCCACTATAGCTGCCTACATGCACAGATTTATGAATTTTTAGGTGCACAAATGCAAGTCAAATAATGAAATGTACAATAAAATATTCAAATTAGTAGCATGTGCAAAAGTAATGTCTAGGTTTTGGAATAGCACCTCACTGAATTTCTCATTTCATTGGGTAAATCTTTCATACTGCTAGATTTGATCCATACATTGTAGCTTTATTATTCGATCATGTTTATCAGTAGAATGTTGAGGGTACACCTGGGTGAATTTGGGAAAGAATAAAAAAAGAATCTATTCTTCTGCATTGCAAGCCTGTCCTCCTTCCTTAGATTGCTAACTTGGCACCATGAATCCTCATACTTATTGTTGGTAACTTTGGGATCTGAATGGATAATGTTTGTTGAGCTTAATCTGGATGGATATCCTGATGGTATCAGTCTAATCGAATTTGTGCTACATGCTATCAGTTCGAGGTTTAAAGCTTCATCGAGTGCATGGGTCTTGTCATATGACGCATAGGATTAATTTTATGCTGAAAATATATCTTATACGAGCTTATAGCATATAAATTTTCTCTAAATAGTATTATGCAGTTTCATTTTTTGATGCTTTGTATTATCTTTTTCGTTTTAATATTTGGATTTTTTTTGGTTTTTAAAATTCTGATTGCTTTGTTTGTCTTCTTAGTGGCAACAAATGGACATTGAGTATACATTCTGGCAAATGCTTCATCTATGCACCTCACCAAAAGTTGTGTATGTATCATTACCTTATTCCTGTTATTCCCTCTTGGCCAATATATTGAGTTCTTGACGTATGCACATAATCATTTGCTGCCTATTCAAGGTAGATGTCAGCATTTCTTACCTTGTTGTTTATTTCGACTGGTTCTTGGTCCTTAAATGACTAATGAGGTGAATTGGCATGATTCTCAACGTGATCTTTTGATATTGTTGTGGTTCTAGGATACAAAAATTTGCTTTTGGCTTCTTGTGTTTGATTTTCAGATTGTAATCTACTGCTCTTTGTTCTTGCATGTGGGATCAAATCAATGGAAACAGCTATCAACACACAAAATATCATAAACGTAAGTCGAAATGATTTTATTTGATCAACACTTGAAATTAATTCACTTTTATATTTAAGGATTTGTATACAATGAGACCATTTATCTTTGGTACAAGGAGATCACAATTACTCATAACCTTCTGATGTGAAATCTGATTGCTTGGATATGGCACAAAGTTCAAAAAAATTTCTTTTGAACTTTGAGCTTGGTCCATGGAATAAATGCAGCCACCCAATTCCATATCCAATGGTCAAGATCAATTGTGACCACCTTGTACCAAAAGTAAATGGTCTCATTATATACTTTTCCTATATTTAATTAGTTGTTTGATTCTAATACCAGTTATTTTTTAACGGGGACTAACTGCTTAATCTTTTCTTGTTTCTTCAGAACCTTTTGTTATATGTTTCATTACATTCCTTATTTCTGTCAAACTTTTAGTCCCTATTGAATAATTTCCCGATCCATCTTATACAATTTACACGTTATCCATATTGCGAGATGCAATTTGCAAAAGTGACCCTCTCCTTTTTTTCGCCAATGATTAGTTTAGCATACACAAGCATTCACTGTTTGATTCTCAAACTATCCCCTCTCTCCTCTTTTCCATTCTCATGGGCATGTGAACTATCTGAGACAGTTATATATTTTGTGATTTACCCATAAAAAGTTAGATTTTATGAATCAAAACTCTGGGCATTAGATGGAGAAGCCTCTACATTGTTGTTATGTTCAGAAAGACATTTGTAATGTGGGGCAAAAATGAATTTTTGTAGAATAATATGGGAGCCAACATTTCAAACTCCACTGCATTTTCGGTGCTTTAGCTGGAGAGTGATGATCATTAATCCATATATTGCTAATAAAAAACATATCAATGTTTAGGCGAGACAGAGAAAAGATGTTTGCCATCTGCTTCTCCCCTGATGTTGCTGGTATTAATAGTTTAGATACCATCATTCCCTTGACAGTTTGAGAATCAATTCATATGTTTATTTGTTCTAAGAAGACATCTATTCAAGACATTATGGATGCCAAACTGCTTGTCACAGGACCTAGAGGACATTGGAAGGTCCTTCCATTGTGGTAAGTTTCAGATTACATTATGTTTTCTTTTCCGCTAAATAATCCTTTTCTAGAACGTAGTTTGGATATCCCGGCATCTTAGTTTGTGAAATGGCTTAACCTTTCAAAAGAGCAAATCAGCGTGTCTAAACAGAGGGCTCAACAATCTGATTAGTCCTCTGGATGAAAAAACATTGGAGATTCCATCTTTGTTGACAATGTGATGGCTATGTCCTCTCAATTATTTTGTGTTGTGCTGATTGAGAGTACTCAGTTTTTGCAATATTTGACCCAGAGATTAAATTGTGGGTTAGTCAAGTCCATGACAAGTTTTATTTGTTATGTGAAGCTCGCTGAAGCACTTAGGTATTATCTTACTTTTTCTGCTCTAAATTTGAGAAATAATTGCATATATCATCACCATTTGATCTTCCAAGGATGTAAGAAGCTGCTCTATTCTATAAAATCAAGATAAGCTGCTTGGAAAAAGTTGAGAGAAAAGGTACCGCAAGGAGGGTTTTAAAAGGAGTTGACTTTTCAGTTGGGGATTAGATAGGATGTTTTATGGCGGTTGCAAATAGGTATTACTTAAGGATCTATGGACAGCTTAACAACTTTACATAACAACTTTATAAAAGGAAAAAACTTGTTTGTTAATGGGGAGAAACAAGTAGTTTTTGTTGCAAGGTTAGGGACATTTTGGCAGTGTTTTGTTAATAATCAGGTTACAAAGGGGTGGTGCAAATGAACGGTAGAGTGGACTGAGCTGCACCTTGCTTCACTACTAGATGGGTGGAGGGATAAAATGGCCCTGTTCGTATAACTGGGTTTGCCCAATGGGGCTATAAGGGTGTTTGGCTGAGGGAAAGTATGTTTTGAAGGAAACTTGCTGGATAGTGAGGGAAAATATGTTGCGAAGGAAACTTGCTGGATAGTGAGGGAAATTGTTTGGGATGGGGGAGTTCGACATGGTAGATGAGCTATATTCAAGACATAAATTTATTTATTAGCTACCGAAGATTTACTATTTTTTCTCTGTTAGGGTGAATTTGTGACTCCTATAGTCCATTTAATTATTAGATAGATTTTTTTGGATGTGTATGTAAGTGGCATATGTAATATGCCATTTACATATTGCATACATACATGCATGTGTTCACACAACTAATAATGTATATTGCATTGTTAAAAAAAACGGACCACCCAGCGCCTAGGCGACCAAACTGGGCGGTGTTCCCTGGGCGGGCCACCTAGGCAGTACGGAACCCGCCTAGGCGCCCAGCCCTGGGCGGCCGCCCAGGGCCTGCACCCCTCCTAGAGGCGGGAAAGTAAATTTTTTTTTGTTTTCATTTTTTTCAAGATATAAAAGTTTAGAACGATGAGTTTTAGGTTCATTTGAAACCTAAACTCACAAGAACCCCTTTTAGAGAGAAAGAACCTCAAAAGTTTGGAGTTCAAGCAACCAAAGTAAGTGCAAAGCTTTATTTTTTAAATTGCTTGTTTTATTTTGAGATGTCTTTTTCAGGATTTAGTCGGAGTGGAGATCCGAGTTGGAAATATGGATACAACCTGAATCCAAATGACAAAAATTGCGTTAAATGCAATTTTTGTGAAAAAGATACAAAATGATGCATAAACCGGTTTAAGAAACATCTTGCCGGTATTAAGGGGGATGTTGCCCCTTGTAAAAATGTTCCTGAAGCTATCAGAGAGGAGATTAAGCAATATATAAGTTCTGTAAAACAAAAACATGAA
This sequence comes from Amborella trichopoda, assembly GCF_054954075.1. Classification (NCBI taxonomy): domain Eukaryota; kingdom Viridiplantae; phylum Streptophyta; class Magnoliopsida; order Amborellales; family Amborellaceae; genus Amborella; species Amborella trichopoda. The sequence goes on along the minus strand of NC_142348.1, from coordinate 16,810,002 downwards.
CAAAATCCTTGTCATAGATCTATTTCTGCTACTTTTAGAAGAAGTGATCTGGGTTGGAAGTATGGGTATAACCCAAAACCAAATGATAAAAAATGTATAAGGTGTAATTTTTGTGAAAATGATGCCAATGGGGGTATTAACTGATTCAAAAAACACCTTGCTGGTGTTAGAGGTAATGTTGCTTCTTGTACAAAGGTTCCTGACGCAGTTCGGGATGAGATTAGACATCTTCTGAATTTAGAAGAACCAGAAAAGGATGAAAATAAGCCTTGTTCTATTGAAGAATCTTCTCCAGGTTCTAGTCGGATCGGTGATCTGGGTTGAAAGTATGGTTATAACCCGAATCCAAATGATAAAAATCGTATTAAATGTAATTATTGTAAAAAGGATACTAATGTGGGCATTTACCAGTTTAAAAAACATCTTGCCGATATTAAGGGGGATGTTGCCTTGTGTAAAAATGTTCCTGAGGCTACCTGGAGGAATTATACAATATTTGAGTTCAGAGAAGCACAAAGAAAAGGGTAGAGCAGCGAAGACTCCTAGAGCCTCATCTGCACAGACTGCACATACTAGTAAGGGGAAGGGTAGAAGAAGAGGAGGAAGAGGTAGATTCAGAAGAAACAGAGGAGGACGAGCGTTATATTGAAGAGGGAGATGACTCTGATGATGATGGCCTCGACTCTGATGCATATGATGAGGCTTGCCCTATTGATATTCCTTTTGATGATGATGATGAATGATGATGACGATTGAAGACTCTTGCCTCTTGGTGCTGAGTGTTGAGTCTTGACTATTGTGTTGAGTCATGAGTGTTGACTTTTGTTAGACTGTATATTTTTTAAATTTTTGTATATTTCTATTGTGTTGATTGTTGACTTTTATATCCTACACACTTGTATGGTTTTACAGTTTACTGTTTTAACAATATGTATTATCAAAATTCTCTTCTCGACGTCTATTTTTTTTTTTTTTTTTCAACTTGGATTTAGAATATTGTATATTGGTAATTTGGTATAATGGTATATTTTTTTCAACTGGGCTGCCGCTTAGGTTCTGAGCAGCCTGGACCCCCCAGGCTGCCTAGGACCTGCATAGCACTTTTTGATACACTGGTATATTGGTATTGAGGGGGCATGGTAAATAGAGCTTGGTATTGAGTTGGCATCCCGCCATTGTATAGAGACATTGTTAGTGATGTTTTTATTACAATGAACCGTGTATTTTATGTTAGATCCAACAAATAAGCAACTTGTCGTTGCCACACCTTAGAATAGAGCTTTAGTAACCAGATATACTCACTGGGCGGGTTGACCTACAAACAAGTGCAAATTCTGATTGAAAAATAATTATTGGTCTATTGCCGTGGATGATTATCTATATCAGTTTGATATTGAATTGTGTTGTACATTGTTTGCTCTATATTGTAGATGGTACATTTGTAAATTATATCTTTTGTAAGGACTATCTTCTGACACTTGGATAACTTATATATTGGCTCGTTAGATTCCCTGCATATACAAACCTAGGTGATTATGCCAAACCTTGGTTATGCCAAGATCTGGTAACTGGGATTGAGCTGTTTGGAGAGCTTCTAGTTGGAACCAAGGTTTTGCAAATCCCCTATTTGGGTCATTTGTTTGCAAAACCTGGGTTCATTTAATCCATGTTCATGTTATGAAGGGGAATTTATTATAATTTTTCTTCAGTTATTTCAGAATTTAGTTATTATTTATTATTAGTAAAACGAAAAAAGGCTTTTCCAAAGCATCTGGAGTTATACTTTCTCTGAAGACCATATGTTAATATGTAATTATGAAAATTTTAAGGGAAAAATGATTTTGATTTTGGAGTATATATTCTAGACAGAAAATGTCCAATATATATATATATATATATATATTTGATAGTCATATATGTTAAAGTCCAATCCTTCTCCTCCTCCTCATCATCGTGATCCGAGCCTTATCCCAACTACATATATCAAAATCTAATCTGAATCCAAAATCACATATAATTCATGGACCAACTACACCACCATCCAAACAGTCTCATCCAGTGCAAGCAACTGATGTGGTGCATTGATGCCATGATTTAAACATTGACCAATCACTCAATTTATACAATATGAACTATTGACAATCATCACATCCTCATTGAAAAAATGCAATCAATGTTTTTAGAATCACCTGGGGCTAGGAACTTGGGTTGCGTTTGATAACTTTCTGTGCAGTTTCCTTGGGATTCTCCCTGCTGTTGACTTTTTTAGAATCTGGGAGAAAGTGAAAATTGATTGCCTGAAAGCTGGGAACCTTGTTTGATAAACTGTGGTGCTGCTACTTTCTCCTGTTTGGTAATGTTGATGCTGGGAAAGCACGAAACTGCCTGTTTTAACCGTTCAGTTACTTAAATATCCACATTAACTGCAAAAAATCAATCACATAAACATCCACATTAACCACAAAAAATCAATTACATTAACATCCACATTAGCCACAAAAAATAGTCACATACACATCCACATTAACCACTAAAAATAATCACGTACACATCCACATTAACCACCAAAAATCAATCACATAGACATCCACATTTAGTCTGTACCGCAACGTATTCCTCCCACACAGCTATGACGTAGTTACCATCCTCCTACCTTGATTCCAACCGAATCCAGATTCCAAAAGTCTCTTGATTTCAGTATACTGGGTCTTTAAAGTCTTCAACGTATTTCTTATCCTTAGTTGTTCAAACCCTCCACAATACTATTCACACATGTGGCGTATTATTACTACCCGCGCTTCTCTAACAAACTGCCCATTTGCCCTCATACCCTTTCTTGCACAGTCGGCCATGATTTCTAGAAGTGATTCACTTGCAGTGCTGTCCATTTGTAATTTCTCCCAACATTATCGGAACTCATTCCTATATGGCCAGCAAGAATTAAACATACAAAATACTCAAATATCAACATCCATTCAATAAAATACCATTATCTATTGACTATAATTTTGAATGCATATGGCCTATCAAGATAGGAATGTGTTTCCCCCAAATACAATTGTCTAAACAATAGACTTAAATGCAACATAAGTTCATATTCCTGCTACTCCATTGACTTCATACCAAATTACAGAGAAAATAAACATCAAGCCTCATCTCAACAACTGTTAAAGAAAACCAAGCTTACCAAATGGCATATTAGTTTCACAAACCTTGGATGAAAAATGGATATTTTCAATTTCCAAAAACAGGGAGTCACTATGTGCTTCTGATACCTTGTGAGGTCTTTATAAGACCAAATACAATAACATTAACATTGAATAAAAACTCATCGTTCTTACTCCTCCATATCAAGCAACATAGGGAATAAATACAATAGAAACAAGTGTCAAAATCCAAATCATCAAAAAAAAATCTGTCTATGATCAGTCAATTTCTATCCATAGATAAATAAAACATAAAACAAAAGTATAAAGTATAAACCAATATTTTCCTCAAAAATGTATAAAACACTATTATTTAAATGTGTTTCTGAATTCGTATGGCATCGTATTATCCTGGATATCACAACAAACAGCTAAAAGTAACCATCATTCCATTCCCTAGATCAGCAGAATACAGATAAAAAACAATATAAATCACAGATCGACAAAACACAGATAAAAAAACTGCTAATTCTATACAACCCTAGATCAACAGAAACATAAAAAACAGTATATATCAATGATATCTATTAAAAAAAATAACCCTAGATCAACAGAACACACATAGAAAAACTACCCACTCTAAACAAGTAAAAAATAAAATCGCCACCAAAAAACAATGGAAAAAAGTGAGATTTGCACTCCGAAATAGAAAAGACCATTTGAAATAACAACAAAGAAGGGAAAAACAGGTCAGGAGAATGAATTAAAACCCCATTTTAGAGAACGATCAAATAAGTAAAGGATAGCAGGGGGGTTTTCTTTTCTGTGCATAACCAGAAACATCTAAAACATGAATAAATAAAAAATAAAAAGTGGGATTCTCTGTTGTTGAGGTCTAAAAAACTAAAAAAATTAAAATAACTCACTGTAATGGGGGCTTTTCTTCTCAGAGGGGCAGTGAGGTTTTTCTTCTCAAAGTGGTGAGTGAACTTTGAGGCTTTTCTTCTCAGAGAGGTGAGCGGACACAGGGGCAGTGAGGCTTCTTCTCAGAGAGGTGAGTGTTTCTCAGAGATAGGTGAGCGAACTCTATTAAAGCCTCGCTTAGTTTTTGCTAGTTAAAATTCTGCCCATGAACTTTCCGTGAAAGTTGCAGACCTGGGGTACCCCTGTCACACAGCTTTACCCAGCGCAATAGTGTCTTGGGGAAAAAGTTGTATCCGACTTTCCACCTTTTTACTGTTCCCAAACTAGGGAAAGCAATAGTATAGGAGAAAGTCGGGGACTTTCCCACCCATTCACAGTTATCAAATGCGCCCTTGCTACTCGCTGGAGGCAAGTTACTGGAGTGAATCAAAGTGGACTTGCCTGAGTTATGAGGACCTGGAAAAATGTTTAAAAATAAAAAAGGAAAAAATTGTTAAAAATGAGCAAAAATTAAAAGGACTATAGAAATCATTAAGAGGACTAAGAGATGAAAACATATATAAAATATGGATTAGTTAAAGGATGAAGTTTCTATTAAGGCCTAGGCTTTATGAAAACAAAATAAATTTTACCTCAAATCCCTATTCGGAAAGCAGTTTCGGCAACACGAATCTCCCTGATGGCGCTAAAATCAATTTCCAACTCTGACAATAAAGTTTGAAACTTAAAAAATGTATTGATCTTGCGGATCTGTGAATACTTATTGTTAGGGCTAAATGAACGGTCTAGATAATTTGTTACAATAGACACATTTTTAGAGCTTGAAATCTTAATTTGTTTTCACAACCGTATTGTTCATGCCTAGATGATCGATGAAAAGGTTTTCAAATGCTTGAATTGCAATTTTTGATGAGTTATGTGAGGCTTTACTTATTCTGATAGGGCTATAGTCCTATCAAACCATTTTCCTTATTTTAAAGTTTGATTCATACCATGAATATTTTGGAATAATAAAAAAATGAAAACTAACAAATTGGATCATTGTGATAAGAAAACTTCTTAAATCATCTTAAAAACTATCAAAATCATGAAAACCACATTTTGAAATATTTTTTGAATTTTATTTTTTTTTATTTATATTTTTTACATCCTTTTTGGGTGTATGATGAGTTGCCTTCGGAATTCATGACATATTGGCCTCTGCCTAGCCAAGTTACTTGGCTGGGTCTGGCTAGACTGAATGTGATATAAGCCACACATCCTGAGAGTAGCATTTGTTTTCAAAGAGAAGCACTGGAAAAAGTCCTTTTTATTTTTTTTAATAAAAGCTTTAAAGTGAGAACTCAGTAAGCATATAATTTCTCTAAATAAATTATACCTAAACTAAATAACCGAATCAAGTTGAACGGAAAAGAAAACAAAAAAAAACCAAAAAACAAGAATAAGTAATAAACAAAAAATTCTATTTTATTACTTATTGTTTTCGGTTGTTTTTATTGGTTTTTTTGAAATTTTTTTAGTGTGTTATTTGGGTGTTATTCAATAGAATCTTTCTGAATAACTATTGATAAGTAAATAAAAATATCTCTAAAAATCACTGTAAATTGACAAATCTGTAAATAGATAAAAATCTCTGAAAAAGATTATTTGTAAACTGAAAACAAAATATTTGTAATCAGGAAAAAAAAACCTTTATAATCTATGTGCAACTGAAATTCTTGGTTGACCCTATAAAAAGGAAAAAGAGCAAAACTCTATAATTACTAAAGAAAAGAAACCAAAAACAACACTCAAGTAAAATAAAGGAAGGATTCATGAGGGCAAATAAAATCAAAAGAAATGATTGTGTTTGCTGCAATAAAGGAGAAAAATTGGGAAAGAAAAGGGTTACAACATACTTAATATGGAGTTCAATTGGGAGCAAAAAAATCCGAAGTAGCAATGGTGGAGAGAGAAGGGCTTGAGAAACTGTGGTGGTGGGGAGAAGACATTTGCATTGAGGGGCTGCAATGGTGAAAGAGAAGGTTTTAATAGAGAGAGAATGAGGAAATGTGCTGCATGTGCCCCAATGAACCCACTAGTTTCTTATTTTGTTTAAGCATGTTTGACAACTAGAACTTGCGATGTAGGGTATCCCGATTTCAAACCCACGTCCCTTGTTCTAAGTTTGGTTAAGTTTTTTTTTTGAGGTGTGAGAAGCCTCTGTTCACTTTTCACAACCCTTTCTTTTCGTCTCTGAATTTTTCTTCTTCTCCATCTTCTTCTCTATCCACAGTGACTTCCTGGCCTGAATTGGCCTCTGAGTCAAGCTCCAAGTACCATCTGATCATGGTTTTATAGTGATATAGATCAAATTAGAGGAAATGATTATCTTTCTCTCTCTTTTACAATTTTTTATTTTTCTCTCTCTTTCAATTTCTCTTTTCGTTGGGTTAGGATATTTCTCTCTTTTCCTAGTCAGATTTTCTTTCTCTCCTTGGGTTTTCTTTCTCGCTCCTTGTTCCGATTTCTCTTTGTTTATCGTTGGGTTTTTAGCAATTTCACCGTTGAAGCTTTGGACCAAGAGCTGCAACTGCTATCCTCCCATCTTCTCTCTTCTCCATTGGGTTTTGAATTTGTTCTCCTACTTTGTTGGCTTCTTTCTCTGTCTCTTTGGTTGGGTTTTTTCCTTATTTCGGTTTTATTGGTTTTGCCCATCTCACATACAGACTAATATCTAAATCGCAGCATTTTCTCTCTCTCCTTTGCTGGGTTTCTCATAGTTTCTCCCTCCTTGTTACTGGTCACTCCTTCCCGCCTTCTCTCCTTCCCGCTCTCTCGTTTCTGACACTGCCTCTTTTCATTGGATTTTCAGTGGTGGGCAATGGAACTCAGGTGGCTAGTGCCACAAAGAAACATAACCCATCTACAACGAGAAATAATTGTTAATGTACCCACAAAAAATGCGTGTTTTTGAATCAGTGATGAGAGAGATGAAGTCCCATGTTTTCTATCTCAACATAACCGGGATGACCAATTATAGAAAGGATACTCACCCCTCTGTGTATAGAAAGCAAAACATCATGGCAGAAGAGTGATGAATAAAACACATGTGGATCCCATTGTGTATATTTGCATAAGTTAAATATTCATCATACATATGTGCAACTTATTAGTTGGAGATTGCAATAAAAAATGGGAGGTGGAAAGGTTAAGAGTTCAGAGGAAATGGTTTGTGAGTTTTGATAGTTGGATGGCCATTCAGATATTTGGAGAAAGTAGTTGGAAAGTGATAGTGATATGGGTGGGCAATTTTAAGGGGGGAGAGAGAGAGAGAGAGAGAGAGAGAGAGAGAGAGAGAGAGAGAGAGAGAGAGAGAGAGAGAGAGAGAGAGAGGATATGCAATCCAATACAAATTCTTCAATGTATGGGGTTAAACTCGTTAATTGTGAGGTCTCTAGGTTTGTTAATTTCCAGGTGGTACCAAACACAGGTTTCCGTGCTCCTAAATTTCCTAAATTTCAGACATTTACCATACACAATATTTTCCAATACAAGGAGCAATATCCTCCAGGTGCATAAGGAGAAGGAACTTCCAAGTTCTAGAAAACAACCAGCTTCTAGTTGCCAAATAGGCCCTAAGACAATTTCTACCGTTGTTTTGGTCAGTTTTTTGCTTAGACAAAACATTGGTTTGGAGTACAAGAATTTGTCAAACATGTTTTTGCTGAGAAAACAGTCTAGTTTAGTCATTGTGCCTATGTATTTTCCTCAAGCCCATGGGGCTCCATTTCATCATCAATCAATTTGTGGTTTTTACTCTACATTTTTTGATAATCGACTAAGATTTAGCAATGGAGTATGTTCTCAAATGGAGGGATGGAGGGAGGGAGGGGGTTTGGGGTTGGCAAGGGTAAGGGAATTCAATCATTGTATCAATGCACTTGTCTTTGCAAGCCTATTTTTTCATCTGATTAGCCCCACTATAACTATGGCAAAAGAAAATTTCAGGAGGTCATGAAGATGGCTTCCTTCCATCGAGTTCGCAATGCATCATAGGTAAAATACCAAATCTTATGAGAGTATCTCTTGATAGTTAATGGCCTTGAGAATTACTGAAGAGTTCTCACTCCCGTCAGAAAATCCATAACATCTGTAGTATTCACATCACAAATCCTCCAAGCTGGACTGTGAAATAACCACAGCACTTTACCTCATGATCTCTAAATGCACCCCCAAACCATTTGGGGCTAGGGTTGCCTTGATAGCCATCACCAAAATTCAGTTCCAGAACATTAAGTAGTGCTGTGCTGGAAATACCAATAATGGATGAGGTCTACTCTTTACAGTTTTGATGAATTCTTTTATGTTCTTCTACTGGAGGGTAATGGAGAGTGATCTGGTAACTCTCTTGAGGCAGGTTGAGTGGGGTGATCCACCCCCAATTTGTTGGATGATGCTATCAATTTTTATTGAGGTTTTCATGAGATGTGTTTTACTTGGTTCTTATTTCTTTGATAAGGTGTTTGATTGGGGATTTTAATACAGGATATAGACATGGAGATAGCAGAAGAGTTATGTGGAGTTCTAGAGTTTGCATTGGCCTATTTGGGGCTTCCATTGTATATTGGGTAACGAGGCACCATCTTTGGGAACTGGTTATATAAAAAGCTCAAAGCTGGATTGGATCATGGAAAGGAAGCTCTTCTCATTTGGTGGCAGTTTGATCTTGATTAAGCTTTGCTTGATTGATTTTCGTATACATTTCATATTTCTTTGAATAGTACTAGTGTATGTCATCAAACATTTAAGGGCACATTTGACAACAGGAAGCTAGAGATTCCTGGGAAGCTGGAGGTTTTGCTCTGTGGAAGCTTGAAAATTTAATATCTGGAAGTTTTGGTACCCTTGTTTGATAACTTTCTGGAAGTTCTAGGAAGTCGGATGCCTTATTTTGATAAACTTAGTTGTAAACCTAGAGATCTGACAATTAACAAGTTTACTTGTTAATTGAAAATTTCACTAATGAGAGGGTGATATTTGTTCAATGGAGGAGATTTTTGAGTTATAGCTCATCCATGGTAGGTCTAACAAAATGGATGGGCCATATCACAAATAGATTAAAGAAAAAGTGCTATACTCAAAGATTATGATCTTTAGAGTGGGCTCACTAAATTCCATATATATGTGCTCTTCAAGTGTCTTTCGTATACAACTCATAGTTATTGGGATATTCTAAATAGGGCTGGCAATGGGCCAAAGTGGCCCTAGGCCCAGGCTCGAACTTGGCCCTATCAGGTTTGGGCTGCGCTGGGCCAAATAAATTAAAATGTAGAACAAAAACATAGAAAAAAAGGGCCGGGCCAGACCGGGCCGAAAGGGCTGGTTTTGGCCTAGGGCGGCCCACCCGACCCTTAGGTCATGGTTGCCCAGCCTCGGGCCACACTTTGTGGCCCATGCCCTTGTTTTTGAGGGCCTAGCTGGCTGGGCCGGGCCACCCCTACTTCTTAGGAGGGAGTTCCGTCCTCTCCGGGAGCTCAATCCCACACTTTGAGAAATGGGGTCTCGTTTCTGGCTGTTTCCCTAATTTGGGGATCTTGATCCAGAAATCGAGGAACTAGATCCCAAGTTAATGGAATCCAGATCCCTATGCCGAACATCATGGTTTCACCATCTTGGAATCAAGTATCTTTTATTTTGGGAGCGGGTTTTGCCATTACATTTTTAGGTTCATCTACAATGGATCATGGATCTCCAATTTTTTATGCTTTGCAAACTTTCTAAAGACCTTGATTTCCTTTATTATTTACACTTTAAAATTTTACACACATTGTGAACCATGACTTGTGGCTAATTTGAAAGAAAGGCAACAAGAAAGGATAGGGAGAGAGAAGGAAGAAGATGGAAGGAGACAAAAAATATGGTTGAGTTGCTGTCCTAATTGAGGAATGAGGCAGTGATCAATGGGCTTAACTTCCTTTCGGGGCTAGTTCATTAGCTCCTATCTAACTCTCGAAGGACTTCTATCGCTTGAGTGTTGGTCACGCAAATTTAGCCACTCATAAGTTTACCTTTGGGTGATGAAATAATATATAAGCTTGGAAATGTGGGATCTCTTTCATCTTCCTTGAACCCCTAGCAGTCTTTGACGGAAGAGTGCTATTGAGAACTATATATGGCAATGTCTTTCAAATTTTTTTTTTTCTTTCAAAAGAAAGCTTGTCTTTTTTTTGAGAATGAAAAGGAAAGCTTATCTATTGCAGCATTTATTTTTTTGAAACAATCTGTCGCAACATTCTTAAGTATAATCATCAAACGATAGTCTAGGGGAATCGTCCAGTCCAACTGATTGGTGCCAAAAATGAGGTCATGTGTGTATGTAAGCAGACCAATGTAGGTAGGTGTGCAACTTTTTAGTGGACCGCATGAGTAAGTTTTTGGAGTGAACTTGCTTAAATAATTCGACCTAGAATATAATGGATAAATGATCTTTGGAAGCCTCTATCCTAAGCTCGATGGAATGGCACGAGTAGGGTTAAAAACAGATGTGAACTTTGGAAGTTCGTACTTCAGGGGGTGGGTTAGAATGTTCAGCTCCTCACTTTTTAAGGAGCTTGGATTTCCAACTAACAGTTTCACTGTAAAACTCCTTGGTACCAAATTAGGAATTGCTACAGTAACTGGAACTTCCAGCTTCGGGGGCTGCAAGTTCCAGTTACCAAACGTGCTGTAAACCAACTTCAGAGGTATCCAAGTTCTTAGAGATCACAAGCTGAGCATATTCCTTTGGTCCACTGTTGGGGTTTGGCTTGTTGTAAGTTTGGCTCTGGTGGTTTAGTGCTGATGAGGATTGGGAGAAATTTATTTTGATTAAAAAGCTTATCAGAGAGGCTCTGAGGTCTAGGAAGATATGTGCTTGAGTCCGAGTTATTTTGTGTGTATGCACGTCATTTAGAAACTTTAATGATTAAAAAGGGGCCATGGCTTGGTGGAGATGGTATAGGTGTAAAAGATGTTGCAGAAATAGTCTCTTGTGGGATCACTTTGGAGCTTGATTTCAACTCCAAACAAAAGCTGAATTCGGATGGCTTGTGGTGCCACCATTGTGATGAGGGACATTCTAAGTGTTCTGATTTGTGCTGGGTCTTTGGAGTGGTGCAAACTGACCTCCAAGCATTACTGGTTACAATCCTTTCCTTATTTAGGAAGTGCTTCGGAACTGTGTATTCTTGGGCAAACTACCAAATGTTATTTAATGACTCTGGGATTCTTGAAGAGCTACCGGTTTTTTCATTTGCGTATGTTTTTGTCTTTTTGGTGGTATGTAGGTCATTTTTTTTTGTACATGTACATGGGAATGTTGAGAAAGGATTTGCTAGTCAACAAGCTAGGTCCATAGTGTTTTATGCAACTGTTAAGTTTGTTGTGGCTGACATTTTGTTTTTTCTAGTGAAACCATGGGCAAAACAAATATAATAGTAGAACTTTTAGAACTTTCTATTAAATGATTCAATGTCTTCCACGTTTGCAAGATATTTTTTTTAGCATATCCTCTTATTAATGACAACTGAGAGCTTCCATGAATCCTTGCTGCAAACATTTACTCTTTCTCTGAGAAGTGGATGGTATCTAGATTGTCTTTGAACTTAGTTTTTCTACTTTATATAGTTTTCATTCTGTTGGAAATTTGCTGAAGATGAGATGACCTGTAAATGTTTTCTGTCTCAGAAACTAAGAATCAGTGGGCACGGGATGATCCTGCATTTATTGTTATTCTCAGTCTTCTCTTGATTGTGGCGACTTCTGCTTATTGTGCTGCGTAAGAACATGCTCTGATTGTTTTTATTAATTTATAATTTGATATGGTTTGTGGGAGCATTGTAATATTCTTGTAAAGTATAATAAAAGTAAATAGAATAACTGGAGGAAAAATAGCCTTCTGAATGTGTTTAGTTCAGATGTTCCTTTTTTGGTTCTTTTTTGTATTTTTTCCATTTGAGATAAAATTCGTTGCTCTACTAAACTATATTGCAATAGTAGTCCATTTGTATCTGTTGAAAAAACATATTGAACTTGAAGCCGTCGATTTTGAAACCATTTGACTTAGTAATCTTTTTTCTCTTTATTTCAGATATGACAAGACTATTACACATGCGATTTTTACAGTTATATCTGTGGTGCTTTTCCATTTTATAATTATTGGAGCAATTCTGGCTACATGCTGCTGGTAAGGACTTTTGGATAGGATTTTCAAAATTCAGTAATTCCACTTTCCGTGGAACCAAGTCAAATAATCCCTTTTGGATAGGATTATTTACAAATTTTTACATAGCTGTGGTTCATGAACTTATTTTCCTTATTGGCACATGTAAATACTAATCTAGTTTGGTGTATCCTTAAAGATGGTTATGGCGACTGCTGTTTTTGGGGGGATGATGTTTACCAGTTTCTACTTATTAATCTATTCTAGTGTACTTGCTTAGATATATTTATCAGCTACAAGAAAGATGGCATCTTGATTAGATATTTTAGTTTTGATTTTAGATGCTCCTATTTATTTTCCTCTTCAAGTTTTTTTTTTGGGGTTTCCTGGATTTTCAATCATTGATGGATTTTGGGAGTTGTCTGATATGGAGTTTGTTGCATAGCTATTTAAAGGGAAAGAGTTTCCTCCTTGGATATTGAATTGGGGTTTATTTTATTTTATTTGGGACCCATCTGACGATCTTTTAGAGCCTTGATGTTTAGTTCCCATTGAACATTCCCCTCTTGAAGGAGTTGATGTAAAGTCAAATCTTTTCAAAAGATGGATTAGGCTTTGAGACTTCAAGAATTGTCTGCTGGCTGTAGAGAAGGTGGTTCCTTGAATTGGACCGTATCGACCTGCATAGAGGAGGATGTTTCCCTTGGGAGTTTTGCTCTTTCTAGCGAGGAATCTTGGCATTTGAGACTTTAGTGAGTTTTATGCACCTTCTTTAGGAGGTCAGCTTCTTTCCTTGTAAAGCCTATTGTGAGAATGTAGTAACGGTAGACTTGAAGAACTTGGGCTCTTTTTGAGACTTTATTTATTGATCATCCTCACCCTTTGGAAGTCAAAGACCTGTTCCGTACTTCCAGTTTTGAGGGATCTTGATTCTTTTGGACACCCTTATATAAAAAATAGGAGGACAGGGTCCATTAATCACTAGACTTGAAGAACTTGGGTCCTTTTTGAGACTTTATTTGTAGATCATCCTCACCCTTTGGAAGTCAAAGACCTGTTCCGAACTTCCAGTTTTGAGGGATCTTGATTCTTTTGGACACCCTTATATAAAAAATAGGAGGACAGGGTCCATGAATCACTAGACTTGAAGAACTTGGGTCCTTTTTGAGACTTTATTTGTAGATCATCCTCACCCTTTGGAAGTCAAAGACCTGTTCCGAACTTCCAGTTTTGAGGGATCTTGATTCTTTTGGACACCCTTAGATAAAAAATACGAGGACAGGGTTCATCATAGCATTGTGTCTTCCCTGTCAGTAGGGGCCTTATCACTCTTAAACCTCTTCTGTCAGCTTTGTATCCGAAAGGTATGGTCACTGGTTTTTGGATCCCTTGGCCATGCTCTTCAAGTCTCTGTCCCAGTTTGTGTCCCATGACAACAAGGTTATTCCATGCAGCTGATAATTTTTTTTACTTTTATTTTTCAATGTTTTGGTTGCATCCTTTCTTGTTAATCTCCTTGGAATGTGAATTTCTTGCTGTGGAAGCATCCAGACCTTTTAAAATTTTTAATTTTTGAGAGAGGTTTGCAACCTTCATAAACAAATTTTTTTGTCTTTTTTTTTTAATAAAATCAATTTCGATAATTTCGAGCTAATAGGCAAACTACTAATAAGTGAATTTCGAGTTTCAGGTGCATTAGGCTAGGTCCTTTTTTTTGGGGTTAACAATGTGAATTTTTTTGGGGTTAACAATGTGAAATTCGTGTAGGTTCTTGACAAACACCTATCTGCGAGAAGAGACCCCAAACAGCCATGCAGTGGAGCAAAGGGTTGAATGGTAAGTCCTCTGTCCTTTATATACTTACTAGCATTTATTGACCACTTTGCATAAATTCTATCATTTACACAGCAGTGCATAACTTTTCCTAGGACATAGAGGAGAAGGGTCTTGACGATCAACTGACATCTTTGATAACAGGCTTGGTTACCCTGAAAATGACTTGCATCATTGAAAAACCAAAGCATGAGCATTTAAGCATAAACCACACCCTTACAGTTGCAGTGTGGCTTGAAGAGCAATGACCTTGTCTGAAGTCTGAACTGCTTTTCGTAAATGTGAGACTTGTCTCTCAACACTGCTATGACATGCCATGAAGTTAAAATTTTAACATAGTCAACGTGGACCAATGCCCTTGTTCAAATTCTGGACACGTGTTTAAATTGAACATGCTTTTCTGAATGACCTAAGACAAGCAGAAACACTCCAACACATCTCTTTCGTACAGACTTGCCTTGTACAATATGGAATTCTTTAATTTGTTATGTGGGGCATGGCTTGTCTGTGTCACCCATAGTTACCCGAATCTCTCACTCAAGGTCACAATTTTGATTCGGAATCTCAATTCTACGAGTCCAACAAGGAATCTTCATGGAATCAGTTTATGTGAAGTCAGGAATCTCTATTCCTTATTTTAGGAATCTCAGTTCCAACACTTAATAGAATCTTGTTTTTACACAATTGTTGAATCTTAATTTTATATTTGTTGAATCTAGATTCCATGTATAATGATACTTAGTTCTATTGTTTCTGAACATCAAGTATTGCAGTTCGTAAATGCAAGAAACCACTAGCTAATCAAACATCGAATCTTGCTTCCACCCTCATTGAATCTTGATATGAATTTTTTGGAATTGTAATACCACAACCGAATATTGATGTTCTAGTTGCATATATCTGCGACTTATGGATTGGTTCAAGTATTTGTGGATTTTGAGTTGAGTTATTTGGAAACTGTACTGGAGACGATTGTCTCCCATAGTTTATATATGCTCCGAATAATGATCTGAAGAACGCATTGTTGAGATTGGTTTGGATCACGTTCCTAATATTGCTGGGATTTACTTTTTGTTAAAATATAATTGGTAAAGTTCTAGTTCAAAGTGGACTACAACACAAAGAACACCATGGCACCGACAAAATCCTATTTCAAAGTTACATTTAAAAATACATGAGGTAATATTTGTATCTTTTGTAGATAATTTCCCAAGTGGACAACAAGTGTCTATTAATTGACCGTAAATAGAGCAGAATTGCGGATCACGATTCATGTAGCCGTTCCCAATTATGTAGGAAAAGGCTATGATGATGATGACTTTTGATACTGTCTCTGAGGCTCAATAGCGAATGCATGGACTCTATATTTAGGGAAACCTTATTTAGGTCTTAGAGACCTTTGATCACGATTGCTTGATGAGCTTCTAAGTTAACGCGTGAGACATCGTTGATGTAGGATTCTTGATTCTAAAGGGGTTAAAAGCTCGAGACCCCGTAGAGTCACCATTCTCGATTGTCATGTGGGTCGAAATTCGATTCCAAACTGATATGAATTTCGATTCCAAACTGGTATGAATCTCAATTCCAAATACGTCAAAATCTTGTTTCCAAAGATATTGCAATCTTGATGCCATATATAAAGGATTTTTGATTCCATATGGGTCAATTTCAAATAGGTTAGAAACTCGATGCCAAAAAGGTCAGAATCTCTGTTCCATATATATATAGGGATCTCGATTCCATTTGGGTCGAATCTCGATTCCCATAAAGTAGGAATCTGATTTCTCGCGATTCCCCTTGTAAGGACATCGATTTTAAAAAGAAGAATCTTCTAGCCAGTTGCGGTTCCGTGATTCCGATTCCTAAAATGATTTGGAATCTCGGGCGTTTCCAACAACTATGGTGTCACCCATAGTTGTTTGTGTTGTTGCCCTTGTAAGATAGCTTTATTCATTATATACTCTGATCCATTTAATTAGGTCTAAGGCATAATTGTTTGAAGCGAGTTCATTCCAGGAGCTTTTTAGGAATCAAAAGCTTGGAATCGCAAGAGGCTAGAAGCTTCCTATCGGAGGACTGGTCATTTGTACAAAGCATATCTCGGGAATTGAGGTTCCTAGCTTTTGAGAATCGCTCTCCAACCACTTGGATCTACTTAAGTAATTATGAAGGAACAAGTTCCATAAGGCAAAAGATTTGGGGTTCTACAATATCCTTTCATAGTATTGGAATCAAGGTCTTCAACTGCATTAGACAAGGGTACCATTCGTACTAGAATTGATTATTTATTGAGTGTCCTTAATCACAGTACCGCACAAGTATCTGAATCAAGGTCATCTAGTGCTCTTAACTAGAGTTCCATAAGTATTGGAGTTTCAAAAAATTAAAATTATACGATTTATTATTAATGAAACTTTTAAAAATAAGACATTTATTTTGGGTTATGTACTTCAAGAATGATGTTAAGTAGATTTTCTAGACATCCTGATGTTCAGTAGTTTTAGACGCACATCCTCATTGAATAAAGAAAGTACTTGTAATAATTAATATCAAATTTTAATGAACACAATCTTTAAAATAATGTCTAAAAAACTTCCAAGCATTCATTAATATTTGAGCAATCTTTCTACTAGTAGGGTATAATGGAGTTATTATACTTTTTTGTAGTCATTCCACTACCATTATGGAATAATGAAGTTCACCTTGAACTTGAGACTTGTTAAAGAATGTTAGTGTGGTCCACTAGGGAGTTCTTGTATGGATTTCTAATAACTCAAACCGATATTCTTGAAAAGTGTTTGTGGGATTCCATGTTTATCAAATCAGTGTTTGGTACATCTACGAACCATGGCATTTGTTGCTGTGGAACCTGGACTCCAAATAACTCAGTTCGAGATTCCTAAAAGGGGGAAACGAGATTTCTAAATTTAGAGAGTTGGATCCTATGAAGATTTCATTGGTCAAAGCTCCAAAGCGAGATTCCGAAGTAGAAACGCCATCTAGGATGGAAGATTCCAATAATTGTGGTTTAAGGCCTCATAGAAAATATAATAGAGCTTGCAAGGTCCCTTCTTTATTGCAATAGCTATTGATCTTGTTTGAGAATGAGCAAGGCTAAAAGAAGTGACAAATCAAGACGCTCTTGAGCCTTTAAAGCAAAGCAAAGGATTTAGGGGTAGTATCTTTGTTTACACGCATTTTTGACGCACCACGACCCCATGAGAATAATAGAGGAGACGGTTGCAATTGTGGCTTTGGGGCACTAAATATGCCAACAAAGTTGTGGAAGCACGTGAGAGCTTCCTTCAAGACCCATTCGGGCTCCCAAAATAGCAGCGCCCCCACTTTTCTTTGGCAGGGGCCCTCCCAATAAAAAACCATGGTGCCCCCAAGCCTTTTCGGCCCCAGACCACCATGGAGCGTGCAATAAGGTCCATGTCTTGAAGCGCACTTTGATGACCTCATTTTGGCGCAAAAAAAGAGAGTACAAAGATGGGTCCTATTACCCTAAGACGCCCCCAAATTTCAGCTCAATCGGGCATTGCAGCAGGGAGAAGGAAGACAAGATGAAGGGGTGTCATACATGTATGGGTGGAGAAGGGAAAGATGGCCTCGGGACCGCTACCAATGAACTTAGAAGGCCGGAAAACCCCTAAACCCTAAATTTCGTGCCAAACGGGCTTTCCTAGGCCCTACTTTCCAAAAACAGGGGTGTTTTATATTGATCAAGATTTTGGAGTTCATAGCTATTACCAAAAATAGCAAAATCCCAGAACTCTCCCTCAAAATTGGGCAAACTTTCCGCCCTTGAATCTCACGATCCGCGAATCGGATCGAGCTGAAATTTGGATATCTTGCATATGATCGTCAATCAGATCGAGAGAAATCTTAGAGAAATCCGCAAGTTTTGATGCTTATGCAAAAATCAGTTTGTGCGACATCCTCTCGCTTCTTTGGCCATAACTCAACATCCGGTCATCATCTTAAGCTCAAAATTGGTGCTTTTCGATCGTGACTCGATGGGGATAAGAAAAGTCACGATTGGGGACCGGATTGGTGGTCCCGAGGCTTGCAAGTAGCCCAAAATCTGTATGTAGCAGAATTTTGGGTTTCTAGCAACTTGCCAGAGTCGTAACTTGGCCACTCGGGAGGCCTTTTGCTGTACGTTTTGGTGCGAAACAATCATGATGAGATCCCCTTTTGATTTGCAACCGGAAAATCACCAATAAACTCGGTGTTCTTGAAGAAATTGATCAAAGAGTGTTGGAGGCTTGCATGAAAACCCCAAAACTCAAAACAAGCAAGACGCTACCAAATCTTCAGGGTTTCGTGCAAAACGTATATCAAAATGATCGTGGTAGTGTGATCTACATTTTCCCGGTGATAGTTTACTTGTTTTAGCTTCAGAGAGTGCAAAAACAAGGCCCCATACCATGTAGTTGGGAAGAGGCCCTCCTTGAGGGACCTAATGGTCATTTTTGGACATAGTTAATATCCTTTTTCATCCATTTTTCTGTTACCTGAATTTATTTGTATTTTCTCTTTTTCTTTTCACCCAATTCTCCCAAGTATTGAGCATCCACCCATGTCTAAGTGGGAGATCTATATAAACCCGTATCACTTATATAAGGACTCTTTTGTCTCCTTGAAAGAGGAGAGAGAATTTTTTTGCATGAGAGCCCATACTCTTATCCAAATCTAACCTTAGTCTAACCACACCTTAGTTAGCCTAACCCAACCCTAACAGGTTATCAAACCCCTAATCTTAATACCCCAAACCCTGTTGGTACGTGTGAGTGGCCATGGGGCCTCACATGTGCCATATCTTTCTCTCTTAATCTAATTAATATCTTAATGAATACAATGTAGTGTTTGTCTCCAAAAGTTTTTCTTAGAGAGAGAAGATGCTTTCTTTCAACGGGTGGTAGAAAACTACTCATCTCCCAAGAAAAGAGGGCCACCTTCTTAGAAATTCCAGGAGGAAAGTCGAACATTGGAAAATGACCTCCTCCCATCCTTCTATAAGTAGGGTTTCATGGCTATGGAGAGGCACACAGAGAAAAAACATAGAGTTTTCAATAGTTCTGGAAAGCCCTGCTCTCTGCGATTTATAGTCTAACGACATTGCCTTCAATACCTGGGATTTTGGACAATTATCTCCGTCCCCTCAAAATTCGACATTGGTATCAGAGCGAAGGTGGTTGTGCTGTTGTAATTTTTCCATTCTCAAATTTGTGCAATTCACAGTCGCCTGAGGCATGAGTCAATCCTTTATTATTTGTTGTTATCTCCTGCATATTGTTCCATTGTTGATTTTCTCTCATTGCCGCCATATATCAGTGAAATTCGTTGGGATGTTTTGATGTTGTATGTTGCTGTTTTTTCTATTAGTGTATTCTCTCTCTTTAAATCATTATGCAATATGTTAAAATAAATATTTGCACTTTTCTACTTGTGATGTAAATAAGTTAACCTTTAGCGTATTAATTCTTGAATATTAGCCTTATCTCTTAAAGGCACTTTAATGTTTAGCCTATTAACTCTTGAATATTAGCCTCATCTCTTAAAGGCACTTTAATGTTTTGCCTATGAACTCTTGAATATTAGCCTTATCTCTTAAAGGTACCTCTGCAATCAATTTCGTTGCTGTTTTTGGTTTGCCTTTGCTCAAAAGCATCCAATATCAAAAAGCATCAGGAGCGTTTTCTTTTTTCTAAGATAAGACATCCATATTTGTTCTCTTTGTTGAAAATCAATACTTGAAGTAAGAGAACACGTCCTAAAACATAGCGAGCCCTTTTCTCTCTCTAAACCTCCCTTAGCAACTGTTGAATTTTAGAGTGGGAGTCACAAAGTGCGAAAATTTTAGACAGAGAGAGAGAAAGAACTATTGCTGAAATTTTTAGAGAGAGGCAAAGAGAATGCGACTGAAAATCAGTATCTATTTTTGATACATATTATTCTGATATATATATATATATATTAAAAAAAATAGCTTTTATTTCTAGTACATATTTAGTTTCTACTACATATTTAGTCTGATTTATTTATTTATTTGTTTTTTATTTAGCATGCTTGGTTGATAATTTAGGGATATCTCTAAACCTATACTTTGGCATGTTTAGATTGGTAAATTTCATGACCTTGATTTTTTGAATTCATTTTTGTGATTATGTTATCCCATATATTTGTTGAAAGTATCAAATATCATTGTAGATTCTCTCTCTAGAGCTAAAACATATTTATATATTTATGAAAATTAGTCTTGTGCAAGAATTGACATAAAGTAGTTTGTTGCCTTATTTTTTTAATTCCTTGCATCACAACAGTGTGAACATAAATTGTTCGAGAAAATTCTGCAACCCACTGAGAGCCGGCAAACCTATTGATTTGACTAGCAGACAACCTTTTTCTTAAACACAATTAAATTTTTGAGCTTTTAGGCATTAACTAAACTTTAAAATGACATCTAGGCTAGTCATGTCAAAACTCTCAAAATTGAAAAACTCAATGGAACTAATTTTTCTATGTGGAAAAAAAAAATTGGATATATTCTCTTCCAAGATAGGGTGCACTATGTTCTAGTTACAGAACCACCAATCTTAGAGCCTAATGCCAATGATTAAGCCAGAAGGCAATTTGACAAATGGCTAGAAGATGATAAAGTAGTTAGGACCACAATGTTGAGTTTTTATGGAGGATGATTTAATTAAAATAATTGAGGATCACACCATAGCTCAAAGTATGATGGGTGCCATATCTGAAAAATATTGGACCACTTCTGAGACCCCTGTGCAATTATTATTAGAAAAACATAATTCTTGTAGAAAGAAGGAATCGGGCTCAGCGACCGAGCATGTCAACAAAATGAAGTTCTTGCAAAAGACCTTGCTACAGCTAGGAGTCCAGTCTCTAATCACATGCAAGTGTCCATTGTCCTTAACAGTCTCCCTACATCTTGGGAGCCTGTTGTAATTGTATTGAACCATTTTGCATAAGGGATGACTATGTTATCATTCACCTTAATAATGAAGCTGAGAGAAGAATGAGGAAAAACTCAAATGAGCTCCATTTTGCTCAAAGTTCTTCTCAATTTCCCATGAAGCCTTACAATAATCAGAACAATAACAAAAATAGGTTTAAGGGAAAAGGGAATTTTTTTAAAATAAACAGAATACGGCTGATAGGACATGTTGTTATTGTAAAGAAACTGGGCACATTAAGTTTAATTGACCTAAGCTGAAAAATAAAAATAAGAGCCAGGATAAGAACAATGCTCGAAATAATAAATGTAATCAAAATAAAAGAAAGGACTCGATCTCCGTAATCTTAGAATCAATAATTGCCAACCATTACTTGAAGAATTGGTGGGTCGACTCAGCCTCCATTCGACAATGCTCAAGGAGCAAGGACAGAGTCACAGAGATTAAGGAGATCGCTGCCTGTAACCAGTGGGTTTATATGGGTAATGACACCTACTGCGATATACTTGGTGTTGGTACTTGTAAGTTGTGTTTACCAGAAGGAGTGAATCTCTTACTGATTGATACTTTGTATGTACCCAATATGAAGAGCAATTTGCTTTCTGTTCCTAGGCTAGATGACAAAGGTTATGAAATAAGGTTCAGGTTTGGTTGGGTTACGATTGGGAAACATTCTAGAGCATTGGTGTATGCTACTAAAGTTGACAATTTGTAGCGATTGAACATTAACGAAAGTTCATCTTATTCTGGTTATATTGATGCCTCATTTGATACTTGTGTGTGTGGATGATTCATATTTATGGCACTTAAGATTAGGACATATAAATAAAGATCAAATGAATTTGCTCTCCAATTCATGCAAGCCATGTATTTATTTATGGTAAATTAACTAAGAAACCTTTTCCTAAAGGAAAAAGGTCTATTGAACTACATAATATTGTTCACTCTGATATATGTGGCCCATTAAATGTAAAAACATATAGAGGTATGAAATATTTCTTAACATTTATAGATGATTATTCACGTTATGGATATGTGTACTTAATTAATAGAAAATCAGATGCATTAGAAACATTTATAGAATATAAAGCTGATGTAGAAATCTGCTAGATAGGGGAGGTGAATATTGCTCCGCCTTATTTACCAAATTTTGTAAGGAACATGGAATAAGTCACCAAACCACAATGCCACATACACCACAATAAAATGGTGTAGCTGAAAGAAGAAATAAAAGTCTAATAGATATGGTTAGGTCTATGATGAGTCATTCAGATTTATCACCTCATTTTGGGACGAGGCTCTCAATACTGCAATGTACATCATTAATCGTGTTCCAACTAAATACATAGACTTGGCCCCCTATAAATTATCGACTGGTAGGAAACCTGACTTTACCATCTTGAAAGTTTGGGGTTCTTGGGCACATGTGCCTATATCACCAAAAAATAGAGATAAATTACAAAGTAAAACTATAAAAGGTTATTCATAAAATTCTAAGGGTTATAAATTCTAGAGCGATGATACTAGATCATTAATAGAGAGCCGTGTTACTCATTTCCTACAAAATATAGTTGTCTAAAAAAGAACATACTTTAAGTAAAAGGTCTTGATGACCCTATTTCTTAGTCACCCTTTACAATTGATGAGAATGATTTAATTGAATCTAGTATACCAAATAAACCTAAAAGAACTAGAGCCCTACCTATGACGTAAGAAGAATTTTATGTGTTTATGAATGAAGATAATTATTCTCCAATGAGCGAGGATTCACAAGATGAACCTCAAAGCTACAGTGAACCTACTAGTTCACATGATTGAGTTGAATGGACTCTAGCCATGGATGATGAACTTGATTCTATTAAAAGAAATCAAGTTTGGGTTGGTTGACCTCTCTAAAAATATAAAAGCCATTGGTTGCAAATGGGTTCTAAAAAAAAAGCTTAATGCAAATGGATCTAATGATTAATATAAAACTAGGTTGGTAGTTAAACGATTTACCCAAAGGGAGAGTATACATTACGTAGAGTCTCCAGTAGCAAAATTTTTATATATTAGGATCATCCTAGCATTAGTTGATATTATGATATAGAATTATTTCAAATGGATGTTAAAACAACTTTATTGAATGGAGAATGAAAAGAAGATATATACTTGAAAAACCAGAAGGATGTCTAATTAAAGGACAAGAAGACAAAATATACAAACTTAAGATATCTTTATAAGTGGTCTAAAATAGTCTTCTAGGCAGTGGTACTTCACTTTTCATAATGCATTCACTGAAACTGGTTATGTAGCCATTGTGTATTTGTCTATAATAGTAAGAGCAATTTTGTTATAATATCACTATATGTACATGATATTTTGCTAGCTGGAAATGATATTGGCATGATTAACCATACCAAATCATGAGTAAGTTCCCCTTTGGAGATGAAAGATATGGGAGAAGCGTCATATGTATTGGGCATTAAGATAACAAGAAATAGAAGTTCAAAACTTCTATGTTTATGTCAAGAAAATTATTTAGAAAGTATTTTAAGGAGATTTAAGATGGAAAATTGCAAGCTCATAGATACACCCATTTGTAAAGGCTTGAAATTATCAAAAAAATGTGTCCATTAAATAATAGTGACAAAGTGGAAAGAATTCCATATGCTCAAACTGTAGGATGTATAAATTATGCCATGTTGTGAACAAGACCTAATTTGAGTCATGCATATGGTCTTGTGGATAGTTTTCTGAGTAATCCTGGGATGGTGCATTGGCAAGCCGTTAAAAGGATACTAAGATATATTAAAAAAACTAAAACTACAAATTGTGCTTTCAAACTGATAATTTTAAGGTTGCTAGGTACTCTGATGTAGACTTTGCAGGAGATCCAAATGTTAGAAAATCAACCTCAGGACTTGTATTCCTCTTTGGAGGTGGATGTGTTTCTTGGTCTAGCAAGAAATAAGGTTGTGTAGTTCAGTATAGTATAGAAGCAGAGTATATTGCTTGTAGCGTTGCTACAACTTATGCCGTCTGGATTAAACGCTTCATAAATGATTTGAAACTGGATATAGCCGATGAAACTGTTAATATATTTTGTGATAATCAGGTTGCCATTCATCAATTAGAAATGGAGCCTATAGTTCCAAGGGTAATAACATTGAAATTGATTATCCTTATGTTTATGATATTATTGAAAAAAATGAAATAGCTGTAAATTATTTACCATCATCAGATATGATTGCATATCCTTTAAGAAAGGGATTAAGTGTAGAAATATTATCAAAGCATTTAGCTTTGATGGGACTTAGGAATATCTAAGTCATGAACTCCCAAATGAGATATTTTTCTTTGATGTCTTAGTCATGAGAGGAAAAGCCGCATTAACGTGAAAAACCCCATGACATGACTTTGAATGATTTTTGTGTTATGAGATGCATAACCGCACTAGTGTGAAAATCCTCATGACAAGGATATGCTCATAAATATTAAACCCACTAAGTGGTATAGATGTTATGATTTTTTAATGTGTCTGGCTCTCATGGACAAGTGGGAGATGTTGGTATGTGTGGGTGGCCATGGGGCTTCACATGTGCCATATTTTTCTCTTTTAATCTAATTAATATTTATCTTAATTAATACAATATAGTGTTTAATTCTAAAAGTTTTTCTTAGAGAAAGAAGATGCTTTTATCAAACGGGTAGTAGATAACTACCCATCTCCCAGGAAAAGAGGGCCACCTTCTCAGAGATTCTAGGAGGAAAGCTGCATGTTGGAGAATGACCTCCTCCCATCCCTCTATAAGTAGGGTTTCATGGCTATGGAGAGGCACAGAGAGAAAAACACAGAGTTCTCAATAGTTCTTAAATGCCATGTATGGAGAGGCATACAGTCCAACGATTTACAACCTTCAATACATGGGATTTTGGAGGGTTATCTCCTGCCCCTCAAAAGTTCAACATATGTTGAAGGCAATGTCGTTAGACGGTAAATCGAAGAGAGCATGGCTTTCCAGAACTATTGAGAATTCTATGTTTTTTCTTTATGTGCCTCTCCATAGCTATGAAGCCCTACTTATAGAGGGATGGGAGGAGGCCATTCTCCAACGTTTAGCTTTCCTCTCGGAATCTCTGAGAAGGTGGCCCTCTTTTCTTGGGAGATGGGTAGTTATCTACTACCCGTTGGATAAAAGCATATTCTCTCTCTAAGAAAAACTTTTAGAGATAAATACTACATTGTAATAATTAAGATAAATATTTATTAGATTAAATGAGAAAAATATGACACATGTGAGGCCCGATTGCCACCCACACATACCAACATCTCCCACTTGGCCATGAGGGCCAGATACATTGAAAAATCATTAAGTTTAATACAACTTAGTGGGTTTAAAATTTATGAGCTTATCCTTATCATGAAGATTTTCACGCTAGTGCGGTTATGCATCTTATAACACAAAAATCATTCAAAGTCATGTCATGGAGTTTTTCACATTAATGCGGCTTTTCCTCTCATGACGAAGACATCAAAGAAAAATATCCCATTTGGGAGTTAATGACTTAGATATTCCTAAGTCCCATCAAAGCTAAATGCTTTGATAATATTTCTGCACTTAATCCCTTTATTAAGGGATATGCAATCATATCTGATGATGCCAAATAATTTACAGTTATTTCATTTTTTTAATAATATCATAAATGTAATGATAATCAATTTCAATGTTATTACCCTTGGAACTATAGGCTCCATTTCTAATTGATGAGATCACAACCTAATTATCACAAAAAATATTAACAGTTTCAAATCATTTATGAAGCATTTAATCCAGACGGCATAAGTTGTAGCAATGCTACAAGCAATATACTTGGCTTCTATAGTATACCGAACTACACAACTTTATTTCTTGCTAGACCAAGAAACACATCCACGTCCAAAGAGGAATACAAGTCCTGAGGTTGATTTTCTAACATCTGGATCTCCTGCAAAGTCTGCATCAGAGTACCCAGCAACCTTAAATTATCAGTTTGGAAGCACAATTTGTAGTTTTAGTTTTTTGAATATATCTGAGTATCCTTTTAACGGCTTGCCAATGAACCATCCCAGGATTACTCACAAGACCATATGCATGACTCAAATCAGGTCTTGTACAGAACATGACGTAATTTATACATCCTATAGCTTGAGCGTATGGAATTCTTTCCATTTTCGCTTTGTCATTATTATTTAATGGACACATTTTCTTTGACAATTTCAAGCCTTTACAAATGGGTGAATCTATGGGCTTGCAATTTTCCATCTTAAATCTCTTTAAAAGACTTTCTAAATAATTTTCTTGGGAGAAACATAGAAGTCTCGAACTTGTATCTCATATAATCTTAATAATCAATACATATAAGGCTTCTCCCATATCTTTCATCTCAAAATGAGAACTTAGCCCTGATTTGGTATGGTTAATCCTGCTAATATCTTTACCAGCTAGCATCATCTACAGATAGTAGTAATATGAAAAAATTGCTCCCACTATTCCATAGATATACACAATGGTCTAGCTTATTTGCTACATAACCAGTTTCAGTGATTGCATTATGAAAAGTGAAGTACCAATGCTTAGAAGACTATTTTAGGCCATATAAAGATTTCTTAAGTTTGTATACTTTGTCTTCTTGTCTTTTAATTACATATTCTTCTGATTGTTTCATGTATGTATTTTCTTTTAATTCTCCATTTAAAAAAGTTGTTTTCACATCAATTTGAAATAATTATAGAACATAATATGCAACTAATGTTAAGATAATTCTAATAGATGAAAATTTTGCTACTAGAGAATAAGTCTCTGCATAAGCTATACCCTCCCTTTGAGTAAATTCAATAGCTACCAACCTAGCTTTATATTTATTTATGGATCCATTTGCATTAAACTTTTTCTTTAGGACCTATTTGCAGCCAATGGCTTTTATATTTTTAGGGAGGTCAACCAACTCCCAAACCTGATTCTTTTTAATAGAATCAAGTTCAACATTCGTGGCTAGAGTCCATTCAACTGATTCATATGAGCTAGTAGCTTCACTAAAGCTTTGAGGTTCAACTATTGAATCCTCGCTCATTGCAGAATAATTATCTTCATTCATAAACACATAAAATTCTACTGAAGTCGTAGGTGCCACTCTTGTTCTTTCAGGTCTATCTGGTATGTTAGGTTCAATTGAATCATTCTCACGAGGGAGATTGAGAAATGGGGTCTTCGAGACCCTTATCTTTATCAATTTGATGTAAGTCAATAGGCTTACTTTAAGTACGTTCTTCATCTATATTTTCTTGGAAATGAACATCACGGCTCTCTATTAATGATCGAGTATCATGATTATAAAATCTATTATCCCTTAGTATTTTCTGAATAACCTATAAATGAGTATTTTATAGATTTACTTTGTAATTTATCTTTATTTGTTGGTAGTATAACCACATGTGCCCAAGAATCGTAAACTTTCAAGATGGTAAGGTCATGTTTCCTACCAGTACATAATTCATAGGGGGTCAAGTCTATGAATTTGGTTAGAACACGATTAATGATCTACATTGCAGTATTGAGAGCCTCACCCCAAAAATGAAGTGATAAATCTACATGACTCATCATAGACCTAACCATGTCCATTAGAGTTCTATGTCTTCTTTCAGCTACACCATTTTGTTGTGGTGTATAAGCATTGTGGTTTGGTGAATCATTCCATACTCCTTACAAAATTCGGTAAATAAGGCGGAGCAATATTCACCTCCCCTATCTATTCGAAGAATTTTAATGTCTACCTAGCTGATTTTCTACCTCAGCTTTATATTCTTTAATATTTCTAATGCATATGATTTTCTAGTAATGAAGTACACATATCCATAACATGAATAATCATTTATAAATATTAGGAAATATTGCATAACTCTGTGTTTTTTACATTTAATGGGCCACATATATCAGAGTGAACAATACTAAGTAGTTCACTAGACCTTTTTCCCTTCTTAGTTAATTTACCAGAAATACGTGGCTCGCATGTTTTGAACACAATTTCGCCTAAGTTGGGGAGCAAGCCTCTTTTAACCATTTGATTTATTTTATCTTTATTAATATGTCCTAATCTTAAGTGCCATAAATATGAATCATCCACACAAACACATAAGCATCTAATGAGGCATCAATATAACCAGAATAAGATGAACTTTCATTAATGTTCAATCGGAACAAATTGTCAACTTTGGTACCATACACCAAAGCTTTAAAATGTTTCCCAATGGTGACCCGACCAGACCTGAACCTTATTTCGTAACCCTTGTCATCTAGCCTAGGAACAGAAAGCAAATTGTGCCTCATATTGAGTGCATACAAAGTATCAGCTAGTAGGAGATTCGTTCCTCCTGGTAAACATAGCTTAAAAGTGTCGATACCAAGTACATCGAAGTAGGTGTCATTCTTCATATAAATCCGCGGGTTACTAGCTACGATCTCCTTAAACTCCGTGAATCCATCCTTAGTCCTCGAGACATGTCGAGTGGAGGCTGAGTCGATCCACCAATCCCTCAGGTCATAGTCGACAACTATTGATTCTAAGACTACACATATCAAGTGCTTTCTATTTTTTTGATTACTATTATTATTTCGAGCATTGTTGTTATTTTGGTTCCTATTTTTATTTTTTCAGCTTAGGACAATTAAACTTAATGTGCCCAGTTTCTTTGCAATAAAAACATGTCCTATCAGCCTTATTTTTTTAATTTTTAAAAATTGTTCCCTTTTCCTTTAAACCTATTCTTATTATTGTTTTGATTATTGTAAGGCTTCTTGGGAAATCGAGAAGAACTTTGAGCAAAATGGAGCTCATTTGGCTTTTTCTTCATTCTTCTCTCTGCTCCAATACTAAGGTGCATGGGAAGATTCAAAATAGTTATCCCTTGTACAGAATAGTTCAATGCAATTACAACTTGCTCCCAAGATGGAGAGAGATTGTTAAAGACAATGGACACTTGCATGTGTTCAGGGATTGGATTCCCTACCTCAGCAAGGTCCTTTGCAAGCACTGTCATTTTGTTGACATGCTTGGTCATTGAGTTCGATTCCTTCATTCTGCAAGAATTATAGTTTTCTGATAACAATTTCACATGGGTCTCAGAAGTGGTCCCATACTTTTCAGATAGGGCAACCCATCATACGTTGAGCTATGGTATGGTCCTCAAAGACTCTAATTAAATCATCATCCATAAAACTAAACATTATTGTCCTAGCTACTTTATCATCATGTAACCATTTGTCAAGTCACCTTCTGGCTTGACCATTGACATTAGGCTCTAAAATTGGTGGTTATGCATCTAGAACATAATCCACCCTATCTTGGAAGAGAATATATCTAATTTTTCTTTTCCACATAAAAAAAAATAGTTCTAATGAGTTTTTCAAGTTTTGATAGTTCTGACATGACTAGCCTAGACACCATTTTAAATTTTAGTTAATGCCTAAAAGCTCAAAAATTTAATTGTGTTTAAGAAAAGGGTTGTCTGCTAGTCAAATCAATAGGTTTGTTGACTCTTAGTGAGCTGCAACCTCAAAGAAGAATTTCTCGAACAATTTATGTTCGCACTGCTGCGATGCAAGGAACTAAAAAAAATAAGGCAACAAACTACTTTATGTCAATTCCTGCATAAGATTAATTTTCATAAATATATGATGTGTTTTAGCTCTAGAGAGAGAGAGAGAGTCTACAATGATATTTGATACTTTCAACAAAAATATGGCATAACGTAATCACAAAAATGAATTTACAAAATCAAGGTCATGAAATTTACCAATTTAAACATGCCAAAGTATAGGTTTAGAGATATCCCTAAATTATCAATCAAGCATGCTAAATAAAAAACAAATAAATACATCTGACTAAATATGTAGCAGAAATAAAAGCAATTTTTTTTAATATATATATATATATATCTATATGTCTATATATATATATCAGAATAATATGTATATAAAATAGTTACTGATTTTCAGCTGCAGTTGTGTCTCCTTACCTCTCTCTCTAAAAATTTCAGCAATCGTTCTCTCTCTCTCTCTCTCTAAAATTTCAGCGGTTTTGAGACTCACCCTCTCTAAAATTCAGCAGTTTCTAAGGGAGGTTTAGAGAGAGAAAAGAAATCCCAAAATTAAATGTAGATAACTTAGAGAGAGAAAAGAGCTCGCTATTTTTGAGGATGTGTTCTCTTACTTCAAGTATTGATTCTCAAAAAGAAATCAAATATGGATGTATTATCTTAGAAAAAAGAAAACGTTGTTGGTACTTCTTGATATTGGATGCTTTTGAGCAAAGGCAAAGCAAAAACAACAGTGAAATTGATTGCAGAGGTGCCTTTAAGAGATATAAGGCATATATTCAAGAGCTAATAGGCTAAACGTTAAAGTGCTTTTAAGAGATAAGGCTAATATTCAAGAGTTAATAGGTTAAACGTTAAAGTGTCTTTAAGAGAAAAGGCTAATATTCAAGAGTTAATAGGTTAAAGGTTAAACTTATTTACATCACAAGTAGATAAATGCAAATATTTACTTTAGCATATTGCAGAATGAATTAAAGAGAGAGAATACGCTAATAAAAAAAAAAACAGCAACAAATAACATCAAAACATCCCAACGAATTTCACTGATATATGACGCCAATGAGAGAAAATCAACAATGGAACAATATGCTGGAGATAACAACGAATAATAAAGGATTGACTCACGGCTCAAGCGACTATGAATTGCATGAATTTGAGAATGGAAAAATTATAGTAGCACAACAAACTTTGCTCTAATACCGGTGTTGAAATTTTGTGGGGAAGGCATTAACCCTCCAAAACCTAGGTATTGAAGGCAATATCATTAGACTGTAAATCGCAGAGAGGGCTTTCCAAAACTATTGAGAACTTTGTGTTTGTTTTTTTCTATGTGCCTCTCCATAGCCATGAAACCCTACTTATAGAGGGATGAGAGGAGGTCGTTCTCCAACGTTTGGCTTTCTTCTTGGAATCTCTGAGAAGGTGGCCCTCTTTTCCTGGGAGATGGGTAGTTATCTACTATGCGTTGGATAAAAGCATCTTCTCTCTCTAAGAATTTTTTTTAGTGATAAACACTATATTATATTAATTAAGACAAATATTAATTAGATTAAGAGAGAAAAATATGGCACGTGTGATGGCCACCCACACGTACCAACATCTTCTCTCTCTAAGAAAAACTTTTAGAGATAAATGGTACATTGTATTAATTCTATCATCATGAAAGGGGAGAATTTTTGCAAGAGAGCCCATGCCCTTATCCAAATCTAACCTTAGTCTAACCACACCTTAGTTTGCCTAACCCAACTATAACAGGTTATCAAAACCCTAATCTTAACTTAACCATACCCCAAACCATACTCATTCCTCAAATCCTAACCACACTCCATACCCCAAACCCTAACCATTCTCAGTCCATACTCCAAACCCAAACCCTAACCATACCACAAACCCTAACCCTAACCAAGCCCAACTAAGACCACTTAAACCTAGCCTACCTGAACCCGCTTGAGACCACTTGACTCGACCCTTTCCAACTCACTTAGGTCAGCCCATTAATGAGGCTCTTCCAAGGCAGCGGTCAAGTGGGCTTAGACCCGTCGGACCCTGAAAAGCGGACTCCTCCGGGGTGCTTCAGTTAATTACAGAGCACCTTTATTTTGATAGGGGAAGTGCTGCTGGATTTGGGTAGCCCTTCCTCCTTTCTTGCTTACTCGAACCAACTTGAACTCACCCTAGCTCACACCACCCCAATCAATCTCAACTAAAACATACACCCAACCAACCAACCTAGATCTAGCCTATACCTAGGTCCATCAAAACCAAACTGCAACAACCCTTTAGACCCATTGCCAATCATGTGCGACACGTAGACTTTAGCACGACAAGTCATGCGAGGGAGTGAAATCAAACCATGTTTCTAAGCTTGCGGCTATCGACAACGTAGGTCCGGCTCCCCTCTTGTCACCCTTTTGGGAGAATTTTCGAGACTGGGAGCCCTCGTGTTGTACCGGTCGACGAATGTAGGAAGGTTTTTCGTAGCATCAAAATCCAGGATCTAAGAGGGCTACAGCCTAGACACGTCTGAACTCAATCCCATTTCGAGGTAATTCTTGACCTTCGTGCATCATACCTCTCTAAATTTAAATTTTGTTGGTTTTCCATTCGCACCACATGGCTTATCCTCACACACCTTGTGGTCAGATTCGAGCACAACACATGCATGCATAGTGCGGAGTGATGGGGGGGGCCGGCTGACCAACTAGTGACTTCTCCGGGTCATGTCACTTTTTTTTATTTCACTTCGCACTCTTGCCGTGCTCACTCTTTGAGTCACGCACACACTTTGTCAATGGAGCCTATTTGCTCGTCGCATGTACGGATCCGGGATTTTATAATCCTCATCTCCAATGGTTTGGTTTAGATAGCCTAGGTCTTTAGCAAATCCATCACCCCTATCCTTCTTGTGCTCGATGGTTTAACCATTGGCACTCGGGCCTTCACCCTTTCTAAACCTAAGGGTTACCCTAAGTCCACCCCCTCTCTTCTCGCTTATTAGTTCGGCAATCCCTTTTCGAGGTAATTCTTGCCCTTCCTGCATCTTACCTCTCTAAATTTAAATTTTGTTGGTTTGTCATTCCCACTACACTGCACGACACGCCTGTTCTGCACACACCTCGGGGTCTCACATGAGCACCACATGTGCATGCGTAGTACGAAGCGATGTGGGGGACTGGCCGACTACTCTTATGTTCTAATTAATCTCGTACTAAATTAAAAAATGCCCAATGGGGCATTGTGGTAATCGCTTCACAACCAGCCATACTTTTATTGCCTTTCTGCGCTGTTACCTTTTGAAGGTGGGGATTTAAGATGTGGTGCTCTGTTGGGATCAAAATTCTGGCTTGATACTAGTATTGAAGAAAGCTCATGGTCTGAGTCACCAAATATCGGCGACAAAATATACATTTGGGCACGAATAATTTTCTATTAGAGAAATAATCGTACATTTGTATTTCCACACTAGGTCATGTTGTGAATAATTCCCAGGCTGCCAAAATCTGCTTATTCTAAACTAGATTGCCCAAGCATTGTGATATTCCTTTATTTATCACCAGTCATTTCATGGCCTGGCTGTCAATACTTTGTTTTCATTCATTGGTTACATTTCATCTGATGATGTGAAAACATGAAGCTTTTTTGATATTATAAAATAATAGCAGTATAAAATGATCAAAACCATTTTGGAAATAGGTAGTATATTTCAATGGTTGGTTTTAGTCTTTTAGATGCTGGAAAATGATGTTATTCACCAAACCTTGTATCCTCTTGCGTACCCAATTGGATGATGTGGATTTATTTTCAAGGTAATCCGTCTGTTATTGGGCTTCTCCTCTCATGGTTGCTGTCTTCTTTATAGGCTTGTCATTTGGTTGGCCATATCTTTCTTATTTAGTAGTTCCTTTTAATTTGTTATTACGTGTATTGTGACCTTATCGTATGCCCCTGAAATGTCTCACAAGTTCCTACGTCAAATTCTGGCTTTCTACTGTAAGTGCACTTGTGTGGAGGGCAAATAACTTACCATTCTAATGTCAAATATTTTATCATGTTATCCATCTCTTCCCCAAGTTGATTTTCTTCTCACAGTTCTATCATTTCCTTCTATGTGATGGGATAGGCCACTGTTGTTGGTAGTTGCACTCTGATTTGTCATTGTTGGCTTCCATTTCGCTTAAAAGATTTCAAATACAACCATGCGTTTGTATTTGCAGTTACATGGTGAGCATTTTGGTCACAAATATGCACTGTTCTGCTCATATACGGGGAACAGATCTTTGTGGATTTTGGTGGGAACTTTGCAAATGTGTATACAAACCTATAGCTTGCTGCCTTAAGACAAGGTGTAATATAGTCAAAGCTATGAAAGTGAAAAATATGCTTTAAATCTCATAGAACCTTGTAAAAGAGTTTTTTTTTTTCCCTGTGTTTTGGATGAGCTTTTCCTGGAATAGTGCCACATTCTTTTGTTCTAGACAGGTTTTTAACCGAAGAACTTTCTCTGCACTGATATTTATATGCTTTTGAGCCCCAATCTGGCATGCAGAAATTTTATCTTCAGTTCATGCTTAGAGATATCTTGACACAAAAATCTTCAGGATTATTTTTTTTTGGGTAAATAATGATTCTCTTTTCCTTGATCTCATCTTTACAATCGTTTCATTTCAAATTTTTTATTGTTAAATATCAGATAAATTTCGTTAATTAACACTCTAATTTTTTGCGAAAGGCTCTATGCATTTGACGTGCACTGCAACTCCTTCTTCCCTGTCTTTGTTGCCCTGTATGGTAATGTTCCTTCAGTACACCAGTTCTTTGATTCTGTTGGTGGAATGGTGGTTTCTCTTCATGCATCTTCCCTCTTACATTTCATCTCTTTGGCTGCATCCAGTGATTCACTACTTCATATCACCTTTGTTAGTGGCCCATGGGATCCTTCCTGCACTTCTCTCAAACTTGCTTTTCATGGTGGCTGCGTCTTACTACCACTACCTCAACTTTTTAGGGTATGACGGTAAGTAAAAAATTGGAGTCTTATTTAGCAATTACATCTCATGAAGCAGTCTTCAAAAGAGAAATTGTTACAGGATTTAGGTTACTTTGGTGCCCTGTGTGTGTTTCTGCAGTTCTGCCCTTCTTGGAGAAGACCACATTCTTCTTGTATCCTATTGGAGTTGTCATCATTCTCTCAGCTCTCTGTAAGTATAAGCCCTCTTTTAGGTTTCACTTCAAAATTCCATTGGCTTATGGAATGACTGTTCTTGTTCTTGCAGTGGTCCTCAGCGGTTTCAACCCCACAAGATATATCCTGAGTTTCTACTTCGGCTAGCATAGTATAATAGGCATTGGGATACTTCTTAAAGTTTTCAGAAATCATTGCAGAGCATTAGTTTGATAGGACAGCAGAAAAAAAAAAGCATTTGATTTTTGTTTGGAGAACAGTTTGGTTAGATATTCGTGCACAATTACAAGATTGGAATTACCCCGACAGAAAAGCTTTGACGGCAACTAGGTGGTCTGGAACTCTGCCAGCAGGAGATGATAGGACGATCGCATTATTGTGAGAATCTTGTTTCATGTTTCCTGCTTATTTAGGTTGAGAGGAGAAATGTGGTCTACTTCTTGTGCCTAAAGAAAGAGATATGGCTTCAGTCAAGCATGTACAAACATTGTTGCATTTGAAAAAATTTTCACTAGTATGCCCTTGATTCTATTGGCAACAAGGAGGATGTGCAATGCATGTAAATGCGAACAAGAATGTTCATTCATATCATTCCGATTCTTCGAGTGTAGGAAGTGGCATGTTGATGTGCAATGCATGATTTTGCTATTCTGAGAACCATATACGCATCCTACTCAAGGCCAACTTCAAACGTGATAATTGTCATATTGAAAGGAGGAAAATGGTACTAACATTCAACCTTTGTGATGATAGCAATGATTTCATTATTATGCAGTTCTGACAAGGGAGTGTGCTTGGCTGGGATATACGTTGCTTTGCCTCTATGCAAGTTATTTTAGGAAATTAGGAAAGCAGAGGTGGATAAATGTCATATAGGGCTATTATTTAATGCGCATCAAATTGTGAATGAATGATTCCATGGGGCTCGTGTTTTAGGCAAAAGACAAAAAAAAGGAAAGAAAAAAGAAAAGAGTAAGGGATTAGGTCAGCTTGTTTGGTTTTTTTGAGACAAACTTCAAGGGTATGTGCCCCTGGCTTTCTCACCCAAATCAATGTCTTCTACTAAGCTAAAGCTTAAGGAAGTGTTTTCTACTAAACAAAAGCCTAAGGAACCCATTGAGGGTCCTTCCTTATTGTAGATCATGAAAAGAATGATATCAGGAGGGTTGTAAGATGGGAAAGAGTCCATTCAACTTTGTGTAAATTTGAATTGTCCATTAAACCTATAAATGTACAAGGTCCCAAAGCCTGGAAGGTGATGGGAAGAATGAACAGCAGATGTGCCACATCCTTGAGGCTGGACGGTGATGGAGAGAATGGGACTCGCTATTGGAGTCGTGCTACATTCTGGTCCGTATTTATCTCTATAATTATGCAACCATTGAGTGGAATGTGATGAACCTCTTGTTTGTGGAGTTTACATGGGCCTAAGGTCTCCTTCAAAACAAACATGCATAGAGGGGCTTTGTGAATGGGCCTCCCATGTCTTGTCACATAGATGGCGCTTGGAAGCATAACAAATTTTGGTTTGTTTAGGGTATGCTCGTATAGAAATTGTGAACTGACTCCTTCAGGTGAGAAGGGATACCATTTCTTTTGATATGAAAATTTGCAATCCACCTAGTAACTAGCAGATGGTATTTTCCAGAAAAACAATTCAGATTTTGAGTTTAAAAACTTAAATCTCAATTGGAATCTTGTGGCATTATTTTTTTCATGCACAGTCGAAGTGCTGGTTTTTATTTATTTATTTATTTTTTGAGCATGTCAATGGGGATTTGGGTCCTTAACAATTTTCTTAAAATAGAAAGATGAGTAAAATACAATGCACAATCTAATTTACATCTATCACTTGCGAACCTCATGCTGCATCATAAAAAAGACATGATAAAAAATCTTGGGGAGGGGGGGGGGGGGGGGGGGGGCGAGCTGTCTATAGGTAGCTCCTAATAAGGTCACAACCCTCTTGAACAAACAATCCGCATCTATAATGGACTCCATGTGAAATAGTCCATTGTTTGTCCATTAGAGGATAGTTTGTGGGGACAATTAGTCGCAGAGATATGAGGACTCCATGGGGCTCGTAATGCCTATGAATGGTCTTAACTAGGAGCCCCTCAATATGTAATGGAAAACATTTAAGTTGAATAGCTAAATGAATCCCCGTCTCCAAAGACAAGCTCTACATAGTCGTTAGATGTCATCTCTAAGAATGCCCCCCACACTCTCCACCCCGCCCATGGCCTGCAGCACCAACATTCCATTCTAAAGCACCATATACATTTAGCTTGAAAGAGCTTGCAGGAGGAGGATTCCATGAAACCATCAAATTTGCCTCAGATTTTTGCTCTTGCCATGGGATGTTTAGATTTGGCACAATCATTTTATCATATGGGTGAAAGGACCACGATTTGGCAACAACTTGATCTCTCAAGTGTAGGATTGTTTTGTTGGGCAACGATTCTCATCCTGTGTGAATACCTCCCACTAGACGCTTATTTTGCTTTGTCCAGAGGAACCAAATAGAGGTAGTAAAAAGGGTAGTCCACACTTGTCACAAACCATCATGTTTAAATTGAAATCTAATCCACTTGGGAAACATCACCATGATAGAATGTGCCGCAGCCATGAACTTGCTTTTGTAAAGCCAAGCTAATGACCACCATAAAACCTGTAGAAAAAGTTCACTTATGTAATAAAATGGTTATCATCCTCCCCAGCCTGGAGGCAAATACGATATCGAGAGACCAGGGAAATCCCTCTAGACTGCAGGAGGGATATAGTGGGAAGGCGTTGATGAGGAGTCGACCAAGAAAACTATTTTGCTCTTGGATGAGAGTGAGAAGCCTTTTGAAAGTGTATTTGGAGCACCTCTGCTTCTAATGATTTCTCATGCTCCTTTGACAGAGAAATGATCATGGGGGAAATGTATCCAAACCAAAAAAATCATCTTCAAGATGCTTAGGTAAAACATATGATGAATTTAGGGGATTTGAAGTGGGTTCAGGGAGATTCCATGTTTGTGGAGAGCCCTGCTGATTATCTTCGACTTTTAACTTGGCATAACCGCCCAATTCATTTTGAATACTCAAGCTAAATAAATCCCAGATATAATCCTCAGAAAGCCAACGATCAGCCCAAAAATCCAAACAATCAGCCCAAAAATCCATTAGAGCACGATTACCCATGACCCATCTCCCATTATTATTATTTTTTGACCAAATATTTTTAAGGCAATGAAATCCTCTCATGATGTCTTTCCAGGAGTGTGAAGATACACTGCGTCTACAAAAAACAGATTGACGAATTCCAAACATATCTATGTTTGAAGAACCTGACAGTCACTATTTTCCAAGCCAATTTCACCATCGTTGTCAAATTGAACTCAATCATGATATGGACCCAGACCCTTATCTTTTAGGAGGTGGCAAAATAGTCTTCCAGTTAATAATTTAAAGTCCCTTTTGTTCAGTTGTACATGCCCACAAGAAATTAAGATGCATTTTCTCTATCATTGGACAAGTTCTTCTAGGGAGCAGAAAAAATAAAATGTAGTAAATAGACAAAACACAGAGCACAAACTTAGGGAGCTGTAAACGGCCTGCAAAGGAGAGAGACAAAGCCTGCCAAAGGGCCAATTTTGCCAATAGCTTTCCCAATAGGTTATGACAATGGAAATGCTTTAGAGATCCTTGAAAAAGAGGTTGGTCTAAATATTTCAATGACAAGGCGGCCTAAATATTTCAATGACAAGGCGCCTATCCTAAAACCAAGGTCTATCATTCTAGATCTCATGCCATTATTTACCCCAAAGAAAAGCGTCTTTCTTTTAGCATCATTGAACTGTTGGCTGGTGGCACTCTAAAATTTGGGTAAAATGATTTTTTGTGTGCAGGCAGAATGATCGGAGGCCTCTTTGAAAATTAGGGCACATCCACATAAAACAATTGTTAGCTCCATAGTTTCATCCTGAAGGGAAGCCTTATGCAGGGTGGTTGCATCCAAAATCCTACTAAGATAATCGATAATCAAAAGAAGTAAATAAGGCGAAAGTGGATTCGCTTGATGCAATCATCTCTTCCCCTTAAAGAAACCCCTTGGAGAATCATTGCGCATAACAGAAAAGCAAAGAATAGAGACTTCGTGATGAACCCAGGAAATGAAAAGCTAAGAGAAACCTAAAGCTTGTAACCTATCCAAAATAAAATTCCAAGATACCCGGTCGTAAACATAGTTGAGGTTGAGTTGAAGACACACCTTTGTGTTGACACTTTCTCTATGGCAGAGAGGCATAGTTCATTGACCATAAGTATATTGTCTATAATAATTATTTCTTTAAAAAACTCTGCCTGGTAGGGGTGAATAAAATCATTAAGAACCATCCATAAACTTCTTGCAATAATTTTACTAATTATTTTTATAAAGCATATTACAAAGTCTAATAGGTCTAAAATCCTTCATCTTATTAGGGAATTTAATTTTTAGAATTAAACCTATGGAGGTTTGAATTGATCTCTTTATCAACTTGCCCCTTTTTAAAAGGTCCATGAGGGCCATAAAAAGATCACCTTTTAATAATGTCCCAAGCAAATTTCTAAAATTCCACTCTGAAGCCATCCGAACTGCCGACGCTCTCATTTTTCATATTTTGATGCAAGTTTTGATTTCTCCTGGCATAACTTTTGTAACCAACTCATTCTTTTGGAGGTCTGATAGTTGTTAATCTAGGAGGAATTCAGAAGCAATTTGCGGGCTATGTATGGGTACAGAGAAGAGGTCAGTACGTCTTCAAAGATAGAAATAATATGTTGATTCACCTCCTCATTGTCTACGATTCCTTAAGAAACGGAATCCAATCATTCTTGCGTTTGACCAATGTAGACAAATGAAAAATTTGTGTTCGAATCGCCATCCTTTAACCAAATTCTCTAGATTTTTTCCACCACAAGCTTTCCTCATACTAAAGAAGTCGATGTAAATGAGTTGTACACTCCTTCTCCTCTTGAAAAAGGGAACATTTAGTGGATCAAAGTGAAGAAGGTCATGAAATTCTGACAAGCGCAGCCTTGACTTCCTGATACTTACACCAATATGTCCAAAAAACATGTCTTAATTCCAATTACTGAGATCATCAAAGCATCAACCCACCATTTTTCTCTCTATAAAAATCTCTCACCGACTTTCCTTCTTCCACACTATTCCACATCTTCCTACCGCTTCTCATGAAAACATGTTTTAGAAGACTAGTCAATGGCGGTTAGAAGCTTGTGGACCATCCTATGCAATGTAATATAATGGTGGAAGACCTTTCTACACAACATAGTATGGCGGCTAAAAGTTTTATAGAAAGGGCTTATGTCTCTCATTTGTGTGTGTGTAAAAAAAAGAAGTACAAATGTAATGCACTAATAGAGGTCGTGGGAATATGTAAGTGAGGAATCAACGAAGAAAAGCAAGAAGTGAGCGGTCTGTAAAAGAGCTTCCTATCTGTAATGTTCTGCAATATTATTCTTGATTCCATTTTATTGTGTTTTGTCATGCAATTTTAATTAAATTTGTACCAAAGCTTGCACATAATTTCCAGCAAATTGGTATCGGAGAGAGGTTTGTAAAGTATGACGTCCTCAAGTATGATGTTCCAACCTCAATTTTCTTGTCTTACAAAAGAAAACTATGGAAATTGGTGCATTCAAATAAAGTCACTGCTCGGATCACATAATGCGTGGGAGGTCGTTGAGAAGGGGTACAGTGAGCATCAAAACTCCTTAGATGAAGATGCATTGACAAACAATTAGAAGATTGTTCTAAAAGAATCAAGGAGACTAGACAAGAGAGCCATCTTATTAATCTATCATGGCATTGATGAAAACACCTTTGAAAAGGTTGCTTCTGGCACCTCCGCGAAACAAGCATGGGAGATCTTACAAATTGTCTTCAAAGGAGAAGACAAAATGAAGAAAGTCTATCTGCAAACATTAAGAACCAAGTTTGAGATACTGCACATGAAAGAGACAAAATTAGTTTCTGATTACTTCTCAAGATAGAAAACCAACTCAAGAGAAATGGTGAGGTGCCAGACGAGGTACATATTATGGAAAAAATATTAAGATCTTTTACCCATAAATTTGAGCACATAGTTGTAGCAATAGGATAAAGCAAAGATTTATCGACTATGACTACTGGTCAACTCGTGGGTTCCTTGCAAGCCCATGAACAAAGAATGATGAAGAAAACAAACACTCTTTTGGAGCAAGTGCTCAAAACAAATCTCTCCCAAAAAGATGAAAGATGAGGATTTAGAGGAAGAGGTCAAAGAGGACGTGGGACATTCAATAGAGGTGGAAGTGGTTACGATAGTTCCAATTCTAGTATCGAAAGAAGAAACAACCAAATGCTGCAATCCTGAAGAGGTCAAGGTGGTGGAAACTTTACTCGACCATTCAATCGTCAAATGTATGATAGATCTTCAATTCAATGCTTCAATTGCAAAAAAATTGGCCATTACAGTTTTGAATGCAGAAACTCTCAAGTGAATGGATAACAAATGAATTATGTAGAAAAACCCAAAGAGGATCAAGAACCAACCTTCCTGTACGCTTGTAAAGAAGAAGAAAGTGAAAGTAGCAACTCATGGTTTCTTGACAGCGGGGCAAGCAACCCTGTCAAGAAACCACATATGTAGAAGAAAAGAAATGTTTGTGGAGTTGGATGAATTGGTAAGTGGTAACGTAATATTTGGTGATTTCTCAAAAGTTCCGGTCAATGGAAAAGGTAAAATTTTAATTTGACTATAGCGTGGAAAGCATGAATTTATTTCCAATGTCTATTATGTATCAAATATAAAAATAATAATCTTAGTTTGGGGTAGCTCTTAGAAAAAGGTTAAGATATTTGTTTAAAGGATTTAGCCCTCACCATAAAAGATAGAAAGGAAAACTTGATTGCTAGAGTTGGCATGTACAAAAACAGAATGTTTTCTTTGGATATCAAAATTGACTTTTTGCAATGCTTAAATATATCTTTAAAGTGGCACTTGAGGTTTGGACACCTCAGTTTTTATGGATTGAAATTGTTGCAAAACCAAAGCATGGTGAAAGAATTGCCACTAATTTAATCATCCAGAACAACTTTGTGAAGGATATATGGTTGGGAAGTATCATTGTGAAAGCTTCCTATGTGGTGTTTCACATACAACATCAAAACCCCTTAAAATCATCCATACACATGTATGTGGGCCACTTAGCCCAATTTCTTATGGGTAACATAAGTATTTCCTTACCTTCATTGATGATTTTAGTCAAAAGACTTAGGTTTATTTCTTGAAAGAAAAATCCGAAGTTTTTTGGGATCTTTAAAAATTTCAAAGCTTTTGTGGAAAAACGAAGTGGCTACTTTATTAAAGTTTTAAGATCAGATAGCGGTGGTGAATGTTTTTCAAAGGCATCAAGTACCATGGTATTCTTCATCAATTTACTGCACCATATTTACCCTGACAATATGGAGTGGCTGAAATAAAAAACCAAACAATCTTGGATATGGCACGAAATATGTTGTAATGTAAAATATGTCAAAAGAATTTTGGGCTGAGGTGGTCTCTTGTGTTATTTATATTTTGAATAGATGCCCACCAAAAGTGTGTGATTTAGGACACCCCAAGAGGTTTGGAGTGGACATAAGCCTAATGTGGCACATTTAAAGATATTTGGATGCTTTGCGTACTCTCATATCCTAGATCAAATGAGAACCAAATTAGAGGACAAAAGTCAAAAATGTATTTTTATTGGCTATGACGAAAAATCAAAGGCTTACATGCTTTATGATCGTGAAAATAAGAGGTTGATAATTAGTAGAGATGTGACATTTAATGAAGAAGCCTCATGGAAATGGAACAAAAACGAAGAGAAAGGTAGTTTGAGAATTGAATTGAGTGGAAATGATAGTATTCAAGAGAGATCATAAGAAAAAAATACTCCACCCTCATCTCCTCAACAAGAGTCAAGTTCATCTAATCTTTCCATAGATGAAAGTTCAACTGAAAGACCATCAAGGACACGGAGTTTGAATGAAATTTATACTCAAACAGAAAATACTAACAATAAGTACAATTTGTTTTGTTTTTTTGTTGAATGTGAACCTCTAGGTTTCGACTATGCAGTTCGTGACAAAAAGTGGAGAAAAGCAATGGATGAGGAGATTCAAGCTATTGAGAAAAATGACACATGGGAGCTTACAATACTTCCGAATCAGTACAAAGTAATTGATGTGAAATAGGTTTACAAAGCAAAGAAGAATGAGAATGGTGAAGTAGAAAGATACAAACCAAGACTGGTTGCCAAATGATACAAGCAAAGAATCGGGATAGACTACATCGAGGTATTTGCTCCTGTTGTTAGATTGGATACTATTAAGATTAATTGTTGCTCTGGCTGCCCAAAAAAAAGGGAAACTTTTCAAATGGATGTCAAATCTGTATTTTTGAATGGTCATCTTGAAGAGGAAGTTTATATTGAGCAACCAAACTTTTCCAAATGGATGTCAAATCTGCATTTTTGAATGACCATCTTGAAAAGGAAGTTTATATTGCACAACCATCAGGTTACGTTGTAACGGGGCACGAAGACAAAGTTTATAAATTGAAAAAGGCGTTTTATGGTTTGAAACAAGCTCCTAGAGCCTTGAATGCAAGAATAGATAAATATTTTCAAAGAAATGGTTTTTATAAGTGCCCCTTTGATCATACTCTATATTTGAAGGTAAATGACAATAGTGATATACGGATAGTTTTCTTATATATTAATTCTTTAATTTTATCGGAAATAACCTTTGCATGATTGATGATTTTAAGCAATCCATGATTACTGAATTTGAGATGACTGATATTGGATTTATGAATTACTTTATTGGAATTGAAGTTAAATAATGTGGTGAAGGGATTTTTATTTGCCAAATGAGATATGCAAAGGAAATTCTCAAAAAATTTAAAATGAAAAATTGTAATTCGAAAACTACCCCAGTAGAATGCAAGATGAATAAAAGATATGAAGATTCTAGAGTGGATGCCATTTATTTTAAAAGCTTGGTTGGAAGGTTGCGCTAAATGACATATACTCGACCCAATATTTTGTATGGAGTGGGCTTAATAAGTTGATATATGGAAGCTTCTAATAATAATCACTTGAAGGCAACCAAAAGAATTCTTCGCAATCTAAAAGGCACACTGGATTATGGATTATTATATTCTCATTCAAATGAACTCAAGATTGTTGGTTATTGTGATAGTGACTGGGGAGGTAACCTGTATGATAAAAAAAGTACTAGAGGTTTTGCATTCTATGTTGGCTCTACAACATTTACTTGATGT
The DNA here is from genome assembly GCF_054954075.1 of Amborella trichopoda. Lineage (NCBI taxonomy): Eukaryota > Viridiplantae > Streptophyta > Magnoliopsida > Amborellales > Amborellaceae > Amborella > Amborella trichopoda. The sequence goes on along the minus strand of NC_142348.1, from coordinate 16,765,777 downwards.
TCAAAGAAGCAACCAATTGTTGCATTATCCACATGTGAAGCCGAATATGTAGCAGCATCATCATGTGTATGTCATGCTATTTGGTTGTGAAATGCGCTAAAGAATTTGCAGGTACCACAAGAAGGCTAACACCGATCAAGGTCGACAACAAATTAGCAATAGCATTGGCCAAAAATCCAACATTTTATGGAAGGAGGAATGTACATTATTGGATTCAATAATGTACTTATATCGATAGCAATGTACATTATTGGAATTGAATCTTTGAATTTAAAGAGCAAGAGACCACCATCAAGATAATAATATTTAGCTATGAATGCACTCACCACAATTTAAGCAACATATTTTTCATATAGATCTATTCTTGCCTCCTATCTAAAAAATAACCCAATAATGTACATTGCTATCTAGAAGCACAAGTTTTGTAGAGATCCTCATTAATCGTTGCACAACGTTTTCCTTGAACCAGTTTAGGTATATCCATATCCATTTCCTTGAAATATACCACACCACTCCGTATGCCATGGTTCCCAAAAAAGAAAATCAAAGAAGATTGGTTGCACAACCATACATTCTCCATTCCCATATTGCTGCTATTGTTCACTGTTTTATTTGGTTCTAATAATTGCTGCCTTTGATTAGCATCCACTCGCACATTTACATTGTCAATCCCATTAGCAAAAAACCCAACCTAGCGCCATTAGCTGCAAAGGTATTTGCAGCATACAATGATGGAGAATCTTCAACATAAGCACCATCGCTAGCCTCGATTACTCTCAAAGAAGACTCATGAGCAGTTTCATGCACATTATAGAGAGAAACCATAGAGTGAGTCGTAGAAGAAGAGGGATCAATAGGTTTAGGGTTGATGGGCTTTTCCATGGGAGGATCGTCACCATGGATGGCCCTCCTCATATGTGCCCTGAGAAGCTTACAAAAGCCCTAGGTTATGACGGCACAGAAGGAAACTCTCTGTCCTGGTTGCATTTAGGGTTATGGCTGCATGTGTGATATTTACATTTGTTTAATTCATTTTATTTTTGAAGTTGGCCATCCCCAAAATTTTGGGTTCTCTTGGATTCTACTTGAGGGAGTGAGTAGAAGAAATGCTCCAGCAGGGGCATATAATCTCTTTGTTTGGGTTACTCGGTTGACAATAGTTGTTGTTATCCCGCAAAATCTTGGGACACCCAAAATTGTGAGTTCACCGATGGCTTCGTCGATCACTCAAAATTTCCAGTTCCCATGGAAATCTCTAAGATACCACTGTACATAGAGTAAACAATTGAAAATTCCTAGGAATTTAAAAATCCCATGGAAGAAAGAGATAGAGAGGAATCTTTAGTTCATTGGTGAGTTATAGGGATTAAAATGCCACATAAAAAGCAAAGGTGCAAGAACCATGACAGAGACACAAACAGAGAGATGAATCAATGTGCTAATATCTTGCATCAGTCATAAAAAATCTCATAATAAAACTCATTAGAAACATAAGGGATTATTGGTTCAATTCAAGATGGCTACTAATACATATTAATGCAAAATAAGATTTGGATTAGTATCTTTTTTTAAACCCTACTCGAAATTATTGTCAAACACTTCACATGCATATTATTCAGTCACATAATAATCATCAATATAAACATATAGTTACAATTAAGAGCTTACAAAAACTACAAATCAATGCTAGATCTATCATCCTTCATTTTATGTTTTACCGTAATCATAAATATACCAAAATTGGAAGAGAATGACAGACGCACCACACCAAACTCCCCAAACCCTACCTCAAAGCATATAGTCCTTTTTACTTTAATGGGAGAAAAGAAACATGTAGAAGAGTTCTTCCCAACATGGGCCAAAAGGGACCATGTAAAAATAAGGATGGTTTGGTTATTTGTAAAATAGCAATAAATACAATTTGTTTTTTCAAAATAGTACTAAAATATAGAGCAAACTGCAAGTGTGTCTCCACTACATTACGGATCACCAACTGCAATCTACCATACCTTGAAATAAGTTGTTCCCCAATTTCTTGAATATCATTTCATACCATTAGTTTGTAAAACTCTTTGATGTATTCAACCATACTATTTTCCTTTAGGCGAAGACTATTATATCGTGAAAAAAACATTTGGGTGTAATTGACTGGTAGAAAGTTCTCCTTCAGCTTGGATTTCATTTTTTCCATGAGAAATCTTAGGTTTTCCTTTTTGATGGCGCGTCGACTAGACTTTGTCCCAGCATTCCCCAAAGCCGTTCCAACAAGCTTCGCACGACATTCTTCTAGTATTTCTTTGTAATGAAAGTATTTCTTGATGACACTTAGCCAATCAAGAAACTCTTATGGGTGTAGCAAGCCATGAAACTCTGGTAATTCAATTTTGATGCAGTTCTTCACAAGCACATGCTTAATTTCTCGGTCATCTCTTTGTCGACATTGATTAGAAAAGGGATTCACATCCAACTCATCTCTTGACCATTCATGGCTGAGTTAATGTTCACTGCGAGCTTCTTGACTCTCGAGTCATAAGGTTAACTGTTCAATTGCCTTGGAAATGCCTCTAAATCTTCATCTAGCCAACTCTCCCCCTTCTTGCTACCATGGAAAAGGATGTGCTAATGGAAACAAAACCATGCCCAAGCCTAAACTTATGCTCTGATACCAAATGATGGGCAAACAAAAAGACATACAACTTAGTGAGAAAAAAACAATGAGAGAAAGTAGAAAGAGGAAATCGGTAGGAGCAAAGCTCCACCACAAGCCACAAGCCACAAGCAAACTATTGTATTTCTCAAAAGAAAAATAACAAAACATGAGGTACAAACTGGCATGTCCTAACCCTTATATGCACGTTGTTTTCACACTTTCAATATCTGTTAAAAGCTACCCAATTAACCCACAAGTTCCTAAGTATACTCACTCCCAATTATGGAATTAACTCACGTCGAGACTCTCATTTTCCATTCAAGGCTTATGGGAACTAGTAGTCCAAGTTAGACTCTAGGGTCTTATGTTGACCTACATCACATGCCTACATAAGGGAGATGAAATCCCTCCTGACAGAGCAAGAGGCGAGCCTAATATAACATTGGTGCATGGTGCATGGACGTGGGGGCTAATGGTCAAAGACCCTAGGTGGGACACCTTGGCAAGATGGTGCAGATGGATGGGTAAGGCTCACTCAAGCAGTGGCTTGTTTGGCTGGACCATGAGCTACATGACTTGATAGGATATGGGCATGAACCATATCAAAAGGTGGTCTAGCCATGCACCTAGCTAGGTTGGAATTCATACAATAGTAGTTATGAGTAGGTTTGAATTATGCAACTGTCGTAAACCTGAGCTTGTGTAATGGCCATGAACTGTATGATAGAGGGACTGTACATGTATTGGGCAAATGGACCACAATAGCCATTGTGACTGACCATGTGGGTTTGAAATTTGCTAACATTAGTATTCTTGATGCATGGAGTGGTTTATCTTATAAAATCCCCTACCAAGGGTCATGCTTAAAGGTGTGTGGAGTGCTGGTGCAACTATCACAGCAGGGTGGTGTATAGTGAATATGGTGCAGTTCCTAATGGCTATTTATAATAGTGGATGAGTATGCCCCAGAAAGGGGGGAGGGGGGGTTTGAGGAGGAGGTGAGGAAAGTATATAAACCCTTAGTTCTTACCCTTGAGAATGATATGTTGTTGTATATTGTACAAGTGTATGGCAAAATAAGAAAGGCCATTGCCCTTTATCTATTAATTATGAATATGACTCTTGCGCTTGTTTGCTTTTTCCTCTTATATAGCTTATGAATGGCTGGATTGACCTTAGTTAAGTTGAAGCTTAGTCTTGGAGTACAGATTAGGTAGTGAGAAATTTTACCCCCGTGTGACCTTCATTCAAACATTGCCAATTTGAGAGAAAGCCATATTTTTCAAAAAGATTAATGAAATTTTGAACCATTGCCAGGAGATGACATAGTGAGGTATTAATACTAAAACATATCCACTTACAGGTTGATTTAATTAGTAAGATTTTAATTTTGAAAAACATCAGTACCCAAAAAATTCTGACTAACAAATTGGTGTTCATAAATATCAAGCTATTGCATATTGGTTTCCATTTTTGTTTCAATGAGAGATTGGAGTTAAAATATATCAATTTCTCACTGTGTTGATGGATATATCGTTATTTGGTAACATCTCGGCTATATGGTTTTCCTATATATGACATACCTTGCAACAAAGGAGCAAAATATGATATTGAAACCCTAAATGGTAGAAGTTACTCTTGGGAATGGGGATGGGTACGGGTGGTTAGCAAGGCGGATGCATCAACAAAACGTCAATGGTAGAAGTTACTCTTGGGAATGGGGGTGGGAGGGGTACGGGTAGTTAGCAGGGTAGATGCATCAACATAACGTCCCACCTTCCATTCCCATCATTAATATTATATATTTAATATTGAGTAGTGAGATCTATGTGTTTAGGAGCTCAAAATGTTCTAATTATTTCAAAATTACTCATCTATTAATTAGATAAGCAAAAGATCCTCTTAAATAACTCTTTTGCTAGAGGCTATGTGTACCCTTCTAATTATAGGCTAATGCAAATTTTTTGTTTTCTTTGAATTGATGCTCGAATAAGTACCATTACATCTTCAAAAAGAAATATATTTTTTTGGATAAGTCAGTAGGGGAAAAGGTCCTATACCCAATTTTTCATTAATAATAAAAAAAGAAAATATAGCTCATAAAGTTACAACTCTAGAGTAGGGCATTTGTGCCACATCATGAAGTAATGCAAGAAAAATCAAATCCGGTGGTCTTGTTCGTAAAACAATGGCCTCTGAAAAAACTACTACTTTCTTTGAGTGCATCCGACACCATATTTGCTCACAACAAATATGTTCTAGGTACCAATCTCGATCTGAAAGTTTATTGTTAGCAGTTAGCAGCAATATTATTGAGCGCTTAAGGAGCTTTGCATCGATCGTAAATTACATTGGCTAATAATAAAGAATCACTCTCGATTTGTACGAAGAAACAATCGAGTTGGACGGCCATGTCTATCCCTACTTGCAAGGCATGGTATTCTGCAAAATTGTTTGATGATATTCCTAGGGGATTGGAAAATACAGCAATAAATGAGTCATCATAACTTCTAATAACATCATTGCCTCCTGCAGGTCCAGGATTTTGTAGAGAAGCCCTATCAACATTTAATTTGAAATAGTTAGAACGAGGAAAAGACCATGCAACCGGAATGTGGGTTTTGAGTTCTGCCGACGCCACGTGATTTGAAACTTTTGTACTATTGCTTTTTTGGACAAGTGAAAGGAGTAGGCTTTAGCATCTGTCAAATCTCTGACATGAGTTGTGATTCTCTTAAGTAAGTGTTCACGCTTGGATATCTTCTCCTGAAAAATTCGAAGATTTCGTTCCTCCCATAGCATCCAGACAACCGTGAAGAAAGAGAGAACCAAATAAAAAACATGTATAATAGCCAACATCTAAGAAACATTTATAATAACATCACGAACTAGAAATTGGAACCTAAGTGATAGTTCACTTTGCCAACATCTAAAAAACATTTATAATAGCATCACGAACTAGAAATTGGAACCTAAGAGATAATTCTTAGAATAGAAAAAGTTGACAAATGCCAAAGTATTGATGAATAATAGTAAGTGTAGTGTTAGCATGATGTACCTATCTCATGCATGTAGGGATCTCGGGAACCCTTTAGCTTGCGGAACCGGGAATCCCAAATACCGGGATCCCACCCAAGATCGTGTACTCAATTGGCCAAATGCGAAGTAAATGAATGCAACTATAAATCGAGTGCAAGATATATAGCAAACATAAAAAGCACATCACAATAATACACGATTTACGTGATTCACCCCGTAGGGCTACATCCACGGCCTTGGCAACTAGAAATCCACTATCACAATGAATATTACAGTTTGGGTTACAAGAAATAATACCTATCTCTAAATATCGGTAAAAGATAATCACCGATCTTCCCTTCTAAACCCTCTCTCCCGATCGACCAACATCGTCATCCCACCGCAATACTGCTATTAGAAAGATAACCTTGAGAGCAAGATGGATATTTTCTCTATCTAGAAGTGAAAGTTAACCAACACAAAACTCATAGGAATACTGTCTCTCATTTAGAGACCATGTCTTTCTCTTGGAGACTCATCTCCATGTTGGAGATCCATTCCCATAAATCCCAAAGGGTGAGCCTCAAAAGGATGGGTATTATTTCCTCATTTACTCTCTTATAAAGATATCACTTTCTCGCTTCCCAATAAAGTCCATTTTCTATTTCCCATAATACTCGAAAGTCTATTTTTTATTTTCCATAATACCCTTAATCTTTAGAAGAAAATATGGGTATAGTGATTTGACTATCACCAAACCCAACAATCTCCACTTTGATACTAAAATCACCACAATTGCCTTAGCAACTTTCATCAAATAGATTTCTTGATTTCTTCTCGCTTGCCTTCATTGTGGAATTTTGACAAACACTTTGCCTCCATATTTCTCCACCTCAAACCATGTATCCATCAAACTCCACCATTCATCATTTTCTTAATGCAAGCCTTAGACCCTCATACACACCTTATGCTCTGATACGAATTGTAGGGTTCTCATGAATCCCTTCGCTAGCGCAATTGGGAATCCAAATACTGGGATCCCATCCAAGATCGTGTACTCAATTGGTCAAATGCGAAGTAAATGAATACAATTATAAATCGAGTGTAAGAAATAAAGTAAACATAAAAAGCACACCACAATAACACACGATTTATGTGGTTCACCCCGTAAGGCTATATCTATGGCCTAGGCAACTAGAAATCTACTATCACAATGAATATTACAGTTTTGAGCTACAAGAGATAATACCTATATCTAAACATCGGTAAAAGATTATCATCGATCTTCCCTTCTAAACCCACCGAACACTGTCGATCAATGTTCTCTTTCCTACCATAATACCGCTACTGGAAAGATAACCTCGAGAGCAACATAGAGATTTTATCTCTCTAAAAGTGAAAGTTAACCAACCCAAAACTCATGGAAATACTGTATCTCTTTCGAGGCCATGTCTCTCTCTTGGAGACCCATCTCTATATTAGAGATCTATTCCCATAACCCCCAAAGGAGTGATACTAAAAAAGATAGATATTATGTCATCCTTCACTCTCTTATAAAGATATCACTTTCTTGCTTCGCAAGAAGTCCATTTTCTATTTCCTGTAGTACCCAAAGGTTCATTTTCTATTTCCATAATACCCTTAATCTTTAGAAGAAAATTTGGATACAGTGATTTGCTATCACCAGACCCAACATTACAAACACCGTCCCTATTATAAACCTCTATAAATCAAGTTCTGCTCTAGGAAAATAGATATGGATATTCTAAATTATTGGGATCTACTGAAACAAACAACCAAGATCGCATTTTGATGCAGTATAGAATTTAGCACTTTCAAGGGCTTCCCATACGAATCTTGATCTTGAGGGTAAAAAGCAATAGAATAAAGTTTCTTAAGTTCCAAATGTTCTCATTTAACTCAATTGTATTCCCACTTCTCAATAGATTGGAAAGAAAGTCGCTTATTTCTTTATTCTTACTGCTTCAAAATTTTTATGTTTTCACTTAAGGTCCTTAAGTTATCCTTAAGAGGATTTTGTGTTTTGGCCCCCTTTGGTCTGACTCGACCTCTTTAGCGGAAGCAGGGTTATGTGCTTCGGCCCACTTCGGCCGGACTCGGCCCCTTTGGCCGAAGCAAGATTATGTGCTTCGGCCGGATTTAGCCTCTCCTGTTGAAGCACAAAATTATTTATTATTATTATTATTATTATTTACTTTTGACTTTTTTATTTTTAAATTTTTTAATATATATATATATATATATATATATATATATATATATATATTATTTACATTATTTATTTATTTTAACTAAAATCTCCAAAGCCAATATGATATTATCAAGTGGCAATGAATAGTTCAAATGTGCTTCGAATTCGTACATTTGAGCAACTCTATTGGGCTCATCACCGACTAAGTCATGACTTATCCAGGGCGAGATGGAAGAATGTCTTTGTTGGTGACCAACCCGACAATAATTGAAGGATGCATGCCCACCATACAAAATGGAGGTTGTGAGCCGCGTACACTCATTTTGGCTTGGGGAATATTGGGATATTAAAGCCTGATATTGATGCCTTACTTCATGTGCTCCACTCTAGCAGTCATGCACAAAGTCACACGTGGACATCATATGGAGGACCACATGCAAACCAATATAACAATTAGGGCTATTTCTTCCACGTTGCTACCAAAGGACCCCATCATTCATTACCTCAACCTCCCAATTTTGAGAGGATTTTTTTTTTTTTTTGTTAAGTAGCAGGGGAGAAAGCCCCCTACCTGATTTTTATTTATTACAAAAGGATTTGTTTTTTGAGAGGCTTTGGTCTCTGAATTTTGTTCGGTAGCAAATGACATACTATTATTGAAAGGAGAAATTTGAGAAGTGAAACTTTGACATCTATTGACCTAGCGGTTTCTCAATTTGGAATTTTACATGTCTTAGATGATGATTCTCCTATGCTTCTTGTCTCCATGCTTGGTTCTTGGCTATGTTTCAAACGCATGTGATAATGGAATGTCCAATATGCTCCTGGGGGAACATCCTCTCGACTTGCTCCTTGGGTGAGAGGATACTTGGCGGAGGATTTTTTCAACCTGAAAGTTTTGATATCTAGTTAAGAATTATTAGATGTTTATTTTTTTGAAAATATAATTGATTTTGGGGGCTTAAATATTTAGATTTAACTGTTCAAAAATTGAATGGTTGCTATCTTTTTTTCTTTTTTGACAAAGGTTCAGAACTTTTTATTCCTTTATTAGAGAGGTGACAAACAGTCATTTACAACATTAGAAATTCTAATATCTGGAAAAGAAGCGTCACTGTTAGCCAATAGATCAGCAACTACGTTAGCTTCTCTATAAATGTGATTGAAAGAGATAATCAAAGAACTAGTCGAATCAATGACTTCCAATCAATGAGACTTCAGCTTCCATGGCACATGTTGTTCCTCTTAAACCATTTGATGACATTCAATAAATCACCCTCCGCCACACACAAATGACCTGAAACTATATCTTTAAAGAGCATAAGACCTTGCACAACTGAAACAACATCTGCATAATTAGTTGTTGCGAATCTATGGGGACTAGCAAAACACAATAAAATATTTTTTTTGACAATAAAAACACTATAAAATCTCTCAATTCAACTCTGTCACTATTACACTGGCCATCCCTGGTTACCTAAAGATCCCAACAAAGGAGGCTCCCATCTAACCCTTGATCTAACTTTAACCACTCCATATTTACTAGATTCGAGAGGTTTAGGGCCACATCAATCTCAGAGAGTCCTTACCCTTCTTTAGTTATCAAAAGCCGGCAGCATAGGGTATGCATGATGTTACTCATAATCCTCTCCATTGATAGAGACCTACCTCAAAGGTTTTCCAATTTTGCTCCTTCCACACCTCCCAAAGAATAACCCCTCTTAAGGATCTTCCAAATAACTTGTCCACTTTTGACAAAAAAAGCCAAAGAAAGGTGAGCAGGGCTATCTTTAATCGAAGATGGTAATAGCCAGGAGACTCCTAGTTCCTGAAAACTCCAACTCCAAATAGACGATACAAAAGAGCAACGTAGGAAAAGGTGGATACCTGATTCACCATCATTCTTACACATGAGACAAACATTTGACAACATTTTTCCCCTCTTTATAAGATTTTCCAAAGTCAGCACTTATCTTGCATGGACAACCAAATGAAAGCCTAGACTTTATGAAGGATATGCCACTTCCAAATCTGTGTAAACTGACGCTGAGACCAATGCCATCGGTCATGAAAAAGAAGCTTATGAAGCCTATAGGCAGACTTCACTGTAAACTACCTGTCAATTTTCAACTCCCAAACAACTTTATCACCTTTCGAGGTTGAAATATAAATAGTTTACAGCCGTTGAAGTAAATTTACCTCTTGATCACCTAAAGAAACTGAAATTCTATTATACCGCAGGTTAATATTCCCAAACCCACCGATTGCCCAACCTCTCCACTACATCAGCAACTTTAGCTTGGATATTAGTAGTCTTATCAAAAGTTCAGGAAAGGAAATCTTAAGTGGCCTATCCCACAATCATTTTTTATGCCAAAAGGAAACAACCATTTTTATGCTCAAAGGAGACATCTTCACCTTTTCCAATCACCCATCTAACATTCCTACCTACAAAAGGTTTGCAATAGCATATTTCTTTCCACAAGGCAGACGAATAAGAGCTTCCCCTTCCTCTCCAATCCAAATTGCATTCCTGTCTAAACCATATTTAGCTTCCAAAACTCTTTGCCAAAGGTGTTCTTGACAGTGAATACTTCTTCACCACCATTTTGATAGTAGAGCTTTGTTCACCAAGGAAATTTTACCAACTCCTTAACTACATTCACTCTTTGGAGTACACACTTTATCCCACCTCAGCAAATGATATTTCTTTTCCTCTCCAAAACTTTCGCAAAGGAAATTGTCCATCATATCCTCAATGCTCTTGGCTCAAATAGTCCTCAAAAAGGAAGCTCACTGCCTATCTCGAAAGCCCAAGAGCTACCAAAGAAGGCATTTGGAGAATGGACATCTGATAGATGGGTAAATTCGTCAAACAACATTTAATTAACATGATTTTGCCTCCCAAGGAAAGATACTTAGGTTTTTAGAGATCAAGTTTAAATTGAACTCTTTGAACAACCTTATCCCACATAGCATTTGCAATTGTAGAATCAGAAATAGGAAAACCTAGATATGTAATTGGAAATAAGTCCACCTTACATCCCAAAAGTCTCAGCCAAAGAGTAGACCAATGCATCATTACACCTAATCCCAATAAGAGAGGTCTTCCCAAAATTCACCTTTAATCCCAAAGAAACCTCACAACATCAAAGAAAATCTATCAATATTCGTAACTTGTGAATGATTAAACCCACAAAATATTAGATTATCATCCGCATACTGCAAATGACACAAACATAGACCATCAGATGCATTAGTTTTTTTTAGGTTGCATTTGAATTTAGAGAGAGAGAAGGAGCTCGTGCAAGATACCTAAGCTTCTCTAGACCCTTTCCCATAACATAGCCACTTAAAGGAAATTGATAGACACTTGTAGAGAGAGAATGACCAAGTGTTGCCTCTCAATGGCCACTTGTCTCTCTCTTCATGTGGCTCTTCCTTTTCCTTCGAAATTTGTTTGTTCCTTTTTAAAACACCCTTTAAGTGGGGTAGAAAAAGAAAATAAAGAAATTAAAATTGGGCCCTTACTTTTTCAAATATTTTAGGAATAGAACATTCCCCTACTTTTCAAAACATTTGTAAAACCATCATACAAAATGTTTTGTAGCTATATATAAGTTGATTGAGGAATACATCCTCATTGAAAAAATCTATCCACACATATGATCCATCCATTCAATGGCATCAATCACACACATCCCATGCTCATTAGTTGTCATGACGCATTGCATGATCATTAGACATATCATGAACTTCACCTATATGCTTCTAGATTATTGGACTTTCTCTCTCTTGCTAGTGTCCTTTGATATACATCAGACACTTACACTGTGAAACACCCATCACCTGAAACAATGAGTCTTTGTTACCTGAAAAGGTGAATAACCATCAAAATAGTGAATGATGCCATGATCCCATAAGGATCATCAAACTGTCCAAACTAGCGATCGCAAAGTAGAAAATAGTGTCTATGGAACATGTCAACTGGAGGTCATACACAACGAGTCATGCCGAATACAATTGTTTAGTTTAGCCATCACAATGTGGATCATAGAGTCAGAAGACTGCTAGTCAGACTTCATGTTCAACTGTTCATATATCCAAGCTAGTCATCACAATTCAGAACATGGAGTCAAAAGACTCCGTCATGCTTAATGAACCATGCAAAGTATAATTGTTTAGTATAGCCTCACAATGTGGATAATGGAGTAAAAAGACTTCTTGCTGGTGGCGGCTCGTGACATTTACCCCTCCGAGGGATTTTTCCACATATATGAACTATTAAATGTCCAAAGACCTAACCTAACCAATCTCAGAGGGCGCTTATACATGTCACACATGCCTGATCACCACAAAGCCAGATATGCCACACAGGCCCTATATAAAGGCGAATATGCCATAGAGGTTCCATTGCCACAAAGCCAGATATATGCCACATAGTCAATAGCTGTGCCACTAAGGCTCATTAAAGGCTCACCATAAGAAACTTGTGGATCTTGTTATCATACCCCTTACACACTTTTCAGGTGTGTTCATGTTGACATCCTTAGTAAACAGGTTAGCAATCATGAAATCTATGTGGAGATATGTTACTTCTATATCCTTTTGTTTCACATACTCTCTCATGAAATGATATATTCTATCAATGTATTTTGCTATATTATGGTTCATATTTTGCTATATTATGGTACATAGGGTATTTAGAAATAGCTATGTCAGTTTGGTTATCATAATAAATAACTATTGGAGTTCTCTCAAACTTGACCATTGGCCGCCTCATATAAGGCTACATACTCTGCCTTCAAAGTTGAATGTGACATACTATTTTGTATATGGCCACCCCAAGATATACATGCTCCTTCATAAGTGAAAGACTATCCATATATAGATTTGAATTCATCCTCTTTATGATACCTGTTAGCATTACTGTAGCCTTGCAATTCTAATTTACCAACTTCATAGTATAGGCCATAATTGGTGGTCTTTTTGAGGTATCTAAATATTCTCTTTACAAGATTCCAATGTTCCATACTTGGGTTACTCATATAACGGCTAGCAACCCTTATTGCATATACTATGTTGGGGTATGTGCAGCTCATCAAATAGTTTAATGATCCTATTGCTTGTAAAAAGGATCTTTTCCATATATTCTTTCACCTTAGCAAACTTAGAACACATGTTCTTAGACAATATACACCCTTTCTATATGGGGTTCCCATTGGTTTAAATTTGTCCATTCTAAATCTTTTTAGTTCTTTATAGTATATAATTCTTGGCTTAAGTAGAGTAATGTTCTCTTCTTATCTTTTCTAATTTTCATGCCAAGAACATGTTCTAGTTCTCTTAAGTCTTTCGTCTCAAATCGTGAAGATACTGATTTTGTGGTATCTTTAATAACCTTAAGATCACTTCCTATAATGGTAATTTTATATACATATAACACCAAATGACTACCCCTACTATTCTTGGTGTATACACAATAGCCGACACTTGTATTCACAAAACCATAGTTCTTTGTTTATGCTCGAATTTGTACTTATCTTAGAGCGATATCAACTCCAATACCATGTGGAACGAGTCAAATTTGTGAAATAGTAGAGTAAGTGGGATCACTCAAATTTTGGGCTAAAAAACATCTTAGATCCATACAAATCCGGTTCTTTTCTAAGTTCACTGGCAGTGCCAACTTCTAAATCTGTGTATCTATCCTTAAAAATACTCCTAAAATTTTCCTAAATAAAGGAAGAAATACGTATACAAAAATAAGAGAGAGAGGAAGAATACATACCTGAGAAACCCAAAGTTGAAGCCCGTATTAGGACTGCAGGTAAAACCTTTTAATGCCTTCTCTGGCCTTCTTGAAGCATGTCTCTAAGGTTTTTGATTTGGATCTAAGATAACTTGTTCCTAGGATGAGGAATTTTGAGAGGATCCAGGCTTAAGATCTCTAGCCTAAGGCTTTCTAGGTTTTTCTCATTTTTATAAAGGTTTTCCCTAATTTCTAGGATTTTGTTTTTCCATTTTCCTGAGGATTTTTGGACAAATTTCCTATTTTTATAGGCTCTCTAGGATTTATGTTAATTATCTAGGATTTTTCTTAGTTTTTCTAAGGGTGCTTTCCCATTTATCTAAAATGTTTTTTGGAATTTCTTAAGGGTTTTTCTAAGGATTTTTAGTGCATTTTCAATGCATTTTTTGAGATTTTTGAGGGGATATTTTTATGTTTTCACTAGGGTTAGGGTTGAAATAATTTGATCTAATCTCCTAATTCTAATAAGATTAGGTTTAGGGATTTTTCCAGATTTTTTTGAAATTTTGTAGAATAATATGGATCAAAACTGACCTTGGAAACCCATTTCAAGAAGGATTTAACAGACCCGGCCTATTAGGTCGCATGAGGTATGGCACCTCGTGAGGCCCGACAAGTTGGGTGGCACGACACGAACCATCTCGTGTGGCCCGACATGCCATGTGGTATGTAGCTCGGCTCAGGGACATTTTGGTCATTTTTAGCATGAAGGCCATCAGGCCCTAACTTTTGATATGTAGGTCCGATTTGAGTGGTTCTTGGACTTTGGAAATCTTTCGGGGTATACTACAGCTTAGGATAGGTTTAGAAAGGTTTAGATCAATTAAAACGAGTCCTAGGTTGGCTGTGGTTCACTAGGGCTAATGTGGTCCTTAGGGCTCAGAAATAGGGTCTTTAGGAATTCCTTTTGTTAGAATTTTAGGGGCGGGGGGAATTTTTGAGGGGTAATCCTTTTGAATGATGGTACCCTCTATACGTCAATGGTATTTTTTTGAATGATGTACCCTCTATACGTCAATGATATTTTTTATCTGTAAAACAATGAACTGTCATTGTGCTATCTTTGAGGCAGTGGCGTTGATAGGTCTCCAACTATAGGGACTAGAAGTGATAGTCAAGAGGAATCGTACTATCTTTGAGCTGGTGACTTCTTCTTGCTAAGGTCACCCCAATGCTACCTAGGATGCCATTGTAGTCATCTTCGGCTTTGGAATTTTTTTTTGAGGTTTGGATTTTAATCGAATGACATTCTTAATTAAGAGATAAATGATGGTGATGATGAATTTCTAGCTAATTGAACTTCTATTCACCTTTGATTCAAAACTCGTAGGATCCACAGGTTTAGCTGAGGTTTTGGGAACTTATGGGTTAGTTCTCCTAAGGTTTTTTTTATTTTTAATCCATTCTTCAAGCCTTTCAGAGAAGGCGGAAACACGGTAGCATCATGAACGCGTTTTCCAACTCCTTTGTTTTAGAAAATATTTTTAGCAATTTTGAAAAATAGAAAGAGAATTTTTTGAATACATAACCAGGTTCCTGGGCATGTACAGTTTTAATAAAGAAACTAAGATTTTGAAATTTGACACACATATAGGGAAAGAATTTTGAAAAGGAAGAGAATTTTTGGAAAACAAGTTGATAAGCAGTTTAGGCTCATGATACCATGGAGCTTTTTATTTATTTATTTATTTTATTTATTTTTTCAAAAATGAGCTTACTGAACCTCTTCTTAGAAAGAATAATCGGGTACTCCTTTTATCTTGCAATCTTGGCTCTTGTGTCATAACTCAAGGGAGAGATTTCTTGAAGTTTTCGAGAAAACCCATGTCTTGGATAATTGGGATACTGCCCTTAAGTGTTCAAAATCTCCTTAGCTTTCCAATCTCGTTCCTCTACTACCACTCTTTTGAAATTCTGATAGTCGAGACTCTTCAGATTTACTTGGACTGATGCCTTCAATTTTTTTTTTATACCGGTCTGACTTGAGAAGAGAAGTTCAGAAGAATTTCTAGAGATTTTGGAGATGAGATGAAAAGATAGTGAAAATTTCTTTTTTTGTTTGTCATCGCCCCCAGGGTCCCTTTCGGGTGTTTAACCCAGTGGCTTTTTTTCCAACACTCGGGGTTTTTTTTGGATTTTCCAGCCTGGTAGAACTTCTTTTTTCTCCTGTTTATTTCTTTTAACTCTATCACCACCAGGGTCTCTTTCGGGTCGTCAGCCCGGTGGCCATTTTTCAATGCTTGGGTTCCCTTTTAGATTTTCAGCTAGGTGATTTATTTTTTTATTTTTTTCTTTTCTTTTTTGCTTTTTGAATAAGATGAAGAAAGAGGAAACGAAGAAGAAAATGATGAAGAAGGAGGAGGAGAAGAAGAGTCAATGATGTTTTTCCTTTTTGTGACTCTTCGTCCTAGAAATAGATGAGAACTCGATCATCCTTCCTTCCTTCAGGTGGCAAGGAAGTTCAAGTCTTGATTATCTTTGGATTTTTCTTGCCCCTAATTGGCATCCAACACTTCTTTGATAGAATTTATCAGTTCAAATTTTCTTTCTTGAATTACTTCATTTGAACCTTGATCTTTAGACTCAAAGTCACTCTCGGCTTCCTAGTCCTTCGATCTCTTGCTGGGTTGGCTAGGTGCATTTTCTTGCAATTTTTTTCTTCATTTGTCACATCCCTAAGCATCATTTGGATGACCTTTTATTTACTCACTTTTTTAATTTATTTTGAGCCCCCTAAGCATACTTGGGACCATTCCCCTTTTTCTTTATTGATTCCTTAAGCTATTAATGCTACGGAGTAGGATGCCTAAGCAAAGCATGGATGCCCCACTTTGAAAGGGAAGAACAAAGGATCACCCTACTCCTTTTCACTAATCTTGTTCATTTGGAACCTCATGTTTCTCTCGGGGAGTATATCACCTTGAGGCATGTTGGGAGTCATGGGATAAGGTGTGGGCCTTACCGATTGCCCTTATTATAATGTTATCATCAAATGGGAATACCCCTATCAAGTGGTTTGATGGAATTAGCCCAGTGGCATCTCCTTCATTAGATGAGATTGTCTCTATTGATATTGTAGATGGGATTGCTTCTATGGTATTTTCATTAATGGCTGAAACTGCTCCCATTCGTACATTGGATGGGACAACCTCTTCAACATTTTCAATAGATGGGAAGATTCCTATCAAACTGGTGGATGGATTGCCCCAGTTAGATCTTATTTTTCCTCTTGAATGTGGGGTGCCCCAAGTAGTGGAGACATACCCCTGCCCTTATCTTCTTCTTGGGGTTCATCATCTCAGATAAGCGGGTTATCTAGGAAATCCTGTAAAAGTGGCCCACGTGGTCCCCTTAGAACTTCCAGGGGTTCAATCTCTTTTAACTCATGCTGAGATGTTGAATCTTCGAGAATGGTCAAATTTGGGTTAATCACTTCTTCAATATTAACTATTGGATCCACCTTAGAGGATGGTGTGATTGATTTCTCTAGGCACATCTCTTCGTCCCAAATAAGTGTATCATCGAGGAAATCTGGCGATGGTGGCTTAGGTGGGCCTCTTAGGATATCTAGAAGTTCAATTCCTTCCATCCATTCTTGAATGAATGGATCTTCTTTTGGGCCTTTCTTAGAGGATAATTTAACTGAATCCCCTAGGATTGACTCTTTTGTTTGTTCATGGATTGCACCTTATATATATTAAGGCATTCCTTACTAATGTAGTCTTGAGAATCCTTGACCTCAGAATCTTGGTTGGACTCATTGATAGCTTGGGCAACTTGTAGGTCTTATTTTGCACTTATTTGGAATATAGGATTGACTGGGCCCTCTACCTTTGCGATGATATGTATCATGGGGATTTCTTGGATATTCTATGGGCTTATATCCTCAATTGGAATCAAGATCCTCCTTTAGTTTCCTTGTTTCTCCTTGCTTCCTTGAATCTTAGAAGTTGGACTAAGGCTATTTCCGGTAGTTGTATTATTTTCCCCTACCCCACTGTCTAGGACAGGTGTGTCTTGGACTTTTTGAGGGTATGTATCTTCAACCTTGATTGGAATTCGTCGCATAGGTTATTCATCTTTCTTTTCTTCGATTATAGATCTTAGGCTAATGCAATCCTTGACATATTGTTTTTGAGGTTCTCTAACCATAGGGTTTTGACTGAGCTCATGCTCATCTGGTACCTTTTCCATGGGTTGGATAATTTGGCTCCTTTGTGTTCTTACATCCTTAGCTTGTATTTCTCCCTCCTTTGGACGACCATCATTATTAGGATGGAAACTCTAGGGATCACCACACCAATTTTTGTTATTAAGGCAGTGTGCTCCTTTTGTAGGTTAGACTATTTTAATTCTGTAGGAGCTCCCCATGGAATAGACCCAAAGATAAGGCAATTCTCATCATTTGGTTTTTGAAATTCCTTAGCAACATAAGTCATTTTATCATTTCATTCTTATAGACACCCCATTTTAAATCTGGCAAATTCTATGGTTTTTTGAACCCTTAGGACGACATTATCCTAGTAGACCCAATTTAATTAACTGAAAACTACTGAAATCCTATCCTAACTTGAAGTAGAGCCCAAGAACTTTCCAACGGTCCATGAATTGCCTGAATCGGACCTATGGATAAAACAATATAACAAATAACAACTTATTCTGTGTGAGACCCAACTGTCGGGCCACGGGCTGGGCTGTAATGGGCCCGACAGGCCCAGACCCAGGTTGATGATGCAGTCAACGCATCTGATGATGCAATAAACACGTTTTCTTTAATTAGATAAGGCTAAAACTTCAAGATTAATCCAAAAAATTCCGAAAAAACTCCAAACAATTTAGAAAAAATCACCAATTGAATCTTATAGATACCACCCTCCCTAACCCAAAAAAAGAGAAAATAAAATACCAAAAAAACCTTCAAAATTCTTGAAATTAGGAAAATTATCCAAAAATATCAAAAAGAGGAAAAATCTTAGAAAAATCCTAAAAATTTAGGAAAAATCCCCAAAAATCCTAAAAAATTAGAGAAAATCTAAGAATTAATATTCAACATATGAAGATCACAAAACCCTTAGAAAGCTAAGGAAATTCTCCTTCAAACCCTAAGAAAGACCGACAGCTTTAGAAAAATCTCTAAATTAAAAACCCTAGAGAAGATGGAAACCATAACCTCCTGAAGTTCTAACCCCCATGACTGAGAAAACCTAGACCTAGGGCACAAAAATCTAATCAAAACAAGAATTAGGACACAACAATGCTAGATCTAACCCTTTACACTAAAGATCTGCTGGTCAACATCCAAAATCAAAGAGACAAAGGGGACCGGTTCTGATACGGGTGAACTCTCGAAAGCTTGAGAATCCTGGGCCATCTGGCCGGTTTTGGTATTATTTCTTCCTCTCTCTTCTTCTTCTTTTTACTGTTTTGCTTCTTTTATTTATTTTTGACCTGTTAACTTGTTTTAAAAATCGTATTTTAATGCTTTGGATCACGCTGGCTTCACCACAGATATGAGAGTAGATCTACTAGTTTTCGGGTAAATTTGGCTTCAGATCTGAATTCGATCTGTCCCACTTTGTCTACCACTTTATTTACATCTTTTTATTTAGTTTAAGGTGTTAAAATTTGAGAGATCTTCATCAGAAGGTCTGTCAGTCATCGTAAACAGTTTGGCGCCCAGCATGGGGCTATTTCAAGCTTGATCCAAGCTTAAAAATGCAATTTTTATTCATTGTTTTTCACTATTTTCAGTCACAAAAGGTCCCAAAATTTGGCTGTGACCAGAATCCAGGATTTCAGTGCTCCGAACCCTGCTTTTTTTGGGCAACACTCCCAGTGTCGCTCAAATTCAAAGGTCTCAAAAACCTCTGGACCTTTGTGGATCTATTCTAGGGACTCTTTTATGAATGTAAAAAACATTTAGATCAAAATAAAATTTTTAAAAATACAAAAAAAGTATTTTCCAGTTCAATCTGAGCTTTTATGTTTTACTTTATTTTAATTTATTTCATCATAAATATTTTTATTTCCTCCTTCTTCCAAGTTTAAAGTAGTATTATTTCATAAATATTAACAAGATAAAAATATAAAAAAAATATAAAAACGATAATAATTTTTTGGGCGACAACAGCCGTGTCGCCCACCCTGCAAGGGTAACACGGCCACCCATGTCGCCCAATTGCAAGTGTCCCAAAAAACTTTTGGGACCCCACAAGACCATTCCAGGGATTTTTGACTCCCTGTTGACCAATTTCTTACCTAAAATAAAATTTTTAAAAATATAAAAAAAGATTTTGTTTCAGATAGATATGTTTTGTTTATGCCCTTTTGATTTTATTTTATTTTGTTAATTTTGACTGAAATCATATTTTCCCTGCTTTCACCATGCTTAGTTTAACTGCGTTTCATCAAAATTAAAAAGATAATTTTTTTTTTTAAAAAAAAACCTCAGGGTTGCTTACTCCTCTAAACCTCGACCCACTCTTGGTCCGAGCAGAGACTCGTGCACCATCTAGTCTAGGTCTTAGTCTAGGTTCTAGCGTTGTTCTAAGCTTAAGAGTTGCTTCTAGGGCTAGACTAGGCTTACCCTAGTTTAGGGTCTTAACAAACATCCATTGAGTCTAGTAAGTCTAGGTTCCAGTTTAGTCTTAGCTTAGGTCTTAGCTAAGGTTTTTGCCCCTAGTGTTAGGCTAGGTTTGCCCTAAGTCGTCAAGGTTAGATCTTACCTAAATCTAGATTTTAGAACCCAGCCAAAAGCAATCACCATGTCAGTCACTCAAGACGACCATGATGACTGCTCCACTGCCGACTCTAAGCCTAACCTGCCCAAACCTAGGGATCAGTATGCTTCAATCCCTTGGAGTTATCGACAGACCTCAGGACAATCCATTATCCAACGCCCAAGTCTTCAATTAGAGGCAAATTCCCAAGCATCTACTCCTAATCTTGAGATCTGTGTGGCTTGAAAAGTGAGCTCTGCCCAAAAAACCGTGAATAGTCAGGGAGTCCGACTAGGTGTCGTCCTACAGGAGATTTTAGGCAACCAAAGTAGAAGTCGAGTGAGGGAAGAAATTCATGCAACATCTAAAGCCAATTCCTGTAACTCGAACCAAGATAACTTTGAGGTGTCGGGATCTCAAAACCAAGACCTACCTAGGTCTAGGGGATCTAACCGAACCTCGAGCCACCATAGTACATCTCATGATGTCCTGAACACTGTATGAAGCAGAGGTGTCAACTCAAACCGAACCTTACGCTAGATAGGCGTCCTAGCTGCCCTCAAAAGTCTAGTTGACCTAAGTTACATTGTTCATGCCCCAGCTTACGGGTCGATCCCAAACTAAGTTAGTGGTATAGGTCAACCCTTAGCATAGCCGAGTCAGCCGATTCTTCAATCCGTCCCTCTGGTTCATCCAGTCCAACAAATCGTGTAATTTTCACAACCAATGGTGACACCTATGGGTCAGTACATCCCTCAAGCACCAATGTATCAAACCGCCCCGATGATTGTGATTCATCAATCTCAGGCCCATGCAGGCCAACATATACCCCAAGTTTCAACTTATCAGTCTACAATTGGGAACCCACCAACCAGTGGGCTTACTGCCATGCCAAATACTGAACAAGAAGGCACCTTAAAAGCAATGCAGGACATGCTGGTAAGAATGGTCATGCATGAAATTCTACCCCTAAAGGCATATTTTCATGAGACCCTTGGACGCATGGAAGATCTTCCCTTGGGATTTGTCGTCCAAGGATTTAAAAACAAGTTCAATGGGATGAGCGATCCAGATACTCATGTCAACGCGTACCTCCTCTTCGTTCGAGCTTTGCGAGACAGACCTAACTAACTGAAGGACATCGTTTCACAAACATTGACAGGTGAGGCCTTGAACTGGCATCGGAGAACAATGTCCGCTCGACCACACATTACTCCAGACGAAATGTTCAATCTATTCGTCTCTCACTACCGCGGGTCGACACCAAGACCTCTTTCCCTAAGCGAACTCAGTGCAACAAAACAAAACTCAGGAGAATCCTTCGAGGATTTCATCTGTCGATTCCGCGAGGCGGCAATGTGGGTCATAGAATGTCCACTTATAGACCCAGCCAAGATCTCCATAGTTTTAGAGAATGCTGCTTTCGAGTATAGGACATTCTTCAGCCAAGGTCTTATCACCCACTCTTTTGACTCCATGAGCGAGCAAGTGGCGCAACATGAAACGGCCAGAGGGACACCCCTCAGCACCAAGCCTGACAACAAATCGATAACAGCTCCCCAAAATAAGAACAAAAACAAGAGGAATGCTTCCTGTCAGGTTAATGAGATCGTCGTTAACGGATCAGCCCAAGGTTCAACTGCTCAACGCAACAATCAGAATCAAAATTGAAGGGGTCAGCTTAGAGCCAACGCTCAAAATAATAACCAAAGGTCAGAAGATAATTTCACCCCGCTCAAAGACCCATTAGAAAAAGTATTGGAATTACTTTTGGCTAAGAATATGTTTTATCTCCCGCCACCATCTTAACCACCATTTCAAGTCACGGATAAGAGCAGGTGGTGCAAATGGCATCAAAACCATGCTCATGATACTCAAATATATGGGTATCTTCACAAATCCTCATCCTAAAAATATAGTCACAACGACCCAAAAGCCGAGAGCTCAAGACAACTCGAAAGAGAACGCTGTCATTCACATGATTAAGTGTGGAGACGAAGAAGAGGATTCCAGTCAGTTCATATTGGCCTGTGATCATCACTTTCAAGAACCCGAAGAAGATCTTTTGAGCCTCCTAAGAGGAAGCCCTTCATCTCCAAACCTCGATAACCTTCCCAAATGGGACCGATATGACGAAGATGACATACTAGAGATTGATATGGTCAGAACCAATGAAAAGGCATCATCTTCTAAACAAGGAGCCAACACTCCAAAGTCTCCCATTACTCTTGCTAGGGCTGACTCTATCAAGCTTCAAGCTGGTGAGGTCAATTCCTTAACCCGAAGAGGTCGAGTATTCAAACCCATTCAATTGATGGCTGATACTCTCAATGAAAGAATGGGAAATACCTCAAAAACCAAACATCTAGCAGGGGTCATAGATCACGAGCCGTATAAGAAAATTTAAGGATCTGCAACCACCTACTATGTACCAGCTCGTCTCGGGAAGATCCAAGCTCAAATCTCCATTTTGGAGCTACTCGCCAATTCACCAGCACATAGAGCCCAGATAGAGAAGGTCTTTGCCAAGACACACATCCCGAGCAACACACAACCAGATTAGTTGTGCAGAATGATCAACCAGCTGATGGCACCAACACCAATCATATTCATAGACGATATCATCCCAGTTAGCTTCAACCAATTTCACGTTCAACCTCTGCACATCACCGTCTTCATGCAAGGATATGAGATACGAAGAGTGCTTGTTGATAATGGGGCATTCTTAAACATATGCCCTATGAAAACATTGAGTAGATAGGCAAAAGCCCAGATGACTTTGAGCCGTGTCAACTAACTATTGCTGCATACGATGGAACCAAAAGACAAGTTGAAGGCATACTGCCTCTCACACTCAAGATCGGCCCTACCGTCCAAGTGATAAAGTTTTATATCTTGGACATAATACCTTCTTTCAACATGCTGTTAGAAAGACCGTGGCTGCATGAAACCTCGTGGTCGCCTCTACACTCCGTTAATGCCTCAAATTTCTAACTAAAAACAACGTCGTAATGGTATGTGCTGAACCCCCTGGTTTTCTCAATCCTAGTAAACATAACGGGAAGCTAGCTGTAAGAGTCGAGCTAGAAGAAATCCCGCTCACTTCCTTCGAGCAAGCTGATTGTGCCACCTTATGCCTAAAGATCGGTGACCCTATTCCTTAAACTTTGCAAACTTCTGCATTAATGGATGACATTATCCAATGTCAACATCAAAACGGTTTCGGGTCCCTCGAATCTTGACACATGCTCTTCTCCCAATGCTTCCAACCAGGCCAAGGCTTGGGTAGTCAAGAGTAAGGCGTAGCGGAGGCAATTTCTAAATCATTCGAAACCAAAACTGAAAACAGAGATCGAAGAGGTCTCAGGTGTTCTCTCACCTTATTGCAAAGTCGGATGAAGACTTCAAGCTATCTGAGCTTTGTATCTGGAGGCATTCAAAGCCTCGATCCTCTCAATGCTCGTCCTTCGAAATGGCCTAAGGTGATCCTTGAATCCCCAACGAGGAATAACTCTTCTTCCACATCTCAACACACACAAGAACTGGGAATTGAAGACCTTTTGGCTGACCAGGATTTGAAGGTATGCACAATCGACTCTAACACAGCCAAGCGCCCTCATCCACCGATTCAAACCCAGGAATGGAATTGGTTGATCACTCCCCTATTTCAAAAATCACTGGAAGCATACCAGTGGCACCTTCAAGTCCCGGTTCCAAAAAATGGATAGGCGCAGGGTGGTCATCTAACCACCCTGCGCGTCCAATCCCCAACATTTCTCTCGCGAGTCCCATAAGGGACACCTCTTGTGTTATTTCAAAAACCGTATAAAACTGATAATAATGAAAAAGAATTTTAAAAAACGGCGAACACTTAAAATAGCCTGATAATGGTGCACAATACCCAAGATGACAAATTGGATGACCAAGACGAAGATCAAGAGAGCCAAGAGTCTGAAGAAATCCCTCAACCTGAGGAACTCACTTCCCATGTTGAGCAATTCAATAAGAGGTTCGATGGTGACCCAAAGGCTATCATCGAAGAGACACTCAACATAAACGTAGGAACTGAGAAGGACCCAAGGTTAATCAAGATTGGAACCCCCTATCTCCTAAGGAGCGAGAAAATATGATTTCCTTTCTCAAGGAATTTCGTGATGTCTTCGCCTAGTGCCAAGGCTAGATCCCACATTGGTGCAACATCACTTAATATTCAATGAAGGGGCCAAGCTTGTAAGGCAGAAACTCCGACGTCAGAAGACCCACGTTGAGCTCAAAATAAAAGAAGAAATCGACAAGCTGCTCAAAGCGAAGTTCATTACCCCCATCGATTACTCAAAATGGTTGGTCAACATAGTGACCATACCCAAGAAAGATAAGAGGATCTAAGTGTGTGTTGACTATATAGATCTCGATAAGGCATGCCCAAAGGATAATTTTCCATTATCAAACATAGATGCCTTAGTCGACAACACTGTGGGGCATGAGATGTTGTCATTCATGAACGACTTCTCAGGTTACAACCAGATCGTCATAGCAGAAGAAGATCAGACCAAGACTTTGTTCATAATGCAATGAGGAACTTACTGCTACAAAGTCATGCCCTTCGGTATAAAAAATGCAGGGGCAACTTATCAGCGGGCAATGGCTAGCATCTTTCACGACGTAATGTACACCATCATGAATGACTATGTCGATGACGTTCTGGTCAAGTCGAAGACTAGGCCTGATCATCTCACCAATTTGAGAACCACTTTGGAAAGGCTCCGAAAACATCAACTCAAACTCAATCCGCATAAATGTGCCTTTGGGGTTGAATCCGACAAATTACTAGGCTTTATAGTAAGCCAAAGAGGCATTGAGGTGGAGACATCCAAAATATGAGCCATCTTTGAAATGCCCTCTCCCTAGAACATTAGAGAAATTTGTGGGCTGTAAGGTCGCATACAAGCCATAAGGCATTTATCTCACAGCTAGTAGACAAGTGTGTGCCGTTTAATCGGATATTCAAGAAAGATACCCCATTCATATGGGATAATGAGTGTCAAGAAGCGTTTGATCAAATCAAGGAGTACCTCACCAATCTCCCATCCTTAGTCCTCTTAGTCCAAATAAACCCCTGTTCCTATACATGTCGGTGAGAGAAAAGACCATGGGGCAATGTTAGGACAATACAATGCCCATGGAAAGAACAAACGATATACTACATCAGCAAGACTATGGTGGACTATGAGACAAGATACACGGATATCGAGAAGCATTGCTTGATGCTTGTGTGGGCTATGCAGAAGTTAAGACATTATTTCTTATCTCATTCATCCAAGCTCATCTCAAAAACATACCCACTCAAGTACTTATTGGAGACACCAGTCCTGAACGGCTGTTTAGCGAAGTGGAGAATGCTATTGAGCGAGTTCGAGATCGAATATGTTACTCAAAAATCGATCAAAGTACAAGCCATTGTTGACCACTTAGCTGAACACGATCAAAGGACAAGCCATTGTTGACCACTTAGCTGAACACGCACTGCCAGATAACACTCCCGTCAACACAGATCTCCTTGATGAGAACCTCTTCACAATTGAGGAATCAATTTGAGAGCTATACTTCGATGGTGCAAGGAATGAATACGGGTCAGGTATAGGAGTCATACTATGCTCACTCAAGAAGATTTTACTGCCAACAGCCATTAGATTGAATTTCCTATGTACTAATAACGTTGCTGAATATGAAGACTTGATAGCCGGGCTCGAGAATGCTATGGGAATAAAAATCCAACAAATACGAGTGATTGGTAACTCCTTACTCATCATAAACCAAGTTTAAGGGATTTGGAAGGTGAAAGAAGAAAAGATCAAGCCCTATCAAGAAAAGGTAGAAAAGATGATCTCATATTTCAAGAAAATCACCTTTTAGCATATAACTAGGGAAAATAATCGGTTCACTGATGCCCTTGCGACTCTTGCTTCAATGGTTGATATTCCTTTAAAAATAACCATGCTGCCATTCTCTATCAGGAACAAATATGATCCTTCCCCACCAAGGACCGAAAAAGAAATAGAGTAAGAAAATGAGAACGATGAGGAAGTGTCTCTCGTGGCTTCAGATGCGCTAGTTAAGGCAAAACTATGGTTCCACAATGTTCTGTCCTTGCTGAAAGATGAGTTATACCCTGAAGGACCCACCAAAAAGGAGAAAGAAGCCCTTTGAAGGTTTTTTATGGGATTCTTAGTAAGAGGAGATCTCATGTTCAAAAAGTAATTTGATGGCATCATTCTACGGTGTCTTGATCAATCAGAAATCGACCAAGTACTGACAGAGTTACACAATGACGAAGGTCATTCTGGTGCAGCCGCCTTAGCTCAGAAAATCAAGCGCCAAAGCTATTATTGGACCACCATGGCTGAAGATTGTTGGAAGTTCGTAAAGAGGTGTCTCAAATGTCAGCTTTTGGAGACCTCATCCAATCACCGTCTGTACCACTCAACTCAACAACGCTTGTATGGTCCTTTGCCATGTGGGGTCTTGATATCATCGAAATGATCTCACTAAAAGCCTCAAATGGCCACTGTTTTATATTAACAGCTACATAGTACTTCACCAAATGGGTAGAGGCCGCATCATTTATCAAAATTGAGGGATAACATGTTGCCTGTTTCATAAAGAACAATATTGTATTCAGGTTCGGTATTCCTGAGTCAATCATTACTGACAATGTATCCAATCTCGAAAATGAAAAAGGTCTTTAAGGTGTGGAAAAACTTTGGGATAATGCAGAAATTCTCCACACCTTACTACCCTCAAGGAAATGGACGAGCAGATGCTACAAACAAATGACTTCTTAGAATTATAGACAGAATAATAGAAGGTGGCAAAGATTGGCATGAAAAGCTAAAAGACGTACTATAGGCCTACCGGACAACTGAGAAGTCTCTTACGGGCATGACCTTGTACTCATTGGTGTATGGTATAGAAGCAGTGTTACCCATTGAAGTTGAAATACCGTCACTCCGAGTGCTTAGTCATAAATCAGATGAGGAACAAAATGTCGAAGCACGAATCACTGCCCTCGTTAATTTGGATGAAAGACGACTACGAGCAACACAAAATATTGTTGCTTACCAGCGTAGAATCGAGAGGGCATACCAAATAAAGTTATTCTTCGACAGTTCAAGAAAGGGGACATGGTACTCAAGAAAATCTTCCACAGCCCTACAAACCCACATCCTTTAGGCAAGTTCAAACCTAATTGGGAGGGGCACGTAGACAATTCTTACAAGATCAAGAATCAGGAGGGGTGCGAGCTCAACGACCCCATCAATGCGATTTATCTCAGAAAATACTACCCATAACGAGCTCAAAAGAGTGGTGAAAACTTGAAAAGACATCAAAAAAAAAGAAGGAAAAAAGAAGAAAAACAAAAATGGACGTGGTGAAAACCTGAAAGAAAACCTGAAAAGGCATCACGGGCAAAATAATCTCCAAGAAGGAGCTTTTGAATAAAAAACACTCAAGTATAAACAAGTACTTGAAAGTTTCAACAATACGGCACAAATAGACCCTGAGGACGAAGACTCATCCTAAACCCTACAGGATCCCAACAGAACCAACACAGAAAGATGCCGAAGCATGGTATGAATGGAAAACCAAAGTGACTTCGACGAAACCTGGAAGAACATCAGGACCTCTCAAAGATGGAAGCTCAACAAGAATCCAAAGAACTCTTCATGGACCTGCGAAGCATAGGATGAAAGCTCCAAAGGTAAAAAGACAACTTCGAGACTTTTGAGTTCTCACGATCCCACAAGGTAATCCTTTCATCAACTTTGGGTAAAATATAATAAAGAAACTGACCACCAAAGGGGCCACATGTGGCAAAACTGCAGGGCCCGTCCCTTTTAAAAGCGCTTTTCATTCTGATTGTTAAAACCCTCCATTTCCAAAACCTTTTTAGAAAGGACTTCATCACTATAAGAGGTTAAACTATTAGTCGATTTGACCTCGTTCTCAAAGCCAACTTCCTACGCCTGTTAAGAAGTTTTGAAACTAGTCAGGCACTCCATGGTTGTGTGAGTATAACTACCAACTACCATATATCGGAGATGGGTGAACCTCGCCAATGACGATATTGGCTAGTCTAGGAGCGTTTTTCTCTCGACTGGATCCCTTGAGAAGAAATGAGGCAAGTTCATCCCCATGTGTGCGTACGATGTCCCAAAGTCCAATTCAGAAAAACGTCAAACTCATGCGATGTAAAAGAGCCGAGACATGATAAACGTCAAACTCGTGTGACGTAAAAGAGCCGAAGCATGATAAGCGTCAAGCTCGTGCGACGTTAAAAGAGCCAAGACAGGAACAAAAATTCAAACTCATGCGACATTAAAGAGTCGAGACAGAAAAAACGTCAAACTCATGCGACGTTAAAGAGCCGAGACAGGAAAACGTCAAACTCGTGCGACGTTATAGAGCCGAGATAGGAAATACGTCAAACTCGTGCAACGTAAAAGAGTCGAGGTAGATATCATCTACCCCCGTATGACTTGAAAGCTTGGGTGTCTTCAAGGCACGACCACCTTGTTTCAATGGAAAGATGTAAAAGAGCCGAGGCAGGTACCGTCTATCCTCGTATGATGTGAAAGGTTGGGTGTATTCAAGGCACAACCACCCTGTTTAATGGAAAGATGTCAAACTCATGCAATGTAAAAGAGCCGAGACAGGTACCATCTATTCCCATATGACGTGAATGATTGGGTGTATCCAAGGTACAACCACCCTGTTTCAATGGAAAAACGTCAAACTAGTGTGTCATAAAAGAGCCAAGCCAGGTACTGTCTATCCCCATATGACTTGAAAGGTCATGTGTATCCAGGGCACAACCAACTTGTTCAATGTAAAAATGTCAAACTCGTGCGGTGTAAAAGAGCCGAGCCAGGTATCGTCTATCCCCGTATTACGTGAAAGGTCGGGTGTATCTAGGGCACACCACCCTGTTCGATGGAAAAACGGTAAACTCGTACGACGTAAAAGAGCCAAGGCAGGTACTGTCTAGCCCTGTATGACACAAAAGGTTAGGTGTATCCAGGGCACAACCACCCTGTGCGATGGATTCTGTCTATCCCTGAATTGATGTAAAAGGGTCTGGTGTATGATCCATCGCTGCATAATGTTAAACTGCTTAGAGTGCTCTATGGTTGCCGGAGTTAAAACTGCTAACGAACCTTGTTTTTGAAATATCTTTCTCTTTTCAAAATTTTCAATATATGTCTTGTGTTTTCCAAAAAATTTAATTTCTTTGTTAAATTCGTAACCTTTCCTTGCTCCGGGTTCTATTTCAAATCTCCCCTACTTTCAAAAAAATTCTAAAAAACTCTTAAAAAAATGAAGGTGCTTGGACACTGTATATGATGATTACCGCGTTGCCGCAATTGCCGCGTTGCTGCCTCGCCTCTCACTTCGGATTGACTAGACAAATCTCTTCTTATAGAAAGGCTTTTCCTATAAACAACCTTAGGAAACCCTAAGGAGATCAAAGAAAATGCTAGGGTTAAAATTCAAACTACAAAAACCCCTGAAGTTAAGTGGCATGGCTAGAAAATCCAACTCGAGTTTCAAGCTTATGTAACTCACCGACATCTCACACCATAAACCCTAGGAGGAAAAATGCCCTCCGTGGGTGAGCTCGGTGAAAGCAATAACTTGGAGGGATAGTTGGTGTGCCCCCTGACCACGTGACCTCAGGAAGAAATTTAACATGTATGCTTTATCATTGATGTTCACCCACCCCTCAAAGGACAGAAAACGCCAAATTTTCTACTTCTTTGCCACTCACCTATTCCTCGAAAGATAGGGAGTGCTAGAGAGGGGCAACTGTAGACACTCCATTTTAAATATGGCAAATTTTATGGTTTTCTGAACCCTTAAAACCACATTATCCTAATAGACCCAATTTAGGTAACCTAAAATTACCCAAATCTATCCCAACTTAAAGTAGATCCCAAGAGCTTTCCAACAGTCCAAGAATCGTCTCAATCGGACCTACGAATAAAAAGATATAACAAATAACAATTTAGTCCCTATGAGATCCAACTGTCGGGCAGCGGGCCAGGCTGTAATGGGCCTGACATGCCCAGACGTAGGTTGATGATGCAGTCAATGCATCTGGTGATGCAGTAAACATGTTTTCTTTAATTAGATAAGGCTAAAACTTCAAGATAAATCCAAACAATTTCGAAAAAACTCTAAAAAATTTAGAAAAAATTATCAATTGAATCTTATAAATACCCCCTCTACCTAATCTAAAAACATAGAAAAAAAGACACCAAAAAAACCTTAGAAATTATCGAAATTAGGAAAATTACCCCAAAATACCAAAAATAGGAAAAACCCTTAGAAAATTCCTAAAAATTTAGAAAAAATCCCAAAAAATCCCTAAAAATTATAGAAAATCTCAGAATTCATATTCAACCTCTGGAGATCACAAAACCCTTAGAAATCTAAGGAAGTTCTCCTCTAAACCCTAAGAAAGACTGTCTGCTTTAGAAAAATCTTTAAATTGAAAACGCTAGAGAAGATAAAAACCCTAGCTTCCTGCAGTCTTAACCCCCAAGATTGAGAAAACCTAGACCTAGGGCACAAAAACCATAGGTCAAAACTAGAATTAGGGCACAACAACCTTAGATCTAACCCTTTACACCAGAGATTTGCTGGTCAACATTCGAAATCAGAGTGGCAAAGGGGATCAGTTCTGATACAGACGAGCCCTCAAAGGCTCAGGAATCCCGTGCCATCTGGCTCGGTTTGGTATTATTTCTTCCTCTCTCTTTCTTTTTTTTTTTTTTTCTTATTTTGCTTCTTTTATTTATATTTGATCTGTTAACTTGTCTTAAAAATTGTAGTTTAATGCTCTGGATCATGCTGGCTTTGCGACAGATCTGAGAGTAGATCTGCTTGTTTCTAGGCAAATCTGGCCTTAGATCTGAATTCAATCTGTCCCACTTTCTCTACAACTTTATTTACATATTTTTAATTAGTTTATGGTGTTAAAATTCGAGAGATCTTCATCGGAAGATCTATCAGATTTTCATAGTATACAGTTCTTCATTTTTCGGGGCAATTTCTTCCTGTACACCAATGCCATATGAAATGATTTTCACGCAGGGCCATTGACTCATTGATCTTTATCAGATTGATATCAGTTAGGACTTGTTCATCTTCACATGACATAGTTTTGTCATCTGATATCTGATGATTTTGTCATGAGTGAGCTCCATCTATATCTTTAAGCGATTCTCAGAATGGTTTCAACTTGGGATCGGCTTCACACTATTCAATTAATATTCTATTGGAGTCACATTGAGATGAATCTTCTCTGCGGTCAACTTCTTGGTCCACCATTACTTCATCCAGCTCTTGCCTCATTATAATTTCATCAGGCTCTTACCCCAGTCTAACTGGTGACCGATCTTGGGCCCTTTCCTTTGCTCTCTCATAACGCGAAGCAATTTTGAGCATTGAGTCAAAAGAGAAAGGCTGCATGCTTTTGCTGAGTGAAGTGTATACTTAGGGAACACATTTTCCAATATTCATAATAATCTTAGAGGCTTCAGAGAGTGTGTAATCAATGACTTTTGATAGAGCATCTCCAAATCTATTCGCCAGGTCTGTAAATCACTCACCAGGATTTGTCGGGTGGCGACCAATTCTCCTCGCGTCAGTGGTCGCTATCTGTTCCCGTGATATTAGTCAACAAAATGTTGAAACAATTCATCGGGAGTTTGATCCGGGTATTTTAGTCACGACCTCTCTGAACAAGGTTGGAGATTGTCTTGAGAGGGTGTATACTAAAACATTCCATTGAGTCGGTGAGTTCTATCTTCAAGAGATGGACAATAAGTTTGGGTCGGAACCGGTTATGCTCGAAGCTGAGCTTGTGCCTCAGCCGGTAAGGATCGACTGACTTGTGGGTTACAAATTCCATACTGACTCACTAAACTAGGTTGACCATGAGATTCAAGAGGATTTTAACCATGCCGTTAGGTTGGGACATGAGGTGGATCATGATGAGTGCTTTGGCAATGACGACTCGCCAAGTGGGTGGAACAGGCATGACTATGTTGATCCGGGGTAGAAGAGGTCCTCTGAACTTGAATCGGATGCTAGCTTGAGATCTGAGATGGGTCACAAGGTTC
The DNA here is from genome assembly GCF_054954075.1 of Amborella trichopoda. Classification (NCBI taxonomy): domain Eukaryota; kingdom Viridiplantae; phylum Streptophyta; class Magnoliopsida; order Amborellales; family Amborellaceae; genus Amborella; species Amborella trichopoda. Next base: position 16,733,181 of record NC_142348.1, on the reverse strand, counting down.
GGTAAGGCCAATGCATCGTAAGAAGGCTCTGACGTTGGATAGGTCCCTAAGACACTCGATTGAGAGGGACTCGCAATCCTCAAAATTAGTTAAGGGTGCACTATAGTGAGTAGAGGTCTGTCTTGATGAACTCCTAAGTTGAGGCAAAGATGTTGAACTTTCTAGTTTTTCCGAGTGACTAGCCTTGTTTGGGCCCTGACTCGGCTGATCCCTAACCAACTAGTTATTAGGGTTAGGAGAAAGGTTGACCTGGTTTGAGTCAACTGACCAAAGGGTTTTAGGGTTTCACATTTTTTATCTTCCTTGATCATATCAACTTAATTTTCGATAATACTCTAAGTCTCACATGCTAGCCTGCCGGATGAGTACATCATTCGGGTTGCTGTGGACTTTATTGACTTGGTGGCCCCCGGTTCCTGAATCATTGATAGGATGACTGGTAGCCTAGGGACCCAGGTAACTAGCTTTGGTTCCATGTGGGTTTTGATAGACTTTCCCTCATAGGTCTTATGGTTTGAGGGTGCACCTTAGTGATGCCCCAAAGACTGACTTGGCTCCCTAGACATAGACTGGTATAAAGGGTTGGACCGCATCTTGGTTTAGACTAAGAAAGATTGGACTTGACTTAGAATGGACCCAGACTTGAACCTAGACCTATAGCTGGAAGTCGACCTGGGTTTAGAATTTGGGCCTTCACCTAGAGTAGGCCTAGGCCAGATTCTAGACTGGGCTTGAGCCTTAAATGTGGACCTAGGTGTGGGCCTAGGCTTTAGGCTTTGTCTTAGGTTCAAACCTAGACCTAGAGGCCTAAACTGAACCAAGACTTGGACCTAACTGGCTTTGACCTGAACCAAGCTCAGACCTAGACTAGGCTATACCTAAACTTGAGTCTGACTAGACTTAGACTCGAACCTAGTTTAGTCCTACACTCGAACCTAGCTCAAGAAAGGTACACGAAAATGGTTTGAAGACAATTTTACTTGGGACTATAGGTAGGCTGGGTCAGTGGGTTTCCTAACTCAGTAAAAAATTGAAATCAGCTAGGCTTGATAGGTACCCACATAAGGTCCGGCTACAATCATTTGCGAAGGCTGGTCCTTACTATAGTGGGCGTGTTTCGTGGTCAGAGTTTACCCAGAGGGATGCTTTGCTAAATTGTTGTACATATTCCCAGTACTTCTCGCCCAAAACTGGGTTCCCGCACGACTTAAGTGTTGGTGTAGGGGTTTTCAAAAATTTGAAATTTTTTATGTATATTTAAGCATGTATGAGTAAGTATGTAAGATCAACACTCAATGATATGTGTAGTAAGTGTGAGAAAAGAGCATAGGCATACAACCTAGTCAAGTAAAGAAAGAGATAGAGATGGAAATAAAGATTTCATCTAATGAGATAAGACCAAATATTTCTAAACTAAAGCGATGAAGTATCTAAGCAGATAAGATGAAATTTAATCTAAATAAATAAGAGAAGAGAAAGACCCTCAGTTTATCTTTTATCTTCTTCTTCCTTCTTTTTTTTTTTTTTTTTGTTCTTAAAGAAGATAAAGATGCTTTTAAAAGAAGATAGAGTCAATAAAATTCAATTCTATATAGATAAGACTTAAAAAACAAAAGATAAGGTCATCAAGTCTAATCTAAATTGATAAGAGAAGAGAAAACCTAGATCTATCTGTTTTTTTTCTTTTTTTTTTTATTATTTTTATTTTACTAAAAGAGATAAAGATGCTTTCTAAAAGAAAATAAAGTCAACAAATTCTACGCTTGTAGATAAGGTTTTAAAATAAGAGATAAAATTTTAGAAAATAAGAACAAGTCTAATCTACATGGTAAGAGAAGAGAAAACCTAGATTTATCTTTGTCTTTTTTTTTTCTTATCCTTTTATCACGGTAAAGATAAAGATCTTTTAAAAGAGATCAAATCAAAATTTTAAGGCTTGCAGATAAGATTTAAAACAAATAAAATCAAATATGAAGTGATAAAGCAAAGAAAGACTTAAATCCTATTTTTCTATTTTCCTAGAATTTACAGAAGCACAAATAGGAAAGCTGAAACCACAAAAATCACACGGGGTTGAAAATAACTGGGAGATGGGCTTCCGAATTTTTTCTTATAATCCGTACTACGTGACATGGGGCGTGTCATGTAGCATGACATGAGGAGTGTCGTGCTGATCTGCACAACACGAGGTATGTTGCGCGACATGACACACTCTGGTAGTGTCAAATAGAGAGCCCCATATAAAAATTTCGGATTTTTTTTTGGGTTTCTTCAAAATTTTGTAGCTTCAAAATGTTCTATTTTTTGAAAAATGACTACTGTAAAATTTCAAGAAGTGTTGATGGCCAAAATACAAAAAATTCAGGAAGTGTGGTGCCAACCTAGTACAATACCTATTAAGAGTTGTGAGTTACTACAAGTCGAAGGATGGACAGGGGCAATGGTAGGCCCAAAAGGATGTGGTTGGAAGTAGTCCGAAAAAATATGGTGACTTATAGCCTTACTAAGGCAATGGTCTTTAATAGAGCAGAATGGCAGACCAGGATTCGTGTGTCGACCCTAATTAATTTGAAAAAGGCTATGATGATGATGAACATCTAGGATTTTTTCGAATTCTTCTAGGGGTTTTTTTCGTATTTATATGGAATGTTTTGGAAATTTCCAAATTATCTGGGAATTTCCTAAGGTTTTTTCGAAGTATTTTTTATGTATCTTCAATCCATTTTATGGGATTTTCGAGGAGGCATTTATAGGTTTTCAATAGGGTTAGGGTTGAAAAAGTTTGATTTAATCTCCTAATTCTAATAAGATTAAGTTTAGGGATTTTTCTAGAATTTTCTAGAATATTTCGTATCAAATCGACCTTGGAAACCCGTTACTAGAAGGACTTAACGGAGCTGGGCCCATCGATTTGCACAAGGGGGGGGGGGGGGGGGGGGACTTTAATGCTTCATTGAACTTTAAATACCATTATCTTGAGAACTATTTAAGTCCATAAAGGATTTCTTTAACTTGTACAATTTGTCTCCTTGTCTTTTAGACTCAAATCGCTTGGTTTGCCTCATAAAACTCTCCTCCTCTAATTTACTATTGAGGAATGTGTTATCTATACATCCATTTGGTGTATATCAAAGTTATCATAATTTGCTAATGGATGACTTCCTAGCAGCTGGGGAAAAAATTTCTTTGTAATCTACTCCTTCTACTTAGATAAAACCCTTAGCAACCAATCTAGTATTATATCTATCAATGGTTCCATCTGGGTTCAATTTCTTAGTGTATACCCATTTACAGGTAATGGCTCTTCCACCTTTTGATAGGTCTACTAAAATCCATTTCTCGTTTTTCATCAATGAGTTATATTCATCTTGCATTACCTACATTCAATTGGATGCCTCCGATGAACCTATAGCATCTTTAAAGTTTATGGACTCATTATCAAGTTCTATATTATACCCATAGTAATCATCCAAGTAACTAGGTCATTTTGTTTCCCTAGCACTTCTCCTAGGCTCTATCATAATAGAAGTATGATCAACACTACAAGGGTTCTCACTAAAATTACTAGGTTTTCTCTTTCTTTCTTCTATTTCTATGATTTTATGTTTCTTTTCTTTCTGCATTTTTTCATCCTCAAATAAATGAGCATCTCTACTTTCTATGATAGTCAGTCTCATGATCATAGAATCTATAAATTTTAGAATGACTAGAGTGTAAAAACAAAGTGCATTTAATTATTGTAAGTCTAGGTTTTTCTCTATTTGAATTAAGGACATGAGCTAGACAACCAAAAACTCTAATGTGATCTAAATTAGGTATTCTATTAAACTATAATTCAAAAGGGGTCATAATTTTAGATTTGCTAGGTAATTAATTTAATATATAAGTTGAGGCTCAGAAAGTTTCTTCCCAAAATTGGTGAGGTAGATTAACTTATTGTATCATACAATTAGACATCTCTAATAAGGTTCTATTCTTTCTTTCAACTATATCATTCTGTTGGGGTGTATAAGGTAGTATACATTGTCCATGTTCCTAACAAAAGTTTTTAAATTCTAGTGAAGTATATTCTCCACCCCTATCACTTTTAAACAATTTAACCTTTTCATCTAAATGATTTTCTACCTCCATCTTATACTCGTTAAATTTTTCTAAAGCTCTTTTATGATAAATCAAATTTGTATATGCATATGTTGAATAATCATCAATGAAAGTAATTAAATATTCAGGCGCTTTATAGGCTTTAGCATTTCATCTTCCACAAATATCAGTATGGATTGTGTTTAGAACACTTTCAACCCTCCTTCCTTTTAGGAATGGTTTTTTATGCATCGTTCATTTTAAACAGTTTTCACATTTAAATTTCTCATTTTCTTCATAAGGAATTAGTTTTTCTTTCATCATTCTAAATAACTTTTCATAGCCAATGTGTCCTAATCTTTTATGGTATATATTAAAGCTTTCTTGGTAAGAAGCACAAACAATATAAGAGCAAGATGCTTTCATTTCATTAATCTTAAATTTGCACAAATTGCCACAAAGAGTGGCCTTAGCCACCTCTGCACCATTCTTAACAAAATAATTCAACCCCATTATTATCTATCTTAGACAAAAAAATGAGGTTACGCTTCATTGCTGGGGGCATAGAGGAAATCATTGAAGGTAAGAGTGTCCCCACTAAGAAGAAGAAGAAGCTTTATGATCACCTCTATGTGGACCTAAGAAGAGTTTCCGATATAAAGCTTCTAATTACTAATCTTCTGTCTAAACTCCATGACGTGCTCCTTGCTTGTGGTGATATGCCTTCTTACGTTCGAGTCAATCCACCAACCATTGGATGGGTGGCCATGAAAGACTCTTCTACTATGAATGCAATATCCTATGAGTGGCTAGGTTTTCCTCTCTCTATCTTCGTTGGTGGGCCGTTACCAGATTTGGCAATATAACTAAGTTTGTTACTGTTAAAGCATCTTCTCAATTTTTTAAAGAATTTTGTTGCTTTCTTATCTTCTTTTTTTGTTTCTTCATGGTTTTCTTTATTCCCCTTTCTCTTCTTATTATTAGGTTTAATTGACAATTGTTTTTAATAGCAAAATGAGCTTGCTATTGGGTTCTATCATTTTTCTCTTTTACCCTATTATTCTCTTCCATTTTAAAATGTCATCTTAAATCGTCAAGGGTGTGGATAACTTTGTTCGGGCAAGTTTTTCTTAAGATCTTTTTAGGGAGTTTTTCTATAATCTTCATGATTTGATGGTGCTTAGATATAGGTTCTCCATAACTTGCAAGTTGGTCAGCCATTAAAATCATGTCATCAAAACATTCCAGCATCGATTGATTCTCTCTCATTTTGTGTTGGTTAAATCTTTCATATGGCTCATGGTTTGCCATGTAGTTATCCTTGGTGTGCCCTTTCTCTATGGTCTCCCATAATCTTTAGTATTATAAGTTTCAAAGACCTTGTACAATTTGTCACTAAGATAACTCAAGATAGCACCCTTACGTGTGAAATTATCATTTTTCCATTTCAAGTATCTTTGCTCTCTCTAAGTGTAGAATCATCATCAGGTTCATGTAGGATTTCTTCTTCAATTACTTATAACAAATCCATGGTGTGCAGTAAATAAGACACTTTACTCTTCTAAAGTGAGAAATTATAGTCATCAAGTTTATCAATTTTTACAAAACCAGCCAATACAACTCTAGGATTAGCCATTTTTTATACAAAATGAAAACTCCTAAGCTTTGAAACTAATTGTTAGCCCAAATATAACAGATATTTTTTGTTTTCAGAAGTAAATAGCGCTATAGTAACATGCAAATTAGGTTTTGAACGCAACCAAAAAAATAACAAATACATGGCAAGCAACCCTTTCTTGCTCTACAAAAACACTTGCAAATAGCTTGCTATAAATTCCTCTAGGAATCTGAAAAAGATATACAAAGATCACTAATTTTGTCATACATAAAAGAATCAAAATTCGAAATCGATTGCAACTATTGTAAAACTCAACCAAAAAACCTTGAGGTAATTTCCAGCAAGCATATACTCATCAAAATACAATGTAAATCACTCCAACAAACTGAAAACAATGCCCTATAAGTTACTCCTCGCTCATGGAGCCTTTCTTAAACTTCAAGTGCTATTTTGAATAGAAACTATAAATAAAATCATGGAACAAAGTCATCAAACTTGTAAAGACTTGCAGGCGAGTTTCATTACCTTTCTAGACAGAGACAACCACTGGGAGTGTGCTTCCCATGAGTATATTATAGGAGAAGAAATATATGTTTGTGACAAAACAAGAGTTAGCAAATAATCAAGAGAGAGATAGTGTTGCGAGAGGCAACAAAGTGTTGTACTCTTATTCTATGATACTGTAGGGCTCTCACATAAATGAGAGGCAATAGTGGAGGGCTCTTACAAATATGAGAGGCACATCCTTGTATGCAGCTCACAAGAAAACTTAAGAGAGACAAAAAGGCTTTAGAGAGAGAGATTGAGCTTGTGCAAGGTGCTTAAACCTCTCTAAACCCTTTCCCATGTATAGCCATTTAAAAGAAATTGAGAGAGACACTTGTAGAGAGAATGGCTAAGTGATGCCTCTCAATTGGCACTTGTCCCTCTCTTCACATGAAATTTCTTTTTTCCCTCTAAATTTATTTATTCCTTTTAAAACACCTTTTAAGTGGGGTAGAAAAGGACAAATAAACAAAATTAAAAATTGAGCCCATATTTTTGCAAATATTTTAAAGACACATTTTCTTTAACATCTCCGAGCCATCTAATCTGAGTAAAAATGCTGAGATGGCCCCAACTTCAATGTCATGCCTAAACATTGTTTTATTTTTAAATTTTCAATAAATGATATTGAAACGGTGCCAAATCCTCTCTTAAATTCACACGTATGAAAAATATATATATAAAAATATTCATGACAAAGATTTACTTCTTTTTTTTCCTTTTTCTGGTAGTTAATGGCTAGGTTGAAAACGTTATATCTCCAAAATATGGGGGCTTTATAGATGGAAATTAATGGATAAAGATTCTATTGAAACCAATGATTTAAAAAATAGATCAGTGACCTGGATTGGGCATTGCAAATACCGGTTCGGGTCACTGTTTTACTATGCGAAAGAAAATAGTGAACTAGTGAAAAAAAAAACAAGTGCAAAAATAATGAACCGGCCAAAAACAGGTCCGGATTGGTGAATCAACATGTTGACTATAGCAAATGGATGTTTTTACCGTAGCAAAATGTTGTTTTACTATAACAAGTCGCCGATTATCTTTTAGACCCAGACGATTTCATATATTGACAAAATTGGCACCGGGTGACCGATTTTCAGGTCAAACCGGGTGATTCCGTGTCGACCGGGCATTTTTTAAATCATTGATAGAAACAATAATATTTGAACCTTTTTTTAGGTAAATAAAATAATAATAGAACTTGCGATAGCTATAATGAGTTATGTTCCATGCTCCCATGCTTGCCAACTTGACGAATACATGGTTTCTTTGTTAAAAAAAAGAGGACGATGAACATGTTTCCCCGATGGTATTTTTAAATTTTAAACACTCCTTAAGAGCCATAAATATCACAGTCTTATCTCATTTGGCCAGTTGCCTCTTCTAACATGGCTCTAAACCTTTTGAGGGAATAAGAACAATAACTACAATAAGAGGAGTAACACTTGACCATTCCCCTATTGAACTTTTAGGGGAAGAGATGAACCCGCAAAAGTCCCAGGAATCGAAGGTAATGTCGTAAGACTGTGAATCACATAGATCAAGTTTTACCAGAAATTTGAGAATTATGTGTTTTCTCTGTGTGCCTCTCTATAACTATGAAACCCTAGTTATAAAGGGATGGGAGGATGCCATTCTCTAATGTTCGACTTTCCTCCTAGAATCTTTGAGAATGTGACCATCTTTTCCTATGAGATGGGTAGTTATTTTCTACCTGTTAGATAAATGCATCTTCTTTATCTAAGAAGCATTTTTAGTGATAAACATTAAAATGTATTATTAAGATAAAGAGAGAGAAATATGACACATGTGAGGCCCCATGGCCACCCACATGTACCAACATCTCCCACTTGGCCATGAGGACTAGATACATTGAAATATCATAAAGTCTATACCACTTAATGAGTTTAACATTTATAAGCATATCCTTGTCATGAGGCTTTTCACGTTAGTGTGGTTATGCATCTCATGACAAAAAAAACATCCAAAATCATGTCATAGGGTTTTTCAAGCTAATGTAGCGTTTCCTCTCATGACCAACACACACACATACACACATATCCTATTTGGGAGTTCCTAACTTAGATATTCCTAAGTCCCATCAAAGGTATATGCTTTGATAATATTTATGCACTTAATCCCTTTGTTAAAGGGTCTGCAATCATATCTGAATAAGGCAAATAACTTGCAGTTATTTCATTCTTTTTAATAATATTCATAAATGTAATGATAATCAATTTAAATGTGCTTACGCTTGCAACTATATGCTCAATTTCTAATTGATGAGATGACAGCTTGGTTATCACAAAAAAATTTAACAGGTCCTTCAGCTATATCCAGCTTCAAATCATTTATGAAACGTTTAATCCAGACGGCATATGTTGAGCAATACTACAAGTAATATACTTGGCTTTCACAGTATACCGAGCTACACAACCTCGTTTCTTACTAGACCAAGAAACCTATCCACCTCCGAAGAGGAATACAAGTCTTGAGATTGATTTTCTATCATCTGAGTCTCTTGCAAAGCCTGCATCAGAGTACCCAGTAACCTCCAAATTATCAGCTTGAAAGCACAAATTGTAATTTTTAGTTTTTTGAATATATTTGAGTATCATTTTTACGGCTTGCTAATGAACCATCCCATGATTACTCTGAAATCTACTCACAAGACCGTATGCATGACTCAAATCAGGTCTTGTACACAACATGACATAATTTATACATCACACAGATTGAGCATATGGAATTAATTCAATTTCATCTTTGTCATTCTCATTACATGAAAATATTTTCTTTGATAATTTCAAGCCTTTACAAATAGGTGTATCTATGGGGTTGAAATTTTCCATCTTAAATCTATTTAAAGTAATTTTTAAATAATTTTCTTGAGATAAATATAGAAGTCTTGAACTTCTATCTCTTGTTATCTTAATGCCCAACATATATGGGGCTTCTCCCATATCTTTTATCTCAAAATGAGAACTTAGCCATGATTTGGTATGGTTAATCATGCCAATATCATTACTGGCTATCAAACTATCATGTACATACAGTGATAATACAACAAAATTGCTCTCATTATTCCAGACATATGCACAATGGTCTAACCTACTGGCTACATAACAAATTTCAGTGATTCCATTATGAAAAATAAAGTACCACTGCTTTGAAGACTGTTTTAGACCATACAAAGATTTCTTAAGTTTATATACCTTGTCTTCTTGACCTTTAATTACATATTCTTCTGATTGTTTCATGTATATATCTTCTTTTAATTCTCTATTTAAGAAAGTTGTTTTAACGTCCATTTGAAATAATTCTATATCATAATATGCTAGGGTAATCCTAATAGATGAAAATTTTGCTACTGGAGAATAAGTCTCTACATAATCTATGCCATCCCTTTGAGTAAATCCTTTAACTACCAACCGAGTTTTATATTTATCAATGAATCTATTTGCGTTAAGATTTTTCTTTAGGACCCATTTGGAATCAATGAATTTTCTATTTTTAAGGAGGTCAACCAATTCCCAAACTTAATTTCTTTTAATAGAATCAAGTTCATCATTCATGACTGGAGTCCACTCAACTGAGTCAAGTGAGAAAATAGCTTCACTGTAGTTTTGAGGTTCATCTATTGAATCATCGCTCAATGAAGAATAATCATCTTCATTCATAAATACATAAAATTCTTCTAAAGTGGTAGGTGGGGCTCTAGTTCTTTTAGGCCTATCTGGTATACTAGGTTCAATTGAATCATTCTCATCAATTGTAGAGGGAGATTGAGAAATAGGGTCTTCTCGACCCTTATCTTTATCAATTTCATGTAAGTTAATAGGCTTACTTAAAGTATGTTCTTCATCTATATTTTCTAAAAAATGAACATCACAGCTCTCTATTAATGATCTAGTATCATGGTTATAGAATCTATAGCCCTTAGAATTTTTTGGATAACCTGTAAAAGAGTATTTTATAGTTTACTTTGTAATTTATCTCTATTTTGTTGTGACATAAGTACATATACCCAAGAACCCCAAACTTTCAAGTTATTAAGGTCAGGTTTCCTACTGTTTATCGATTTAGTTGGAACACGATTAATAATATACATTGCAGTGTTGATAGCCTCACCCCAAAAATGAGATAACAAATTTGAATGACTTATCGTAGACCTCATTATGTCCATTAGAGTTCTATTTCTTCTTTCAACTACACCATTTTGTTGTGGTATATATGGCATGGAGGTTTGGTAAATTATACCTTACTCATTACAAAATTCAGTAAATAAGGTAGAGCAATATTCACCTCCTCTATCTGTTCGAAGAATTTTAATATGTCTACCTAGCTGTTTTTCTACCTTAGCTTTATATTCTTTAAATGTTTCTAATGTATTTGATTTTTTATTAATTAGGTATACATATCCAAAACATGAATAATTATCTATAAAAGTTATGAAATATTCCATATCTCTATGTGTTTTTACATTTAATGCGTCACATATATCAGAGGGAATAATTCTAAGTAGTTCACTAGACCTTGTTCCTTTAGGGAAATGCTTCTCAGTTAATTTATCAGAAATACATGGTTCGCATGTTTTGAACATAATTTCTTCTAAATTGGGGAGCAAGCATCTTTTAACCTTAGTACCATACACCAATGCTCTAGAATGTTTCCCAATGGTGACCTGACCAGACCTGAACTTTATTTTATAACCCTTGTCGTTTAATCTACAAATAGAAATTAAATTGTGCCTTATATTGGGTGCATGCAAAATATCAGTCAATAGGATATTCGTTCCACCTGGTAAATACATCTTAAAAGTACCAACACCAAGTACATCACAGTAGGTGTCATTCCCCATATAAATCTGCTGATTATCGACTGCGATCTCCTTCAGCTTCATGAATCCGTCTTTAGTCCTTGAGACATGTCGAGTGAAGGCTGAGTCGAACAACCAATTCCTCAGGTCATGGTCGACAACTATTGATTCTAGGACTACGCGGAACAAGTTTTTTCTTTTATTTTGATTACTATTATTACTTCGAGCATTGTTGTTCTAGTTCTTATTTTTGTTTTTCAGCATGGACAATTAAATTGATGTGCCCAAGTTTCTTACATTAAAAATAGGTCTTATCAACCTTATTCTTTTGATTTTTAAAATTTCTCCTATTTCCCTTATCCCTATTATTATTCTGATTATTATAAGGTTTCTTGAGAATCTAGGAAAATGAACTTTGGACAAAGTGGAGCTCATTTGACTTTTTCCTCATTCTTCTCTCAGCTTCAATACTGAGATGCATGAGAAGATTCAATGTAGTCATCCCCTGTACAGAATGGTTTTAATGCAATTACAACAGGCTGCCAAGATGGAGGGAGACTGTTAAGGACAATGGATATTTGCATATGGTCAGGGACTGGATTCTCGTCCACAGCAAGGTCTTTTGCGAGCACTATCATTTTATTGACATGCTCGGTCTCTGAGTCCGATTCTTTCATTCTGCAAGAATTATATATTTCTAATAGTAATGGCACAGAAGTGTCAGAAGTGGTCCCATACTTTTCAGATTGGGCACCCATCATACTTTGAGCTGTGGTGTGATCATCAAAGGCTCTAATTAAATCATCTTCCATAAAACTCAACATAGTAGTATTAGCTATTTTGTTATCTTTTAACCATTTGTCATGTCCCCTTCTGGCTTGACCATTAGCATTATGCTCTAAAATTGCTGGTATTATATCTATAACATAGTCCACCCTATCTTGGAAGATAACATATCTAATTTTTCTTTTCCACATAGAAAAATTGGTTCTATTGAGTTTTTCAAGTTTGGATAGTTATGACATTTTAGATAATGCCTAAACATTAAAAAAATTCAATTGTGTTTAACAACATGGTTGTTTGCTAGTCAAATAAATAGATTTGCCGACTCTCGGTGAGCTGCAACCAAAGAAGAATTTTTTCGAACAGTTTAGTTCGCATTGCTGTGATGCAACAAAAACTAATAAAGTAAGGAACAAACTGCTGGTGTCTAGGGAAGCTCTCAACATGGGTGTCAGCAAGATTGTTTTCCCTGTGTATAGGAACATAATTGCAGTCCTGTTGCTCGGCCCATTTGCCTATTTTCTTGAGAGGTGAGTCTTTCTATTGTGAAGAATTTCCTTTTTTCAGGAAACGTTTATCTTCCAGCAAACAAACGCACCCTTAGATTCATTTCTCTGTATTTGTCTTGTGAGCAGGAAAGAACGACCTCCTCTCACATTCTCGTTTCCTGTTCAGTTCTTTCTTCTTGCGTTATGCGGGTAAGCTCTCTCTCTTACACACACATTTATATGTACTTCTAATCTAAACAAGTAGTAATGACTTTGCTTCTTTATTTTAAAAGGATTACTGCAAATCAAGGATTTTATCTGGTGGGCTTGTACTATGCCTCTCCTACCTTTGCATCTGCCATACAGAATTCAGTGGCTGCAATCACATTTGCCATGGCTGCTGCTCTAAGGTCTTTGAGAAAACACTAATGTTTCTTCTACATATTGATTTTATTGGCCTTCCAAGTTTGTATGCTGAGAAATTAAGGATGGGACAGGCTGGAGCAGGTTCATATTATGAGGAGAGATGGGGTGGCAAAAGTGGCGGGAACAATTGCTTGTGTGGGTGGGGCATCCATCATCACCCTCTTCAAGGGTCCACCATTACTACACCATCATTCCCTTATTTCCTCGGAGAAGACAGAGAACTGGAAATTGGGTTGCCTTTACCTTTTTGGGAACTGCTTGGCCTGGTCTGGTTGGATAGTCCTGCAGGCCCGAACAACCATTTCTTTCCTCTCTCTCTCTCTCTCTCTCTCTCTCAAAATCCATCAATTACTCTTACCTCAGTGACTTGGCCGACCCCAAATAGTTGGGATAATGCTCAGATGATGATGATGATTTTTTGTCATCGATTCTTCTAATTTTCTAATGCTTCACAGGCGCCTGTACTTAAGAAGTACCCGGCAAGGATATCTGTTACTTCCTTCACCTGCTTCTTTGGGGTCATCCAGTTCTTGATCATAGCCGCCTTTGTAGAAGCAGATGCTCAGCATTGGATCATCCAATCCAAGGAGGAGCTCTTCACCATCCTATATGCTGTAACTTTTATATTGCTCAAGCTCTGGTTTTGTTGTTTTGGCTCAACTTTCTTCTGTAAGTTTTTAATCAATGAGTACTTCATCTCCCATGAATCGCGCGTTGTAATAAGAAAATGTTGAATCCAGGGCTTTGTGGCATCTGGAATTGCTTTCTCTGTTCAGATATGGTGCATTGATAGAGGAGGCCCCATGTTTGTTGCTGTTTATCAGCCTGTGCAAACCATTGCTGTTGCCATTATGGCTTCCATGAGTCTTGGTGACCAGTTATACACAGGAGGGTATGTGTTATGTGCATTAGTCAAGACTTTAAAATTACTCTCATATTATAAACTAATTTCTTTTGAAGAAATGTTGATGATGCTTCCTTCTAAGTTTAAAATGGCTCTTGCATCACAAACCAATATGCACTTTGGCTCTCATGCATTCATAAATGGAAAGTTTATGTCGAGCTAAGGCTCTAAACAATCAAATTAGAGCCCACCTCAAAAAGTTTTCTAGAAGAGGTTGATTTGATGCCCAAATATCCCCAAATTGAGCATCTCAATATCAAGATGTATGGACATAAGAAAAAAAATGGATTTCAAGTTTTGAAAATAGTGGATCTTGGAATGCATTTTTGGACCGTCAAGTTTCAAAATTTTCAAGTTTACATAGATCTGCTCGATCTACATTATTTTTGAAGCTTTAAATTATATAATTAAAGATAAAATATATTTTATGGTATCACAAACATTTTCATTATTGAAAACACATTTCTCGATACTATTTGAAGATGCACTTACTTTGATAAGAGCCTCGGTTCTACACAAACCACACCCTTCATAAATTGCGGGATATATTAATTTTCTCTCATGTATATTGATGCTCGACTTTCAAACTATTCATTTTCCACAAACTGCTAACCCAACTCTGTCTCTTTCTCTCTCAATTTCAGCATTGTTGGAGCTATTTTGATAGTGGTGGGTCTTTACTCGGTGCTACGGGGTAAGAGTAAGGAAAACAATTTGAAGGGTGAAGGAAAAGGAGATAAGTTGAGACAACGTTTGGTCTCTAATGACAAGTCACAGGCAGAAGGTGCAGTTATTGCTGTTTCATCAGACATGCCTTGAATGAGAGAGATGGAGAGATCCTCCATTACTGCCCTGAAACCACCCATATATGGTTCATTTGCAGATACCCAACCTGAGACATTTACCTCATACTTTTTGCTTGTTGGTTTGAGCTGGAAACCGTGGTGGAAAAGCCACTCCCGATGCTTTCTCTCTTAGTGTAGTTTACTATCATTATATTTCCAGTTCTGAGATTGGATCAGATACCCTATAACGTGTACTGATTCTGAGCAAATGGCTCCTGACAATGTCAACATGAATGCCTAGTTACTTACATGACGCCTACATGTGAAATGAAACCGCTCTTTAAAAAATTATGAAAGGGTTGGTGTTCATGTGATCTTAATTTTCTACCCTCTCTTCTTGGCAATTATCACAAAAAGAAACAATTTGAAACTGCACTATAGAAGAGATCCGGATTAATCTTAATCCGCCTATCGCCTATTTGATGAAATTTTATATCTAGGTCTTCAATGACCGGAGATCAATTTTTTTGCTTTTTGAAATTATTCATCTAATGATGATAGTGTCATATGTGAGATTTGGAAAGATCCATATGGTTGAGATTAAATTCTACCATGGACCCCTATGGCTTAGATCCAGCACATCTATAAACCCTTAAAATCCCGAAAATAGATAGTCTTGTGATAATAGAGGCACCATTTCTAGAACATGCAATGCATCTTCTGTTATCCTTAGTTTTTGAGGTTGAGATGATCAAGTGGAGGGCTTTTCAGTGTTAAAATGACTAATTCCGATAAGTTTTAGGAGTACACTTATTTTATTATAATAAAGTTGATGCCATATATATAAGGAAAGCTTTCTTTGTGACCCCAACTATATATAAGTTATATTTGACTCCACTTCTTAACTGTTTGATCTGAGTTGGCGGCTAAGATTGATCCAATCACAATGTCAAGCCAAAACACTGTTTGATTTTTTTTATTTTTTTATCAGACCTTTTTGGCTGAAATTTAGGGCATCCCATCTTCTTTCTAGGGCACACATAGCATAAAAAAAAAAAAAAATTCTCATGAAAATAAATAACCAAAATTCGCCTAAACATTTTAGGGATAGTTTGATAATTTTTCATCGCATAAATTATTTTTTATTGTTTTTACCATGTGCGCCCATTTCAGATGTATGTATGCCTTGAAATTTGCTGCAAAATCGTTGAACTAATTAAAATAAAATGCTTTGAGCCGTCGGATCGAGATTTACCTCTCTAGGCTTGTGACATTGTGACTCAAGCTATCTTAGTCATCTACTGAAATCTGATGGCTAAGATCAGGAGTCACATATACTATATATATATAGGTGGAGTCACATGAAAAGCCTTCCCTTACAAAGGTGTGTGTGTGTGTGTATATATATATATATATATATATATATATATATATATATATATATATATATATATATATATATGGAAAAGTCTTCCCAACAACTATAGGCGAAAATGAATAGTGATTTCGCCATTGCTCATCACCATCCAAAATTCATCGCACGGTTAGATTGTCTAGTAATATTTTAATTTTAATTTTTTTTCTATAAATCAAAATGATTTGAAATTTGGAGCCTGTATATATCTTAGTGAGGCTCACCTAATAAAAATATGAATTTTTTTTTGCAAAATATTAATTAACTAAAATACCCCTGTAAATTTTTAGAATTATTTTTGTGAATTTATTTTACAGATTATTTGTTTTATATTTTTATTAGATTCTCCTATTTCTGATGAACACATACTCCAAATTTCAAGTCATTCTGATTTGTAAAAAATAAATGAAAATAGAAACACTACCAGACAACTGTGATCGTGCGATGAACTTTGGACGGTGAAAAGCATAGGCGAAATCACTGTTCATTTTCCCCTATAGATGTTACGTAGTATTTTCAATATATATATATATATATATATATATATATATATATATATATATATATATATATATATAAGAAAACACTACAAAACGCCTATAGGTGAAGTTCTACAGTATTGCACCTACAACTTTATCACCGCTCAAAGTTTATCACACGGTCACAAATGTCAGATAGTGTTTGAATTTTAATATTGGTTTTACAAATTATAATAATATGAAATTTTGTAGGTATGCGCTTTAGTGAGATACACATGAATAAAATATAAAACAAATATTTTGAATGATAAAAATTATAAAAATACCCCTATAAAGTTTTAGGGGTAATCTCATCATTTTGTTTAATGTTTATTATTATTCTTAATATTTTATTTTGGTGTGACTTGGTGGTATGTACACAAGCTCCAATTTTTAGATAAATATCATAAGTACAATAATTATAAAAATTCGAATACTACTAGACAACTGTGACCGTGTGATGAATTTTAGACAGTGGTGAAGTGTAGGTTAAGTACTGTAGAACTTCATCTATAGGTGTTTTATAGCTGCTTCCATATATATATATATATATATATATATATATATATATATATATATATATATATATATATATATATATATATATATATAGATCTAGGTCTTCAATGACTGAAGATCAATCTTTTGCTTTTCGAAATTATTCATTGTCATATGCGAGATTTGGAGAGATCCATATGACTGAGATTAAATTCTACCATGGACCCCTATGGCTTAGATCCGGCACATCTACAAACCCTTAAAATCCTGAAAATAGATACTCTAAATGTGATAATAGAGGCACCATTTCTAGAATATGCAATCCATCTTTTTTTATCCTTAGTTTTTGAGGTTGAGATGATAAATTAGAGGGCTTTTGAGTGTGAAAAAAACTATTTCCAATAGGTTTTAGGAGTGCACTTTATGTTTATTAAAATAAAGTTGATGATATATATAGGGAAATCTTTTTGTGTGACCCCACCTATATATAAGTTATATGTGACTTCACTTCTTAGCCATTTGATCAGAGTCGACGGCTAAGATTGCTCAAGTCTCAATGTCATGCCAAAACACTATTTGATTTTATTTATTTATTTTCTATCAGACCTTTTTGGCTGAAATTTAGGGCGTCTCATCTTCTTTCCAAGCCACACTGAGAAAAAATAAAAACAAAAATATTTCTCATGAAAATAAATAACCAAAATTCCCCTAAACATTTTAGGGATAGTCTGATAATTTTTCATCACATAAATTATTTTTTATTTTTTTTACCATGTGCGCCCATTTCGGATGTATGTATGCCTTGAAATTTGCTAAAAAATAATTTAATTGATTAAACGTCGATTCGTATACCACTACAGTAAACGCTGAACATCAGATCGGATCTGGGTCGATCTGATAATCATGGATGTCTGGTAGTATTTTATTTTTCATTTTTTTTCTACAAGTCGAAATGATTTGAAATTTAGATTTTGTATTCATAAAAAATAGGCGAATCTACGAAAAATATCAAAAAAATATTTTACATGAAATAAATTATCCAAAATACCCCCGAAACATTTTAGGGGTATTTTGGTCAATTTGTTTTTTACGAAATATTTTTTGAATATTTTTATTAGGTGCACCTCACTAATATGTATACATGTTCCAAATTTTAGATCATTCTAATTTGTAGAAAAGAAAATTAAATTTTAAACATTCTCAAACAACCATGACCATCAGATCGGCTCAAATTCGATCTGGGCCGTTGGACGTTTACTGTAGTGGTACGGACATGGGCGTACATGAACTTTTTCCTATATATGTATATGTATATGTATATGACTATGAATTTGTTTAGAGTTAACAATCCTGATGTATATGGGTTGTTTAGAGTTAACAATCCCTCAAAATACAAAGATTCAAGTTAGAAGGAGTTGTGATAGGTGTATTTATCAAAACAATAATTATTTTTTTATTAACAAATTATTTAAAGGGTACCGTTTGTAGGGAGCCTGGGCTCTAAGCAATCAAATTAGAGTGTCGAGAAATGTGGTTTTAATACGGGAAATCTTTGTGATCGCCTTAAAATATAATTTGATATTTATTTATGAAGTTGAAAGCGTAAAAAATAGTGTAGATCAACAGATCTATGAAAACTTGAAAATCTTGAAAATTGACGGTCTAAAAATGTGTTATAAAATGCACTATTTTCAAAACTTGAAATCCATTTTTTCTTGATAACTTTACCATTAAATAAGGGCAAATTTGAAATTTTCACAAAAATACAATGGTATTTTGGAAGTTAGTGTTCTGAAACTTTATTTGTAGAGTGCCCTTGTTTTTTAGTTAAAATTTCCACTTGACCTTTTATGGAGATGACAAAAGTATCATTTGTCTTGTAGTAATATTTACGAAATTACCCCACAAAACTAATTGTTTTTTAAAAATAGACCACAAAATTAATAAATCCACCCTTTACAACTTTCTCTATCTTGAACCATTGTAATTTGAAGGGTTGTGAAGTTTAGATTATCCATATATATATATATATATATATATATATATATATATATATATATATATATATATATATATATATATATATATATATATATATATATATATATCATCTACAACTATAGGTGAAGTTCTACAGTACTTCACCTACACTTCATCACCGTCCAAAGTTCATCACATAGTCATAGCCGTCCGATAATATTTGAATTTTTATAATTATTGTACTAATCAAAATTACCTAATATTTGGGACGTGTATACATATGACAAAGTCGTACCAGAATAAAATATTAAAAAAATAATAGTCATAAAATAAAATGATGAAAGTACCCCTGAAAATTTATAGGGGTATTTTGCGTAATGTTTATCATTCAAATTATTTGTTTTATATTTTATTATTGTGCATTTCACTAAGGTGCACACACCTACATATTTCTATATCATTATTGTGCTATATTTTATTATTGTGCATCTCACTAAGGCCCACACACCTACATATTTCTATATCATTATAATATAAAAAAAACTATTAAAATTCAATACCTGTGACTGTGTGATAAAGTTTGAACAGTGAGAAAGCCGAAGGTGAAGTACTTTAGAACTTCACCTGTAGACGTTTTGTAGTGTTTTCCATATATATATAAGAAAACTCTTCCAACGCCTATAGGCAAAAATGAACAGTGATTTCGCCTATACCCTCATAACCATCCAAACTTCATCGCATAATCGCAGTTATACGGTAGTGTTTCAAGTTTCATTTTTTTTCTACAAATCCAAATTACTTGAAGTTTGGATCATGTGTACATCTTAGTAAGGTGCACCTATTAAACATATGAAAAACATAATTCGTAAAATATAAATTAACCAAAATACAATTGAAATACTACCGGACAACTGTGATCGCACGATGTGGTTTGGAAGGTGATGAAGGTAGACAAAATAACTGTTCATTTTCGCCTATAGGCATTTTGTAGTATCTTCCATATATATATATATATATATATATATATATATATATAAATACCAATGATACCTAAGATCTATTTCGGAATGCTATTTAAGAATTATTTAAGGGATTATTAAGGTCTATGATAGTAACTACCAGCTATTTAAACAGAGAAACAATAATATAGTAGCTAGGAAGCAGTAAGCATGAATTTAATATATCTTACACAAAGAAAGACAATCAACAGAATAAATAATAACAGAGGAGAAATATAAAAACAACCCAGTTAATGTAGGTAACAGATCTAATTTTTACACTAACTATAAATTTTATTTGCGTGAGGTAAAATAAAAACCTTTTACTTAGAAGATAAAGAGTACTTACATATTATAGATACAATAACTTGTGAAGAGCTTCCACTCCTCAGGACAGTGACTTGGTAGATTATTGATATTATAATCGCACATAAACTCACAATCACTCGATTTCGGAATGGTTTTGGACACACCACCCGATATACAGTATTTTTATAGACAGAAAATATAGAATAAGTTGAGAAGAAAGTGGTCAGTGATAGTGGAGATCAGAGAGGCAGAGAAGTTTCAGAGGGATTTTAAAGGCACAAATAGAGAGGTTTTAGAGGGATTTCAGAGATATTTCAGGAATAGTAACATAGAGGTTTCAGAGATATTTATATTACCCGATTTTGGAGTGAGACGGATAGATAGAAGGAAGAGAGTGATGTTCTTCAGTAGATAAGAGAAGTAAGTAGAAGCTTATAGTTCTTTATCAGAGAGATGGGTAGTAGTGACAAGTAGAAATGAGAGAAGAGACTTCAGAGAGAAGAGCTAGGAGAGGGGACTTAAATTCCTTCATCAGATGCTTCTTCGAATGGCTGAACCCTCCTTTTATAGGCGTCGGAACCCAAAATTTTATCAATTCCTTTCTATAGTTGGGGCCACGTCAAAAAGGATGAGCAGTTCTTTGGAATGACCAAAAGGCTTAGCACAGTGTCCTGAGAAGACTAAAAGTTGAACAGTAGAATGCGTCGGTGACGTGACTAGAGTTTGACTGGTGGCAGACATATGGCAAGCAGAGAGTATCAATATTCTGGTGGTAGACAAAGAGTATCTTCCTTTAGCAAGCAGCAAACAAAGAGGATCTTCTGAGAGGTACTATTATTGTCAGGCTTATATTTCGGGTTTTCAGAAGGCTGTATCAACTTACAATCTTCATTTTTGTAGCAAAATCTTCATCAATTGTTGAATTTGACATTGCTTCTGCTTCTTCTTCGAACATTTGCAGTAGTCGGTTCTTTAATTCCTCCTTTGTGGCATTCGGATTTTGCTGTTTCATCTTGCTTATGTAGTCGGCAAAATTATTTTATTTTTTCTCTTGTACCGGAGTAGGGATTTTTCTTAATTTAATATTCTTAGGGTCTATTGCTGTATTCTCATATACATCCCACCACTTAATATATATTTGTTTTCCTAATTTTGAGATGTATTCCCAATTTTTGGTGTAATCATCTGTTATTGCGTAGGACCACTTCATGATCCAAGAAATCTGATAATAGGCCATAAAGTATAAATGAAGGTCTATTTGGGGATTTTTATCGTTATATTCAGCAAATTTTTGTTGAGATATCTGTATTTTGTCTGGTAAAATTTCTGATCCAAATCCCCAAATCTGGAACCAGTTTTTAAACCAGTTCGAGAATCCAGTTACTACTGGCAGTTTTATTTGTAGAAACCAGGTGTGAGAATTAGTGCTATTTTGTTCAATTATATGAGGGATTACATCTATCTTATGACTATGATCATTTTCTTTTGGGATAATTTTATATGGGGAAGCTTTTGTTTCAGGCTTCTCCTTTAATGCTCCTTTTAGCAGGAGGCTTCTTTCTGGAGGGTGTATACTATGTAATTCTTCTCCCTCTGATGTATGGAAGATTTGGTATTGGTTTTCCAATGTATTAAGTTCAAAATTAGGAATTGGAATACTTTTTTCGTCTAAGGTTGTTTTAACCATATAAAAAATCCTATATTGGTTTTATTCTTTTTTATAAATTTATTATATCTCTTATGTAAGGCGTCTAGCATTTCTTTAGGGAATTCTGCGAGTTACCAGTCTCTTATTTGTTTATTATCTTCAGAAAGATAGTCATTTTTAAGCAATTTTGTATCTATTTTAAACTTTTCCTCTTTTTGAAGAGTTAAAATATTAAAATCTGAAAATGTTGGTTGTCTTCCGGAGGTATTCGGTTTATAGACCTTATAAACTGATATATAAATATTACTATTTGTCCTAGTTAATCCTTCTATTATAGGTTTTTCATAAATAGAAGAATTGGGAAAACAGTTGAAGTATATAGGACCATCACATAAACTAGACTCGACTACGCCTAGTAGAGAATCAGAGAATTTATTATGTCTGCTATCATGGAGACATAATAGTATTGAATTATTTAATCCTAATCTAGTTAAAGGTTTAACTGCTATCTGGATTAATCCTATATGTAAATATTTATATTCCTTCATCTTATGTTTTTGAATCATTTTCTCTGATAATAATTGAAAACTCTCTTGATTATTATTTACCGATACACTTTGTTCAACAATTTTTATGACATAGCTAGTTTTGAATTCGAATGTTCCTTTTTTATATGTATCAGTAATAGGAACCTTGGGTATGTTCCAATTTTGTATTTGTTTTTCAATGTTATCAATTATTATTTCCTTTTTATTTTTTATTCTAAGTGTACCAACATTTTCAGATTATTCTAAGTGTACTATTCCAATTGACAATTGTCCTTCCCGAGTATGATACAGTACTTGATATTAGATCTTCCTCAAACTGTATATCAACCGGAATGGGCCTAGTATGATACATTCTTGTAGGAGAAGTTGGTCTCCACTTTTTACCATAATCTATCATGTCTATGTCTAAATTACTTTCTTTGAAGGCTTCCTCTTTTTTTTGCATTTCTTTTTTAGTTGAATCTTCTTGTAAAACCATGGCTTCTGATTCAACTATAATTCCTTTTACCTTCCTTCTTTTATATTTAGCTTTGACAATTTTTTTATTAATTCATCAATCAATTCTTTATTTTCTTCCTTTTTCTTAGCTCCTTCTAAGCTGAACCTACCTTTATTAATTTATATTTCACTTCTTCTTTTAAGTAGTTTAAAAACTTTTCTTTGCTTTCTACAGTTTGCTTAACATTATTTATTTCTTTTACTTTTGGTTTATCAATAAATTCGAATTTAATGTTATGTCCTTCTATATTCGACTCAATTCCTGAACTATCCATTTTTAATGGATACAACATAATTAATAAGGGTGTTCCAAGTATTACCGTTTGACTCACCCCTTTTACCATAATAAAAGGCATTTCAAAACAGTTTCCATTATTACATATTGAAGCATTAGGTAACTTATAATTTATTATTAATTTGCTGTTGTCTGCTGTATTTAATATTTGTGTTGTTTTACTAAAATATTTTGTAGGGACTAAGCCTTCAATTATGCAGCTAAGGTTTGCTCCTGAGTCTATTCATGCTGAGGACTGAAAACTGTATTCTTTGTTAACTATTATTTTTATTAGAGTAAACCACTTTTGAGTAATTACTTTATTAAGTAAGTTTACGTGATTAGTAGTTTGGCTAAAATTAGAAGATTCTTACATATCTTTTATGGGGGATAAAGGCTTCATATTATAATTATTTATAATTTTATCAAACGCTAATTCTTCGTCTGTATCTTCAGGGGTATTCTAAAGATTTGGTATCAATTCTAAGACTCTTATCCTATTTTTGAGAATTATTAGTTCATTTTTAACTTCTATTATTTCATGTTTTAGCTCAGCTATAGAAGGTTCTTTTTTACTATTTTCTTTTTTATTGATTCTTTTTAAAATTTATGCTAGATTATATTCTTCTTGAGTTTTTATAAGAGGAGGAGGTTTCTTTTTTGTTTTGACAATTTGAATGAATTGGGTTATAGCTTCTTTTTTAGCTTCTGGATCTGTTATTTTATCTATTACTTCTATTATCACATTATCTTCTTCAGTAAGAGTATGACAAGCACAATCTTCGACTTCCATAGATGTATCAGAATCTTAGCTACTGAATATTAACTTTCATCCTCTATTTCTCCAACAAGAGGCTCATCGTCAGAATTTGCTGCACTTATTTCATAATCTTCTTCAATTTGTAAGATATGATATAATTGTCTTTTGATATTGTCTTTTATTTGTAAAGTATTAATTTTCTTTTTTAATTTACACTTATTTTTATAATGTTCTACTTTTCTACAATTATAACATACTGGTATTTTTCTTTTACCTTTTACTTTTTTAAAACTATTTTTTGGAGCAAACTTCTTGGTAAATTTTTCTTTATTACTAGTTTTATGGTTTGATTTATACTTTTTATGTTTATATTTTCTTTTATTGGGTTTATCAGATAAAAGTATAGTATTATAACCAAATTGCTCACAAAAATCCCCTAGTTCCTTTTGGCCCGTCATTCTTTGTTTATCAAGTTGTCGTTT
Organism: Amborella trichopoda; assembly: GCF_054954075.1. Classification (NCBI taxonomy): domain Eukaryota; kingdom Viridiplantae; phylum Streptophyta; class Magnoliopsida; order Amborellales; family Amborellaceae; genus Amborella; species Amborella trichopoda. The sequence continues at coordinate 16,708,799 of NC_142348.1, read as the reverse complement.
TAGTTTCATGTCAGTACAGAGAGCAAGTCCTTCCGAACAAATTTCTGCAGATAGTTCTCCCAATATGTAAAAGGAGTATGGAATTATTCCTCCATGCTTATTTTTCAACCTGGTTTTTACCTTTTCAGCAAATAGGTATGGTAGTCCTCCTATAAGAAGTAAAAGGTAAAAGAAAACTACCAGTAAGTTATAATTGCGGAAGAGTAGGACATTATAAAAATAAGTGTAAATTAAAAAAGAAAATTAATACTTTACAAATAGAAGACATTATCAAAAGACAATTATATCATATCCTACAAATTGAAGAAGATTCTGAAATAAGTTCAGCAAGTTCTGATGATGAGCCTCTCGTTGGAGAAATAGAGGATGAAAGTTTAATATTCAGTAGCTTAGATTCTGATACATTTATGGAAGTAGAAGATTGTGCTTGTCATACTCTTACTGAAGAAGATAATCTGATAATAGAAATAATAGATAAAATAACAGATCCATAAGCTAAAAAAGAAGCTATCACCCAATTCATTCAAATAGCCAAAACAAAAAAGAAAGCTCCTCCTCTTATAAAAACTCAAGAAGAATATAATCTAGCAGAAATTTTAAAAATAATCAATAAAAAAGAAAATAGTAAAAAAGAACCTTCTATAGCTGAGCTAAAACATGAAATAGTAGAAGTTAAAAATGAACTAATAATTCTCAAAAATAGGATAAGAGTCTTAGAATGGATATCAAATCTCCAGAATACCCCTGAAGGTACAGAAGAAGAATTAGAGTTTGATAAAATTATAAATAATTATAATATGAAGCCTTTATCCCCCATAGAAGATATGCCAGAATCTTCTAATTTTAGCCAAACTACTAATCACGTAAACTTGCTTAATAAAGTAATTACTCAAAAGTGGTTTACTGTAATAAAAATAATAGTTAACAAAGAATACAGTTTTCAGTCCTTAGCATTAATAGACTCAGGAGCAGACCTTAACTGCATAAATGAAGGCTTAGACCCTACAAAATATTTTAACAAAATAACACAAATATTAAATACAGTAGATGGCAGTAGATTAATAATAAACTATAAGTTACCTAATGCTGCGATATGTAATAATGGAAACTGTTTTGAAATACCTTTTATTATGGTAAAAGGCTCGAGTCAGGCGGTAATACTTGGAACACCCTTTTTAAATCTGTTATATCCATTAAAAATTGATAGTTTAGGAATTGAGTTGAATATAAAAGGACATAACATTAAATTCGAATTTATTGATAAACCAAAAGTAAAAGAAATAAATAATGTTAAGCAAACTGTAGAAAGCAAAGAAAAGTTTTTAAACTACTTAACAGAAGAAGTGAAATATAAATTAATAAATGAGAAGCTTTTTCTTCCAGAAAATATAAAAACCATTTCTGAAATAAAAAAGAAAATAGAAAATGAAATGTGCACTGATGTGCCAAATGCATTTGGGAATAGAAAAAAGCATATAGTAAGTTTACCTTATGAAGAAGGTTTTAATGAAGATAAAATACCTACGAAAGCTAAGCCTATTTAAATGAATTCTAGACTTCTTGAACTATGTAAGAAAGAAATTGATGAGTTGCTTTAGAAACAGCTATTCAGAAAAAGCTCATCCCCGTGGAGTTGTTCAGCTTTTTATGTTGAGAATGCCTCAGAAAAAGAAAGAGGAGCACCTAGGTTGGTAATAAATTATAAACCCCTGAATAAAGTACTCAAATGGATAAGATATCCAATCCCAAATAAACAAGAGATATATATATATATATATATATATATATATATATATATATATATATATATATATATATATATATATATATAGGGTGCACTTTCTATAAGGTTGCAACCTTAAACAATCCAATTAAGGCGCACCTCCAAATTTTATCATAACATGTAATTTTGTTGTAACAGTTTTTTAGGATTATCCTAAAACTATTTTCATATCTAATTAGAAAATTTGAAACTCCAAAATTGGTTAAAATCAAGTAGATATATAAACATATGAAAATATTGAACCATTAAAACTATTTTCATATCTAGACTGTCCATTTTCAAAATGGACAGTCTCGATATCGAGATGATCAATTAGAGGGCTTTTCAACATTAAAACAACCTTTTCGATAGAATTTTTAAGGTGCATATGTGATTCTACATGTTAAAGGGTGAATTTGTTAATTTTGTAGTCTATTTTCTTTAAAAAGTTACTTTTTGTGACATATTCATCATTAAGTAAGGGTAATTTTGTAAATATTTTTACAAGACAAGGGGTACTTTTATCGACATCATAAAGGGTAAAATTGAAATTTATACTAAAAGACATGGGCACTCAACAAATTAAATTCTAGGACATTAATTTCCAAAATACCATTGTGCTTTTGTAAAAATTTCAAATTTACTATTGCTTAATGATAAAGTTATCTATTAATATATTTTTTAAAACAAAAAGTAATGATCTTTTTTATAAATACATCCATCACAATCCCTTGTAACTTTTACCTTTGTATTTTGAGGGGTGGGTAACTATAGACAAACCATATATATATAAAATTTTGAAAATAGATGGTATACAAATGCATCCGTAGCTGTAGAGGTAATGTGCACCTTCCAATTTTATCATGGTATATAATTTTGATGTAAAATGTTCTTAGGATTATCTCAAAATCTATTTTTATATCTAATTATAAAAGTTTAAATTTAAAAAAAGGTTAAAATGAAGTAGATCTATAAACATATGAAAATCTTGAAAATAGACGGTATAGATAATATGTTGTAAAATGCACTAGTTTTGAGATTAAAAATCTTTTTATTTTTCATGGTCATACGTGTTGATGTCGAGATGATCAATCAAAAGGTTTTTCAATATTAAAACTACCTTTTTTGATGGATTTTTGAGGTGCATCCGTAGTTCTACATTATAAGGTTACATCCTTATATAAACTTTTTCCATATATATATATATATATATATATATATATATATATATATATATATATATATATATATATATATATATATATATATATATATATATATATATATATATAGAAAATACTACGCAACGTCTTTAGGTGAAAATGAATAGTGATTTCGCCTATCCCCATCACCGTCCAAAGTTTATCGTGCGGTCACCAATGTCCAGTAGTGTTTTATTTTTCATTCTTTTTTCAACAAATCAGAATAACTTGAAATTTAGAGGATGTAATCATCAAAAATAGGGGAATCTTCGAAAATTATAAACAATTTTTTTACATGAAAACAATTGACCAAAATACCCCTAAAACATTTCAGTTTGGTCAATTTAGTTTTTAGGGATAATTTTTTTTATATTTTTATTAGATGCGCCTCAGTAAGATGTACATACTCTCTAAATTTTAGGTCATTCCAATTTGTAGAAAAAAAAATGAAAAATAAAACACTACCAGAAATTGTGACCGCTCGATGAAATTTGGACGGTAATAAGGGTATGCAAAATCACTATTCATTTTCGCCTATAGGCATTGGAAAGACTATATATATATATATATATATATATGGGAAACGTTATATCCTGTCGAGGCTCTAAACAATCAAATTTGAGCCTACCCCAAAAATTTCACTAGAAGAGTTTTTTTTTATGCCCAAATAAATCTTCAAATTGACCATCTCGACATCAAGATGCATGGACATGAGAAAAAAATGGATTTCAAGTTTTGAAAATAGTGTATTTTGTAACACAATTTTAGACCGTCAATTTTTAAGATATTCAAGTTTTCATAGAAATGTCAATCTACACTATTTTTGAAGCTAAAAAATTTAAAAATAAATAAATAAATATATCTTAAGGCTATAAAAAAGATTTCCAATATTAAAACCACATTAATTGACACTATTTGAAGCTAGGCTCTAATCTGATTGTTTAGAGCCTAGGCTCTATACAAACCCGCACCTTATATATATATATATATAGGAAGCATCTACAACTATAGGTGAAGTTCAACAGTACTTCACTTAAAGCATCTACAACTATAGGTGAAGATTTATAATACTTCACTTACATCTCATCACCGTCCAAAGTTCATCACACGGTCAGTCGTTTGGTAGTATTTGTTTATAATTGTTGTACTAATCAGATTTACCTAAAATTTGGGGCTTGGGTACATATGACCAAGTTGCGCCAAAATAAATTATTAGAAAAATAATAGTCATAAAATAAAATGATGAAAGCACCCCTGAAAATTTATAGGGGTATTTTGCGTAATGTTTATCATTCAAATTATTTGTTTTATATTTTATTCTTGTGCATCTCACTAAGGCACACACACCTACAAAATTTCATATCATTATAATTTAAAAAAAATATAAAAATTTAAATACTATCACACACACACACACACACATATATATATATATATATATGATAATCATGTGAGCATATGGGCTCAAAAGAATAAATGAGCCCAACGGCCCATATTGAATATGGGCCGATCTAACGATCACAGATGTCCGATAGTGTTTGAAGTTTAATGTTGTTTCTACAAATTCAAATCACTTAAAATTTTAGACGTATGTTCTTTTCATCAAGCCGTACCTAATAAAAATATAAGAAAAATAATCTGCAAAAAACAATTTGACCAAAATACTCCAAAAATATGACAAGGGTATTTTGGTTATTTTTTTCATGCAAAAATATTTTTTTTATATTTTTCGAAGATTCACCTATTTTGATGAACACGCGTTTGAAATTTCATGTGATTTGAATTTGTAGTAAAAAAATTAAAATTCAATCACTACCGGACATCCGTGATCATCAAATCGGTCTAGTTTCAGTCTGGGCTGTTGGGCTCATTTTTACATGTGAGCCTATTGGCTCACAAGATCCTTTTCCACACACACACACACACACACACACACACACACACACACACACACACACACATATATATAGATATATATATATATACATATATATATATATATATATATATATATATATATGAAAAATTTTCTAACGTCTATCAGCAAAAATGAACAGTATTTTGCCTACCCTCATGACCATCCAAACTTCATCGTACGGTCACTATTGTCTAGTAGTATTTTATTTTTCATTTTTTGTCTATAAATCCAAATTAATTGAAATTTAGAGCATGTGTACATCTTGGTGAAGCGCACCTAATAAAAATATGAAAAATATAATTCGTAAAATATAAATTGACCAAAATACCTCCAAACATTTATAAGGGTATTTTGGTCAATTTATATTTTTTGAATTATTTTTTTTCATATTTTTATTAGGTATGTCTCACTAGGATGTACACATGCTCCAAATTTCGGATCATTTTGATTTGTAATACAGAATAAAAAAATTGAAACACTACCAGACAACTATGATTGTGTGATGAAGTTTGGATGGTGATGAAGGTAGGTGAAATCATTGTTCATTTTCACCTATAGGCGTTTTGTAGTATCTTTCATATATATATATATATATATATATATATATATATATATATATATATATATATATATATATATATATATATATATATATATATATATATATATATATATATATATATATATATATATATATATCTACAATGCAATAATTATACAAATCTCTTCCTAAGTCCGGGTAAAGGATACTATATTCCTTTAATGTGTTCAATTGTAAATTCAAACACTGAAAGGATACCTTGTTATCGAGCAAATGTTTGTTTTGAGACGATATTTTTTACATCATTTTCAATGATATCTTTAGCTGCCTTACAATCAGTACGAATAAGAAAACATTGATTTAGCAGGTCGCTCTGGAATTTAGTTACACAATGAACAATGGCAAGAATTTCTTTTTTAACAGTGGAATAGTTTTGTTGAGCTAGGTTCCAGGTTTTGAAGTATATCGGACCAATTGTTCTTGCTCATGAACTTTTTGTTTAAGTACGCCACCTAGCCCTTGTTCAAAGGCATCGGTTTCAATGATTTTAAAAACAGTAGGATTAGATAATGCCAAGCAAGGTAATTCTTTGGCTTTCAATTTTAGTTTTCTGACTGCTCTGGTATGTTCGTCAGTCCAATCAGGAGGGTTATTTTTTAAACGTTGAAACAAAGGTTTAGAGTCTATAGCAAGGTCCTTATAAAATTAAGAGATATAATTTAGGCAACCAAGAAACCGTTATTCATGGAAACAGGATCTGTTTCCCTGAAGGCCTTGATACCATAGTATATTCATGAACTATGGATATAAGATCTATTATTCATGGGAACAGGATCTGTTTCCATAGTATATTCATGAACTATATACTGAATGTTGGACTTGATTTGAAGCCTTTCTAGGTCCTTCTAGGATTATTCTTTCATTATAGGTTTTTCATAGTCTAATTGAGGAATAGAGGAGGTTGAGATCCTTAGCGGATTTCTAGGAAGTGTAATGGAGATACTTAGTCTAGTTTTTCTAGACGATGGAAATTGTATTTCAATTTCTCCATCCGGGTATTCGATTATTTGTTCAGGTTTTCTATTTTCAGGAATATTAGTCTGATTTTTAGACTGAAGAGACCATCTTTCCGATAATTTAACATGTGTCCGAGATACAAACTTAGGTATAACCAAATTAGATTTATCCATATTTGTTTGAAAGAAAATGGTATGACCCTTTGTATCCATTTGCTTCGCATTTGGACATAGAGTGTTTATAACTTTATAATAGATTCTATGTCATAACAGCAGAGTAATTGAAATTCAAAGAACTTTATAACATCGGAGTAGAAATAACTAACTAATAAACAGACCCAGAACAATAAAATGCAAAACAACAAGAATATAACAAACAACGCAACATGAACAATAGAATAAGGACTAATAAAATATAGGAACATAAAACTTACATAAGATTAGCTTGATACACCACCAGGGTAGTTCACTTCTGCTCAAGCCAATACACTCAATACACAAGTACTCAGACCAATATTGAAACTCTCATACTCAAACTTACAATACTTTGTCTCTTGCTTAGACGAGCACTCAAACACTCAGACTCGCATTCCAACACCCTCCCCTCAAGGTATGTGGCTTCCTCCTTTTATAGATGAGAAGTAGCCGGATTTGAAATGGTTTGAAATCCACACCGATCCCTTTAATAATCCACTAACACCTTTTGAAAAAGGAAGATTCCATTTGCATAGTAGAAAGGTGCCACGTATTCTTGCTACAGTAGAAATTTTGTCAGTAGCTATAGTAAGATTCCATTTGCATAGTGGAAAGGTGCCACGTATTCTTGCTACAGTTGAAAGTTTGTCGGTAGCTATAATACCTTTGTATTTTGTTGGTGGTTTTAGGGACACGTGTCTTGAGTAGATTTAGAGTCGTACCGTCCCTGCTTAAGAATTTATTTTAGTTCATTGGAGGAAAACTGATCTCTGCACAGTCATCACCATTTAGAGGGCTATAATGCTCAGTCTCATCATCTTCTTTGGTTGATGTAGACATTTTATCAACTTCTTCTTCGAGTGCTAATAGTAGTTTCCTTTTAAGTTCTGCTTTTGATAATTTTGGATTCTTTTATTACATTATTACAATGTATTTTGTTACACCCATATTAGAATTTTGAGGAGGAAGATACTAATTTCATATAAATGTTTTTTGAATTCAGGGAGTTATTTTTATAACTATCCAACGACTTTATCGATATTTGTTGGCGTAACTCTGAGATATAATCCCATCTGTCCATATCGTCTTCTAAGAGCTGATATGTCGATTTAAGAATCCAAGGGACCTGATATAAGGCCATGAAGTATAAATGATAGTCTTTTTTTAAATAATGTTTATTGTAGTCAAAGAACTTTCTCTGTGATACTTGTATTTTTGTAAGAAGTATCTGGCTGCATGATCCCCATAAAAAGAACCAATTGTTTAACCAGTTAGGGAATTCTACAAGTTCAATTATTTTAAACTACATATACCAACTATGTGAATTCTTAATACTTTGATAGGCAAATACTTCATCCCATGCTTTTATATATTCAAAATAAGGGTAGGATTTAATTTTAAATCCTCTGGTATTTAACATCCTTGGTTTTAAAGGATCAAGTCCCTAGTCTCTATAAAAGATGATCTTATGAATTTAGAATTTTGAGCACGGAATTTCAGCGTCATTATTCCTATAGTGGTGAACTATAGTCACCGATCTTGTTTCTATGAGTATGGCCTCATACCGTTCTCTAAATTTTTCTCCCATATTGGGATGCATGTGGTTTTGTAAATATATTGTTGCTATTTCAAAAGGATTTTTTGTTTTGTGATCATTTTCAAAGACTATGAGTGGTTTATAAGTCGTCTCAAGAAAAGAAGCTCTATTAGCAATCTGATCAGGAATATTAGTGCTTAAGGGAGATTGCTAGGTAGATATATCAATCTCTTGAACTTGCTTTCTTATTAAAGTACTTAGAGATGTTGATAGTGTAGCCAGGCCTTTACCCAGACTGAGAACTATATTCATTGGGTGATTTTGATTTTGCTTTCTCTTGCCTTCCCTTTAAAAATTTTTGAGTCAAAAATTCAGGAAGATGGTTACTTTTACCATTAATATGTTCAATTGTAAATTCAAACGCTAAAAGGATACCTTGCCATCAAGCAAATATTTGTTTTGAGACGAGACTTTTTATATCTTTCTCAAGGATATCTTTAGCTACCTTACAATCAGTACGAATAAGAAAACATTGATTTAGCAGGTCGCTCTGGAATTTAGTTACATAATGAACCATGGCAAGAATTTCCCTTTAACAGTGGAATAGTTTTGTTGAGCTAAGTTCCGGGTTTTTGAAGTATATCAGACCAATTGTTCTTACTCTTGGATAGTTTGGGTGTGTCAAGTTCAAAAAAAAAAAAATTGAATGTCGAGTATTGTTTACCGTGCAAATCAGGGAGACCTTCAGAGGAAGATCTCTCAGATCTGAATACCTTTTTAAAAGATGATAGAGAAAGTAGGGAAAATCGAATTCTGATTTGAGACCAGATCTGCTCAGAGACAACATACCTGCTCTCAGATCAGTAGTAGCGCCAGCATGATCTGAACTTTGAAACACTATAAAGAAGCAATAAAGTTAGCCTAATTTAATTAAAATGAAATAAAGCCAAAAAAAGAAAGAAAGAAGACTAAAAAAGTATATCAAATCGGGCCAAGTGCCCTGGGGCTCCCGAGCCTTCGAGGGCTCGCCAGTATCATAACCGGTGTCCTCTTTGCCTCTCTTTCTCCAGATGTTGACTAGGCCTTAGCCTAGTTGAATGGGTGTGTTGACCAGACCTTAGTCTGGTTGAAAAGGGTTTCTGCCCTAAGGATAGCTGAAGAACTAGGGTTTCTTAAGTTTAGGCTTCTCAGGTTTAGCGTTTTAGTCAGGATCTTCAAGCTAGGGTTTTTCTGAACTAATTTTTTCTAAGCTCCCTCACAAAAGCACGAAAATTCGATTATATAGACAGGGGATCGACTAAAAAGAGCAACTTACCATCACCAGCGAAATGCCACCCCCAAACTACTATTCCGAGAGTCCTGAGTCCGGGCAACATTGGCAAACTGGGCCAAATTTCGGGAAACTTGGCCCACACAGCTGGGGAACCTCTGGAAAAACTACCATTTTCGGGTAGTCTGGTCTGAGTGACACTAGTCAGGACTACTCAAAAACAGAAATTTCATGTTCATGGAAAACTCTAGGGTTGTCAAGGTGCTGTCTGCCAAAAATCGTCCAATTTGGACTTGTCTAGTTCGGGCGACATTGAAAGTGTCACCCACCTAGGACTGCCCAAAATGGCAGATTCTTGTTCAACATTGATCCCTGGGCAGACCTGCCAAAACTTGACGATTTCGTGTCAAAATGGGTTGGGCGACACTGGTGGCATCGCCCACACTAATTGGGTTGGGTGACGCTGCCAGTGTCGCACAGACCAAAAGTGTTTGAAACTAAATTTATTTGGTCAAGTTTGTAGTTTAGGCTGTTGTGAAGCTCTCAGAAAGTTATTTTACTATTTTTGGTGATTTTTTTGGTAAAACAAGGCATCTGCAGGATTCTGGGTGAAAACATGGTATATGCAGGATTCTGGATTACAGGATAGGCGCTGACTGCTCTGGTATGTTCGTCAATCCAATCAGGAGGGTTCTTTTTTAAATGTTGAAACAAAGGTTTAGCGTCTATAGCAAGGTCCTTATAAAAATCAAAGATATAATTTAGGCAATCAAGAAACCGTTGAAGTTTGGTTTTGTCCTTAATGATATTTGGGAATTTTGACGCAAATTCAATTGCTCTATCAATGGGAATAATCCTTCATTGATAAATGTTATGTCCAATAAACCTTATTTTTGTTTGGAAAAGATTTATCTTTTTGCTGACACCACCAACCCAGCATTTTTAACAGATTTTAAAAATGTGCTTAGATGTTTCTAATGTTGATCAATGGATTCGAAAAAACTAAGTACATCATCAATGTATACAATCATGAATTTGGTATATGGATTGAATATATCATTCATAATGTTTTGAAATTCGGATGGTGCATTTTTTAAACCAAAAGGCATAATGTTCCATTCAAAATGCCCGAAAGGGACATTAAAAGCTGTTTTATTCCTATCCTTTTCTATTATTTGGATTTGCCAATATCTAGATTTTTAAGTCAAATTTCGAAAATACGCAGGCATTTACCAATCTATCTAAGAGATATCTTTTATTAAGAATTGGATACTGAATCCATCTTAATGCTTTATTTAATGGTTTATAAATTATAACCAATCGAGGGGCTTCTCTTTCGATTTTAAAAACCTTATCAACATAAAAGGCTGAGCAGCTCCAGGGTGAGGAACTTTTTCTGACAAGTTTTTTATCAAGTAATTTTGTATTTTCCTTTTTACAAATTTCAAGGAGCCTATTATCCATTTGAATAGGGTTTGCTTTCGTAGGTATTTTTCGCTCATCGAAACGTAGTTCATAAGGAAGTTCAACTATATGTTGTTTTCTATTCCAAAAAACGTTAGGGACATCGGAGCATATTTCTTTTTCAAGGATTGTTTTGAAAGTACTAATTTTATTTTGTATTTCTGGAGATAGTAATTTTTCTTCAATGGTTTTATACTTGATCTCCTCTTTTAGATAAACAAGGAATTTTTCCTTAGTAGAGATTTTATTCTTAATGTTATTTATTTCATGTACTCTAGGCTTATCTATGAAGGTAAATTTTACCTCATGTCCCTCAATGTTAGCCTCAATACCGGTACCATCAATTTTGATAAGGTAAAGCATATTTAGGAATGGGGTTCCAAGAATAACCGGTTGACTTAATCCTTTAACCATGATAAAAGGAAAATTAAAACATGCTCCATTATTGCAAACTGTTGCATCAGATAGTTTACAGTTTATTAACATTTTACTTTATAGTTTATAGTTTATTAACATTTTACTTCTGTCAGTGGTGTTTAAAACTTGGGTAGTTTTGCTAAAGTATTTTATAGGAACTAAGCCCTCTTTTATACAGTTTAGATTTGCTCCAAAGTCAATAAGAACTATGGTTTGGAAACTATATTCCTTTTGTACTATTATTGTAACGATAGTAAACCATCATTGAGCTATGACTTTGTCTAAAAGGTTGACATATTCACAGATTTAAAGTTTGATTTTTTCTAGCATGTTACATTTGTTTGAAGTTTTAGGGTCATCATTTTCTAGAACTTTCGGAAGTGTATCTTCCACTTCAGGTGGTAGAAGATTATGGTGATATTCATTCATTAAGTTGCTGAATTCGACTTCAGTATTTTCATCATGAGTACCTTCTTTTATATTAAAAGTAGCATTTACCATTTCCAAGATTTGAACTCTAGTTTTTAGGGTTATCAATTCATTGCGAACTTTAGTTTTTTAGGGTTATCAATTAATGCAGGAATTGAGGATTCCCTGATAGTTTGAGTTTTGATTTGGACCCTTTTTAGGATGTTGTGAAAACTATATTCATCTCTTATTGGTACAAGAGAAGGTTTTGGAGTAGTAGGTTTAGATGGATCTTTTTGCCATGTCGATATATTGAACCAAGCTTCCTTTTTAGCATATGGGTTACTAATTTTATCAATCAGGTCAACGATTAAACTTTCCTCTTTTGTAAGATTTTTAGGTTTAAACCATTCATATCAATGATAGCCTTGTGAAAATTACATTGGCAGGCATTTCCAGGATTATTATCATCATTTGAATCAGAGTCAAAGCTAGTGAGGATAAAATCCTCATCATTTATTTCTCCAATTAAATTTCTTCATCAGAGTTAGAAGAACTATCAAAATCATGTCTATTCAGTAAAAGAATATCAAATAATTGTTTTTTGATATCTTCGTCGATTTCGAGTGCATTGATTTTCTTTTTAACTCTGCATTTATTTTTATAATGACCTAGCTTCCGCAGCTATAACAAACATGTAACTTTCTTTTTCTCTTTTGATTGAAAAAGTCATCTTGCATAAATCTTTTAGGAAATATTTGTTTTCTTCCCTGCGATTGTTTAAATTTTGACTTTTGTAATTTCTTGTATTTTTCTTTGTGAGAGGGTTTAGAAGAGGGTAAAGTATTATACCCAAAACTATTCACAAAAGTCTCTTAGTTCTTTTGTCCCTATCATTCTTTGCTTTTTTAATTGTCTTCAGAGTTTCAGGTCTGTGCACAAAGCAAGGCCTTCAGCACAGATTTCTGCTGATAATTCTCCAAGGGTATAAAGGGAATAGGTAATAATTGCTCCATGTTTATTTTTCAGCGGTGTTTTAACCTTTTTAACAAAAAGAGGGGAAGTCAAGCTGTGAATTTTTCCTTCCAATGATCAGTCTTACTATCTTCCCTAGATAATAATCTAGAGTAGAAAACATCTTTATAGTATTTAAAATGAGAAGTGTTGGGCAACATAAATTTGAAAGCAGATCTTCTGATCTAACGGCTAAGAGAGCTGTACTTCCAACATAGCGAAGGGTGATAGTGTAGATCAGTGTATTAAATGCATCACCTTCGTCAACTACATTGTTTTGGACCTGTCCAGGGTCGACCTCAGTTTTAATATCCATTGTTTAGTAGCATTTAGGATTTGATTCTTTACAGTCTCATCCATATAAAAATCCCACCATCCTTTAAGCCATCCGGTAAAGCCACATATGATAGGTTTGGCAATTTCATGATCTTTGTTCCACTTGCTTTACAAGCAGTGGCATACATTGTCATGTGTTTCATAAGATCAAGGATCTAATTTTTAGACAAGCTATCTATATTCCAATTTATAATTGACCTTCCTGAATAGGACACAGAACTAGAAATGAGATCTTCTTCTATTTGGAGTGGGTTTAGGATAATACATTCTAGTTTGGGCAACTGGCTTAGTTTTCCTCCCATAACATATTTTGTTTAGATCGCAGCTTTCTGTTTTAAAAAGCTTATCTATCTCAGAAATTTCTTGGTTTGTATAATTATGATCTTTTTGTAGGACTTGTAGCTCACTGATGAGAGGTTTTTCCTTCTCATTGATATTCAGTTTTGCAAGTCTTTTGACTAACTCATCATCCAATTTTTTATTATCTTCTTTTTCTTTATTCATTCCAGGCTGAATTTTCCTGCTTCAATACTTGGTGGTGTTTTGAATAATACTGCTTCCTTTTGATTTTCTTCTTTCTTTTCTTGGCGTACAGATTTCAAATTATTTAAAATATTTTTAATTCTATTGGTTTGTTTTCCTATAGTTTGTAGGAAAAGATTTGTGTAATTGTTCTTTTTTATGATCTGTAGTATTCCCTCTAATTTGGCCATATGATTTTCAAATTCCTTAGGCCCCAACTTAAAGGGCAAAGCTTTAATTTCAAGCCTCTCTCCTTTTAATTGTAAACTCGTTTTTGGGGGATGGATAGATTCGATAGTTTTACCTTTGATAGCGTGAAAGGTTCGAAAGGCCTTTTTCAGCCATATTTATTTTAAACTCTGGAAGCTTAATCCCTTCTTTTTTGAAGATATACTTAAGCCATTTAAAGAATTTCACATTCTTTCTATGTTGTATCATAAATTTATGAAACTTTTTATGAAAAACACCCTTTAATTCTTCTTTAAATTTTTGGAAAAACCATTATCTTATTTGTCTATTTTCTTCTGAAAGGAAATCTCGTTTAATCCATTCTTTATCAATGAAAAACCCGTCTTGACTCTGAATTGTAAGTAGATCGAAGCAAAATTCTGATAGGGTTGGCTCTTCTGGTTCAGTTTGAGAATAACTAGGAGTGTTAACTCTATATACTGGATGTTGGACTTGATTTGAAGCCTTTCTTAGTCCTTCTAGGATTATTCTTTTATTATGGGCTTTTTCATAATCTGATTGAGGAATAGAGGAGGTTGAGGTCCTTGGTAGATTTTTCTAGACGATGGAAATTGTATTTCAATTTATCCATCCTGGTATTCGATTATTTGTCAAGTTCTCTATTTTCGGGAATCTTAGTTTGATTTTCAGACTGAAGAGACCATCTTTCCGATAATTTAAGTTGTGTCCAAGATATAGACTTAAGTATAACCAGATTAGATTTATCCATATTTGTTTGAAAGAAAATGGTCAGACCCTTTGTATCCATTTGCCTCGCATTTGGACATAGAGTGTTCATAACTTTATAACAGATTCTATTAACAAAAGGCAAGTTTTGAGATCCAATATCCATATCAAAACATTGAGTTTTTAGATTCAGAGTTAAAACTTTCAAAAGATTTGAATCAGATAGGCCATCGAAAAATTTGGAAAGCCATTAAAATATACAGGACCATTGAACAGAGTTGATTTGATGATTCTTAATAAAGAATTGATGAACCTCCTATGTCTGTTATCCCTTAAGCAAAGAAAAACAAAGTTGTTTAACCCTGTCCTGGTTCAGGGTTTAACAGCTATCTAGACAAAGCCAATATGTAGATAGTTAAAATCATTTCTTTATATTCTTTAATCATCATTGAGGATAGGAGTTGGAAACTATCTTGGGTTTCCATGACAGAAATAGTTTTTTGAATAGTTTTAATTGAGAAGTTACTTTTGAAATCAAAAGTCCCCTTTTTATAAACATCCATCATAGGAACTTTTGGGATGTTCTAATCTTGGATTTGTTTTTCGATATTATCGATAATAACTTCTTCCTTATTATTTACACGAAGTGTGCTGGTAGAAGCCGTCCTACTAAATAGTGTTCTGAACAAATTTGCCATATTTGATTTTATAGTCTTAATCTGAGTCAACTAAAAACAGTCCCTACACCTTCCTTGCCTTTTGGCTCAACAACAATCTTTGGGCCACAATGACTTAAGATTTGACTAAAAATCTAAATTTGTACAGTTAATCATTTCACCACTGAATAGAACTTGCCTCTGATACCATCTGATTAATCAGTTCATCACTAAATAGAACTTTATAACAGATATAATTTTGAACTTCCTTATGAACCAGGTTTCGATGAGCGAAAAATACCTACGAAAGTAAGGCCTATTCAAATGAATAATAAGCTCCTTGAAATTTGTAAAAAAGAAATACAAGAATTACTTGATAAAAAACTTATCAGAAAAAGTTCCTCAACCTGGAGCTGCTCAGCCTTTTATGTTGAGAAGGCTTCTGAAATCGAAAGAAGAGCCCCTAGATTGGTTATAAATTATAAACCATGAAATAAAGCATGAAGATGGATTCAGTATCCAATTCCAAATAAAAGCGATATCTTAGATAGATTGGTAAATGCCTGCATATATATATATATATATATATATATATATATATATATATATATATATATATATATATATATATATATAGTTGTCTATTTTTTAAAAAAAGTTACTTTTTGTGCCATACTCATCATTAAGTAAAGGTAATTTTGTAAATATTATCATAAGACAAGGGGTACTTTTGTCAACTCCATAAAGGGTAAAGTTGAAATTTTTACTAAAAGTCCATGGCACTCTAAAAATAAAGTTTTAGGACATTAACTTCCAAAATTCCATTGTACTTTTGTAAAAATTTCAAATTTACCTTTGTTTAATGATTAAGTTACCAATTAATATTAATTTTTAAACAAAAAGTAATGATCTTTTTCATAAATACACTCATCACAACCCCTTCTAACTTTAACCTTTGTATTTTGAGGGTTATTAACTCTAGACTAACTCATATATATATATATATATATATATATATATATATATATATATATATATATATATATATATATATATATATATATATATATATATATATATATATATATATATATATATATGGTGTAGCCACTATATCATAGAAGGATGAGGAGTGTACAAGCTCATTTTTCTTTGGAATGCCTGCTTTAAGTATAATGCTTTTCTCCGGTGGATGGATACTAACAGTTGTAGTACCATCAGTACTTATATATGTTTTTTCTTCTATTGTTTGAATTTTTTGAATTTTATCAAACGAGGGAATAGTAATATTTTTCTCTAAGCATAAGTCTTTTAGCCAATGAAAAAATCCTATATTTAATCTTTCTTTGTGTAAGAACTTATTATATTTTTTATGTAGTAATTCCATTAATCTAGGTGGTTGAAACCTTTGTAAATACCATTCTCGAATATTTTTATTTTCTTCTGATAAATAATCTTTTTTAATAAAAGCTTTATTTATTTTTCTTTGTTTCCTTTCTAGCTTGGCGGCTAGATAGGCTGCTATATATTCTTCTGAATATTGAGTGGGATTATTTTCTTCAAGTTGTAATGTACAAACTTGAAAGTCTTGTAATTCTTCTATACTGGGTTCAGTATTAGAAGTTGTAGGATGAGATGATGTATATGTTGGAATTACAATATTATCTCTGGTTCTATGTGTTCCTTGAAATTGTATATCTGAGTTGGATGAACTCATTTGATTATTGGATGAAGATGGATGACTGTGACTAGGAGGAGGAGGTAATATAATAACATTTGGGTTATGAGAAATTGATTTTCTACTTGGTATATTTTGCTTATTATTTCTCTTCCTATTTATATCAATATCATCTTGTATTCGTGAATTTGTATTTTGAAATTGTATTTCTACATTTCCATCGGTATGTTCTATTATATGATTGGGAATGTGATGTTGAGGAATTTCTCGTGGTTGATTGGCATTTTGTAATGCCCATGATTGAGGTAGAATTATATCTGCCCATTTTATAGTTTTTGGGACTATCATATTAGATTTTTCTATATTTGTTTGGAACAAAATTGTTTGATCTTTTTGATCAAGTTTCAAGGTATTGGGACTTAATGTATTCATAACCTTATAGTATATTCTATAGGCTATAGCAAGATTTTGTGATCCATGGACCATATTGAATCCATGTGTTTTAAGATTTATTGTCAATATATCTAAGATATTGGGATCGTTTAAAGAAACAGAAAAATTAGGAAAACAGTTAAAATAGATTGGACCGCTACAGAGGCTGGATTCCACCATGCCTAGTAGAGAGTCTATGAATATATTGTGTCTTGTATCTCTTAGGCATACAAGCACAGAAGTGTTCAACCCTGGAAGGGTCAAAGGTTTTACGGCTATTTGAATGAGGCCAATGTGTAAATATTTGTAATTATTTTCTCTATGTTTTTCTATTACTTTTTTAGAGAGTAGGTGAAAGTCTTCTTGATTTTACGTGACTGATAGACTTTCTTCTACAGTCTTGATGGCATAACCCATCTTAAGTTTGAATGATCCTTTGTTATAAACATCATGTATTGGTACCTTGGGGATATTCCAATTTTGTATATTTTCCTCAATATCATTTATGATTATCTGTTCTTTATTTTTAACTCTAAGTTTGGAAGATGAAGGTACAGTTTTACTAGTAAGATTTCTTATGAGATTTGCCATCCGTAGGTTGCGGATAATGACAATCTGGACATTCAGTGGCCTTAGCGGCTCTCCTGGCCTTGGCGGTACTTTTCGCATCGGCGTTCACTTGTCTCTTGTCTTAACTCTCGAACCAACTTTCTTGGTGGTCAATCTCACTTAATTTCTTATAGTAAAATGTATCTTATCTTTACTTATGAAATAGAAAGAACAGTTGCACAAATTCTACAGTTATAACTGTTTGCACAGTTCCACTGTGGAATAGTTCTTACTGTTGTAATTTGTCAGACAATGTATCACTGTATGGCTCTGATACCACTTTGCGCCAGGATCTACAGCACTGTCTTTTAATTAGGTTTTATCTCTATTTTTTGATTGATTGCTTTCAGGTTCAAGTCTATTGGGTTTCAAGACTATTGCGGATAACAATGATCAGGATGTAAAAATGTTATAACAAATATGTAAACAGCAAGCTGTTATATTGGATTAATGATTGTAAAATTCTGTAATAATTTAAACAGAATAATATGATTCCTATGAAAGGAATTATTGAAATATCAAGTACGATCCACTGAGCGTAACTCGTGTTACCTATTTTGATATTGAATAAAATTTTAAACTGCATAATGAGTGAGCATGGTATTTTAACAGAAAATCACACTAGCATCTTATTTATATTCACATGTATGTTACAAGCTGATAATAGGGAAATATTACAGGGAATATGAAAACAGTAAAGCAGGAAATAAAACAGAGAGATAACCAGAGGGATAATCCGAGAGAAATAAAACAGAGAGGATTAAGAAAGTAAGAAACTTACTGGGTACATACACAGTAACTGGAAAAGAGTTTCCAGTGGTGAGGACAGTAAGAAGGCAAGTTATTGATATTGCAATCACACATAATTAAGAGTGAGGTGAGAGAAAACCTGGTTCAGCTATGAGGGCAATGATAGCTGTGGATAGGAACAGTTGCAGAGGTACGGGTGCAGAGCAGAGGTACAAGTGTAAAGCAGAGGTTTGAGTGCAGAGCAGAGGTTTAGGTGCAGAGCAAAGGTTCAGGTGCAGAGCAGAGGTTTAGGTGCAGAGCAGAGGTTTAGGTGCAGAGCAAAGGTTTAGGTGCAGAGCAAAGGTCTGTGGTTTACAGGAGGTCTGAGGTTATTGGTAGAAGTCTGAGGTTACAGGTGATAGAGGTCGGTAGCAGAGGTCTGTGGTTTCAAGGACTTCAGAGAGACTCAGAGGCTTTCGGGTTAAGGTTGAGAGGTTTTCCGGTAGAGGCTCAGAGGTAGAGGCTCAGAGGTAGAAGCTCAGGGAAGGCTTCGGGTTTTAGGAAGAGGAGAGGAGTTGGCTCTTCGTTAGGAGAGAAGAGGAGTGAGGCCCTCTTTTGAATGAAGGAAGGGCTTTCTTCTTATAGCAGTCGAAGGGAATCCCTTTGGCTTTACAGCTGGCAAACATTATTAAAAGAGGACAAGGGAGGTAGATGCCATTGTCGGCCAATGAGAACAGCTGGCAACCAGTATCAAAAGAGGACAGAAGAGAAAAGGAGAGGTGACATATGTGGACAAAAGAGAGAGAATCGTCGGTGCATGTGGACAAAGGAGAGGGGCCCAGATGTCGGCAGATACGACAAGAGGAGGTGTCGGTGGAATACGACAAGAGTGCTAGTGGACAAAACATATGAGCATAGGGGGATGCTTTTTGCAAAAACAAAAAATAAAAAAGTAAAATATCTAGGCTCTTTTGGCCTTATTACAATGAGTGTTTGTCTTTGGTGGTAGGACCCATATTTGTCCCATATACTATCTTTCTTCTTGAACGGTGATGATGATTATTCATGGTCTCTGGCTGAATTCATCCGGATCGTCTTCTTCTGGATCTATTTCGTCTGGATCTGTTTCTGGATCCTTCTGACTGAGCTGGAGATACCTATTGGTGTGTAGTGGAGAGGACTGAACTGTTTCTTCGGAAGATGTAGGCTTACTTCCTGCTTCAGCAAATATCTCTTTCATTTGTTTTTCAAGTTCGTCCTTGGAGGCATGAGGGTTGGTTTGAAGCATATTTCTTAAATAGGTAGGAAAATCGAATGAAGTGTTTGGAGTATTTGGGTTTTCCTGGTATATAGGTGTTTTGGGAGGTATTCTTTTTGGAGTGGCTTTAGTGAGATCCATTTGGAAGATATCCCACCATTTGACAGAGATGGTCTTTCCCAAACGAGGGATGTAGGTATAATCGTTGGAAGTATTGGGTGAGATGGTATAATCCCATTTCATAATCCAAGGGATTTGGTATAAAGCCATGAAGTAAAGGTGAGTGTCAACTGTATTATTGGTATTATTGTATTGTATAAATTGTTCCTGCAACTCCTTGAAAGCAGGAGGTAATATCATAGCAGTTGATCCCCACACAAAAAACCAGTTTTGAAACCAGGTGGGGAACCTTTCGAAAATTGGTAGCCGGAACTGTAAATACTAGCTATGAGTATTGTTGGGGTTTTGATAATAGAAAAATTTATGCCAAGCTTCTATGTACTCAGCGTATTTGAAATATTTGTAAGAAAATTCAGAATTTTGTAATTTCTTCCCTTGTGCGGGATTAGAACCCCACTCAGTATAAGGAAGGAGCTTTTTTATTTGTACCTTTGAATAGGCTATGATTCTGGTATTTTGTTGGAAATAATGGACAACAGAGATGGATCCTGTTTCCATTAGAATTGCTTCATAGTACTCTCTGGTCTTAACCCCATTGATAGGATTAAGATGATTTAATAGGTATAATGGTGCAAGCTTGCTTGGATCCATGTGAACCTGATGGTCCTCAATGGAAATGTCTATTAAAAAGGCCCTTTCAATGTATTCAGATCTGGGAGTATAATTCTCGGGTTAGAAAATCGGGTAAAGAATTAGAAGACCCGGGAAGATGTTCAATGGAGAAATCAAAGGCAGAAAGTATTGCCTGCCATCGGGCAAATATTTGTTTAGAAATCAAATTTTTAACATCTTTTTACAGAATATCTTTGGCTGCTTTGTAGTCTGTTCGTATAAGAAAAGGTTGGTTTAAAATATCACTTTGGAATTTTGTGACACAATGGACAATGGCTAATAATTCTTTTTTAACCATTGAGTAATTTAATTGGGTGGAATTCCAAGCCTTTGAAGTATATCTTATTAATTGTTCTTTGGAATCTACTTGTTGTTTTAATATACCACCAAGTCCTTTATCGGAGGCATCACATTCAATTATTTTGAAAGCAGTGGGATGAGGAAGAGAAAGGCATTCAAGGGTTTTTACCTTACTCTTTATTACCTTTATTGCTTGAGTATGGATGTCAGACCAAGGAGGAGGATTCTTCTTGAGTCTATCATATAATGGTTTGGAATCCAAAGCAAGGTTAGGATAGAAATCACTTACGTAATTGAGGTATATATATATATATATATATATATATATATATATATATATGCCTATAGGCGAAAATGAACAGTCATTTCGCCTACCCCCATCACCGTCCAAAGTTCATCCGACAGCCACGATTGTCCGGTAGTGTTTCATTTTTTATTTTTTTCTACAAATCGGAATGACCTGAAATTTGGAGCGTGTATTCATAAAAAATAGGCAAATGTACGAAAAATATCAAAACAATATTTTACATGAAAAAAATTGATAAAAATACCCTCGAAAAGTTTTGGGGGTATTTTGATCAATATTATTTGTACGAATTATTATTTTTATATTTTTATTAGGTGCGCCTCACTAGGATATATATACACTTCAAATTTCAGGTCATTCTGATTTGTAAAAAAAAATGAAAAATAAAACATTACTAGACAATCGTAACCATCCGATGAACTTTGGACGGTGATGAGAATATGCGAAATCACTATTCCTTTTCACCTAAAAGCGTTGGGAAGACTTTTTCTATATATATATATATATATATATATATATATATAATATCTCCATACCCCATTTTTGTAAGTTTCATTTCACAATAGACCTAATGTTTTAAAAGATACCTTGGGGCATTAAAATTGTAGATTTTATTTCTTCTAATCCCTTGAGTTAATTTAAACTTGTTTTTTTAGGCCAAATAAATCGAAAAAGACACGCCTTTTCTAAAAGCCATCTTCTCAAATTTCTAGAGAGAGAGAGAGAGAAGGGTTTCATGGAGGTGAGAGGTTACCAGAAGGAGAGAGAGACACGTTTGGAGAAACATGGTAGGAGAGCGTGAGAGAGACATTGGAAGAGAGAGAATACGAGAAGCTTGGGGGTATATAAGTGAAGAGAGAGAAAATATTGGGTTTAGAAATAACATGTTTTTCACACATTTGTTTAGGTTAAAAAATAAGTTTAAAGTGGCCAGGGGGTTAGAACATATTTGTTGAAACTTTGGGTTTATCAAGAAATGAAACTTAAAATCAGGGGATATGGAGATATTTTCTCTCTCTCTCTCTCTCTCGATATATATATATATATATATATATATATATATATATATATGGATAATCTAAACTTCACAACCCTTCAAATTACAAAGGTTCAAGATAGAGAGAGTTGTGAAAGGTGGATTTATTAATTTTGTAGTCTACCTTTTTTTAAAAAAGTTACTTTTGTGGGGCAATTTTGTAAATATTATTACAAGACAAATGGTACGTATGTCATATCTATAAGGGGTAAAGTTGAAATTTTAACTAAAGGACAATGATACTCTACAATAAAGTTCTAGGATACTAACTTCCAAAATGCCATTGTATTTTTGTGAAAATTTCAAATTTGCCATTACTTAATAGTAAAGTTACCTACTTAAATAATTTTGTAATAAAAAGGTACTGATTATTTTGATAAATACGCCCATCACAACCCTTTTTAACTTGAACCTTTGTATTTTGAGGGGTTGTTAACTTTAGACATGCCCATATATATATATATATATATATATATATATATATATATATATATATATATATATATGTACGGCCCCCTGCAAAAATTCACGGGTAAGAAAATCAGGTAAAGAGTTAGAAGCACCGTGAAGATGTTCAATGGAGAAATCAAAATCAGATAAAATGGCTTGCCAACGGGTTGTGTTGAAATGAGATTGTGAACATCCTTTTGCAGGATATCTTTGGCAGCTTTGCAATCAATATGAATAAGAAAATGTTGATTAAGAATATCCCTATGAAATTTAGTAACACAATAAATAATGGCAAGTAATTCTTTCTTGACAGTAGAATAATTCTTTTGTGTGGGATTCCATGCTTTCGAGGTAAAGCGAATGAGTTGTTCTTTGGAATCTATAGTTTGTTTTAATATACCTCCTAATCCTATGTCAAAAGCATCACATTCAATTATTTTAAAGGCAGTTGGATTAGGTAAAGTTAAATAAGGCAATTCTTTAGCTTTCAACTTAAGGCGTTGAACAACAATCGTATGAAGATCCGTCCAAGGTGGAGGATTCTTTTTGAGTCTATCATATAACGATTTTGCATCAATAGCAAGATTTTTATAAAAATCACTAATATAATTAAGGCATCCCAAAAATCTTTGAAGTTCGGTTTTATCTAAGATTTTATCAGGAAATTTGTCAGCAAATAAAATAGATCTATCAATAGGAATGATAGTGCCTTAATTAATGTTATGGCCTAAAAATCGTATCTTATTTTGAAATAGATTTATCTTTTTAGCCGAAACAACTAATCCAGCATGTTTTACTGTATTGAGAAAAGTATTAAGATGTTTAAAATGTTGATCAATAGAGTCAGAAAATATTAAGACATGATCAATGTAAACGATCATAAATTTATAATAGGGATTGAATACATCGTTCGTGATTTTTTGAAATTCGAAAGGAGCATTTTTAAGACCAAAAGGCATAACAGTCCATTCAAATTGACCGAAGGGTACATTAAATGTTGTTTTGTATTTATCTTCCTCTTTAATTTGTATTTGCCAGAAACCTGACTTCATATCAAATTTAGAAAAGATGACTGCATTTACAAGTCTGTCTAATATTAATGGTGTGATATCATATTCTAAATATGCTCTAGGTGAATTATCTGCTGAAATATGTGCAGGAGGTTTAGCCTTATGCACTGATATGAAACTCAAAAAATAGTTAGATAAACAACAAATGACTGGTAAAATAAAATTAGGTGATTTTTGTGAACAATTTGGTTATCATATAGACAAAAGTAATCAAATCCATAAAAAGAAACACAAATCAGGAAAAAAGGAAAAATATCATTCTAAGAGATATAAACATAGAGAGAAAAGAGACAAAAACACTTTGCTCCCAAATATTCTACTTTGAAAAAAAAGGGTAAAAGGAAATTACCTGTCTGCTATAAATGTGGAAAAGTTGGTCATTATAAAAGCCAATGTAAAGTGAAAAAGAAAATCAAAACTCTTATAGTAGATGAATTAGTCAGAAATCAGTTATTTAATATAGTACAACTCTATGACTCTCCTACTAGTTCCGATACAGACTCTCAATCCGGTAGTGACATGTCTTTAGTAGGAAATCTTCATGATGAACATCTCATATGGTCAGATACTACGACTGATGAATCTGATAATGACCAATGTGAAATTTGTCATAATCTTCATACCCTGACAAAAGAAGATAATTTTATCTTAGATCTAATAGAGAAAATATCAAATCCGGATGATAAAAGAGAAGTAATCACACAATTCATTAATCTTACAAAGCAAAAAGATAAACATATTTCATTAATAAAACCCCCAGATGAATATAATTTTGCTACTATAATGAAAAGAATCAGCCAAAATGAAGCTCTTCATAAGGAACCCACCATAGCTGACCTCAAAACCGAAGTAAAAACTATTAAATCCGAAGTATCGCAACTAAAGCATAGAATACAAATCTTAGAATTACAAAATAATATTGCCGATACAATAACTGATACAGATGACATTGAGTTTGATAATTTAGTACATACATATAATCTGAGAGATAACCCTGAATCCTCTGGTATCAAAATAAAAGACGAAGAGACTACAACCCTGAATTTACTCAATAAAGTTATTACACAAAAATGGTTTGTACTAGTCAAAATTGTAGTAAATAATGAATATGATTTTCAATCTTTAGCCTTAATAAATTCTGGAGCAGATTTAAATTGTCTCAATGAAGGATTAGTACCTACGAAATATTTTGACAAAACTACTCAAATATTAAACACTGCTGATGGAAGTAGGTTATTTATTAAATACAAATTATCTAATACAATGATTTGCAATAATGGACATTGTTTTCCAACTCCTTTCATAATGGTTAAACGATTAACCCAAGCTGTTATTCTTGGAGTACCTTTTCTTACATTACTTTATCCAATGACAATTACTCATACTGGAATAAAAACAAGAATAGATAATACTACTATTCAATTTGAATTCTTAGATAAACTCAGAATTAAAGAAATGAATAATATAAAAGGGATTGTCAAACAAAAAGAGAATTTTCTATTCTCTTTACAAACAGAAATAAAACATAAAAGAATAAGTGAAAAATTACAATCCTCTGAAGTAATTCACAAAATACAAATACTCAAAACTTTAATTGAAAAAGAAATTTGTAATGAATTACCTAATGCATTTTGGAATCGAAAACAACATATTATTGGATTACCATATGAGCCTGATTTTGATGAAAATAAAATCCCTACAAAAGCTCAACCAATTCAAATGAACACTGAATTATTACAAACATGTAAAACAGAAATAGAGGATTTAGTATAGAAAAAACTTATACGGCCTAGTCAATCTCATTGGAGTTGCTCAGCCTTTTATGTAAATAAGAATGTTAAAAAAGAACGAGGAGTTCCTCGTTTAGTTATTAATTATAAACCTCTTAATAAAGTCTTACAATGAATTAGATATCCAATTCCTAACAAAATCTTAAATTGGATAAAAGATCCTCTGATGGTGCAGCTAGGACGGCTGTATTTCCTATAAAATGAAGTGTAATCGTATAAATTAATGTATTTACTGCATCACTTTCTGTTAGAAGGATGTCTTGATTTTGTTCATTTTTCACAGTCCATTGTCTTGTACTATTTATTATTGTTTATTTGACATTCTCTGGGAGATGGAAATCCCATCATCCTCGAAGCCATCCTGTGAAACTACAGACTATGGCTTTGGCTATTTCTTGGTCATGTGTTCTTACCATTTTGCATGTGGATGCATACATAGTCATATGTCTCATGGTGTCTAAGATTTGATGTTCAGATATTCCATCAATATTCCAGTTTACTAAAGTTCTTCTTGAATAGGAAAAAGTATTGGATATAAAAGCTTCTTCGAATTGGATATCAACAGATGTTGGTCTTCTATGATATGGTAAGGCTGTTACAGGTTTCCAATTTTTGGAATATGTAATTCTTTGGATTTCATCTATAGGTGAACTAGATGTCATAGATTGATTGAATGCTTGTTCTCTATTTTCTATTGTATCTTTTATAGACTCATTCAATTCTTCTTGAAGCATTAGGGTTTCATGTTCAGGAATCTTTTCTTTGACTTTATTTGTAATATCAAGTTTAGATAATTTTGATATTAGTTGATCCATTAATGTTTTATTATCATCTCCGATAACGAATTTTTCTTTATTTAGCTCAGGAGGAGGTTTAAATAATACTTGTTTTGGTGCAGAAATAAATGGAGATGGGGATAAAAACTTTTCAATTCGTACTTTTTGTTTTCCTATTGTTTGTAAGTAAAGATTTATGTAATTATTTTGCTCGATTATATGAGGAAGTAAGTCAAATCTTATAACATCTGACTGAGTTAATTTATATTGGGTTGTTATTGTTTCATATACAATCATTTGAGTAGAAGTACTTGATTCCTCTGTATTAGAGAGTTGTTTACTAACTCCCTTAATGGTTAGACTTTGTTCTGGAGGATGCATACTAGTGATGTCTTTGCCACTAGTAGTAGTAAATATTGTAAATTGAGATTCAAGAGTATTGACTTTAGTAGAAGTATTTTCAAAGTTTGGTATTGTTATATTTTTGTCTTTACATATATTTCTTAGCCAATCGAAAACATATATAGTTTTCTTTTCCGTTTTTAGGCATTTATTGAATTTCTTATGGAATAGTTCCACTAATCGTGGCGCAAAAGTATTGAGATACCAATGTCTAATATCTTTATTTTCTTCAGATAAATAATCATTAGTAATATAACTTTTATTGATTTTTTCTTCTTTTTGAAGGGTTAATATTTGAAATTCTGATTAATCAAGTTCTTCTTGAGCTGGTTTATATTGAGGAATAATAACATTTTCTGATGTTCTTAGTAATCCTTGAATTTGTGGGTCAGATGTTTGACTATTTCGAGATACAGGTCTTTGCTCGGATGTCCCTAGTCTTTGAAGAGGTCTGTTATAGATGGTGACTGAACTTCGAGCTAGTTCTATTTTAACTGGGTCCAATTTTTGAGGGGGGATATTTATTTGATTTCGATCATTTGTAAATTGTATTTCTATATTGCCATCATTATGTTCAATTATCCTATCCGGAATGCTTTGAACAAGACATTTTGAAGGTTGATGATCATTACGTATTGACCATGATTGTGGTAGAACTATTTCTGACCATGATATAGTTCTGGGAACAATAGTATTAGATTTTTCTATATTTGTTTGAAATAATATAGTTTGTCCTCTAGTATCTACTTGAAGTACATTAGGACATAAAGTAGTCATAACTTTATAATAAAGTCGATATATTATGGCAATATTTTGAGATCCTATTATCATATCAAACCCTTGTGTTTTTAGGTTTAAAGATAAAACATTTAAAATTTTAGGTTCTGTTAAAGATACAGAATAATTAGGAAAACAATTAAAATATATTGGTCCACTACACAGACTGGATTCCACCATTCCAAGTAGTGAATCAAAAAACCTATTATGCCTTGTATCTCTTAGGCATACAAGGACAGAATTGTTAAGTCCTAATCGTGTTAATGGTTTAACTGCTATTTGTATTAAACCAATATGTAGATATTTATAATTCTTATTTTTATGTTCTTGTAATATTTTATTTGATAAGAGTTAAAAGTCTTCCTGGTTCGTGGTAACAGACAAAGTCTGTTCTACAGTTTTTATAGCATATCCTATTTTTAAATTGAATGTTCCTTTTTTATAAATATTAGAGATAGATACTTTTGGTATATTCCAATTTTGTATTTGGTTTTCAATATCATTTATCACTACTTCGTCTTTGTTCTTAATTCGTAGAGTATTACTAGTTTGACTAACAGCTTTATCTGTGAGATTTCTAATAAAATTTTCCATTTGTAGGTTGTGGATGAGTGTTATCTGGACAGTCCCCTTTGACTACCTCTTATGTCTGTTTCGACCTCAACGGCTCAACTAGCTTTAACGGTCTTTAGCCTGGGTGTCTGAGCGTCTCTAACCTCAACTCTCGGACCAACTTTCTTAAATGGGTAATTTTCTTAGATTTCGTAGGATAAAGTTGTTTTTAGATTAGTGATCTTCTACTACCTATGAACAGTGAACCAATGTGAACTGGTATGGCTTTGATACCATAAACGCGCCAAGATCAACCAGATCAACCAGTTTAGACTTTAGACTATGACCTTGAAATTAAATCTAGAAAATTTCTTACTATCTTAGGAACATGAACAAAGCATAATTATACTTGATTAATTGTTATAAAATTCCTAAATAATAAAAGAATAAAAATATTATAAGGATAGTAGAGATTAAAGAAATATCTAAGATAATCCAAGAAGTATGAATTGAATTTCTAATTTTAATACTGAATACTAATTTAAATTGCATTTATAATAACCAGATTAAACTCATAAAATATCTAACAACTCACTGGTTACAAATACAATAACTGGAGAAGATATTCCATTCGTAAGGACAGTAAGAGGGAAGATAAGGGATATTACAATCACACATCTAAAATTACAGAGTAATAGAGGTTACCAACTGTATGTCGCTTACACAGGACTGTTTATGAAGGCAAACCTATTATATAGAAATTTACAGTGGTATAAAGAAAGAGGAAGTAGAAAAAGGAAGGAGAGAGAGATGACTCAGAGGAGTGATGAAGAGGGATGAAGAAGGTCTTCTCGTATGGCTTCCTTGAAAATTCGACTTGCTTTCTTGTTGAGGGAAGCGGTATTTATAGGCGCAGGGATGTGCGGATGTGCGACAGGTGGACGGTTGGCATGCTTCTGTGGTTTGTGCTCATCTTCAGGGAATCTGGCGAAGATACGTGTAGCAATAAGTGTGTCGGTTGTTGACTCATGACGATGGTGACAGTTGAAGGAGATGATGCTGCTTGACGGTGGTGCGATGATAATGATCGAAGGAGAGGATAGTGATGCGCGGCGATAGGTACTATGCAAGCGAATCTCGTACACTGTAGTTGGGGTCTTTTCTCAACACATGGCGATCGCTCAGGTAATGAAATACTATGCAAGGGAAAATTTATTGTAGTTGGGGTCTTGTTTTCCAAAAAAAATATACTTTTGGGTCATATCAAACGATCGTAAAGATAAAGATGAGGTCATATCAGCTTTAGGTCATATTGGATGTGGTTGAGGTCTTCTATTTTTGGATGAGCCGGGTCTTTGGGTCTGGTTGTCAGCCTTCGGGTCTTTGGCTAAATTCTTCGAGGAGATGATTACTAGACTGGACAGTCTCTTCTGATGTTGTAGGTACTGTAGAAGGATCGACAAAGATTGCAAATAGTTGTTTTTCTTATATTGCGAAGAGTTGAATATAAGAAGAAAATGTATTCAAAGTAACAATATTATTATCAGAAGTATTATGACAGAACTCTGAGGAAGGAGGAATCCTCTTAAGCGAAAGAGATTGTGGGTTAGTGCTAAATATATCCCACCATTTGATTTTTATATTTTTCCCCAGGCGAGGAATGTATTCAAAGTTATTCGAAGTATTTTCATTAATAACATATTCCCATTTGACGATCCATGGGATCTGATATATGGCCATAAAATAAAGATGGTAGTCAATTTGGTTAGAACAAGTATTATGCTCACTGAATTTATTTTGGAAGGCTTTAAAGGAATCAGGTAGTATTTGAGTAGAAGATCCCCAAATAAAGAACCAATGACGGAACCAACTAGGAAATCTCTCAAGTATGGGCATTTTAAATTGGATATACCATGAGTGAGAATTATTTGGATTTTGGTAAAAGAAGATTTTATGCCAAGCTTCAAGATATTCTGCATATCGATAATATTTATATTGATATTCTGTATTTAATAATTTTTTTCCTTGCGTGGGGTTATTACCCCAATCTTCATATGTTAAGAACTTTTTGATTTGTAACTTGGAGTAGGCATATACATTCGTATTGCCTTGGAAGAAGTGGATAATTGACACGGAACCTGTTTCCATTAAAACAGACTCATACCATTCTCTAGTTTTGATGCCATTAAGAGGACTTAAATGGTTTTGAAGATACAGGGGAGCTAATTTATTTGGGTTGATAAGAACATGTTTGTCATCAATGATAACATCAGCAATGAAAGCATTGTCAATATATATTGACATGGTAGAAGAGGAAGATGATTTATATGGGATTTGGGCTGGAGAAAAAGAAGAACTGGATGATGTATTATGCTGTGGACTTTGGATAAAATATTCGGGTACATTGGTAGATCGTAATGGAGACATGGGTTGTAATGGTAAAAACGGTTGGCTGAGCACTGGGAGCTCAGATGGATGTAAAGGAACTAAGTCCATAGAGGTTTTCCCTTTAGGTTTTTGAGATGTATTAGTATGCATATTCTTATTCTTATGAAAAAGTTGCAATCCGTAAGTGAGTGGCTCTTCTGGAGGATATATGTATATATATATATATATATATATATATATATATATATATATATATATATATATATATATGTATATACATAATCTTTGTCCATCTGTAGGTACCAAAACAACGAAATGATTCTGTTAGAAACAGAGTCTATTTCCTTGGTACATTATAATCAAAAGAATTCGAAAATAGTAGCATATTCAAAATTACAAATAAGGAAAGTATTATCTTTTGAAGATTGGGGATTAGATCCTTCCAAAGCCAAGAGATTATATTCCCCAGATTTCCCAAATAAATATTACAGACATGCTGATTACATAGATGCTTAGCATAAGATACTGACACTTCAAAACCCATATAATTCTCACACTTGGTTCTTACAGTTTAAAATGCCTGTAAACACTCCATTTCCAAATTGGTTTCGTAACTGGTTTGCAACATGGGAGTCTTTAACCCAAATACTTTCTGAACCTCTACAACTCTCTCAAAACCGTTTTATTGAATTCAATGGGAGTGATCCCAATATAGATTACCACTTATATTTTATTGCTATGTATCAAGTACCATGGATCATTAAATGGAATTTTGTGATATCCCCAAATAATTTTGAATATATGCCATGTTTAGGCAAACAAATTGCCATAAAATGGTGGGATGTCTTTGTCTACCATAATATTGAACCAGACAATATACAACTCAAACGAATCCTATTAGCATATGGCTCTCATCCATACTCCAACCCAAATAGTCTGGCAGAATATATTACCCTAATGAAAAAGCAAAATCCTAGAGCCACCAAAGCGGAGCTAGAAAAACAACTAATGAAAATATTTGAAGAAGAGGCAGAAACTGTCCAAATTCATGATGAATCCAGCACACCAAGTACTCCCGAAATAGAAATACCACTTGATACACCAGACCCATCAGGACATAGAATGTCCCAGAAACATACCTTGTATTAACCAATCAAACCAAGATGTACATATCTTCAATATGACAAAAAGCAAGCAGATGTGATATAAAGCAAGATTTGACAAAAGCAACATATCTTCAATATCTGTGATATGACAAAAAGCAAGCAGATGTGATATAACGCAAGGCAGATAAAGGAAGATGTGACCCAAAGCAAAGAAGATGTGACCCAAAGCAAAAGCAAAGTAGATATGACCCAGATGTGACCCAAAGCAAAGATGCTTGAACCACCGACAAAGCCACCTGTCTCCACTAACATCAGAAAGATTCCACCTGTCTTCATCAATCACCTAAAAGATGCTCCAGCCATCTCATCAACCTGTGTTTCACAACCAAAGGAAGATTCCCGAAGATAAGGACGAATGATCCTCTACAATCATGACCAACCACGTGTCAACCACTTAGCACCCACCTATATCTCTTACTTCTCTATAAATAGAAGGGGCCTCCTCAGTTCAGAGGGAGGGGAAAAAATTTCAGAGATCAGCTTCTCCTCTGAGAGACCAGTCTCGCTTCT
Organism: Amborella trichopoda; assembly: GCF_054954075.1. Classification (NCBI taxonomy): domain Eukaryota; kingdom Viridiplantae; phylum Streptophyta; class Magnoliopsida; order Amborellales; family Amborellaceae; genus Amborella; species Amborella trichopoda. The sequence continues at coordinate 16,676,604 of NC_142348.1, read as the reverse complement.
CATCTCTTCCCATTTCTCTTCTTCTCTTCGAAAAAACTATCTATGTGCGACTGTAACGTCAAAGCCTTACCAGAATATTATCCAGACGAGTGGAAACTATTTTGCAGTTACTGTATCTGCACTCTGTAAGTTTTGTTTTATGAGTTGTTTTAGTTACTGTATCTACACTCTGTAAGTTTTGTTTTATGAGTCGTTTTGATTTTTATAGTTGATGAATATGAGTTTGTAACAGTTAGTTAAATTTGAGTTTGTAACAGTTAGTTAAATTTGAGTTTGTAACAGTTAGTTAAGTTTGAGTTTGTAACAGTTAGTTAATATTATAGGACGTCTTGATTATTTTCATTTTTAACAGTCCATTGGCGAGTATTATTCAAAATTTGTTGTTTTGTATTTTCAGGTAAGTGGAAATCCCACCAACCTCGAAGCCATCCTGTGAAACCACAAACAATGGCTTTGGCGACCTCTTGATCAAAATGACATATCAGGAACTGTAACTGATACTGATGAAATCGAATTCGATCAACTAGCAGATTCTAGTGATAAAGAACCAGAAACCTCTGGAACCAAAGAAGTTGAAGAAAATATATCTGTAAACTTAGTAAATAAAATTATTTCCCAAAAATGGTTTATATTAGTAAAAATTGTCATTGACGAAGAATATATTACAAAGTTATGACCACATTATGCCCCAATATTTTACAACATGATACAAGAGGAAAAACAATATTTTTCCAAACCAATATTGAAAAATCTAATACTATCATACCAAAAACCATAGAATGGTCAGAAATTACTCTACCTAAATCATGGTCAATCTACAATGAAAATCATCAATACCAATCCCCAATATACCAATTCTAACCAAGATCTACCTTTCTAGAATCGTTCTATTATAGCCCTAAACCACGCGCAAATAACCAAAATATAAACCTATAATTAAGATGAGTAAGAGAGATACAGGAGTAATATCAATAGTAATCCAGGTATAATACGTAGTTTGATAAAGCTTTATGCTAAGTATTGTACGTATTATCATAACAACTGTTACAAACTCAAACTTAACTAACTGTTACAAACTCAAATTTAACTAACTATTACAAACTCAAATTTAACTAACTGTTACAAACTCATATTCATCAACTATTAAAATCAAAACGACTCATAAAACAAAACTTACAGAGTGTAGATACAGTAACTAAAACGACTCATAAAACAAAACTTACAGAGTGCAGATACAGTAACTGCAAAATAGTTTCCACTCGTCTGGATAATATTCGGGTAAGGCTTTGACGTTACAGTCGCACATAGATAGTTTTTTCGAAGAGAAGAAGAGAAGTGGGAAGAGATGAGAAGCGAGACTGGTCTCTGAGAAGAGAAGCTGATCTCTGAAATTTTTTCCCCTCCCTCTAAACTGAGGAGGCCCCTTCTATTTATAGAGAAGTAAGAGATATAGGTGGGTGCCAAGTGGTTGACACGTGGTTGGTCATGATTGTAGAGGATCATTCGTCCTTATCTTCGGGAATCTTCCTTTGGTTGTGAAAGACAGGTTGATGAGATGGCTGGAGCATCTTTTGGGTGATTGATGGAGACAGGTGGAATCTTTCTGATGTTAGTGGCGACAGGAGGCTTTGTCGGTGGTTCGAGCATCTTTGCTTTGGGTCACATCTAGGTCATATCTACTTTTCTTTTGCTTTGGGTCACATCTTCTTTGCTTTGGGTCACATCTTCCTTTGTCTGCCTTGCTTTATATCACATCTGCTTGCTTTTTATCATATCACAGATATTGAAGATATGTTGCTTTTGTCACATCTTGCTTTATATCACATCTGCTTGCTTTTTGTCATATTGAAGATATATACATCTTGGTTTGATTGGTTAATACAAGGTATGTTTCTGGGACATTCCATGTCCTGATGGGTCTGGTGTATCAAGTGGTATTTCTATTTCGGGAGTACTTGGTGTGCTGGATTCATCATGAATTTGGGCAGTTTCTGCCTCTTCTTCAAATATTTTCATTAGTTGCTTTTCTAGCTCCTCTTTGGTGGCTCTAGGATTTTGCTTTTTCATTATGGTAATATATTCTGCCAGACTATTTGGGTTGGAGTATGGATGAGAGCCATATGCTAATGGGATTCGTTTGAGTTGTATATTGTCTGGTTCAATATTATGGTAGACAAAGACGTCCCACCATTTTATGGCAATTTGTTTGCCTAAACATGGCATATATTCAAAATTATTTGGGGATATCACAAAATTCCATTTAATGATCCATGGTACTTGATACATAGCAATAAAATATAAGTGGTAATCTATATTGGGATCACTCCCATTGAATTCAATAAAACGGTTTTGAGAGAGTTGTAGAGGTTCAGAAAGTATTTGGGTTAAAGACTCCCATGTTGCAAACCAGTTACGAAACCAATTTGGAAATGGAGTGTTTACAGGCATTTTAAACTGTAAGAACCAAGTGTGAGAATTATATGGGTTTTGAAGTGTCAGTATCTTATGCTAAGCATCTATGTAATCAGCATGTCTGTAATATTTATTTGGGAAATCTGGGGAATATAATCTCTTGGCTTTGGAAGGATCTAATCCCCAATCTTCAAAAGATAATACTTTCCTTATTTGTAATTTTGAATATGCTACTATTTTCGAATTCTTTTGATTATAATGTACCAAGGAAATAGACTCTGTTTCTAGCAGAATCATTTCGTACCATTCTCTTGTTTTGGTACCTACAGATGGACAAAGATTATTGCATAAGTAATACTTTGCAACATTATTTGGGTTGTCATGCACATGTATGGATTCTATGATTGCATCAGCAACAAAATAGGTTTCAAGATATGGAGATTTGCTGAGTAAAGTTGGTTTCTTTAGTGTAGTGGTTTGGAAAACTGGAGCTAAAGGAGAAGCTGAAGGTTGGCTTGAATAAGCTGGATAATTGATATTTGGGGAATAGGAAATAAGACTATTACTAGGTGATAAAGCCGGTTCCATTTTTATTAGTGACTGGGTAATATTTACTGGAATGATATCCAGTGAGGTTTCCATAGGGGCTTTTCCCCTTTGTTCTGGAGTGGAAGTATTATTATTCTTATTCATATTTGCATAAAACAAAGTTAGCGGAAAAGATAAAGCTGGTGGATCAAAATGATCAGTGTTGCCCTCCCTGCAAAAATTCACAAGTAAGAAAATCAGGGAGATGGTTAGTAGTACCTTTTAAGTGTTCGATAGAAAAATCAAAAGATGATAATATCGCCTGCCATCGAGCAAAGATTTGCTTAGAGACAAGGTTTTGCACATCCTTAGTAAGAACATCAGTGGTGGCTTTGCAACCTGTTCTAAAAAAAAAATGTGTATTAAGTATATCACTCTGAAATTTAATAACACAACGAACTATGGAAAGTATTTCTTTTTTCACGGTAAGATAATTTTGTTGAGTAGAATTCCAAGCTTTCGAAGTATAGCGGACTAATTGCTCATTAGAGTTTATAACATACAGGTAATTTCCTTTTACCTTTATGGTACTTGTATTTTGGAGAGAATCTTTTTATGAATTTTTCTTTTTTATGTTTTTCATAAGATTTCTTTTCTTTTCTCTCTATCTTATATCTTTTCTTTTTATGAAATTTATCTCTAGATTTCTCTATATGATATCCGAATTGTTCACAGAAGTCTCCTAACTCTTTTTTACCAGTCATTTTTTGTTTATCTAATTGTTTCTTTAATTTCATGTCTGTACATAGGGATAATCCTTCTGCACATATTTCCGCAGATAATTCTCCTAATGTATAAACAAAATATGGTAATATTCCTCCATTTTAATTTTTTAATCTAGTTTTTACCTTTTCTACAAATAAATATGGTAATCCAGCAATAAATTTTTCTTTCCAATGATCCTGCTGGCTATCTTCTCTACTTAATAGTCTAGAAAAGAAAACATCTTTGTACCATTTATAATGAGATAGGGTTGGACATCTTAAATTAGATAACAAATCTTCAGATCGAGCTTCAAGTAAGGCTATACTCCCCACAAAATGAAGTGTGATGGTGTAAATGAGAGTATTAATAGCATCACTTTCGGAATATAGGACGTCTTGATTATTTTCATTTTTAACAGTCCATTGGCGAGTATTATTCAAAATTTGTTGTTTTGTATTTTCAAGTAAGTGGAAATCCCACCAACCTCGAAGCCATCCTGTGAAACCACAAACAATGGCTTTGGCGACCTCTTGATCATGGTTGCCTACCATTTTGCACGCAGAGGCATACATGGTCATATGTTTCATAGTGTCTAATATTTGTTGTTCAGATAATCCATCTATATTCCAATTTACTATTGATCTTTCTGAATAGCAAATATTCTGGGCTACCAAATCTTCTTCGAATTGTATATCAACAGGGGTAGGTCTATGATGATAGGGCCTAGCTGTTAAAGGTTTCCATGATTTTCCATATACTATTATTTGAATATTATTATTATCTTGTTCATGACTATTTTCTGTAAAGGCTTCTTCCATATTTTCTATTGTGTTAACAATTATGGGTGTCTCTTCTTGTAAGGTTAATGTAGATGATTCAAGGATTTCTGTAGAAATTTTCTCTTTTTCTTTGTCCTGAATTTTTAAAGTTTTTTTTTAAATTTTTAATTTAGATAATTTTGATATTAATTGGTCCATTAGGGTTTTAATATCTTCTCCAAAATTAAATTTTTCTTTATCAAGTGATGGAGGTGGTTTAAATAAAACTTTTTTGGTTTCTTTTATAGGTACAAGTCTTAACATATTTTCAATTCTGGATGCCTGCCTTCCTAAAGATTGCAGATATAAATTTGTATAGTTAGTTTGTTCTATTACATGTGGAACCAAAGCAAAGATGCTCGAACCACCGACAAAGCCAACTGTCTCCACTAACATCAGAAAGATTCCACCTGTCTCCATCAATCACCCAAATGATGCTCCAGCCATCTCATCAACCTGTCTTTCACAACCAAAGGAAGATTCCCGAAGATAAGGACGAATGATCCTCTACAATCATGATCAACCGCGTGTCAACCACTTGGCACCCACCTATATCTATTACTTCTCTATAAATAGAAGGGGCCTCCTCAGTTCAGAGGGAGGGAAAAAAATTCAGAGATCAGCTTCTCCTCTGAGAGACCAGTCTCGCTTCTCATCTCTTCCCATTTCTCTTCTTCTCTTCGAAAAAACTATCTACGTGCAACTGTAACGTCAAAGCCTTACCAGAATATTACCCAGAAGAGTGGAAACTATTTTGCAGTTACTGTATCTGCACTCTGAAAGTTTTGTTTTATGAGTCGTTTCAGTTACTGTATCTACACTCTGTAAGTTTTGTTTTATGAGTCGTTTTGATTTTTATAGTTGATGAATATGAGTTTGTAAAAGTTAGTTAAATTTGAGTTTGTAGCAGTTAGTTAAATTTGAGTTTGTAACAGTTAGTTAAGTTTGAGTTTGTAACAGTTAGTTAATAAACAGTTGTTATGATAATACGTACAGTACTTAGCATAAAGCTTTATCAAACTACGTATTATACCTGGATTACTATTGATACTACTCCTGTATCTCTCTTACTCATCTTAATTATAGGTTTATATTTTGGTTATTTGCGAGTGGTTTAGGGCTATAATAGGACGATTCTAGAAAGGTAGATCTTGGTTAGAATTGGTATCAAAGCGACACTATAGTCTTCTTTAACTAGTATCCAAAAGAATATTGCAACTAAGAGTAATACTTTAGGATTGAGAAACCTAATCAAATTCCTTCATTAGAGAAAGTTGGTCTGAGAGTTGAGGCAAAAAAGCATCCAGTCAAAAGACCGTTAAGGCCAGGAGAGCCGCTGAGGTAAAAAAGACGTAAGAGATAGCTAAAAGAACTCATCCGCAACCTAATAATGGAGAATTTCATTAGGAATCTATCAAATAAAGCATTACCCCAAACTAGTAATACTCTAAGGATAAAAAATAAAGAAGTGATAGTGATAGATAGTATCGAAAAACAAATACAGAACTGAAATATACCTAAAGCCCCTATAAGTGATATATATAAGAAAGGATCTTTCAACTTCAAAGTAGATTACGCTATAAAAACTGTAGACCAAACTTTATCAATAACAAGTACCCAGGAAGACTTTCAGTTATTAACTAATAAAATAATACAATCTCATAATGATAAAAGTTGCAATTATCTTCATATAGGTATAATACAAGTAGCTATTAAACCATTAACCAGGTTAGAACTTAATAATTCAATATTAGTATGTTTAAGAGATACTACACATAATAACTTTAATGATTCCTTATTAGGCATGGTAGAATCTAGTCTATGTAGTGGTCCAGTATACTTTAATTGCTTCTCAAATTATTCAATATCACTAATAATTTATATAAGCAATCTTTAGGAAGGCAGGCATCCAGACTTGAAAATATGTTAAGACCTGTATCTATAAAAGAAACCAAAAATGTTTTATTTAAACCACCTCCATCACCTGATAAAGAAAATTTTAATTTTGGAGAAGATAATAAAACCCTAATGGACCAATTAATATCAAAATTGTCTAAATTAGAACTTAAAGAAAAAACTTTAAAAATTCAAGACAAAGAAAAAGAGAAAATTTCTACAGAAATCCTGAATCATCTACATTAACCTTACAAGAAGAGACACCCATAATTCCACTGATACTACAATGGTAGGACAAATAGAAGATGAAGATTATTTCATGTCCTCAACAGAACAATCTGGATCTGAACAGAATATAGAAAAATGTTCCTGTAATATGCTATCTAAAGAAGATACATTAATATTAGACCTTATAGAAAAAATAAATGATCCAGAAGAAAAGAGAGAAATTATTACCCAATTTATAACATTAACAAAAGCAAAAAATAAACCAGTTACATAACTCAAACCACTAGAAGATTACAATTTTGCTGAAATACTCAAACGAATTAATAAAAAAGATATACTTCAAAGAGAACCACAATATCTGAATTAAAAAAAGAAGTAAATAAAATAAAAACAGAAGTAGGACAATTAAATACTAGAATCAAAATATTAGAATAACAAAATGACATATCGGGAACTGTACCTGATACAAATGAAATCGAATTCGATCAACTAGCAGATCCTAGTGATAAAGAATCAAAAACCTCTGGAACCAAAGAAGTTGAAGAAAATATATGTGTAAACTTAGTAAATAAAATTATTTCCCAAAAATGGTTTATATTAGTTAAAATTGTCATTGAAGAAGAATATAATTTTCAAACATTAGCTTTAGTAGATTCAGGTGCAGATTTAAATTGTATTAATGAAGGTTTAGTTCCATCAAAATATTTTGATAAAACTACTCAAATACTTAATACTGCCGATGCTAGTAGATTATTTATTAAATACGAATTATCAAATGTCATGGTATGTAATAATGGACACTGTTTTCCAACACCTTTTATTATGGTAAAAAAACTTAAGTTAGGCAGTCATACTTGGAATTCCATTCCTAACCTTACTATATCCAATAACAATTAATAATACAGGAATAGAAACATCTTGAGTAGGACAAACAATTAAGTTTGAATTTTTTGGAAAACCAAAACTTAAAAAAATAAATTGAGTCAAAGACAAAATAGATAATTAAGAAAAGTTTCTATGTTCCCTTAAAATAGAAATAAAATATAAACAAATAGAAGAAGACTTAGAAAACCCTGAGATAATAACAAAAATTAATAATCTTCGGACTAAAATAGAAACAGAAATTTGTAGTGACCTTCCCAATGCCTTTTGGACAAGAAATAAACATATTGTAGGATTACCTTACGAAAAAGGATTTAATGAAACAAAAATTCCTACCAAAGCTAGACCAGTACAAATGAATACAACGTTATTAGAATTTTGTAAAAAAGAAATTGATGAATTACAAAGAAAAAATCTAATAAGAATAAGTGCATCTTCTTGGAGCTGTGCTGCTTTTTATGTCAATAAAAATGCGGAAAAAGAAAGAGGTGTACCAAGATTAGTAAAGTCTTTTTTATTAGGTATTGGATACCTAATCCATTGTAAAACTTTATTCAAATGTTTATAATTTATTGCTAATCTTGGTACACCTCTTTCTTTTTCCGCATATTTATTGACATAAAAAGCAGCAAATAAGGTCTAATATTAATGTATCTTCTGTAGATAGCATATTATAGGAACATTCTTCTATATTCTGTTCAGATCCAGATTTTTCTATTGAGGACATGAAATAATCTTCATCTTCTGCTACCATTGTAGAATCAGTGGAAGATTCAGAAGAATCATCATCATATATTTGTATTATAACATATAGTTTATTTCTAATAGATTCTTCGAAGATTATAGTATCCATTTTCTTTTTTATTTTACATTGGCTTTTATAATGGCCAACTTTTCCGCATTTATAACATACAGGTAATTTCCTTTTACCTTTATGGTACTTGTATTTTGGAGAGAATCTTTTTATGAATTTTTCTTTTTTATGTTTTTTATAAGATTTTTTTTCTTTTCTCTCTGTCTTATATCTTTTCTTTTTATGAAATTTATCTCTAGATTTCTCTATATGATATCCGAATTGTTCACAGAAGTCTCCTAACTCTTTTTTACCAGTCATTTTTTGTTTATCTAATTGTTTCTTTAATTTCATGTCTGTACATAGGGCTAATCCTTCTGCACATATTTCTGCAGATAATTCTCCTAATGTATAAACAAAATATGGTAATATTCCTCCATTTTTATTTTTTAATCTAGTTTTTACCTTTTCTGCAAATAAATATGGTAATCCAGCAATAAATTTTTCTTTCCAATGATCCTGCTGGCTATCTTCTCAACTTAATAGTTTGGAAAAGAAAACATCTTTGTACCATTTATAATGGGATAGGGTTTGACATCTTAAATTAGATAACAAATCTTCAGATCGGGCTTCAAGTAAGGCTGTACTCCCCACAAAATGAAGTGTGATGGTGTAAATGAGAGTATTAACAGCATCACTTTCGGAATATAGGACGTCTTGATTATTTTCATTTTTAACAGTCCATTGGATAATATTATTCAAAATTTGTTGTTTTGTATTTTCAGGTAAGTGGAAATCCCACCAACCTCGAAGCCATCCTGTGAAATCACAAACAATGGCTTTGGCGACCTCTTGATCATGGTTGCCTACCATTTTGCACGCAGAGGCATACATGGTCATATGTTTCATAGTGTCTAATATTTGTTGTTCAGATAATCCATCTATATTCCAATTTACTATTGATCTTCCTGAATAGCAAATATTCTGGGCTACCAAGTCTTCTTCAAATTGTATATCAACAGGGGTAGGTCTATGATGATAGGGCCTAGCTGTTAAAGGTTTTAATGATTTTCCATATACTATTCTTTGAATATTATTATTATCTTGTTCATGACTATTTTCTGTAAAGGCTTCTTCCATATTTTCTATTGTGTTAGCAATTATGGGTGTCTCTTCTTGTAAGGTTAATGTAGATGATTCAGGGATTTCTGTAGAAATTTTCTCTTTTTCTTTGTCCTGAATTTTTAAAGCTTTTTCTTTAATTTTTAATTTAGATAATTTTGATATTAATTGGTCCATTAGGGTTTTAATATCTTCTCCAAAATTAAATTTTTCTTTATCAAGTGATGGAGGTGGTTTAAATAAATCATTTTTTGTTTCTTTTATAGGTACAGGTCTTAACATATTTTCAATTCTGGATGCCTGCCTTCCTAAAGATTACATATATAAATTTGTATAGTTATTTTGTTCTATTACATGTGGAACCAAAGCAAAGATGCTCGAATCGCCGACAAAGTTACCTGTCTCTACTAACATCAGAAAGATTCCACCTGTCTCCATCAGTCACCCAAAAGATGCTCCAGCCATCTCATCAACCTGTCTTTCACAAGCAAAGAAAGATTCGCGAAGATAAGGACGAATGATCCTCTACAATCATGACCAACCACCTCTCAAAGACCAGTCTCGCTTCTCATCTCTTCCTATTTCTCTTCTTCTCTTCGAAAAAACTATCTATGTGCGACTGTAACGTCAAAGCCTTACCAGAATAATTCCCAGACGAGTGGAAACTATTTTGTAGTTACTGTATCTGCACTCTGTACGTTTTCTTTTATGAGTCGTTTTAGTTACAGTATCTACACTCTGTAAGTTTTGTTTTATGAGTCGTTTTGATTTTTATAGTTGATGAATATGAGTTTGTAAGAGTTAGTTAAATTTTAGTTTGTAACTGTTAGTTAAATTTGAGTTTGTAATAGTTAGTTAAGTTGGAGTTTGTAACAGTTAGTTAATAAACAGTTGTTATGATAATACGTACAGTACTTAGCATAAAGCTTTATCAAACTACGTATTATACCTGGATTACTATTGATATTACTCCTATATCTCTCTTACTCATCTTAATTATTGGTTTATATTTTGGTTATTTGCGCGTTGTTTAGGGCTATAATAGGACGATTCTAGAAACCTAGAATTGGTATCAAAGCCACACCATAGTCTTCTTTAAATCGTATCCAAAAGAATTTTGCTACTAAGAGTAATACTTTAGGAGAGAGAAACCTAATCAAATTCCTTCATTAGAGAAAGTTGGTCCGAGAGTTGAGGCTAGAAAGCATCGAGTCAAAAGACCGTTAAGGCCAGGAGAGCCGCTGAGGTAAAAAAGACGTAAGAGATAGCTAAGAGAACTCATCTGCAACCTAATAATGGAGAATTTCATTAGGAATCTATCAAATAAAGCATTACCCCAAACTAGTAATACTCTAAAGATAAAAAATAAAGAAGAGATAGTGATAGATAATATCGAAAAACAAATACAGAACTGAAATATACCTAAAGTCCTTATAAGTGATATATATAATAAAGGATCTTTCAACTTCAAAGTAGGTTATGCTATAAAAACCGTAGAACAAACTTTATCAGTAACAAGTACCCAAGAAGACTTTCAATTATTAACTAATAAAATAATACAATCTCATAATGATAAAAGTTACAATTATCTCTATATAGGAATACAAGTAGTTTAATGATTCCTTATTAGGCATGGTAGAATCTAGTCTATGTAGTGGTTTAGTATACTTCAATTGCTTCCCAAATTATTCTTTATCATAAATAATTTATATATGCAATCTTTAGGAAGGCAGGCATCCAAACTTGAAAATATGTTAAGACCTGTACCTATAAAAGAAACCAAAAATGTTTTATTTAAACCACCTCCATCACTTGATAAAGAAAATTTTAATTTTGGAGAAGATAATAAAACCCTAATGGACCAATTAATATCAAAATTATCTAAATTAGAAATTAAAGAAAAAACTTTAAAAATTCAGGACAAAGAAAAAGAGAAAATTTCTACAGAAATCCCTGAATCATCTACATTAACCTTACAAGAAGAAACATCCATAATGCCACTGATACTACAATGGTAGGACAAATAGAAGATGAAGATTATTTCATGTCCTCAACAGAACAATCTGAATCTGAACAAAATATAGAAGAATGTTTCTGTAATATGCTATCTAAAGAAGATACATTAATATTAGACCTTATAGAAAAAATAAATGATCCAGAAGAAAAGAGAGAAATTATTACCCAATTTATCACATTAAAAAAAGACAAAAATAAACCAGTTACATTACTCAAACCACTAGAGGATTACAATTTTGCTGAAATAGTCAAACGAATTAATAAAAAAGATATACTTCAAAGAGAACCACAATATCTGAATTAAAAAAAGAAGTACATGAAATAAAAACAGAAGTAGGACAATTAAATACTAGAATCAAAATATTAGAATAACAAAATGACATATCAGGAACTGTAACTGATACAGATGAAATCGAATTCGATCAACTAGCAGATCCTAGTGATAAAGAACCAGAAACCTCTGGAACCAAAGAAGTTGAAGAAAATATATCTGTAAACTTAGTAAATAAAATTATTTCCTAAAAATGGTTTATAATAGTAAAAATTGTCGTTGAAGAAGAATATAATTTTCAAACATTAGCTTCAGTAGATTCAGATGTAGATTTAAATTGTATTAATGAAGGTTTAGTTCCATCAAAATATTTTGATAAAACTACTCAAATACTTAATACTGCCGATGCTAGTAGATTATTTATTAAATACAAATTATCAAATGCCATGGTATGTTATAATGGACACTGTTTTCCAACACCTTTTATTATGGTAAAAAACTTAAGTCAGGCAGTCATACTTGGAATTCCATTCCTAACCTTACTATATCCAATAACAATTAATAATACAGGAATAGAAACATCTAGAGTAGGACAAACAATTAAGTTTGAATTTTTAGGAAAACCAAAACTTAAATAAATAAATAGAGTCAAAGACAAAATAGATAATAAAGAAAAGTTTCTATGTTCCCTTAAAATAGAAATAAAATATAAACAAATAGAAGAAGACATAGAAAACCCTGTGATAATAACAAAAATTAATAATCTTCAGACTCAAATAGAAACAGAAATTTGTAGTGACCTTCCCAATGCCTTTTGGATAAGAAAGAAACATATCGTAGGATTACCTTACGAAAAAGGATTTGATGAAACAAAAATTCCTACCAAAGCTAGACCAGTACAAATGAATACAACGTTATTAGAATTTTGTAAAAAAGAAATTGTTGAATTACAAAGAAAAAATCTAATAAGAATAAGTGCATCTCCATGAAGCTGTGCTGCTTTTTATGTCAATAAAAATGCGGAAAAAGAAAAAGGTGTACAAAGATTAGTAACGTCTTTTTTATTAGGTATTGGATGCCTAATCCATTGTAAAACTTTATTCAAAGGTTTATAATTTATTACTAATCTAGATACACCTCTTTCTTTTTCCGCATTTTTATTGACATAAAAAGCAGCACATAAAGTCTAATATTAATGTATCTTCTTTAGATAGCATATTACAGGAACATTCTTCTATATATTTTTCAGATCCAGATTGTTCTGTTGAGGACATGAAATAATCTTCATCTTCTATTTGTCCTACCATTGTAGTATCAGTGGAAGATTCAGAAGAATCATCATCATATATTTGTATTATATCATATAGTTTATTTCTAATAGATTCTACTAAGATTATAGTATCTATTTTCTTTTTTATTTTACATTGGCTTTTATAATGGCCAACTTTTTCGTAATTATAACATACAGGTAATTTCTTTTTACCTTTATGGTACTTGTATTTTGGAGAGAATCTTTTTATGAATTTTTCTTTTTTATGTTTTTTATAAGATTTCTTTTCTTTTCTCTCTATCTTATATCTTTTCTTTTTATGAAATTTATCTCTAAATTTCTCTATATGATATCCGAATTGTTCACAGAAATCTCCTAACTTTTTTTTACCAGTCATTTTTTGTTTATCTAATTGTTTCTTTAATTTCATGTCTGTACATAGGGCTAATCTTTCTGCACATATTTCTGCAGATAATTCTCCTAATGTATAAACAAAATATGGTATTATTCCTCCATTTTAATTTTTTAATCTAGTTTTTACCTTTTTTGCAAATAAATATGGTAACCCAACAATAAATTTTTCTTTCCAATGATCCTGCTGGCTATCTTCTCTACTTAATAGTCTGGAAAAGAAAACATCTTTGTACCATTTATAATGGGATAGGGTTGGACATCTTAAATTAGATAACAAATCTTCAAATCGGGCTTCAAGTAAGGCTGTACTCCCCACAAAATGAAGTGTGATGGTGTAAATGAGAGTATTAACAGCATCACTTTTGGAATATAGAACGTCTTGATTATTTTCATTTTTAACAGTCCATTGGCGAGTATTATTCAAAATTTGTTGTTTTGTATTTTCAAGTAAGTGGAAATCTCACCAACCTCGAAGCCATCCTGTGAAACCACAAACAATGGCTTTGGCGACCTCTTGATCATGGTTGCCTACCTATTTGCACGCAGAGGCATACATGGTCATATGTTTCATAGTGTCTAATATTTGTTTTTCAGATAATCCATCTATATTCCAATTTACTATTGATCTTCCTGAATAGCAAATATTCTAGGCTACCAAATCTTCTTCGAATTGTATATCAACAGGGGTAGGTCTATGATGATAGGGTCTAGCTGTTAAAGGTTTTAATGATTTTCCATATACTATTCTTTGAATATTATTATTATCTTGTTCATGGCTATTTTTTGTAAAGGCTTCTTCCATATTTTCTATTGTGTTAGCAATTATAGGTGTCTCTTCTTGTAAGGTTAATGTAGATGATTCAGGGATTTCTGTAGAAATTTTCTCGTTTTCTTTGTCCTGAATTTTTAAAGTTTTTTCTTTAATTTTTAATTTAGATAATTTTGATATTAATTGGTCCATTAGGGTTTTATTATCTTCTCCAAAATTAAATTTTTCTTTATCAAGTGATGGAGGTGGTTTAAATAAAACATTTTTGGTTTCTTTTATTAATACAAGTCTTAACATATTTTAAATTCTGGATGCCTGGTTTCCTAAAGATTGCATATATAAATTTGTATAATTATTTTGTTCTATTACATGTGGAACCAAAGAAAAGATGCTCGAACTACCGACGAAGTTACCTGTCTCCACTAACATCAGAAAGATTCCACCTGTCTCCATCAATCACCCAAAAGATGCTCCAGCCATCTCATCAACATGTCTTTCACAACCAAAGGAAGATTCCCGAAGATAAGGACGAATGATCCTCTACAATCATGACCAACCACGTGTCAACCACTTGGCACCCACCAATATCTCTTACTTCTCTATAAAGAGAGAGGCCTCCTCAGTTCAGAGGGAGGGAAAAAAATTCAGAGATCAGCTTCTCCTCTCAAAGACCAGTCTCGCTTCTCATCTCTTCCTATTTCTCTTCTTCTCTTCGAAAAAACTATCTATGTGCCACTGTAACGTCAAAGCCTTACCCGAATATTACCCAGACGAGTGGAAAGTATTTTATAGTTACTGTATCTGCACTCTGTAAGTTTTGTTTTATGAGTCGTTTTAGTTACTGTATCTACACTTTGTAAGTTTTGTTTTATGAGTCGTTTTGATTTTTATAGTTGATGAATATGAGTTTGTAACAGTTAGTTAAATTTGAGTTTGTAACAGTTAGTTAAATTTGAGTTTGTAACAGTTAGTTAAGTTTGAGTTTGTAACAGTTAGTTAATAAACAGTTGTTATGATAATACGTACAGTCCTTAGCATAAAGCTTTATCAAACTACGTATTATACCTGGATTACTATTGATATTACTCCTGTATCTCTCTTACTCATCTTAATTATAGGTTTATATTTGTGTTATTTGCGCGTGGTTTAGGGCTATAATAGGATGATTCTAGAAACTTAGAATTGGTATCAAAGCCACACCATAGTCTTCTTTAAATAATATCCAAAAGAATATTGCTACTAAGAGTAATACCTTAGGAGAGAGAAACCTAATCAAATTCCTTCATTAGAGAAAGTTGGTCCGAGAGTTGAGGCTAGAAAGCATCGAGTCAAAAGACCGTTAAAAGACCGTTAAGGCCAGGAGAGCCGCTGAGCTCAAAAAGACGTAAGAGATAGTTAAGAGCACTCATCCGCAACCTAATAATGGAGAATTTCATTAGGAATCTATCAAATAAAGCATTACCCCAAACTAGTAATACTCTAAGGATAAAAAATAAAGAAGAGATAGTGATAGATAGTATCGAAAAACAAATACAAAACTGAAATATACCTAAAGTCTCTATAAGTGATATATATAAGAAAGGATATTTCAACTTCAAAGTAGGTTATGCTATAAAAACCTTAGAACAAACTTTATCAGTAACAAGTACCCAAGAAGACTTTCAGTTATTAACTAATAAAATAATACAATCTCATAATGATAAAAGTTACAATTATCTCCATATATTTTTTATACAAGTAGCTATTAAACCATTAACCAGGTTAGGACTTAATAGATCAATATTAGTATGTTTAAGAGATACTAGACATAATAAGTTTAATGATTCCTTATTAGGCATGGTAGAATCTAGTCTATGTAGTGGTCCAGTATACTTTAACTGCTTCACAAATTATTCTATATCATTAATAACTTATATATGCAATCTTTAGGAAGGCAGGCATCCAGACTTGAAAATATGTTAAGACTTGTACCTATAAAAGAAACCAAAAATGTTTTATTTAAACCACCTTCATCACTTGATAAAGAAAAATTTAATTTTGGAGAAGATAATAAAACCCTAATGGACCAATTAATATCAAAATTATCTAAATTAGAAATTAAAGAAAAAACTTTAAAAATTCAAGACAAAGAAAAAGAGAAAATTTCTAGCGAAATCCTGAATCATCTACATTAACCTTATAAGAAGAGACACCCATAATTCCACCGATACTACAATGGTAGGACAAATAGAAGATGAAGATTATTTCATGTCCTCAACAAAACAATCTGGATCTGAACAGAATATAGAAGAATGTTCCTGTAATATGCTATCTAAAGAAGATACATTAATATTAGACCTTATAGAGAAAATAAATGATCCAGAAGAAAAGAGAGAAATTATTACCCAATTTATCACATTAAAAAAAGATAAAAATAAACCAGTTACATTATTCAAACCACTAGAGGATTACAATTTTGCTGAAATACTCAAACGAATTAATAAAAAAGATATACTTCAAAGAGAACCCACAATATCTGAATTAAAAACAGAAGTACATGAAATAAAAACAGAAGTAGGACAATTAAATACTACAATCAAAATATTAGAATAACAAAATGACATATCAGGAACTGTAACTGATACAGATGAAATCGAATTCGATCAACTAGCAGATCCTAGTGATAAAGAACCACAAACCTCTTGAACCAAAGAAGTTGAAGAAAATATATCTGTAAACTTAGTAAATAAAATTATTTCCTAAAAATGGTTTATATTAGTAAAAATTGTCGTTGAAGAAGCATATAATTTTCAAACATTAGCTTTAGTAGATTTAGGTGTAGATTTAAATTGTATTAATGAAGGTTTAGTTCCATCAAAATATTTTGATAAAACTACTCAAATACTTAATACTGCCGATGCTAGTAGATTATTTATTAAATACAAATTATCAAATGCCATGGTATGTTATAATGGACACTGTTTTCCAACACCTTTTATTATGGTAAAAAACTTAAGTCAGGCAGTCATACTTGGAATTCCATTCCTAACCTTACTATATCCAATAACAATTAATAATACAGGAATAGAAACATCTAGAGTAGAACAAACAATTAAGTTTGAATTTTTAGGAAAACCAAAACTTAAATAAATAAATAGAGTCAAAGACAAAATAGATAATAAAGAAAAGTTTCTATGTTCCCTTAAAATAGAAATAAAATATAAACAAATAGAAGAAGACATAGAAAACCCTGAGATAATAACAAAAATTAATAATCTTCAGACTCAAATAGAAACAGAAATTTGTAGTGACCTTCCCAATGCCTTTTGGACAAGAAAGAAACATATCGTAGGATTATCGTACGAAAAAGGATTTGATGAAACAAAAATTCCTACCAAAGCTAGACCAGTACAAATGAATACAACGTTATTAGAATTTTGTAAAAAAGAAATTGTTGAATTACAAAGAAAAAATCTAATATAGAATAAGTGCATTTCCTTGAAGCTGTGCTGCTTTTTATGTCAATAAAAATGCGGAAAAAGAAAGAGGTGTACAAAGATTAGTAACGTCTTTTTTATTAGGTATTGGATGCCTAATCCATTGTAAAACTTTATTCAAAGGTTTATAATTTATTACTAATCTAGATACACCTCTTTCTTTTTCCGTATTTTTATTGACATAAAAAGCAGCACATAAGGTCTAATATTAATGTATCTTCTCTAGATAGCATATTACAGGAACATTTTTCTATATTCTGTTCAGATCCAGATTGTTCTGTTGAGGACATGAAATAATCTTCATCTTCTATTTGTCCTACCATTGTAGTATCAGTGGAAGATTCAGAAGAATCATCATCATATATTTGTATTATATCATATAGTTTATTTCTAATAGATTCTACTAAGATTATAGTATCTATTTTCTTTTTTATTTTACATTGGCTTTTATAATGGCCAACTTTTCCGCATTTATAACATACAGGTAATTTCCTTTTACCTTTATGGTACTTGTATTTTAAAGAGATTCTTTTTATGAATTTTTCTTTTGTATGTTTTTTATAAGATTTCCTTTCTTTTCTCTTTGTCTTATATCTTTTCTTTTTATGAAATTTATCTCTAGATTTTTCTATATGATATCCGAATTGTTCACAGAAGTCTCCTAACTCTTTTTTACCAGTCATTTTTTGTTTATCTAATTGTTTCTTTAATTTCATGTCTGTACATAGGGCTAATCCTTCTGCACATATTTCTGCAGATAATTCTCCTAATGTATAAATAGAATATGGTATTATTCCTCCATTTTAATTTTTTAATCTAGTTTTTACCTTTTTTGCAAATAATTATGGTAATCCAACAATAAATTTTTCTTTCCAATGATCCTGCTGACTATCTTCTCTACTTAATAGTTTGGAAAAGAAAACATCTTTGTACCATTTATAATGGGATAGGGTTGGACATCTTAAATTAGATAACAAATCTTCAGATCCGGCTTTAAGTAAGGTTTTACTCCCCACAAAAAGAAGTGTGATGGTGTAAATGAGAGTATTAACAGCATCACTTTCGGAATATAGGACGTCTTGATTATTTTCATTTTTAACAGTCCATTGGCAAGTATTATTCAAAATTTGTTGTTTTGTATTTTCAGGTAAGTGGAAATCCCACCAACCTCGAAGCCATCCTGTGAAACCACAAACAATGGCTTTGGCGACCTCTTGATCATGGTTGCCTGCCATTTTGCACGCAGAGGCATACATGGTTATATGTTTCATAGTGTCTAATATTTGTTGTTCAGATAATCCATCTATATTCCAATTTACTATTGATCTTCCTGAATAGCAAATATTCTGGGCTACCAAATCTTCTTCGAATTGTATATCAACAAGGGTAGGTCTATGATGATAGGGCCTAGTTGTTAAAGGTTTCCATGATTTTCCATATACTA